>NW_026943824.1:7516367-8116367 GCF_035594765.1 Anolis carolinensis
GTTTACATATTGAAGAAGATGAGAAGAATGATTTGATCAGAGTTGGACAGTCTTCTCTTAAATTAGAACTTGATGTAAATATTCAAAAACATTTAACCTACGGGTGCCTCAATTCATGTAATTTTATTGGTATCTATTTTTATTTCTGAAATTTACCTCCCTCGGCTTATACTGGAGTCAATGTATTCCCAGGTTTTTTTGTGGTAAAATTAAGTGCCTCGGCTTATATTCGGGTCGGTTTATACTCGAGTATATACGGTACTATAATAACAACAGTGTATCAAAAGCATAGTACAATATATTATATAATACTAATAGTATAATATACTGGGAGTGTACTATATATATTGTGGCCTAAAAATATAGGACAATATAGTAACATATAATAATATAGTAATTGTATATTATATTAGTACAGTATCTAATACAAATAGTATAATATACTGGGTGTAGACTATATATATTGTGGCCTAATAATATAGGACAATATAGTAATACATAATAATATAGTAATTGTATATTATATTAGTACAATATCTAATACTAATAGTATAATATACTGGGGGTAGACTATATACGGTATATTGTGGTCTAATAATATAGGACAATATAGTAAGATATAATAATATAGTAATTATATATTATATTAGTACAATATACAATACTAGTAGTATAATATACTGCGTGTAGACTATATATATTGTGGCCTAATAATATAGGACAATATAGTAATACATAGTAATATAGTAATTGTATATTATATTAGTACAATATTTAATACTAATAGTATAATATACAGGCGGTAGACTATATATATTGTGACCTAATAATATAGGACAATATAGTAACATATAATAATATAGTAATTGTATATTATATTAGTACAATATACAATACTAATAGTATAATATACTGGGAGTGTACTATATGTATATTATGGCATAATAATATAGTACAATATAGTAATATATAATACTAATATTGTGCTATGATAGTAATGTAATATATTATATATAAATATAATAATATTATACTAATAATAATTCTATAATAATATTGTAATATAATACTACTACTAATAAAACTTTGTATTAACAGCAATATATTAAATATAATACTTCTGATAATATATATCATACTGTTTAATTGTTGCGTATTAGTATATTGTATTTGAAATAAGATATAATAATAATACTATAATATACAGTATAATATAGTACTACTACTAATAAAACTTTATATTAATAGCAATATATGAAATATACTTGTGATAATATATCATACTGTTTTGTTGTGTATTAGTATATTGTATTTGAAATACAATATAATAATAATACAATATATATTATACTACTACTAATAAAACTTTATATGAATAGCAATATATTAAATATAATACTTCTGATAGTATATATCATACAGTTTTGTTGTGTATTAGTATATTGTATTTGAAATACAATATAATAATAATACAATATATATTATACTACTACTAATAAAACTTTATATGAATAGCAATATATTAAATATAATACTTCTGATAGTACATATCATAGTTTTGTTGTGTATTAGTATATTGTATTTGAAATACAATATAATAATACAATATATAATATACTACTACTAATAAAAGTTTATATGAATAGCAATATATTAAATATAATACTTCTGATAGTATATATCATACAGTTTTGTTGTGTATTAGTATATTGTATTTGAAATACAATATAATAATACAATATATATTATAATATACTACTACTAATAAAACTTTATATGAATAGCAATATATTAAATATAATACTTCTGATAGTATATATCATACAGTTTTGTTGTGTATTAGTATATTGTATTTGAAATACAATATAATAATACAATATATATTATAATATACTACTACTAATAAAACTTTATATTAGCAATATATTAAATATAATACTTCTGATAATATATATCATACTGTTTTGTTGTGTATTAGTATATTGTATTTGAAATACAATATAATAATAATAATACAATAATATATATTATAATATACTACTTCTACTAATAAAACTTTGTATTAATAGCAATATATTAAATATAATACTACTGATAATATACCATAATATATCATACTGTTTCACTGTGTATTAGTATATTGTATTTGAAAAACAATATATTATATATTAATATTACATTATATTATATACAATATTTGAAATACAATATAATCCAAATAATACAATAATATTTATATTTATATTAATACTCTTATATTAAATGTAATTTTTTTGTCGTGTCAGGAGCAACCTGAGTCGGTTCTGGAGTGAGAGAATTGGCCGTCTGCAAGGACGTTGCCCAGGGGACATTGCCCGGATGTTTCGATGTTTTTACCATCCTTGTGGGAGGCTTGGAGCTGGAGCTGACAGAGGGAGCTCATCCGCGCTTTCCCCGGGTGGGATTCGAACCTGGCCGCCTTCAGGTCGGCAACCCAACCTTCAAGTCACGAGGGTTTAATCCCCTATTAAATGTAATTATTCAAATGTAATCAAATTTGAATCCAAAAGGGGCGGAACACACTCCAGCCATGACTTCTTTCCAAAGGGGCGGTGGGCGTGGTTTTATTAAACCCCGCCCCTTCAAAGCTGAGCGGCGGGCGCGGCTAGGAGAGGCCCTTCCCCCAGGAATGACCACGCCTCTTTTTTCCCCTTCCTCCAATCCCGAGCGGTGGGCGTGGTTTGTGAAAGCCCTGCCCCTTATTCCTCCGCGTCATCTGTTGCTAGGCGGTCGGCAGAGCCTCAGCAGCCATGGTGGGAGACCCTCTCCTCAGGGCCCTGGTAAGGAAAGAAGGAAAAAAGGAAGGAAAGAAGGAAGGAAAGAAGGAAGGAAAGAAGGAAGGGTGGGGGTCTCTCCTTGTTTCCTTTCTTTTGAAGGGGAGGGGTCGCACAGAGAGGGGAGGGGCAGGCAGGCCTTTGTCTCTCTCCCAATTGAGGGGGGGGGAGGGATTGTCTTAGGCCTCTATTTTAGATTTTGTAGCATGATCATAGCCTCATATATGTATTTTTTTTGGATTTTAGATTGTGATGGATTATTATATGCATGCATATTTATTTTATTTTTATTTGGGGAGGGGAGCCTTTGGGGAGGAGGACCTTTGAAGTTCTCTGCCTTTCATTTTGTATTTATTTTATTATAATATTATTTATTCTATATATGTGTGTGTGTGTTTGAGGGGAAGCTCTGCAGCCCTCTGCCCAACTGTTCCCTTTTTAATTTTATTTTTATTTCAATATATATATATATATATATATATATATATATATATATATATGGAAGCTCTGCAGCCCTCTGCCCAACTGTTCCCTTTTTAATTTTATTTTTATTTCAATATATATATATATATATATATATATATATATATATATATGGAAGCTCTGCAGCCCTCTGCCCAACTGTTCCCTTTTTAATTTTATTTTTATTTCAATATATATATATATATATATATATATATATATATATATATATGGAAGCTCTGCAGCCCTCTGCCCAACTGTTCCCTTTTTAATTTTATTTTTATTTCAATATATATATATATATATATATATATGGGGGGAAGCTCTGCAGCCCTCTGCCCAACTGTTCCCTTTTTAATTTTATTTTAATTTAATTTAATTATAATATATATATATCTGAGGGGGAAGCTCTGCAGCCCTCTGCCCAACTGTTCCTTTTTTATTTTATTTTTATTTTATTTTATTAATCTATATATATAAAAGAGTGATGGCATCACGGCGACCCACAAACCAACAAAACTACAGGCCCCTCAACCTCGAAATTTGACAACACAACCCATCATCCATGCCTCTAGGTGGATACAACAAAAAGAAAAGAAAAATAAAGTCCTAATTAGAGGGAGAGGAATAATTGCTTTTATCCAATTGCTGCCAGTTAGAAGGCTAAGCTTCTCCAATTTGGTCTCCCAGCAACCCAATAAAAAATAATAAAAAACACTAAAAATAATTAAAAACACTAAAAGATTAATACAATAAAATACTATTTTCTATAACAGAAAATAACTAAAAATAATACAAGAAAATAATATAATATAATAAATAAAAAACTTACAATAAAATTAATTAAAAAATACAAATAACGTCAAATAAAAATTACACAACAATTTTTAACCAATACCACCACCACTTTGCCACAGCAACGCGTGGCCGGGCACAGCTAGTATATATATATCTCTCTCTGGGGGAAGCTCTGCAGCCCTCTGTCCAACTGTTCATTTTATTCTGTATATTATATAATTACTGGTCTATAATATGGCATAATAATATTATAAAATTTATAAAATAAATACAGTAGAGTCTCGCTTATCCAAGCCTCGCTTATCCAAGTTTCTGGATTATCCAAGCCATGGGGTTGTTGTATGTTTTCCAGGCTGTATGGCCATGTTCCAGAAGCATTCTCTCCTGACATTTCGCCCACATCTATGGCAGGCATCCTCAGAGGTTGTGAGGATGCCTGCCATAGATGTGGGCGAAACGTCAGGAGAGAATGCTTCTGGAACATGACTTATCAGCCTGGAAAACATACAACAACCCTGTGATCCTGGCCATGAAAGCCTTCGACAACACATTATCCAAGTCATTTTTGTAGTCAATGTTTGCAACATAACATTACTGCGTATTGAACTGCTTTTTCTGTCAAATTCGTTGTAAAATCATAACCTAATTTGATGTTTAATAGGCTTTTCCTTAATCTCTCCTTATTATCCAACATAGTTGCTTATCCAAGCTTCTGCCGGCCCGTTTAGCTTGGATAAGTGAGACTCTACTGTATATATATTTGGGGGGAAGCTCTGCAGCCCTCTGCCCAACTGTTCTTTTTATTCTGTATATTATATAATTGCTGGTATATAATATGACATAATATTATAAAATTTATGAAATAAATATATTTCATTTATATAAAATAAATCTATATTAAAATAAATATAAAGGGCCAGTCTTTACGGTGAAGGGGCCTTTGCAGTTCTCTCCCCAGCTGTTCCATTTATTTTATACAGCAGAGTCTCGCTTATCCAACCTTCACTCATCCAACGTTCTGTATTATCCCACGCAGTTTGGCTTTTAGTAGTCAATGTTTTTGTAGTCAATTGCAATGTTTTGGTGCTAACTTCGTAAATACAGTAATAACTAGTTAACATTACTGTCTATCGAACTGCGTTTTCTGTCAATTTGTTGTAAAACATGATGTTTTGGTGCTTAATTTGTAAAATCATAACACAATTTGGCATTTAATAAGCTTTTCCTTAATCCCTCCTTATTATCCAACATTTTCATGTATCCAACATTCTGCTGGCCCGTTTATGTTGGATAAGCAGACTCTTTTTGCAGCTTTTACAAATCCGTTATAATTATATTTATATCCTGTTTTTATCTGTCATGTTAGACAGAAGATGGCATAGCTATTATTTTTGTGGTTGTGGATCTCACTTTTTTGTGTTGAGACATAAAGGGCTAGTAAAAGGACGTTGGCTGTTGTTGTTGTTGTTGTGTATCTTGCTTTTCTCTTTCAAGTGAGACACAATTGTTATATTTATATCCCACTTTCCTCTCTTAAAACGGCTTGCAAAATAAGAGATGTTGCATTTGGTTGCAAATGGGATTATGCAAATGAAATTATTTGATAATAATTAATGCAATTATATTTAAATGAGCAAATGGGTAGGGAGCAAACTTTTTTAAATTTTTATTTTTTAAAATACTGCATCGAAGTATTTGAGGCTGAAATTCCCCAGAATAATGCAGCATTTCAGTCGAGTGTTCACAAATGACAACTCCAACTTACTTTCAGATATTACAGTAGAGTCTCACTTATCCAAGCCTCGCTTATCCAAGCCTCTGGGTTATCCAATGCTTTTTTGTAGTCAATGTTTTCAATATATTGTGATATTTTGGTGCTAAATTCGTAAATACAGTAATTGCACCATAACATGACTGCGTATTGAACTACTTTTTCTGTCAAATTTGCTGTATAACATGATGTTTTGGTGCTTAATTTGTAAAATCATAACCTAATTTGATGTTTAATAGGCTTTTTCCTTAATCTCTCCTTATTATCCAAGATATTCACTTATCCAAGGTTCCGCCGGCCCATTTAGCTTGGATAAGTGAGACTCTACTGTAATTTTAAAGGGGCTGCTTGAGGTTTAATGCTGTTCGGCTAAATAATGAATGTTACAGGCTTTTTTCTGCAAAAAAATGAATATATTTAAGAGGAATATTGAATTATTCTCTCCCAGCAGGGACTGGGTTAACGGCAGTGAGTCACTTCTCAGGGATGAGGATGAGCCAAAGGAAAAGGGAACTTGGCAATGTATAGAGATTTCCGGTCATAAAACAAAACATAAAGCTTTAAAAGAGGGTCAGGAATGGATTGCAACTCCCATCATCCATCTCCTGGATCCTGGGAAAGAAGGTTGGTTGGTTTGCATAGAAAATGGAATTTTAGTATCAGGGCGGCATTGGAGGCGCTTAGATAAATGCCCGTCTGCCGGGAGTCCTTGAGTAGTGTCTTTCGATATCGCAAAACAGGATTAGACTAGATGACCCTTGGGGATCCCCTTCCAGCACTGGTATTTATGGATCGCGTTGAATTTGGGGCCATTTTAGGTAGGAAGGCAGCTATCTCTCCCATCAAATGAGGAAGACATATCTTCAAAACAGGTT
Organism: Anolis carolinensis; assembly: GCF_035594765.1. Taxonomy (NCBI): domain Eukaryota; kingdom Metazoa; phylum Chordata; class Lepidosauria; order Squamata; family Anolidae; genus Anolis; species Anolis carolinensis. The sequence goes on from NW_026943824.1 coordinate 7,523,087, forward strand.
CCAGAAGTGTAAGAATGATCCTAATCCCCCTCCCTGTTCTGTGCCTTGCTTTTAATTGCTCAATGAGACAAGTCCAGGCTTGGATCCGTTTTTATGCAAGACAGGCTATTGACTGATTTGCGGGAAAATTACTTGTTTAGGTCCAAAAGCTCTACCAACCCCTCTCCAAGGAATTTGAGGGATTATTATTATTATTATTATTGTTATTATTACAGTAGAGTCTCACTTATCCAAGCTAAACGGGCCAGCAGAAGCTTGGATAAGCAAATATCTTGGATAATAAGGAGGGATTAAGGAAAAGCCTATTGAACATCAAATTAGGTTATGATTTTACAAATTAAGCACCAAAACATCATGTTATACAACAAAATTGATAGAAAAAGTAGTTCAATACGCAGTAATGTTATGTTGTAATTACTGTATTTACAAATTTAGCACCAAAATATCACGATATATTGAAAACATTGACTACAAAAATAGCTTGGATTATCCAGAAGCTTGGATAAGCGAGGCTTGGATAAGTGAGACTCTACTGTATTATTATTTATTCCAAGATACCCAGTAAAATGGGAGACAAAAGGCCTACTTCTCGTCTGCATCTGCAACTCAAAATCTTAATTTTAGTCGAGATAAAAATCAGGGAGTTTTCTTTGCCGACGGCTGCGTAGGATTTGCAAGGAAAATGTTGTTGTGGCACGAAATTCAGAATAAATTACATGGAATGCAAAGTCCATCTCAAATCCTTAATCTTTTGTTTGCTGGTTACTGTTATTAGGTGGGGAGAATCAGCTTTAATAGGTGTATTATGGGTAGTGTGAGAGGTGTATAGGAAATTAATTGTGGATACCTAAACCTCTGAGGATGCCTGCCATAGGTGTGGGTGAAACGTCAGAAGAGAATGCTTCTGGAACATGGCCATACAACCCGGAAGACTCAAAGCAACCCAGTGATTCCAGCCATAAAAGCCTTCGACAATACATTGTATTAGTGATACTTACTTACTGTACTATATACTCAAGTATAAGCCTAGTTTTTCAGCCTCTTTTTAAGACTGAAAAAGCCCCCCTTGGCTTATACTCGGGTGAGGGTCCTGGTTGGCTTATATTTGGGTCAGCTTATACTCGAGAATATATGGGACATTTATTATCTTTATTATTATTGGTATTATTACATTTATTATTTTTCTCTATTATTGTTGCTACTATTACATTTATTTTACTCTATTTTTATTATTATTATTAATACATTTATTATTTCACTCTGATCTTATTATATTTATTATTTTACTCTATTTATTACTACATGTATTATTTTCCTGTAATAATAATAATAATTATTATTATTATTACATGTATTATTTTACTCTATTATTATGAAAAGGATACATAAGCACATTTACATTGAAGAAGACGAGAATAATGATTTAATCAGAGTTGGACAGTTTTATCTTAAATTAGAGTTTCATGTAAATATTCAAAAACATTTAACCTACCGATGCCTCAATTAATGTAATTTTATTGGTATTTATTTTTATTTCTGAAATTTACTACTCTCAGCTTATACTCGAGTCAATGTTTTCCCAGTTTCCTTGTAGTAAAATTAGGTGCCTCGGCTTATATTTGGGTTGGCTTATACTCAAGTAGGTAAAGGTAAAGGTTTTCCCAGTCATGTCTGACTCTGGGGGTTGGTGCTCATCTCCATTTCTAAGCCGAAGAGCCAGCGTTGTCCATAGACACCTCCAAGGTCATGTGGCCATAGGCATGACTGCATGGAGCGCTGTTACCTTCCTGCCAGAGCTGTACCTATTGATCTACTCACATTGGCATGTTTTCGAACTGCTAGGTTGGCAGGAGCTGGAGCTAACAGTGGGCGCTCACGTCGCTCCCGGGATTTGAACCTGGGACCTTTTGGTCTGCAAGTTCAGCAGCTCAGTGTTTTAACACACTTCGCCATTATAAATATTCAAAAACATTTAACCTACCGATGCCTCAATTAATGTAATTTTATTGGTATAGTATTTATTTATTTACAACATTTATACCCCGCCCTTCTCACCCGAGGGGACTCAGGGTGGCTTGGATAAGTGAGACTAGTAGAGTCTCACTTATCCAAGCCTCGCTTATCCAAGCCTCTGGATTATCCAAGCCATTTTTGTATTCAATGTTTTCAATATATCATGATATTTTGATGCTAAATTCGTAAATACAGTAATTACAACATAACATTACTGTGTATTGAACTACTTTTTATGTCAAATTTGTTGTATAAGATGATGTTTTGATGTTTGATTTGTAAAATCATAACCTAATTTGATGTTTAATAGGCTTTTCCTTAATCCCTTTTTATTATCCAAGATATTCGCTTATCCAAGCTTCTGCTGACCCGTTTAGCTTGGATAAGTGAGACTACTGTATCTATTTTTATTTCTGAAATTTACCACTCTCAGCTTATACTCGAGTCAATGTTTTCCCAGTTTTCTTGTGGTAAAATTAGGTGCCTCGGCTTATATTCGGGTCGGTTTATACTCGAGCATATACGGTATATTGCTGAATATGTATATATGTAGATAGAGATATAAAAGAGAAATAGATCGATGGATAGAAGGAAAGAATGGTGGATAGATGGAAGGATAGACACAGACATGTTTGCATATGTCTGTATAGATCAGGGGTCCCCAAACTAAGGCCCGGGGGCCAGATACGGCCCTCCAAGGCCATTTACCTGGCCCCCGCCCTCAGTTTTAGACATAGGCTCTCCCAAAGTCTGAAATAACTTGAAAGCACAACAACAACAATCCGACTTGATTATCTCATTGGCCATAAGCAGGCCCACACTTCCCACTGAAATCCTGATAAGTTTACAGTATGTTGGTTAAAATTATGTAATAATAATAATATTACGGTATAATGGTATAGTACAATATAGTAATCTATAATGCTAATATTGTGCTATGCTAATAATTTATTTATTTTATTTATTTATTTCCAACATTTATATCCCGCCCTTCTCACCCGAAGGGACTCAGGGCGGCGTACAAAATTGGCAACAATTCGATGCCTATACATAATTAAAACAGCTATAAAAATCCAATAAAACAATTAAAACAATATAAAAAATATAAAAACATATGATTAAAATCCATTCCTCCAAAATCCTCGTGCTGTAGCCGTAAATCAGTCCGGGTCGTCATTATCGTTTAATCTTCAAAAGCCTGGGCACATAGCCATGTTTTCAGGGCTTTTCTAAAACTCAAAAGGGTTGGGGCTTGCCGTATTGCTCTGGGTAGGGTGTTCCACAGCCGGGGAGCCACCACCGAGAAGGCCCTGTCCCTCGTCCCCACCAGCCGTGCCTGTGAGGCAGGCGGGACCGAGAGCAGGGCCTCTCCAGATGACCTTAGGGATCTTCCTGGCTCATAGGAGGAGATACGTTCGGACAAGTAGATTGGGCCAGAACCGTTTAGGGCTTTATAGGTCAAAACCAGCACTTTGAATTGGGCTCGGTAGCATATCGGCAGCCAGTGGAGCTGGCTAAGTAGGGAGGTGGTACGCTCCCTATAAGTCGCCCCAGTTATTAATCTGGCTGCCGCCCGTTGTACTAATTGGAGCTTCCGGGCCATCTTCAAAGGCAACCCCACGTAGAGAGCGTTGCAGTAGTCCAAACGGGAGGTAACCAGAGCGTGGACCACCATGGCCAAGTCAGACCTCCCAAGGAACGGGCGCAGCTGGCGCACAAGTCTTAGTTGTGCAAAGGCTCCACTGGCCACCGCCGAGACCTGGGGCTCCAGGCTCAGCGATGAGTCCAGGAGAACCCCCAGACTGCGAACCTGTGTCTTCAGGGGGAGTGCGACCCCGTCCAACACAGGCTGTAACCCTATTCCCTGTTCAGCCTTGCGACTGACCAGGAGGACCTCTGTCTTGTCTGGATTCAGTTTCAATTTGTTCGCCCTCATCCAGTCCGACACAGAGGCCAGACACCGGTTCAGGACCTGAACAGCCTCCTTAGTGACAGGTGGGAAGGAGTGACAGAGCTGGACATCATCTGCGTACAGATGACACCGAACCCCGAAACTCCTGATGATCTCTCCCAGCGGCTTCATGTATATGTTGAACAACATGGGGGACAGTACTGAACCCTGCGGGACCCCACAAGTCAATGGTTGTGGGGCCGAGCAGGTGTCCCCCAAGGACACCATCTGGGAACGCCCCTCCAGGAAGGACCGGAGCCACTGCAAAACAGTACCTCCGAGACCCATCCCGGCAAGGCGCCCCAGAAGGATACCGTGATCGACGGTATCGAAGGCCGCTGAGAGGTCCAGCAGAACCAGCAGGGACACACTCCCCCTGTCCAGTTCCCGGCGTAGATCATCGACTAAGGCGACCAAGGCTGTCTCGGTACCATGCCCCGGCCTGAAACCAGACTGCGCCGGATCTAGAAAATCAGTGTCAACCAAGAATGCCTGGAGTTGTGCGGCCACCACACGTTCCACGACCTTGCCCAAAAAGGGGAGATTGGAAATAGGCCGATAGCTATCCAATTGAGTGGGGTCCAGTGATGGCTTCTTCAACAGCGGTTTGATCACAGCCAATTTAAGGCTCGCTGGAAATATGCCTTCCCGAAGGGAGGCATTCACCACCACCTTCACCCACTCGGCCAATCCCCCTCTGGCTTCTCTCACTAGCCAGGATGCATGTGGTAGCCCTCACCTCTCCAAGCACCTTGTCCACGTCCTCAGGCTGAACCAATTGAAACGAATCCATCAAAATAGGACAAGCAGGTGCTCTTGCTACATCCTCGGAGACTGCCGTTAATATGGTGTCAAAGCCAGAACGGATCAAAGCGACTTTGTCCGCAAAGAACCGAGCAAATGCTTCACAGCGGGCTGCCGAGTTGTCAGGGATCCCGTCTTGAGGGACGGGATATAACAAACCTCTGACAACTCGGGACAGCTCCGCCGGACGGTTCTTTGCAGACGCAATATTAGCTGCAAAGAAAATGTTCTTTGCAGCATCTATTGCCGCGGCATATGCCCTAAGATAGGAACACAGCCGTGTTCGGTTTGGCTCGCTTGGCTCCAAACGCCACACACCCTCTAGTCCCCTCTTCTTTAGCTTCATCGCTGCCAACTCCTCGGTGAACCAAGGAGATGGTTTAGCTCGGGTACTTGAGAGGGGACGTTCCGGAGCGATCGTGTCTATTGCCCTAGTCACCTCCTTGTTCCAGAGGGCGACCAGAGCATCGACAGGGTCACCAGCCAAGGTGGCGGGAAATTCCCCAAGAGCCGTCAGGAATCCATCCGGATCCATAAGCCTCCTGGGGCGGACCATTTTGGGTCCTCCACCCCTGCGGAGGTTGGGGGGCGCAGTGATTCTAAACCTGATCAGGTGATGGTCGGTCCATGGCAAAGGAGCGATGGTGAGCACCTCCACACCGCCACCTTCCTCCCATCCCTGGCAGAAAACCAAGTCAACCATGTCAAGTGTGTGCCCTGCTCTGTGGGTAGGGCCAGATACTAATTGGGACAGCCCCATGGTTGCCATGGCGGCCATGAAGTCCTGAGCCGCACCGGAGGGAGTGGCCTCGGCATGGACATTGAAGTCCCCCAGCACAATGAGCCGTTGGGACTCCAAAGCCAGGCCCGAGACCACCCCAGCTAGCTCAGGCAGGGAGACTGTAGTGCAGTGGGGTGGTCGGTACACTAACAGAATCCCTAAACTGTCCCGGCTCCCTACCCTCAGATGAGCACACTCAAACAAGGTAGACTGCGGGATGGGGCACCTGGTCAGGGGGATGGACTCCTTATAGACCACTGCAACCCCTCCTCCCCTCCCTCCAGATCTTGGTTGGTGCTGCACGGTATATACTGGTGGACAAAGCTGGGTGAGGTTAACTCCCCCAGCCTCGTCCAACCAGGTCTCCGTTATGCACGCCAGGTCTGCCCGCTCATCCAGGATGAGGTCCTGGATGATTGCAGCTTTACCGTTGACAGACCTGGCGTTCAGCAGCACCACCTTCAGATCGGAGGGTCCGCCAACCTAATATACTAGCTGTGCCCGGCCACGCGTTGCTGTGGCGAAGTCTGGTGGTATGGGAAATAAACTATTGAGGAATTGGTGGTAGTTAAGGTAAAGGGTCAAGGTTTTCCTCTGACATTAAGTCCATTATAAATGGGTTATATAGTTGTGTGGAAGGGCCTTGAATCTACACTGCCATATAATCCAGTTAAAATCAGATAATCTGTTTTTTATAAGCAGTGTGGAAGAGGCCTAAGTGAGGCCTAACTCTGCCTGTCCCCTGGGCTGAGTGGGTTGCTAGGAGACCAAGTGGGCGGAGCTTAGCCTTTAACTGGCAGCAATTGGATAAAAACAATTATTGTTCTCCCTCTAATTAGGACTTTATTTTTCTTTTCTTTTTGTTGTATGAACGTAGAGGCATGGATGAGGGGTTGTGCTGCCAAGTTTAGTGTTTCTGAGATGTGTAGTTTTGTTGTTTTGTCCTAGGCCGAAATTTCATTACTCTTTTATATATATAGATTGTATGTACATACAACTTGTAAGCCGCTCTGAGTCCCCTTCGGGGTGAGAGAGGGTGGGGTATAAATGTAATAAATAAATAATTGTTGCTGGAGGGTTTTTTTGCACTACAAATAAGACATGTGGAGTGAGCATAGGAATTTGTTTTTTGTTTTTTCAAATAATAATTCGGCCCCTCAACAATCTGAGGGACCATGATTCGGCCCTCCACTTAAAAAGTTTGAGGACCCCTGGTATAGATATACTAGAGATGGAAGTATATGTCTATGTATGTATAGATGGTTCAGAACGAAAACACTGCATGGAATTGGTATTGATGCTTGGACTGTTTCTGTCCACTCCCTCATCCCTCCCAGGCATCCAGGGGCGGCTGAAGGGCCCCACGTCCATCCGTCTGTCCACCCATCCTTCGGAGGATCCCTCCACGTCCGCCATGGACCACAGCCCCACCACGGGGGTGGTGACGGTGATCGTGACGCTGATTGCGGTGGCAGCACTGGGGGCCCTGATCCTGGGCTGCTGGTGCTACTTGAGGCTGCAGCGGCTGAGCCAGTCGGAGGACGAGGAGAGCATCGTGGGCGAAGGAGAGGCCAAGGAGCCCTTCCTCATGGTCCAGTACTCCGCCCGCGGGCCCTGCACCGAGAGGAAGACCCGCCTCAGTGCCCCCGGCCCCAATGAGCAACATGCCTAAACCTGGGGACCCCTCTGAAAACCACTCGCCTCTGTCAGTCATTTATCGACAACTCAATGCCCTGCTGAAGTCACAGTCCCACTTTGTCCTGCTCTGGTAGGAATAATATCCCTGTCTCCAGTTCAAGATTTAGAAACAAGTCCAAGGGATCTAAGCTGAACATGAGCCAAGAGTGTGATGCGGCAGCGAATGAGGTCAATGTGATTCTAGGCTAGTGTCCCAAGGAATAATATCCCTGTCTCCAGTTCAAGATTTAGAAACAAGTCCAAGGGATCTAAGCTGAACATGAGCCAAGAGTGTGATGCGGCAGCGAATAAGGTCAATGTGACTCTAGGCTAGTGTCCCAAGGAATAATATCCCTGTCTCCAGTTCAAGATTTAGAAACAAGTCCAAGGGATCTAAGCTGAACATGAGCCAAGAGTGTGATGCGGCTGCGACAAAGGTCAATGTGATTCTAGGCTAGTGTCCCAAGTCGAAGGATGTCATGTTCCCACTCTCTTCTGCTTTGCTCAGGCGTCACCTGGAATAACGCTGTGTCCAGTTCTGGACAAGAAGATGGAAAGAGTCCCACGAAGGGCCACCAAAATGGTCAAAGGTCTGTAAGCCATGAGTCCCTCTGAAGAACATCTGAGGGATCTGGATCTGTTTTGCTTGGAGGAAAGAAGCCCGAGAGACAGGAGATAAGAGAGCCATGTTTCAATATCGGAAAGGAGGTCCCATCGAGGAAAAGCGGGACACAATGGAGCCGTGGGTTCCAACTGCAGGAGAAGAGATGCCACCTAAACATTAGGAAGAACTTTCTGATGGTAAAGAGCTGTTCAAATGGAATACAAAGTCCAGTGAAGTCTCCTTTTCTGTAGGTTTTGGAGCAGAGTCTGGACAGCCATCTGTCAGGAGGGATCAGATGGCATCTTTATGACTAGGATGGCTAGGATCCTATGACTTGCAGAGACTGGTCCTTCGGGGCCTTTCTCCCTTTCCTTGAGCCCCGTGCTTGCCGGCAGTGGACGATGGGAGCGTTTACTTGAATACCCCTCTGAGCCTCTTCGAACGGAGCTACTGATGCGGTGCCAATCCGCACAACTGTGAACTGTGTACATAATGAGTAGTGCGCTGTTTCATTTTGTTTACCTTTCTCTGGGGCTTTTGGAGACGCATGACCGCCAATGGGATTTCTCCAAAACCCTTAATGGACGGGGAGGGTCTCCTTAGGCACATCGCAGGAAATGGATTATTTCAAGCTATGCCTCCTCCTCGGCCTAATGCTGTTTCGAAACTTGGTAATATTGTTCTATATTTATGCAAGTGATGGGGGAGAAATAGGATAGAAATCGCTGTTTTGCACCAAGTTAGAAAGTAAAGGTCAATGATGGCTGTGTTGAACTTGAGCCGGATGGCCTTTCGGAAACCCACTTCCCCTCCAACGGCAGTCCTGTAATTAGACCCTACTATCTCCGCTTTCCTTTCACTGTATAGATTTCTCAACTGATTATGTTTTGTAGATAAAAAATGTAATTTTCCCCCCTCTCCTGATATTGATAGGGCTTCTGTACATAACTGGACCGAGGTGTGAAGCCACTGTTGAGGTTTCCATTGTCCTTTTTTGCTGGTTTGATCATTTTATTCTGTATCGATGCCACCAAATCTTTTGTAGTGAAAGAGGAGCCCTTGTCCTTTAATGTCTATAAATATTTGATAATGTCGGCCTTCTCTCAAAATTGGGTCACGTTTAGTTGCTTAAAAGTTGGAAGTCCAGCTTCATTTGGAGGATGAATTAGATGGATGGTCCTGATGCTAACTGTTAGCCTTCCAAAAGTTCTACTTAAATATTTTTTTTCGTGTCAGGAGCAACCGGAGTTGCTTCTGGAGTGAGAGAATTGGCCTCTGCAAGGACGTTGCCCAAGGGACACCCGGATGTTTTTGATGTTTTTACCATCCTTGTGGGAGGCTTCTCTCATGTCCCCGCATGGAGCTGGAGCTGATAGAGGGAGCTCATCTGCGCTCTCCCCGGGTGGGATTCGAACCTGGCAGCTTGCAGATCAGCAGCCCAACCTTCAAGTCACAAGGCTTTAACCCACTACTCCACCGGGGGCTCCATATTCAAAGCACCCTGACAGATGGCCATCCAGCCTCTGCTTAAAAGCCTCCACCACACTCTGGGGCAGAGAGTTCCACTGCTGAACAGCTCTCACAATGAGGAAGTTCCTCCTGATGTTCAAGTGAAATCCAGGGCAGCAGAAAACAAGCTTGCTCCCTCCTCTCTATGACTTCCCCTCACATATTTGTACATGGCTATCATGAAGCAACCCAACCTTCAAGTCACAAGGCTTTTATCCCCTAGGCTACCGGAGGCTTAAGTATAAGTAGTCCTGATCCCTTCCAACTCAATCAAAGTGGGATATTATTATTATTATTATTATCATCATCATCATCATCATCATTATCATCACTGCATTCCCCATCATCCTTCCATCCAGGTGTATGTACAGTAGAGTCTCACTTATCCAACATAAACGGGCCGGCAGAACATTGGATAAGCGAATATGTTGGATAATAAGGAGAGATTAAGGAGAAGCCTATTAAACACCAAATTAGGTTATGATTTTACAAATTAAGCATCAAAACATGTTACACAAGAAATTTGACAGAAAAAGTAGTTCAATAGGCAGTAATGCTACGTAGTAATAACTGTATTTACGAATTTAGCACCAAAATATCACGATGTATTGAAAACATTGACTACAAAAATGCATTGGATAATCTAGAACGTTGGATAAGCGAATGTTGGATAAGTGAGACTCTACTGTATATGCAGGCCAGATGGTAACATATGGAACATTCTTTGGACTTCAGCTCCCAGAAGCTACCTTTTTGTCCAGGAGATGGGAATTCTGGGAACTGAAATCCAAAGAAATGGGAAGCAATGCTCTTTTTGCTAGCCAAACCCTGGTTTACTTGGTCTAGGTAAGACTTGTATAGTAGCCAGTAACAGAGTTGGGTTAGCCAAGGTCCTCCAGCAAAAAGGCAAGTAATGCATTGAGATAAATTAAATCTCAGTGGAGAGATATAAGTGGGATATTAAAATAATAATATGGTGGTGCAGTGGATTAAACTCTTGTGCTGGCAGGACTGCGGACCGACAGGTCGGCAGTTCGAATCTGGGGAGAGCAAGTGAGCTCCCTCTGTCAGCTCCAGCTCCCCTGTGGGGACATGAGAGAAACCTCCCACAAGAATGGTAAAACATCAAAACATCTGGGCGTGCCCTGGGCAATGTCTTTACAGATGGCCAATTCTCTCACACCAGAAGTGACTTGCAGTTTCTCGAGTTACTCCTGATACAAAATAATAATAATAATAATAATAATAATAATAATAATAATAATAATAATAATAATAAAAGGCCACCCTACTGGGATCTGCACGCATCATCCGAAAATACATCACACAGTCCTAGACACTTGGGAAGTGTTCGACTTGTGATTTTGTGAAACGAAATCCAGCATATCTATCTTTTTTGCTGTGTCATACAATAATAATAATAATAATAATAATCTTTGGGGATCCTTACCTTTTTCTGGCTCAGAATCCTGCCCCAAGGAGAATCCTGGATTCAGATTCATCCCACTTTAGGTGGATGGAAAGGGAAGGGATTGCTGTCTTATCCCCTTTTCAACTTACCCCCATGACGTGCACTTTGCCCCTTTTTAAATGGCCTCAAGGTGACTGAATCAGACAGTTCCCACGATAAAGTACAAAGAAACAAAAGAACAGACTGGAAGAAAGGAGTAAGGCTGATTCCTGGAGATTCATGGGGGAGAAAGGGAGCTTTGTGCTGCCCTCCCTCCCCCTTTGTTTTAATTTAGGCCCCAATCAATACAAAAGCTATCAAATTAGTGCAACCGTAAAGTGCAAAGGCCCCCGGAACCCCCAGTCTGTCCCTTGAGGCGGCAGGCTTCGGGGACTGTGCTTCCGTCCGGTTTTCATGGCTCATTATAAAAATACTCTTTGATTTCTAGTCCAAGGAAATGACACAGGAAGTTCTTTGGGGAGAGAAGGATTTCCGAGATGTCAATAAAGTTTGCATAAAGACCTGAACGTGATTTGTGTCGGGGTCTTCATTCCCCTTCGGTCTCTCTGCTGCAGAGGTCCGGCTGGGCCTGGCCGCCCTCTTCGGCTTTGGGGAAAGGGTCAATGGGCGAAAACGGGCCTTCATCTTCGGACCTCTGCTTGGTGGTCAGTAGGGCCTTGAGGAAGGCGTTTTCGGCCAGGAGCCCCCCCAAAAGGGAGCCCTTGAGGCTGGGCTCCGGGTCTGAAGAAGAGGAGGAGGAGGAGGAGGAGGAGGAAGGCCGGCCAGAGTGGGCCAGGAGGAAGCGGAGCAGGTTGGGAAGGGTCAGCGGGAAGTGCCAGGAGGGGAAGCGCACGCTCCGGTCCTTCCTGGAAAAGCAAAGGCAAAAACAAGACAGAGGTTCACAAGGGCAGCCAGCCACAGGAGTCCTTTGGATTGAATGACGAGTGACGAGTGGATTGAATGACATTGTATGTCTTGTCTTTTCCCTGCAACATCTTAATGCAGGGGCCCCCAAACTAAGGCCCGGGGGCCGGATGCGGCCCCCCATGGTCATATACCTGGGCCCCACTTTCATTTATAATATAATATTTTATATCAGTTTTAATCATATAATACTAATAATAATACCATATAATAATATTAATTATATGTCATATATTACATATAATATTGCAGTATAGTGGTATAGTTCAATCTATATATATAAAAGGGTAATGAAATTTCGGCCTAGGACAAAACAACAAAACTACACATCCCGGAAACACTAAACTTGGCAGCACAACCTCTCATCCATGCCTCTATGTTCATACAACAAAAGCTCCAGCTACTCCAGAAAACAGCCAGGCTTTGAGACTGCAAGGCTAGTCACTGCTATTCCACCTGGCCAACAAAGGATTCCCATAAGCCACAGCAACGCGTGGCCAGGCAAAGCTAGTACAGTAGAGTCTCACTTATCCAACACTTGCTTATCCAACGTTCTGGATTATCCAATGAATTTTTGTAGTCAATGTTTTCAATATATCATGATATTTTGGTGCTAAATTCATAAATACAGTAATTACAACATAACATTACTGCGTATTGAACTACTTTTTCTGTCAAATTTGTTGTATAACATGATGTTTTGGTGCTTCATAACCTAATCATAACCTAATTTGATGTTTAATAGGCTTTTCCTTAATCTCTCCTTATTATCCAACATATTCGCTTATCCAACATTCTGCCAGCCCATTTACGTTGGATAAGCGAGACTCTACTGTATAGTAATATATAATGCTAATATTGTGCTATGCTAATAATATAATATATTGTATGTACATACAGCTGATCTGAGTTCCCTTCGGGGTGAGAAGGGTGGGATATAAATGTAGTAAATGAATAAATAAATAATTTTAGACTTAGGCTCACCCAGAGTTTGAAATGACTTGAAGGCACACAACAACAACAATCCTAATTAACCTGACTATCTCATTTGCCAGAATCAGACCCACACTTCCTATTGAAAGCCTGATAGGTTTATGTTGGTTAAAATTGTTTTCCTTTTTAAATATTGTATTGTTCTTTCATTGTTATTGTTGTTGTTTTGCACTACAAATAAGATATGTGCAGTGTGCATAGGAATTTGTTCATTTTTTCCCCCAAATGATAATTCGGCCCCTCGACAGTCTGAAGGATTGTGGACCGGCCACCTGCTTTAAAAGTTTGAGGACCCCTGTCTTAATGCCTGCGAGGGGTCTCCATTCAGAGAGCTGCACTGCGCTGCGTTGTTTTTAGTATTGTCAGCTGTCTCACTGCAGAGAAAAGCGGGATACAAATCCTAAGACTGAGAGGGATCAAGACAGCCTCAGTCTGAAAAGCCAGGAAACGGCAGCATGTGACAAACCCAGTTCTATAAATATCACCTGAAACTGGTTCCCTGCAGTCTTTGGGAGGAAGGAATGTGCTAGGAAGTTTCGCCTCCTGGGAGCAGAAGAGCCAGAAAGACCTGCTCCGTGGAGGAGAAACGGCAGGCAAACCTGGATCGGGAAGAAAAGCAGGAGGAGGCAGTTCCTCCTTTATCTGCCTTCTGAAAGCAGTGCTATATTTATTTTAATGCTCATCTTTTGGGGCTAAATGACTTCTCCAAGGTTAGAAGGGCCCTCCAACCAGCAGAGCCTTTTCGACCTATGCTCCAATTCTGTGGAACTCCTTGCATCCATATGTTAGAACAGGGGTCCTCAAACTTTTTAAGTGGAGGGCCGATTTACAGTCCCTCAGACTGTTGGGGGGCCAGACTATGATGAAATAGTCCAAAATTAGGATTGATGTTGTGTGCCTTCTAGTCGTTTCAGACTTAGGCCAACCCTAAGTCTAAAGTTGAGGCCAGAGGCCAGGTCAATGACCTTGGAGGGCCTTAGTTTGGGGACCCCTGATCTAGACGATCTCATAAGACCGTAGGTAAGCAAAAAGACCTCCAAAGACCATCGAGATAATCTCATCAGGCCACCAGAAGACCATAGATAAGGAAAGAGACCCTCAAAGACCATCTAGATGGTTTCATAAGACCATAAGTAAGGAAAGGGGCCCCAAAGGCCATCTAGACCATCTCATAAAACCATAGGTAAGGAAAGGGACCCTCAAAGGCCATCTAGATCATCTCATAGGACCATAGGTAAGGAAAGGGACCTCCAAAAGCCATCTAGATGGCCTCATAAGGCCGTAGCTAAGCAACAAGACCTTCAAAGACCATCTAGACGATCTCATAAGGCCATAAGTAAGCAAAGAGACCTCCAAAGACCAGGTAGACTTAGGTCAACCCTAAGTCTAAAGTTTAGGACAGGGGCCAGGTCAGTGACCTTGGAGGGCCACATCCGGCCCCCAGGCCTTAGTTTGGGGACCCCTGTGTTAGAGCAATGTAAGAGTTGCGACCTTTTGTAAAAGCGCTCAAGACTTGGCTGTTTGGTTGTGCATTTAAGTAAATCAGATCTAATTTGCCAAATAGTCACTGTTGAATGTTTTTATGTTGAATGTTTTTATATTGTGGAATGATATTTTAATTGTAAGTCGCTCGGAGCACTCTGGTGGAGAGCGACTAATTAAGAAATAAAGTGAAGTAACAGGAAAAGGATGGGGGACTGTTGTCCCTCCCATTAAGGTGGGCACATATTGTTTGACTCCTAGCGATCCTTGTGGCTGGCAGTGACTGACGGGACAATCTAAATGGGTTCCTGAGTCAACTCAACACAAATGACCTACTCTATACACAATTGAAAATAAACCATTTCAGAAAACAATATGTCTGGCAAATTAGTTATACTGTTTAAATTCTCAGTAATAACAAACAACGTCAAATGTTTCTTTAACATCTTCCCCTTTAAATTGAGGCAACCCCTTGATGCTTTTCATACTCGCAATTAGAACCCAACACATAGCAGAGTATCCCGTGAGTATATACTGTTTTTGTAAAATACAATTTGTTTTAAAACAATTAATTTGGATGTATGTAACTCTTTAATGCTTACATCCACTCCTTGTTCCTTTGACCTAGATTCCACTGTAAAAAACATGTATCTCTAAGGAGAACAAATGTTAAATTTGAAACTTTGTAAGTATTTTGCAATTTTTTTATGGTTGATGTTCAATGGATATGTAGTTACTTATATTTTATGTATGTAACTATTGATTCCTTTGATATATATTTCACAGTGTAAATGACATGTATCTCTAAAGAGAACAAGTGTTAAGTTTGGAACCACGTTAGTATTTGGCAATGGATGATGTTTTATGGATATATTTTGTTACTTATGTTAGTGTACGTAACTATTTTCAGACCACCAGAGGAAGGCCTGATGCGGGACCGAAACTGGTCGTGGCTGACTTATTCTTCTCGGCATTAGAATACACAACGCCGACTGCATTTCAATGTATATTGGACAATCCATTTGACGTTGTTTGTTATTACTGTGAATGTAAACAGTATAACTAATTTGCCAGACATATTGTTTTCTGAATTGGTTTATTTTCAATTGTGTATAGAGTAAGTCATTTGTGTTGAGTGGCTGATGGGAGCCGGACTCTGGCAGCATCTGATCTGCATTGGAACAAGGAGTCTCTCAGAACCCTCTGCTTGCAAATCTTACCTGCCTTGAGGGAAAAACAAGACGTTAGGAAGGTGGTCGGTCATGAACTCCCAGGGCAAGTCGTTGCGGGAAACATCGACCCTGTGACAGAGCAAAACAAAGCAGAAGAGGAGCCATGTTTTAGAGAAGGGACAGAGCTCAGCGGCTCAGTCTCAGATATCTGCAAACAAAGATCTCTCACCTGGCCACTAGGAAGTCCTGGGGAGGCAGGATCCGGGCTAGTTGGAGGAAGACGTGGTTGAGGGACATGCAGAAGCCGCACCACGGGGTGTAATACAGCAGCACCACATCCTGGAAGGAGAGAAAAGACAGGCGAGACACCCAATTGGGAGGGAGAACTAATGCTCCACAGGACAGGACAGTAGAATTCAAAATGACCTCAATGGATTAGAGAATTGGGTTGTTGTATGTTTTCCGGGCTGTATGGCCATGCTCTAGAAGTATTCTCTCCTGATGTTTCGCTCACATCTATTTATTTATTTATTTATTTATTTACAGCATTTATATTCCGCCCTTCTCACAGGGCGGATCACATTACACATATAGGCAAACATTCAATGCCTTTTAACATAGAACAAAGACAGGACAAACATAGGCTCTGAGCAGGCCTTGAACTCATGACCTCCTGGTCAGAGTGATTCATTGCAGTGATTCATTGCAGCTGCTCTCCAGCCTGCGCCACAGCCCGAGCCCTCAGGCATCCTCAGAGGTTGTGAGGTATGGAGAAACTCAGCAAGGAAGGTTTATATATATCTGTGGGAAGACTAGGGTAAGGGAAGAAACTCTTGTCAGTTGGAGGCTAGTGTGAATGTTGCAGTTAATCACCCTAATAGTTTCTCCATACCTCACAACCTCTGAGGATGCCTGCCATAGATGTGGGTGAAACGTCAGGAGAGAATACTTCTAGAACATAACCATACAGCCCAGAAAACATACAACAACCCTGTGATCCCGGCCATGAAAGCCTTCGACAACATGATTAGAGAGTTGATTCGTCAAAGGTAACAAAATGAATTTCTACAAGGAGAAATGTAGGATACTTCACTTAGGTAGAAAGAAATGAAGTGAACAGATACAGGATGGGTGACGCCTGGCTCCACAACAGAGTTATATGGGAAAAGGATCTTGGAGTCTTCGTGGACCACCAGTTGAACATGAGCCAACAGTGTGATGCTGCAGCCCTCTTCACTGATGCAGCAGCGCTATGAATGCCACAGGTCTGGTCCTCCTTAACAATAGCACCCAGGAACTTAAAACTAGCCACTGGCTCAAATCAATCTCCATTTATAACCAAAGGCTGAATTTCTGATCTATTCCTTCTGTGAACGTGGCATAGAGGCACAACATAGAAATGCCAGCCCCCAAACACCGAAGGGAAGCTTTGCCCTGTATTACCTGGGGGCTCTTCAGCACCGTCTCCTGAAACGTCCCGGAGGTGATCTCCCGGATCCGGTGCAGGGCCTTTGGGCGTCCAGTCCTCCTCTCGCCCACCAGGTGCCTCCGCAGGGGACTGTACACCACACTGTAGTTTTGAATGAAGGTTTCTAGGAGCAAGAGCCAAGGATTGGAGATGATTGTGGCAAAAGGAGAAACATGGGAACTCAAGGAGGAACCAATGAATCTTTCAAGTCTCAACCAATCAACATAGTTTGTGGCAGTCACAAAATTCAAAGTTTCTGGAGTATAACATCCATTTACCAACCATCTGCCTGTCTCATTCATCTATCTATCTATCTATCTATCTATCTATCTATCTATCTATCTATCTATCTATCTATAATAATAATAATAATAATAATAATAATAATAATAATAATAATAATAATAATATTTTTATTTATTTGTATCCCGCCTCCATCTCCCCCAAAGGGGACTCAGGGCGGCTCACAGAAATATCAGATACAAAAACAATAACAATACACAATAAATCAACAAACAATAACATGCACCAGTAATAGCATTTACACACTAACCGGAAAATTAAAAAAAATAATTAAAAACATAGAATTAAAAACAGTGAGGCCGTAATAGCAGATTAGCAAAGTGCACAGTATAAGTTGCGGATTAAAACTTAGATAAAGTGCTACAAGTTTGTTTGAGGTTCAATCTGGGAAGAGAGTAGCCCTGAGCCAATATCAAGTGGGCTCGGGCTGTGGTGCAGGCTGGAGAGCAAGCTAGCTGCAACCAGCTGCAATGAATCACTCTGACCAGGAGGTCATGAGTTCGAGGCCCGCTCGGAGCCTTGTTTGTCTTGTCTTTGTTCTATGTTAAAAGGCATTGAATGTTTGCCTATATGTGTAATGTGATCTGCCCTGAGTCCCCTTCGGGGTAAGAAGGACGGAATATAAATGCTGTAAATAAATAAAAAATAAATAAGTAACCAGGAGAAATGCGACCAATATAAAAGGTCGAGGAATATAATTATGATTATAATGGGGATGGGCGATCTTAACCAAAGGCCTGGGTGATAGATCTATCTATCTAACTATCTATCTATCTATCTATCTATCTACTAGCTGTTAGGAATTGTGGGAGTTGAAGTCTAATAAAACACCTGGAGGAGCCTCCGATGGCCTAGGGGATAAAAGCTTAATGACTTGAAGGTTGGGTTGCTGACCTGAAAGCTGCCAGGTTCGAATCCCACCCGGGGAGAGCGCAGATGAGCTCCCTCTTTCAAAACATCTGGTCGTCCCCTGGGCAACGTCCTTGCAGACGGCCAATTTTCTCACTCCAGAAGCAACTCCGGTTGCTCCTGACACGAAAAAAAAAACAAAACCTGGAGAGCAAAGTTTGTCCATGCCTGGCTAAGGTAAAAATACCTAACTTACCGAGGCTGGCCCCCCGCAGGGCCTGTTCCTGATCCAGGACATAGTGGGTCTCTTCCTTGAGGTCCACGATGGCGGCAAAGCCCTTGGTGGGGGCTGAGGCTCCCAAACGCTCAGCGTAGGCCCAGAAGAGGTTGGCATCCAGCAAGTAGAGGTTGAGCGTCTTGTTGGTCCTGCAGCTGAGGCCGGTGAAACCGGGCCTGAAGAAAGGGGGGCTTGCGGGGAGGAGGCCCTTCCCGTCCTCAATGTGAGGCATAGAGGGATGGGCCCTGTCTCCCCATGGCCGTGGCGGCGTCCCATGGGGGGCAGCTCCTCCCAGTGGCCATTGGGAGGCCTCTCCAGAGCCCACCGTCCGGCAACACGCAGAGTAGTAACTGAAAGGGCTGTAGGAGTGGAGGAAGTTGCTGCAGAGGGAGGCCGTGTGAAAGAGGAAGGCCCGCTCCTGGAGGTAGAAGGAGTCCAAGGCGGCCTCGATCTCAAAGAAAGTGCAGGTTGCCAAAGGGCTGGGATGCAGCCCGTCGCTCTGGTTGACGCACAGCTCGCAGATGTTGTAGGCCGAGGCCCGGGAGAGCGAGTGCCACCGTGGCGGGAGGACCACCGTGTTGCAGCAACGGGGCCTGGATGCAGAGCGAGGGAGGGGGGCCCAGGCCCCATCGGGGTGGCCGGCCTCCTCCGTCCTACGGCTCTTGTTGCAGCGGTTGTACTCCAACGCCAGTTCAGAAACCTAGGAGGACAGGAAGAGAAGGGTGAGAACCCGCAATGGAAACGGTCCCTGGGAAAGGGAGCTAGGAGTCTGAGCAGACAAAGCGAACTGTGTGATGCAGCAGCGAAAAAAGGCCAATGTGACCTCTTCACCTGGAATAATAACCCTGTGTCCAGTTCTGAACAAAGTAATTCAAAGAAGAGATGGACAAGATGGAAGGCCGGAAGGCATCCAGAAAAGGGCCACCAAAATGGTCAAAGGCTTGGAAGCAAAGCTCTATATGAGGAATGGTTTAGGGAGCTGGGGATGTTTAGCTTGGAGAAATGGAGGCTGAGACATGACAGCCAAGATTAAACATTTAAAAGGATGTCAATATTGAGGAGGGGGGCAGAGATTGGGAACAATGGAGCCACGCATTCAAACAGCAGGAAAAGAGATTCCACATAATAATAATAATAATAATAATAATAATAATAATAATAATAATAATAATAATAATAATAATAATAAATCAGCTGATGACCCAAAATGCAGACTGTGCAAGAAAACCGACGAAACCATTGATCATATCCTCAGCTGCTGTAAGAAAATTGCACAGACAGACTACAAACAGAGGCACAACTCTGTGGCCCAAATGATTCATTGGAACTTATGCCTCAAGTACCACCTCCCTGCAGTAAAGAACTGGTGGGATCACAAACCTGCAAAGGTTGTGGAAAATGAACACGCAAAGATACTGTGGGACTTCCGAATCCAGGCTGACAAAGTTCTGGAACACAACACACCAGACATCATAGTTGCGGAAAAGAAAAAGGTTTGGATCATTGATGTTGCCATCCCAGGGGACAGTTGCATTGACGAAAAACAACAGGAAAAACTCAGCCCTATCAGGACCTCAAGATTGAACTTCAAAGACTCTGGCAGAAACCAGTGCAGGTGGTCCTGGTGGTGATTGACACACTGGGTGCCATGCCAAAAGATCTCAGCCGGCATTTGGAAACAATAGACATTGACAAAATCACAATCTGCCAACTGCAAAAGGCCACCCTACTGGGATCTGCATGCATCATCCGAAAATACATCACACAGTCCTAGACACTTGTGAAGTGTTCAACTTGTGATTTTGTGAAACGAAATCCAGCATATCTATCTTGTTTGCTGTATCATACTTATAATTATAATAATAATAATTTTATTTTTATACCCCGCCCCTTCTCCCCAAAGGGACTCGGGTGGCTTACATGGGGCCAAGCCCACCTAAATGTTATGAAGAACTTCTCGAGAGTCAGCAGCTTTGGAGTCCAATTAATCTCCTTTTCTGGAGGTTATTAAGCAGAGGCCAGATGGCCATCTATCAGGAGTGCTTTGTCTTCCTTTATGCCAGGGGAGGGTTGGATCAGCTGGTCCTTGGGGTCTCATTCAAGGCTACAATTCTAGGATTGCGCTTTGCAGAGAGTGGCTTTCCATCCCAATCTGCTGCAAAGGACCCTTCTAAGCAGCACTGGCAGAGAGACCATTCGCCAGGCCCAAGTCAGAAGGGAAAAGGGCAAAAAACAAAAGGACAAAGGACTCCTCCTGGCTGTGTAGCAGCGGCTCCATTCTGTAAACAAGTTACATAAGCAGCCCCTGAGAGCAGAAAGGGAGCCGTCCGGTCTGTTCCCGGTCAAAGGGCGCCCTCCCTCCGTTCCCTTCAAAGGAGAATGAGATCAGGAGGGATGTTTTATCAGAACGGGCCCTATTTGGCAAGAGATGTGTGATGTCCCTTGCTCCCCAAATGGTTGCAAACACAGGAAAAGCGTCACAAGGAGCCCTGCGGGAAATGATGCTGATGGGCAAAAGGCACATCTCTCTCCCTCTGCTTGGCTTGCCTGCAGTTAGCAAATATTGTCTCTTTCGCTTAAAGCTGCATAGGATATGTGCAAAGGCCACTCATTACACTATGTAACAAGATTTTTGCTCCTGGGTTATAAATGTCATTTTCTAATTGGTTCTATCATCAAAACATGGGAAAAGTCGATTAAACTGCAAAAACATTGTGTTTTGTGGGAAGGGCACCCTGCCGTACATTTAGCTGTAGTTTTTCAATGAATATCTCACTGAATCTTAACCACAAAAACGAAGTTTCTGGAGTATAACAACTGCTTTCAAAGTAAGTACCACAAACAATTTAATAAAAGAAATAATACTTTCAGGTGATAGTGCAAGAAGATCAAGAAATTGTGGCACGAAATATACAAAAAATGACAAAAATTGTACAAAAAAGTTTGAATTTAAGCCAGAATGTTTTCTATTGACAACTATTGACTCACAAATAGATAAGAATACGGATAGATTAATATTTTTTCTCACCACAGCGGCAAGAATAGTGCTAGCACAATTAAAGTGATGGATGTGATAATACGGATTTATTGACACAAAGGTTAGCTCAGGACAGAACCCCCAAAAATAGCACAGATTGGAGACCCATGAAAGAGTACTTACTAAAAGAAAAAATAAATATTCACATAGAACTGGACTAAGGAAACTTCCTGGGAGAATAATAATAATAATAATAATAATAATAATAATAATAATAATAATAAACAAAGTTCTGGAACACAACACACCAGACATCATAGTTGTGGAAAAGAAAAAGGTTTGGATCATTGATGTCGCCATCCCAGGTGACAGTCGCATTGACGAAAAACAACAGGAAAAACTCAGCCGCTCTCAGGACCTCAAGATTGAACTTCAAAGACTCTGGCAGAAACCAGTGCAGGTGGTCCCAGTGGTGATGGGCACATTGGGTGCCGTGCCAAAAGATCTCAGCCGGCATTTGGAAACAATAGACAATGACAAAATTACGATCTGCCAGCTGCAAAAGGCCACCCGACTGGGATCTGCGCGCATCATCCAAAAATATATCACACAGTCCTAGACTCTTGGGAAGTGTTCGACTTCTGATTTTGTGGTATGAAATCCAGCATATCTATCTTGTTTGCTGTGTCATAATAAAATAATAATAATAAATGTAGTAAAACTTTTTTCTTTAAACTATAAAATTTAAACATATGAATAATGCGAAAAATAAAGAGGACCACTTCCAGATCTCTGGAAGTTATAGAGACAATATAGCAACTGTTAAATTATCTATCTATCTATCTATCTATCTATCTATCTATCTAGCTATCTAGCTATCTAGCTATCCAGCTATCTATATTTCTTTTTTCCTTGTCTTATCTTGTTCTGTTTTTATTTTATTTTATTTTTTTCTTTTCGCTTTCTCACACATTATTCTGTTATTTGGGTTGTGGTTATCTAAGATGTGTTTTTTATTCTACTGAGAAAAGACTATCAATCACTGTTTGTAACAAGAAATATACAAGTTGCTTACAAATTGCATAATAAAAATAATTTATATAAATATAAAAGAAATAATACTTTCAAACCAGGAAGAGAACATTTTTTCAAATTTTGTTGCATAGTATTTCAAAGCAAGGCACAAGGTCCCTTTCCATTTTCACAACAGCCCAAGACAGCATTATTGAGTATAAGCAGAGGCTGGATGGCCATCTTTCGGGGGTACTTTGAATGCGATTTCCTGCTTCTTAGCGGGGGGTTGGACTGGATGGCCCATGAGGTCTCTTCCAACTCTACTATTCTATGATTCTATGATTCTATGACCAAGCCAACTTCATGGACCAGTAAAGGTTCGAAATGGGCCTATATGGTCACCAAGGCCTACCTTCTCCAACTTTAATTTTCTCCCCAAAGAAAAGTGAGAAAATTAAAAAGGCACGGCCTCCTTTTGCAGCTTTCACCCCTAAAGAGGAACAGGGATGACCCTGTTTAATGCAGAATCACAGGCATTCCTTTTTGTATGTTTTTAGTTGCATTGTTTTTGAACTGAGCCCCAATTTTGGGAGAAAATGGCATATAAATGACCCAATAAGAGCATGAGTAGCAGCAAAAATGAGATATGAATATATGACCTACTGACAGACCCCGCCTGGGTATGGAAAGTGCCTTAAATGTATATTTAAATGTATAATTATGTATATTTTAATGTATATTCTTAATTTTATTGTAATTTTTAATCTTGATGGAATATATATCTATATATATAAAAGAGTGATGGCATCAGGGCAGCGGACAAAACAACAAAACTACAGGCCCCCCAACCTCGAAATTTGACAATACAACCCATCATCCACGGTTCTAGGTTGATACAACAAAAAGAAAAGAAAAATAAAGTCCTAATTAGAGGGAGAGGAATAATTGTTTTTATCCAATTGCTGCCTGTTAGAAGCCTAAGCTCCGCCCACTTGGTCTCCTAGCAACCGACTCAGCCCAGGGGACAGGCAGAGTTAGGCTTCACTTAGGCCTCTTCCACAGATTATCTAATTTGCACTGGATTATATGGCAGTGTAGACTCAAGGCCCTTCCACACAGCTATATAACCCATTTAGAATCTTATATTATCTGCTTTGAACTGAATAGAGATGAGCACCAACCCCCAGAGTCAGACATGACTGGACTTAATGTCAGGGGAAAACATTTACCCTTTCCCTTAACTACCACCAATTCCTCAATACTTTATTTCCTATACCACCATACTTCGCCACAGCAACGCGTGGCCGGGCACAGCTTATATATATATATATATATATATATATATATGTGTGTGTGTGTGTGTGTGTGTGTGTGTGTGTGTGTGTGTGTGTTTATATTGTAAGCCGCCCTGAGTCTCCTGATGGGTGAGAAGGGCGGGGTAGAACTGATGTAATAAATAAATAAGAAATAAATAAGAGATGGTTCCAGCAGCTCACCTCTTCCACGAGGGGCTGGTGTTCGGCCAGAGGGTCGAAGGGGAGGAAGAGGAAGAGGGCCGGCCCCTTCTTCAGCTCGTTGCTCAGCAGGAGGCTCTTCCCTCCGTGGGGCCTCAGCCAGCGGACCAAGGATTCCCCGTTCTCCAGGGCCCACTTCCACACGTTCTCGGCAGTGTAGTTCATGACTTCGTGCGGGAAGAGCTGCGGAAAGGAGGGAAGAGCCATGCTTTATGTAGCCATTGCACACACAAACAAACGCGTTTGCTTTTCTATCAGGAGTGATTGCGGTTGGCACTCCAGAGGAAGCAACTTCAAGATTTCTTTGCGAAAAAATTTGGGAAACCGATACAATTGGAGGAATGGGAAAAAAAGTTGGAATACCAGACTAAAATTTACTTATGCGACGGACATGAAAGAAAATTGGATTAAAATATTCTATAGATGGTATTGGACACCACAAAAAATTTCACAAAAAGACATCCAACAAATGTTGGAAGTGTGGGGAACAGGTAGGGACCTTTTTCCATTGCTGGTGGACCTGCAAAAAATCCAAGGCCTATTGGAAAGAAATTCATTACAAAATTCAAAAGATGTTGCAGATTAGAATAGATCTGGACCCAAAATACTTGCTTTTAGGGATGCTAAACATAGAAAAAGACAGAAACAAGGAAATCTTATTCTATTATCTTACAACCGCGGCAAGAATGACTTTTGCCAAATACTGGAGAGATAAAGAAATTCCGGAAATAAGGTGTTGGACAAATAAGATCTGGGAAATAATGAATATGGACCAGTTAACATATTTATTAAAAAACAACCAAGAAAAACCAAAAAAAAAAAAAAAAACAGACAGATTGGGAAATGGTCAAAAGTTACTTAAAAGAAGAAGAATTCAAAGTAATTATTTAAACTGAGATAGAAGACAAAGTCTGCATAACATCAGTGTATGTAAAAATTTAGCATTGTGTAAAACAGAGACACTAGAGTGCGATGATGGAGGAGATGATGGTTAAAACTTCTTTTATGTAAGACGCCGTGTAAGAGATGGAAGTCAATTTTATGTGTTTTTTTTCTTTTTTCTTTTTTCTTCTTTTTTCTTTTTCTTCTTTTTTTCTTTGTTATATTTCCTCCTATTTTAATTTTATGTTGTTGTTGTTGTTATGTTGTTAATTTTATGTTGTAAAGCATTAATAATTTTTTTAAAAAAAAGATTTCTTTGCTGCTTGACCATCAGGTGAAGATCTGGGATGAGGAAAAGACCAGCAATTTAATCCAGGGAAGATGGATCACTTCATCAACGCGGAGTTACGAGCTCTGAGGCAGGGCTGAGCTTCTATCCTTGTCCTGCCAGGACACAGGGGGCGGGGCCAGAGGAGGGGGTGGGGCCCCTTCCCAAGTGCCTGATGGGGCTGAACCTCTATACCCCGCCCCCGTGTTCTAACAAGCACCTCAGGGGAAGATATACAGAGGCTCAGCCCTGTCTCGTGCTTTTGGGAAGAGGCCCCGCCCCTAGCCCCGCCCTTTAGTCCTAAAAGGCCTCTCAGGAGAGGTATAGAGGCTCAGCCCTGTCTCAGGCTCTTGGAAGGAGGCCCCGCCCCCTTCCCTAGCTCCGCCCTCTGTGTCCTAACAGGCGCCTCAGGAGAGATAGCAGCCCTGTCTCCGGCACTTGGGAAGAGGCCCCGCCCCTCCCCTGGCCCCGCCCCCGTCTCCTAATAGGTGCCATCACCGCCCCCCTGGAGCGGTAGCGCCCACTTTGGGAATCACTGCTTCAGAGGAACTTTACTTGAGTCTGACCAAGGTATTGTTCCTAAGCAAAGACTGGAAATAAACACATTTTTGGATCAAAAATTAGCACCTGATGCTTGGTAGCAAGTAAAATAGCTATCTGTACTGCTGAAATTATCCAGCAAAAGAGGGGGAAACAGCTCCTCTGCAATCATAACACAAGGCTGACCTTTGGCCACCACTACATAAGATTCATTTCCTTTATTAGCTGTTCCCTCTTCTCCCTTCAGGGATGGATCATTGTTCTGGACTCTGCAATGCTTGGCCAGCAACGCAATGGAGAGAAGGCTTTATGTTTAATTTCGAAGACAAGGGGAAGGCTGCCGCCAAAATTGCTTCAAGAGGACCCATATTACCTATTAGGAATTTTGGATACATCATTTGAGTTGGACACAAACAATGACAAACTATTCACATATATTTCAACAGCTGCAAGAATAACTATAGCAAAAAGATGGAAAACAGAACAGATCCTGCAGACTGAACACTGGCTGGAAAAATTGGAAGAAATAAAGAATATGGACAAATTAACTTTTTATATGAAAGAAATTAGAGGTAAACCGATAAGGAACACAAAGTGGGAAAAATTGGACTTATACAGTAATAAAAGAACCACAATGGGAAAATGAACCAGGACACGGACAGAAATGTATATTACAGAAATTCTTCCGAGAAGCGGAAAGAATGGAAGTTTTCAATGTACCCCAACCCCCTCCCTGTCTATTCCTTTCTGTTTTGCCCCTTTCCAATCCCCTCACTTTCCCACTTCCCTTCCCAGGCTTCCCTCACTATCATCCTATATTTCAACCCTGTTTTTAAATTGTATGTATGTTTGTTTGATTATCATTTACCCCTTTAATAAAATAAAATAAAATAAAAAGAGGACCCATTTTGGATCTACTCCTTCATGTCATATTTTTGCATTTCTTGCACTCCAGCACTTCTCCATCTACTGTTCCAATAGAGGTGGCTGAATACAGACCAGAGAGGATCCAAACGCAAAGTAGAGCTACTCACAAGAGATGCGTTGAGGCGGCGAGGCAAATAGATGCTGCCAGAGACGGTCAGTGGGATCTCCTTTGCAACCTGCTTATTCGTAATCACCCCAAAGTGGATGGGTCCAAGGTGATCTGCAAAGAGACATCAGAGGAAACTAAGGGAAGCAAACAGGCCCAGGGACCTTTGGGACACACAACGTGAGACTCTGAGAAATAAACTCATAAAAACATACACAAAGAAACAATGACATGCAGGAAATATAAGCAGATATCATTGCCACTGTTGCTGTGTGCCTCCAAGTCATTTCTCACTTATAGTGACCCATAGGAAAACCTCAGTCCCCGGATAGACTCATTTGTAGAGAGAGAAAGTTGGGTATAAATAAACAGAACAACGACGACAATAAAAAACCAAACTCTTTTATTTCTATACTTGATAGTGATCCCAGGATCTCAGAACATCTTGGGTGTGTTTGTGTGCAAAACAGCTCTTTCGACTCTTCAGCACAAAATGGAGAAAACAAAACCCGAAAAAAGATTACTGTATATACTCGAGTATAAGCCTAGTTTTCAGCCCTTCGGCTTATACTCAGGTGAGGGTCCTGGTTGACTCATATTTGGGTCAGCTTATACTCAAGAATATATGGTACATTTATTATTTTTCTCTATTATTATTGGTATTATTACATTTATTATTTTTCTCTATTATTGTTGCTACTATTACATTTATTTTACTCTATTTTTATTATTATTATTATTATTAATACATTTATTATTTCACTCTGATCTTATTATTATTATTGCATTTATTATTTTATTCTATTTATTATTACATGTACAGTAGAGTCTCACTTATCCAACGCAAACGGGCCATCAGAACGTTGGATAAGCGAATATGTTGGATAATAAGGAGGGATTAAGGAAAAGCTTATTAAACATCAAATTAGGTTATGATTTTTCAAATTAAGCACCAAAACATCATGTTATACAACAAATTTGGCAGAAAATTAGTTCAATACATAGTAATGCTTTGTAGTAATTACTGTATTTATGAATTTAGCATCAAAATATCATGATGTATTGAAAACATTGACTACAAAAATGTGTTGGATAATCCAGAACATCGGATAAGCGAGTGTTGGATAAGTGAGACTCTACTGTATTATTTTCCTGTATTTATTATTATTATTATTACATGTATTATTATTACATGTATTATTTTACTCTATTATTATTAAAAGGATATTATTAAAAGGATACATAAGCACATTTACATTGAAGAAGATGAGAATAATAATTTGATCAGAGTTGGACAGTCTTATCTAAAATTTGAGCTTTTTGTAAATATTCAAAAACATTTAACCTACTGATGCCTCAATTAATGTAATTTTATTGGTATCTATTTTTATTTCTGAAATTTACCACCCTCGGCTTATACTGGAGTCAATGTTTTCCCAGTTTTTTTTTGTGGTAAAATCAGGTGCCTCAGCATATATTCGGGTCGGCTTACACTCGAGTATATACGGTATTCTACAAAATGCAAAAGCAGCAAATGTCAAGACACTAACATCTGCCACGGAAATATCCCACATGAAAACTAAACCGCCCCAAAACCCAGGGGGCACAGAATGCTGAATAATGGAGAAGGGAGTGAAAACGGTTCTCTCTTCCGTGCCAGCCTTTCCTCGAAAAGCAAGGCACCATTCAAATGAAATCTAATGAAAAGTGACAGCTTAACCTTTTGCCAGCCTACGGAAGGGGACTCATTTAGGAACACGGAGATGTCTGTCAAGTATGGGAGAATTGAGAGGTATGGTTCAGGAGACAGAAAGGGATGTCTGCTGTTTTCCTCAGCCAATGTATTTTTGTGGACTGCAGAACTGCCCAGAAAAAAAAGAGAACCTTCTGCCCTGGTCCTTCCCTTCTGCCTCTCTTTCCGTGAGTAAAAACATGGCAAGGAGCTCAGTTTTGCAAAAGGAAAAGCCAGGACAGAACAAGAGCCAAGAGACGCTGTTGACAGTCGATGATTGTTCCACAAGAGCCAGAAGGAAAAGAGAGCCACAGAAGCTCCCGAAGTTTTCTGAGTATTAAACGGCGCAACTTTGCTGCAGATGCAGTCACAATGCAGGTGATTTCTCCCAAGTCTCTCTCTTCAAGGTCTCTCCTTCAAAAGCCTTTATCCATGGATAAATCCAGGTCATTCTGGAGCTGCAGAGGAAGAGGAGGAGGAGGAGGAGGAGGAGGAGGAGGAGGAGGGATCTTCCAGCCAGCGCTATATATATGTATATATATATAGAGCCAGCGCTGCTTTTTGAACAGCTGTTTTCCCCACCTTACCATCCCTGTGTCCCATTGGCTGTAGGCCTCTTTCTTCTCTGGAAAAAAAATACACAGCCCCAAAAGACTGGGACATTTCAGCTCCTTTTAGAAACTGTTCATAGAATCCTCCAGTTGGAGAGACTTTTTTCAAGCCAGGTATCAACCGTTCTGTATCTGTGCATCTCACTTCTTTCTGCCTTAGGATCAATAAGGACATTTTTTTTCTGCCTAAGCGCAACACTAGGTGAAAAACACTGATGTATTTCCGGATGATGCTATGGCTATGCCCCATGCAATTGTCTTAGGTCAAAACCTAAACATTAAATGTTATCTAGCTGTAAAAAAAAGATGGTCTTTATAAATACCACTCAGGTGGAGGCCAATGCATTGTGTGTTCATTCTTCTCCTGAACGAGAACATGCATCAGGATGTTTACGTGCATATCTATGTTTCTCCAATATTCCTCCTTCTCTGGGAGTTTGAAGCAGAGGCTGGATGGCCATCTGTCAGGGATGCTTTGATTGTGCCTTCCTGCCTGGCAAAATGAGGGCCCTTTTGGGGTCTCTTCCAACTCTAGGATTCAGTGATCTCATTCTGATCCAAACAGTACACACACATCATCCGCTTTCCTCAAATGAATTCCTTCCTGCCGTCTGTGTTCCTTCCAAATGGGGCTCCTGGAAGTCCGAAGAATGACAAATCCCAAGTAGGAACAGCTTCTCCCGGCCGCATCCCATCCCCTTCCTGATTCTGCTGATGAAGTGACTTCACCTGCCAAGAGGAAGAGGCTTTGGCTTCCCGCTTGCAAACAGACGTCTCAGGTTCCACGCTCCATAATTGATGAAGCAACTGGAGGAGGGATTTGGGCCCAAAAGAAGGAACCGAAGACGCTGGTATTTACTCTCCTGAAGGCTGCCTCTAAATGGATGGAGCGGGTACAGGAACAGCACGTGTTGAAGGCAGAGCACACCTGAAGCGCCGGAGCCCAGATGGAGAACAGCCATGTTTCAGTATTTGAAAGGAGATCCCATGGAGGAGACTGGGACACAATGGAGTCATGGGTTCAAAGATCCCACCCCAACATTAGGAAGAGCTGGTGGCAAGAGAGTGGAGCATACTGGCACCTGGGAATCTGGGGGAGTCTTGTTCCTTCAAGGAGACAAAAGGCCTGATCCTTGCAGCCCAGGAGCAAGCCATCAGAACAAATGCAATTAAGGCCAAGATCGAAAAATCAGCTGATGACCCAAAATGCAGACTCTGCAAGGAAACCGACGAAACCATTGATCATATCCTCAGCTGCTGTAAGAAAATCGCACAGACAGACTACAAACAGAGGCACAACTATGTGGCCCAAATGATTCATTGGAACTTATGCCTCAAGTACCACCTGCCAGCAGTAAAGAACTGGTGGGATCACAAACCTGCAAAAGTATTGGAAAATGAGCACGCAAAGATACTGTAGGACTTCCGAATCCAGACTGACAAAGTTCTGGAACACAACACACCAGACATCACAGTTGTGGAAAAGAAAAAGGTCTGGATCATTGATGTCGCCATCCCAGGTGACAGTCGTATTGATGAAAAACAACAGGAAAAACTCAGCCGCTCTCAGGACCTCAAGATTGAACTTCAAAGATTCTGGCAGAAACCAGTGCAGGTGGTCCCGGTGGTGATGGGCACACTGGGTGCCATGCCAAAAGATCTCAGCCGGCATTTGGAAACAATAGACATTGACAAAATTTCGATCTGCCAACTGCAAAAGGCCACCCTACTGGGATCTGTGCGCATCATCTGAAAATACATCGCACAGTCCTAGACGCTTGGGAAGTGTTCGACTTGTGGTTTTGTGATACGAAATCCAGCATGTCTATCTTGTTTGCTGTGTCATAAAATAATAATAATAATAATAATAATAATAATAATAATAATAATAATAATAGCAGAAACTCCAAAGCACGGTTTATGTTTTTAGGAATCCCTTTGTCTTCCAATGCAACTCTATGGCCAACTTTGACCATAGGGTTACACTGGAGGATATAGAGATTCCTAGAGATAACATACAAAACAAATCCATGAATGCAGAGGGGCGACAATTCTATTATTTGACAAATCCACAATAATAATAATAATAATAATAATAATAATAATAATAATAAATAAGTTTATTTGTATCCCGCCACCATCTCCCCCGGAGGGGATTCGGGGCGGCTCCCAGAAATATCAAATACAAAACAATAACAATATACAATACATCAATAAACAATGACATGCACCAGTTGTAACATTTGCACATTAACCAAAAAGAATAAAAACACACTTATTAAAAACATAGAATTTAAAAACAGTGAGGTTGTAATAGTAGATGAGCAAAGTGCACATTATATGTTGTAAACTCAAAACATAGATAAAGTGCTACAGATTCGTTTGAGGTCGATTTGGGATGAGAGGAGCCCTGAGGTAATGTCAGATAACCAGGAGAAGTGTGACCAATGCAGGAAAGGTCGAGGAATATAAGCAGAGGCTAGATAGCCATCTGTCCAGAGGGATTAGATTGTGTATCCCTGCATAGCAGAAAGGGGTTGGACTGCATGGCCCTTGAGATCTCCTCCAACTCTAGGGTGTTATGAGATAGATCAGGGCTCCCCAAACTAAGGCCCGGGGGCCGGATGCAGCCCTCCAAGGTCATTTACCTGCCCCCCCGCCCTCAGTTTTATAATATAATATTTTTATATCAGTTTTAATAATATAATAAATTGTATATAGATATAATATTGATAATAATCTTACATTATACAATATAACTAGCTGTGCCTGGCCACGCGTTGCTGTGGCTGTTGGGAATCATTTGTTGACCAGTTGGAATAGCAGTGAATAGCCTTGCAGTCTTAAAGTCTGGGTGTTTTCTCCTTACGTGAATCCTTGTTTGGTGAGCTGGAATACAATGGAATAGGTTTGCTGCTTGGAAGGCTGGGTACTTGCGTTGTAGGGAAATGGTTTTTTAGCCAATTTGAATGGCACTGAATAGCCTCGCTGTTTCAAAGACTGACTGCTTTCTACATAGGGGCATCCTTTCTTGGGCAGGCTGAATGAGACGAAGTAGCCTCATGGCTTGAAACCCTGAGGGTGTACTATGAAGGGGAAATCTTGCTTGGTTAGGCTGAACAGCACTGAATAGCCTTGCTGTTTGGAAGCCTGGTTGTTTCCTGCCTGGGGGGATCCTTTGTTGGGAGGTGTTAGCTGGCCCTGTTGGTTTCCTGTCTGGAATTCCCATTTTCAGTGTTTTCTTTATGTAATGTCCTGATTTTAGAGATTATATTGTTGCTTCCTGCCTGGGGGAATCCTTTTTTGGGAGGTGTTAGCTGGCCCTGTTGGTTTCCTTTCTGGAATTCCCATTTTCAGAGTGTTTTCTTTATGTAATGTCCTGATTTTAGAGATTATATTGTTGCTTCCTGCCTGGGGGAATCCTTTGTTGGGAGGTGTTAGCTGGCCCTGTTGGTTTCCTTTCTGGAATTCCCATTTTCAGAGTGTTTTCTTTATGTAATGTCCTGATTTTAGAGATTATATTGTTGCTTCCTGCCTGGGGGAATCCTTTGTTGGGAGGTGTTAGCTGGCCCTGTTGGTTTCCTTTCTGGAATTCCCATTTTCAGAGTGTTTTCTTTATGTAATGTCCTGATTTTAGAGATTATATTGTTGCTTCCTGCCTGGGGGAATCCTTTGTTGGGAGGTGTTAGCTGGCCCTGTTGGTTTCCTTTCTGGAATTCCCATTTTCAGAGTGTTTTCTTTATTTAATGTCCTGATTTTAGAGATTATATTGTTGCTTCCTGCCTGGGGGAATCCTTTGTTGGGAGGTGTTAGCTGGCCCTGTTGGTTTCCTTTCTGGAATTCCCATTTTCAGAGTGTTTTCTTTATTTAATGTCCTGATTTTAGAGATTATATTGTTGCTTCCTGCCTGGGGGAATCCTTTGTTGGGAGATGTTAGCTGGCCCAGTTGTTTCCTTTCTGGAATTGAGAGGCCTCCATCTAAAAAAAACCTAAACCCAAACATTGCGGCCTGGGGGCCTCCCTCCTTGGGGCCAGGGCGCTTCCCGGCCTTGAGGTGTTTATCTCCCAAAGAAAAGAGTTAAAAGAAAGGAAACCTTGGTCCTTGCCGCCTCCCTCCGGCCTGGCGGGAGGCGGAGGTGGATCTTGGGGGGGAAGGTTCGGGCTCCGGCTCTCTCGTGGCTGGGGCCGCCCTGAGGGCTGCGGGGCACCGAGGAGCCTGCGATGGTCTTCATGGGGAGGGGGGGCCTTTCTGGAAGCCCCCCCCGCCTTCGGCTCTGCAGGCCTCCACATCCCAAAAAAAGAAAAGAAAAAGAAAAGAAACCTTGGGGCCTCGCGGCCTCGGGAGGCTGAGGTGGGTCGGGGGGGGGCTCCCTCCGGCCTGTGGCGCATGGAGGAGGTGGTGCTTGGGGGGGGGTTGTTCCACGCCTGCTGTGGCCCCGCCACGGCCTGAGAATGTTTACTCCATGGCCCCGCCGCGTGGAGGCCCCTCCTCCTCCGACCACCATGGGGTCTTCCAGCCAGGCTGACGGCTGGGGTTTTAAGGTCCCATGGAGGTTTTTGACGGGATTTTTTATTGTATCTACCTAGAGGCGTGGATGATGGGTTGTGTTGTCCAATTTCAAGGCTGGGAGCCCCGTAGTTTAGTTGTTTTGCTCGGTGCCGCGATTCCATCACTCTTTTATATATATAGATACTAATAGTAATACCATATAATAATATTAATGATATGGTATATATTACATATTATATAATAGTTGTGCTGGTACAGCTGTACCAGAACCTTCTATTTTACTTTCTTGCTGCAAATGTTTGCAGCCATAGGACAGGCCACCTGTCAATCACCATTAAGTTTGGTTCCGCCCCCTGTTCAGGGCTCTGGGAGGGAAGGAGCCATTTTTAAGTTAGTCTCTCTTAGAAAGCTCAGCTGTAGGACATAAACCAGCTCGTCCCGTAAAAGGCTTCCTATTTCAAGAATACCAGGGATAAAGAATACCAGGGATAAAGAATACCAGGGATAAAGACCACCAGGGATAAAGAGCACCAAGGTTAAAGAACCCCAGGGATGTTGACTGTCCAGGGATACAGAACAACAGCACAGAAACATCTGAAAGCCTCAGCTGGTAGGTCCACTCAACAACCAGACGCACTTGGGAGTTGGCAGTGGGTCCCAGACTAGCTAGGCCCAGATAACAGATAGCCTGGGAAGGGTTATAAGAGGGTTTTCACAGTTATTCAAAGCCTATCGCCTGTCCTGTGGGACAAGACTCCTTGAAGATTTATTATTTGTTCGTCAATAAAGACTTGGTTATTTCTTTAAAGACTTCAAGGCCATCTTTTCAGGAAAATTCCTCGACGACCCTTCTTTAGGCCCCTGGCTTCCCGCTGGGCGTAAAGCGTATGTCCTACATAACAGACAGTCAGTCACAGGCCCAGCGCATGACAGAACAATAGTATAGTGGTATAGTTCAAGATAGTAATATATAATGCTAATATTGTGTTATGCCAATAATATAATATATTGTATGTATATACAGCTGCTCTGAGTCCCCTTCGGGGTGAGAAGGGTGGGATATAGATGTAGTAAATAAATGCAGTAAATAAATAATTAATTTTAGACTTAGGCTTGGCCAAAGTCTGACATGACTTGAAGGCACACAACAACAACAACAATCCTAATTAACTTGACTATCTCATTGGCCAGTAGCAGGCCCACACTTTCCATTGAAATCCTAATAGGTTTATGTTGGTTAAAATTGTTTTCATTTTTAAATATTGTATTCTTTCGTTGTTGTTGTTGTTGCACTACAAATAAGACATGTGCAGTATGCTTAGGAATTTGTTTGTATTTTTTTTCAAATGATAATCCGGCCCCTCAACAGTCTGAAGGATTGTGGACCGGCCCTCTGCTTAAAAAGTTTGGGGACCCCTGAGATAGATAGACAGACACATTCAGGGGGTTGGACTGGATGCCCCTTGGGGTCTCTTTCAACTCCAGGATTCTCTGTGTTGATGATTCAATCCTCCTCTAAATCCACAAACACATAAATGTTTGGCCTTTTGGGAATCATAAAAGAGCACAAGGGGAGAGTTACGATACAGGCAATTCAAGGATCTCCAAGCAAAAGCTTTCTTGGCACTTTCTCCTTTGACCGCAGAAATGGCAAGAGCAGCCAAGCTAAACCCGGTCCAGGATAAATAGCAAATTCCAATGAAGCCACTTCTTGGCAGGAAATACACAAACATGGAAGCAGCGTGTTGCCCTATCGGCGAACTCTGCCCCATATGCTTCATGTACACATTTCAGGCCTCAGAGGGAGAACTCATGACTTGGGCCTCTTGGGGGGTGTATTTAGAAAGCAAACATTGTTTTTCCAATGGGGAAGCGGGAAAATTCATTATTTATTTATTTATTTATTTATTTACTACATTTATATCCTGCTCTTCTCACCCCGGAGGGGACTCAGAGCAGCTTACAAATCAAATGTACATACAATATATTATTAGCATAGCACAATATAAGCATTAAATTACTATATTGTACTACTATAGCATTACAGTAGAGTCTCACTTATCCAACACTCTCTTATCCAACGTTCTGGATTATCCAACGCATTTTTGTAGTCAATGTTTTCAATATATTGTGATATTTTGGTGCTAAATTCATAAATACAGTAATTACAGTAGAGTCTCACTTATCCAAGCCTCGCTTATCCACGCCTCTGGATAATCCAAGCCATTTTTGTAGTCAATGTTTTCAATATATCGTGATATTTTGGTGCTAAATTCACAAATACAGTAATTACAGCAGAGTCTCACTAATCCAAGCCTCGCTTATCCATGCCTCTGGATAATCCAAGCCATTTTTGTAGTCAATGTTTTCAATATATTGTGATATTTTGGTGCTAAATTCGTAAATACAGTAATTACAACATAACATTACTATGTACTGAACTACTTTTTCTGTCAAATTTGTTGTATAACATGACGTTTTGGTGCTTAATTTGTAAAATCATAACCTAATTTGATGTTTAATGGGCTTTTCCTTAATCCCTCCTTATTATCCAAGATATTCGCTTATCCAAGTTTCTGCCGGCCTGTTTAGCTTGGATAAGTGAGACTCTACTGTACTACATAGCATTACTGCGTATTGAACTACTTTTTCTGCCAAATTTGTTGTCTAACATGATGTTTTGGTGCTTCATTTGTAAAATCATAACCTAATTTGATGTTTAATAGGCTTTTTCCTTAATCTCTCCTTATTATCCAACATATTCGCTTATCCAACATTCTGCCAGCCCATTTATGTTGGGTAAGTGAGACTCTACTGTATATGGTAATATTATTAGTAATATTACATTTAATATATAATATATAATTTATATTATTATATTATATTATTATTAGTGTAATATTGTATTACATTATAATATTATTATCAATATTATAAGTATATACAATATAGTACATATTTATAAATTATTGTATATTATATATATATACTAGCTGTGCCCAGCCATGCGTTGCTGTGGCGAAGTACGGGTATGGGAAGATTATAAATGGGTTAGGCCTGGGCTGTGGCGCAGGTGGGAGAGCAAGCCTGCTGCAATTAACTGCAATGAATCACTCTGACCAGGAGGTCATGAGTTCGAGGCCCCTCGGAGCCTATGTTTGTTTGTCTTTGTTCTATGTTAAAAGGCATTGAATGTTTGCCTATATGTGTAATATGAGTCCCTGAGTCCCCTTCGGAATGAGAAGGGCGGAATATAAATGCTGTAAATAAATAAATAAATAAATAAATAGCTGTGTGGAAGGACCTTGAGTCTACACTGCCATATAATCCAGTTCAAATCAGATAATCTGTATTTTATAGGCAGTGTGGAATAAGTGAGGCCTAACTCTGCCTTCCCCTGGGCTGAGTGGGTTGCTAGGAGACCAAGTGGGTGGAGCTTAGCCTTCTAACTGGCAGCAATTGGATAAAAACAATGATTCCTCTCCCTCTAATTAGGACTTTATTTTTCTTTTCTTTTTGTTGTATGAACGTAGAGGCATGGATGAGGGGTTGTGCTGCCAAGTTTAGTGTTTCTGGAATGTGTAGTTTTGTTGTTTTGTCCTAGGCCGAAATTTCATTACCCTTTTATATATATAGATAATATATGTAAATTAGCATAACATGTTGCTATGGCACAGGAGACAAGATGGAACTATTTTCCTGGCTCTCAGGTTGGTATGAAAAGGCAGGAGTCCTAAAGGGCAACTGGAGTATTTCACATTTGGAGAGCCAGGCACAGAACTGCTTCATTTTTGAGAGAAAAAACAACACATCTACTGGAGGACAGAGCTCTTCTTTGGAGGGCAATGACCTCTTCCAGATATCTCCTGCCCACGATGCACCAAGTAAATAGGTATAGGTTGCTCTCCGCACATCAAGAGTCTTCCTTCCAATATCCAATATACATTGTTTCCAAGGCTGCAGAAGGGTCAATACAGACCCTCACAATACAGACTTTATTTAGCAGAGCCACAGGTACCTCCAACCCCCCCCCCCCAACATTCTGTACTAAATGCTTCAAACTTGGCAAGAGCATTACTGCCACCAGTTTCCTAAAAAGGCCCTGCGCTCTCTCTGCGCTTTGCTCCAACGCAGATTGAAGCCAATTTCCACCCGCAAATGTCCAACAGGGTTAATGGGAAGTGAATCAATGCTTCTGCTCCCACCAGAACATGGAAACAACAGCACTGGGGGCTCCTTTTCGGAGAGCCATTGTCTGCATGCTTCCCTATGTGACAGCGTCCACTGCTGGGAGGCCTGGCCCTCCCAGCCCCTCCTTGCCTAAAATAGAGCCTTTGGTTAGGGGTGTGTGTGTGAATGCCTGCTTTGCAGTTGGAGGACCAATGCCATGAGTTGCCTGTGGAAAAGATTTGTAAGCAGCATGTTCTGGCTTTCACCTACAAAAAAAGCCTGTATTCCATTGTGCTTCTTGCCCTTTGGAACATATCTCTAGGACCGGTACTTGCAATTTAATTTACCCACATCCAAACGCTAGGGATTTTCTAGATTTGCTAGAAAAGGGCTTCTTAAACCCTTCCTACATGTGATCCCTTTGGGCCTGAGAAACATTCACATGACCTCCAGGCATAGGTAGATGAAACAGGTGTGAAACCAAACTGTTACCGAAAATAAACCAGCGTTTGCAAGGCTTGCTAAACAGACCTATTTCCTTTTTATGATGTAGCATCTTCTGTAGGTAAAGGTAAAGGTTTCCCCTGACGTTAAGTCCAGTCATGTCTGACTCTGGGGGTTGGTGCTCATCTCCATTTCTAGGCCGAAGAGCTGGCATTGTCCAAAGACACCTCCAAGGTCATGTGGCCAGCATAACTGCATGGAGTGCCGTTACCTTCCCACCGGAGCGGTACCTATTGATGTACTCACATTGGCATGTTTTCGAACTGCTAGGTTGGCAGGAGCTGGGGCTAACAGCAGGCACTCATTCCGCTCCCAGGATTTGAAACTGGGACCTTTTGGTCTGTAAGTTCAGCAGCTCAGCGGTTTAACACACTGTGCCACCAGGGCCCCCCCTAGGAGCGGTACTTGCAATTTAATTTACCCACATCCAAACGCTAGGGATTTTCTAGATCTGCTAGAGAAGGGCTTTTTAAACCCTTCCTACATGTGATCCCTTTGGACCTGAGAAATATTCATATGACCTCCAGGCGTAGGTAGATGAAACAGGTGTGAAACCAAACTGTTACTGAAAATAAACCAGCATTTGCAAGGCTTGCTAAACAGACCTATTTCCTTTTTATGATGTAGCATCTTCTGTAGAGTCCACTGTAAACACCGTGCAACAGATTCATGTAAATGTCTACAAACAGCCATCAGATGATATCCAGAAAGCTTTCACTATGGACCATTTTTAGGGAACTTAATACTGAACAAAAGGGGCCCTGTTTGGGATCAGGACCCACAAATGAAGAGCTTCTGATGGGAGAAAAAAGCAGTGCTCAGTCTAGAGCAATTCTACAGTATAGAATTGCTCGGTATAGCAATTCTACGGCGTGCCAGAATATGATTGCAGAGTTGCACTGGGTGGGGGGGGATGGAACCAAGACCATTGGAGATTAGTCCATGAACATCCAAAGGCCCATGTGCATCCTACATCCAGAGAACCGCATGCATTTCTAGTTGGAGCATTCATAAAACCCAAAACCAAACTATGCCTATGTCAAATAAATAGCATTACAAAAGACCACATCTGGGTATTGCTGGGTATTGGAGCCAGTATAACTAGATGAAAACCTTTGCCACTTGCAAGCAAACTATGCCGCCCCAAATGGCCTCACGCCTTCCCAATGGCAATGCTTCCACTCACCTTTGTTTAATGAATGCAAGGCTGAGGTGAAGAACGTCAGGTAACCCGGGGGCTGGGGGGAGGTGTTGAACTCGAAGTATCCCAAGACGCCGGGCTGCCAAGACACAAACAAAATACACCTTAAGGGCCTGTGGCTGTCCCCCTCCATCTTGTCCTTTCCAGGCTAAAGACACCCGGCTCTTTCCACTGTCCCTTGCAGGGACCCTCCACCATCTAGCTGCCATGCCCCTGATAAAACAGGAGTGAAAAAGGAAACAGTAGTCAGTTCTATTCCCTGCAATTCCCACAAGTTGTATGCTATATTCAGCTATTTCCCACGGGCTCCCCCTTGTGGCTTTCAACTTTATTATGGAACGAAGAGGAGAATAAATCTGAAAACCGCCCCTTGGGTTTTGCGACGAAAACAGACTTTACTCAGGAAATGTTTCCAAATCTATGGGGAAAGTACTGGGAGTCAGAAGGAGAGAGAAAAGGAATTTATTTATATATTTATTTATTT
Organism: Anolis carolinensis; assembly: GCF_035594765.1. Taxonomy (NCBI): domain Eukaryota; kingdom Metazoa; phylum Chordata; class Lepidosauria; order Squamata; family Anolidae; genus Anolis; species Anolis carolinensis. The sequence goes on from NW_026943824.1 coordinate 7,562,844, forward strand.
ACAGTATTTATATTCCGCCCTTCTCACCCCGAAGGGGACTCAGGGCGGATTACAATGAACGCATATATGGCAAACATTCAATGCCAACAGACAAACAACATATATAGACAGACACAGAGGCATTTAACTTTTTTTTTTCCAGCTTCACGATTCCGGCCACAGGGGGAGCTGTTGCTTCACTGTCCACTGGTGGCTGTACTTCCTCATTCCTTTCCTTGTGTTTTGCTGGCAGTTTTATGATGTTGTAAATTAGTTAAATTAGCCTCCCACATAAAGCGTACCTAAATTTCCCTAACTGACAGATGCAACTGTCTTTCGGGGCTGCATAGGTCAACAGCAAGCCGGGCTATTTAATGGTCAGGGGCTTAACCCAACCCGGGTTTCGAACTCATGACCTCTCGGTCAGTAGTGATTTATTGCAGCTGGTTACTAGTCAGCTGCGCCACAGCCCGAATTCCAAATTTATCAGTTGCAACACATGCACATCACTTGACTGCAGAGATACCAAAACCACTATCTCTTCCTGCAAAACCACTATCTTGCACATTGATACAGTCTGAATCGCTTTATCAGAAAACGACTCTATCAACCCATTAATATTTCTTTGACCGTGTGACTGTCTCTGGCTCAATTCCAGACTAGAATTTATTTTTGCAAGGGAGAGAACTTTATCAGAAATTTACTGGGCAGGAAACAAGTTCAGGAAAGCCATGGAGCTTTCAAAATGAGTGAGGTCTAGAGAAGACAGGTCTAGGTATTTCACAAAGGAAATAATAGTAGTAGTAGTAGTATTTATTTATTTATTTTATTATTTAAATTTAAAATAATATCTTTAAAATATCTTTTAAAAAAAATATCTTAAAAACACTCCCCCAGGGCTCGGACTGGCTTACAAAAACAGCTAAAATCTAAGCAATTTAAAAACAGCAATAGCGGAGATCAAAAGCCTGCCGAAACAGGTAGTAGTAGTAGTAATAATAATAATAATAATAATAATAATAATAATAATAATAATAGACATTTGGGAAGTGTCCGGCGTGTGATCCAGTACAACAGCCAGCAGAGTGTCTGCTGTGGACTCATCTTGTTGTGTTTCAAATAATAATAATCATTTTATTTCTTATTCGCCTCTCCTTGTGACTCAAGGCAGGGCACAGCATAGTTAAAAACACATAATCATAAAACACTCCATAAAATACACATATTGAAGCATATTTCTATGAAATACATATTTTTATAAAATATACAGAACAAAGCTTAAAATTTAGTAGACACAGGATGTCTTTCCCTACACTTTTACATTATTATTATTATTATTATTATTTCTTATCCACTTCTCTTGGCTCGAGGCAGGACACAACATAGTTAAAAAAAACTCTTCAAAATATGTATATGAAATGTATTTCTATGAAATACATATATTAAAAGACAATGATTAAAACAATACAGTTCAGTAGACAGTAGTACTATTGCACTGGAAAAAACATAAATCCGGAATTTGCATTCTAGGATCCATGAACAGTGAGGCCAGAAAATAGAGGCAACTTACTTCATAATGGGACAGGAACCGCTGTAGTTTTGATTGGGATGAAATATAATGCAGGGGTGTCATCACACGGCGAACAAACTTTTCAATGTAAACAGCGTTCATTGGGCCTTTGTACTCAATGGGCCCAAAGCTAAAAGTAAAGAAAGAAACATGAAATGGGAAAAGTTTGAAAGTGAAAATGGGGCTCTAAAACCGGTATGTTTACAGAGATAAGATCCACATCATCACAAGCTGGTGGCTCTTAGTTGACTGCTCAAGAGCACAAAAATAATTTGCATTACTCTGTTGTCAATGCAAATAAACCCCTTCCTCCTGCTCAACCTTTAAATGTGCAACTAATTTAATGGGGATGACGACAACAACAACAACAATAACAACAACAACAGATCTGTACATTTGGGCAAATACAACAGAAATCAAACAACAAGTGGAAGGTGATGAAAGAAAAATAATTGCTGCATTCAGTCTTAAGAAAGTTCCAAATGTTTGTTTACTTGTAAACAGCTCCCTCGACCTGAGTGTTTCATTTCACATGGGAATATTGCTTATTTTGAATCAGAAGTTTAATTAAACACATTGACCTGCTCACCCATACAATTACATATTAAAACATACAGTACTCATATTAAAATATCTGAGACAAAAATATACAACAACAACAACAACAACATAATTGGAAGAGACTGCCAAAGACCACCCAGTCCAACCCCCATCTACCATGCAAGGAAAGCACAATCAAAACTCTCCTGAGAGATGGCCGTCCAACCTCTGCTTATTCATAAACACTGAATGTGATTTACAGTCATTAATTAATCAGCCCCAGAGGGTTTTTAATAATCTATCCTGTATTTATTACGGTCTTACCATTTATGTGTTTTAAATAATAATAATAATAATAATAATAATAATAATAATAATAATAATAATAATAATAAAAGTTTATTTATATACCGCCCTATCTCCCGGATGGGACTCAGGGCGGTTTACAGTCATAAAAGCAAGACAAACATTACATAACAACATAATACACATTATTAAACAAAGTAAAATAATACAATTATAACAATAAATCACACTTACATGACCAGATCAAGGGGACGGGAACCATAAACCCAATATATTAAAATGCATCATTTTAGGCTAGGGAAATCTTGTGCAATATATTCATTAAATCAATTTTTTATCTTTTATTGTTGTTTTAATTGATATATTGTATTACTGTTTTATCTTTTTTATATTGTGATTTGTATTATGTTGCTTATATTTTGTCCTTATGTTGTTTGGGCCACTGCCCCATGTAAGCCGCCCCGAGTCCCCACGGGGAGATGGTGGCGAGGTATAAATAAAGTTTTATTATTATTATTTTATTATTATTTAAAAGTCATAACCTATACTGCCTCCCAAAGAACAGGTTTTACCTTTCCTACCTGGAGAGAAAATAAAGAAGCCAGTCAAAGCCTTACCTTTGATGGTATAAATATATAACCGGAAAGTAAAAGAACTGCTTCTGCTTCCGACATTTGCCTTGGTTCCACCAGCAGTTGATGGCCACGAACAGGACCTGCAAGCAAAGAAACCCATGAGTCCCAAAGGCTTGGGATCATCCAGGAATGACTTCTCTGAGTCATGTGCAGAAGGGCACAGCTGATAAGGAAAAGGCAGCCCTTGGGAAGCCTTTCTTAACCCCTGGACTTTTCCCCAAGGGACGGAAGAAGAGAGAAAAACATGTGCATTGGGAGCAGCAGGTGGGAATTGGCCAAACACTGACTCAGGGATGAGCAAAAGTTGGAACAGGGACATTTCTTAAGTGTAACCCCATATATATACGACTTACAAACAAATTAAGCTTAAGAACAAACCTATAGAACCTCTCTTGTTTGTAACTTGGGGACCGCCTGTATATAAATAAAACTTTTTTTTCTGTTTGTGGGTACTGAAAGTAGTGTACTCTGCAGTTGATGGCATTTTATATATATACAAAATGTTTCACTTCACTTTCTGTCCCAGTGATAATTGGATTCTGACAAATGTGGCTTGTTGTGAAAACTCTCAACAGATGACCGCTGCTGCCTTATGAGGTTTCTACCTGGTCCGCCAGGATGCCAGCCACCTTCTCGATCTCCTCCCGGACGGCGACGGACTGCCCGCACCACGGGGCATAGAAGTAGAAAAGACTGACATCCGAGTCACGCCGGATGTCCTCTGCGTGGTCCAGTTGCCCAAGGAAAAGGTCGTGGACCGGAGACGTCAGAGCAAAGAAGCTGACTGGAGGCCTGGCGGGCAAGGTGACGTCTTTGGCACGGCTGGGGAAAGAGATGCAATCGTCAGGAGACCCTCTATTCAATGCAACAGAGGCTTCAAATATGTGTCCCTCTGACTCCCAGAAATCCCTATTTGCAGCTTTTTCAATGGCCAGGAATTCTGGGGGCTGGAGTCCCAAAGCCCTGGAAGGTCACAAGTTTGATAAGTATGAGGAGTGGCTTAAAGAGCTGGGTCTGTTTTGCCTTCAGAAGAGGAGGCTGAGAAGACACATGATCGCCGTGTTTAAATATGTGAAAAGGTTTCATAAGGAAGAGGGAGCAAGCTTCCTTTCTAGAACTTAGTGGAGCCATGGGTTCAAATTACAGGAAAAGAGATTCCACCTGAACATTAGGAAGAACTTCCTGATCAAAAGGAGAGCTTTTCAACAGTGGAACTCTCTGCCTCAGAGTCTGGGGAAGCTCCTTCCTTGGAGGCTTCTAAACAGAGGCTCAATGGCCATCTGTCGGGGAGGCTTTGGTTGTGCTTTTCCTGTCTTGCAGGGGGTTGGACTAGATGGCCCATGTGATCATGTCCAACTCTATTATTATTCTATGATTCTACCAGTACGATACAACTTCCTTTTCTTGCACCTAAAAACACGGGAAGGCTTTCCCAGGGACTACAGTCAACTGGAATATGGGCTGCCTAAGAACATTTAAGGAAGCCACTCTGCAGTTTATACCTGTTTAAGGTGTTTTGTGGAGAGAAAAAGCAGAGTATAAATAATAATGATACAAATGCAATTAAGGCCAAGATCAAAAAATCAGCTGATGACCCAAAATGCAGACTGTGCAAGGGAGCTGACAAAACCATGGATCATATCCTCAGCTGCTGTAAGAACATCGCACAGACAGACTACAAACAGAGGCAGAACTATGTGGCCCAAATGATTCATTGGAACTTATGCCTCAAGTACCACCTCCCAGTAGCAAAGAACTGGTGGGATCACAAACCTGCAAAAGTATTGGAAAATCAACACGCAAAGATACTGTGGGACTTCCGAATCCAGACTGGCAAAGTTCTGGAACACAACACACCAGACATCACAGTTGTGGAAAAGAACAAGGTTTGGATCATTGATGTCACCATCCCAGGTGACAGTCGCATTGACGAAAAACAACAGGAAAAACTCAGGACCTCAAGATTGAACTTCAAAGACTCTGGCAGAAACCAGTGCAGGTGGTCCCAGTGGTGATGGGCACACTGGGTGCCGTGCCAAAAGATCTCAGCCGGCATTTGGAAACAATAGACACTGACAAAATTACGATCTGCCAACTGCAAAAGGCCACCCTGCTGGGACTGGCACGCATCATCTGAAAATACATCACACAGTCCTAGACACTTGGGAAGTGTTTGACTTGTGATTTTGTGATACGAAATCCAGCATATCTATCTTGTTTTCTGTGTCATAAAATAATAATAATAATAATAATAATAATAATAATCACGGCCTTTTCCTGCAAAAGGCACATTTTGTGGTGTCAAGCAGTGAAAAAAACACAGCACCTGAGAAAAGACAGGTTTCTAATTTTTGCACAAATAATGTGGGCCTTCTCCCCCAGGAAATGCCCTCCTCCTGCTTTCTGTACATTCAAAGCAAGCGACACGTTAAACATGACGTGGCAGAACAAATACACACGCACAGCACATAGCACACTGCTTCCTGGTCCATTCCTTTCCATGATATATATGTGTCAATATTTAAAGAGACTAAGAAATCCTGGAGCACCTTTGAGACTAGGGGCGGGGGGAAGCGTTTTGAGTATAGTTTTACACAAGTTTCTGAGATACTTTCAGAGGATTATAAACTCACAGTTACAGTCATAGTCTGCTACAGGCATAGACAAAGTATCTTTTGTTTACAATTTGATTTCAAAGGTGCTACATGAGTCCTACATGTAGTCCTTTTTTCCTACATTGATACAGATTAGTAAGGTCATGCCTTTGTGTAAAATTGTAGCAGATGCAATAATAATAATAATAATAATAATACAGTTTTCCAAAACTTGAAATGATCCACAAAGATACTGGCATCTTTGCCTTCTGGTGTCAAACTTTGTTTCATGTACAAAATTGTTATTAAAACTCTGAATTAGAAGTTTTGAATTTGAAGCCTATAGGTCAATTTAGCACCCTGTGTTTGGTGTATGTTTTTATAATGATGGATTTTTACCTATTTACTGTATGTTCATATGTTTTTACTCTGTTGAACCCCAATTTGAGCCATTAGGAGAAGTGGGTAAAAATAAAATGTATTATTACGATTACCTTCAGGCTATGTGTCTATAAAACAGATATGAATATAGACAGTAGAGTCTCACTTATCCAACATTCACTTATCCAACGTTCTGGATGATCCAACACATTTTTGTAGTCAATGTTTTCAACACATTGTGATATTTTAGTGCTAAATTCATAAATACAGTAATTACTACATAGCATTGCTACGTATTGAACTACTTTTTCTGTCAAATTTGTTGTATAACATGATGTTTTGGTGCTTCATTTGTAAAATCATTACCTAATTTGATGTTTAATAGACTTTTCCTTGATCCCTCCTTATTATCCAACATATTCGCTTATCCAATGTTCTGCCGGCCCGTTTGTTGGATAAGTGAGACTTTACTGTATTGGCAAAGGCTTTCATGGACAGAATCACTGGGTTGCTGTGAGTTTTCCGGGCTACATGGCCATCTTTCAGAAGCATTCTTTCCTGACGTTTTGCCCACATCTATGGCACGCACCCTCAGAGGTTGTGAGGTCTGTTGGAAACTAGGCAAGTGGATTTTATCTATCTGGGGTGGGAGAAAGATTAGCACTGAATGGCCTTGCAGCTTCAAAGCCTGGCTGCTTCCTGTCTGGGGGAATCTTTTGTTAGGAGAAAGCAGCTTTGAAGCTAAAAGGCCATTCAATGCCAATCAAGGTGGCTAACGGCAACATTCGCAAGCATACAAGAGGAAGCAGCCAGGCTTTGAAATTGAAAGCCCATTCGATGCCAATCAAGGAGGTTAATTGCAACATTCACAAGCATACAAGAGGAAGCAGTCAGGCTTTGAAGCTGAAAGGCCATTCAGTGCCAATCAAGGTGGCTAACTGCAACATTCACAAGCATACAAGAGGAAGCAGCCAGGCTCTGAAGCTGAAAGGCCATTCAATGCCAATCAAGGGGGCTAATTGCAACATTCACAAGCATACAAGAGGAAGCAGCCAGGCTTTGAAGCTGAAAGGCCATTCGATGCCAATCAAGGTGGCTAATTGCAACATTCACAAGCATACAAGAGGAAGCAGCCAGGCTTTGAAGCTGAAAGGCCATTCGATGCCAATCAAGGGGGCTAATTGCAACGTTCACAATCATACAAGAGGAAGCAGACAGGCTTTGAAGATGAAAGGCCATTCAATGCCAATCAAGGGGGCTAATTGCAACATTCACAAGCAGACAAGAGGAAGCAACCAGGCTTTGAAGCTGAAAGGCCATTCAATGCCAATCAAGGTGTCCAATTGAGACATTCACAATCCACAATGTTAGAAATGGTTGGAGCTGAAGTCCAAAACACCTGGAGGGAGGGCCCAAGTCGGCCCAGGCCTGCTATAGCGCCCGTCATATAGCCCGTCCTGTCTTACCTGGAGGAGGCCTTGAGGGCGGCCAGGAAGGCGCAGCCCAGCACCGCCGCCGCCGCGCCCCCGAAGAGCACCGCCGGCCTCCGCCGCTGCAGCCGGGCCATGCGGGAGAGCCGCCCCGGAGGAGCAGCAGCGGGTGCGGGAGGCCCCTCCGTCGGGTCGGAGCCGGGGCCTCCGCAGGACGACATCCCCGCCCGCCCTGCCTCCGCCTCCGGCCCGGCCTCCCAGGCGGAGCCCCTACGACGAGGCACGGAAGCAAGGCCCGCCCCAACTCAGGCCTACTCCGCCCTTCGCCGCTTTTTTCCGAGAAAGGCCCCGACTGTGGCCTAGTCAGTTTCCCTCAGGCCAGGCCCGAACTGAGGCCTATCGAACGTCAGGCCTTTGCTCTCAAGCTAGGCCGCCACTGAGGCCTACTCGGGGCTTTTCCACACAGCCCTATATCCAGGAATATCAAGGCAGAAAATCCCACAATGTGTGCTTCGAACTGGGCTATCTTGAGTCCACACTGCCATATATTCCAGTTCAAAGCAGAAAATGTGGGATTTTATTGAGCAGGCCTATATCCCAGGATAAAGGTAAAGGTTTTCCCCTGACGTTAAGTCCAGTCTTGTCAGACTCTTGGGGTTGGTGCTCATCTCCATTTCTAAGCCAAAGAGCCGGCGTTGTCCATAGACACCTCCAAGGTCACGTGGCCACTGGCATGACTGCATGAAGCGCTGTTACCTTCCCGCCAGAGTGGTACCTATTGATCTACTCACATTGGCATGTTTTTGAACTGCTAGGTTGGCAGGAGCTGGAGCTAACAGTGGCCGCTCACCCCGCTCCCAGGATATCAAGGTAGAAAATCCCACAATATCTGGTTTGAACTGGGTTATCTGAGTCCACACTCAGATAATGTGGGATTTTCTGCCTTGATATTCTGGGGTATAGAGCTGTGTGGAAGGGCCCTGAGTTCACGCTGCCATATATTAATATTATTTTGTAATACAATATAATACCAATAATACAATATAATAATATCAATTATATATTAAATATTACATGTAATATTACTAATATTACAATATATTGATATAGTACAATATGGTAATTTATTGCCAGTATTGTGCTATGTTAATAATATAATATTTTATGTAAATTTAATTTGTAAGCCGCTCTGAGTCCCCTTCGGGGTGAGAAGGGCGGGATATAAATGTATTAAATAAATAAATAATAAATATCCCATTTCAGAGCAGAAAATGTGGGATGCCCATGTTTATAAATGGTATGAATGACTTCTTTCTATCTTGGTAAACTACCTACCACACCATAAAATATGAGATTATTTGGCATCATAAAGAAATAAAAGGAAAGGCTCTCAAATTTGCAGTCACAGACCTTACAATAAGGGATACCTGACAACCTGAATAAGAAAAGAATAATAAGAGACCCCTGGCAATAATAATAATAATAATAATAATAATAATAATAATAAACCCCTGGCAACACTAATAATATCACCAGAGACCTCTGGTAATCCTATGAAGAGGTAGACGAATGGACAGTAATAGTAATATAGTCATAATAATAATAATGATAATGATAATAATCCCCTGGCAACATTAATAATAGAACCAGGGACCTCTGGTAATCCTATGAAGAGGTAGATGAATGGACAATAATAGTAATATAGTCATAATAATAATAATAATAATAATAATAATAATAATTGACCCCTGACAATCCTAATAATAAGGGACTCCTGGCAACCCTAATAATAATAATAATAATAATAATAATAAATAAGTGTTCGACTTGTGATTTTGTGAAATGAAATCCAGCATATTTATCTTGTTTGCTGTGTCATACAATAATAATAATAATAATACATCACACAGTCCTAAACATTTGGGAAGTGTTTGACTTGTGATTTTGTAATACGAAATCCAGCATATATATCTCGTTTGGTGTGTCCTAGTATGTTTTTATGTCAATAATAATATAATAATAATGAAAGCTGGCATTGCGTCTATCAGGAGAAAAGTGGGATATAATAAAGCAAATAAAGAATGTCCTACCAAATACCTGCAATCCTGACAAGAACCAGATACTTAGGAAAAAAAACTTTTATGGAAAGTTATCTTTATTATTACAGGCAATATTGGTCCATACAATACACAATACTGACATACAAGTGGAATCGCTCAAAATCATCATTGAAACAGCAAAGACCAAGAAACAGAATTTAAACTACTTGATTTTTCCAAAAAAAAAAAAATGAAAAGAAAAATTAATACGTCTCTTTTTTTAAACCAAGATCCTTTTTATGTTAAAAAGTCTTCAGTAAGTTATATTGAAACATACAAATAGAGAAAAATACCCCATTCAACGTATAGTGCTGTTGAATGGTTATTTCGCTTAAAATCTGCTCCTTTTATTCATACGAAAAATCCTTTTTTTCATTTATTAAGTAACCTACACAGAGATAAAGAGCAAACTTGCTTGGAAACAAATCCTCTTAAAAATTTCCCTCCGTCATGTATTTCATTTTATTTATTTTTGAATTCTTCCGAGCCCAAGGCTTCTCTGTCACGAAGCCTACCTTAAAAGGGTTGCTCTCTAGCCAAAGGCCTGGCGCTTGGGGCTTCTTTGCCTTTTGCTTTGGTACAAGGCCGCCCGGCCGGGTTTATTATTGTTGTTCTTGTTATCCGTCTCTTTCCCCTCCAACGGAAGGCGCACAAGGCTTGAGGCTGGGTTCGGAGGAGGGCTCGCGCCGCCATCCTGTTGGCTCCGAGAGACCTGCCAACCTTCCCTTCCCCCCCTAGATAGACATCTACTACACGGTTTGGTTCGTCGGGAGGAACAATTCCGGCTCAAAAAAGCAGGCGCCAAAACCTGCGGCTTCTGCCGCACGCGCCTTCGGATCACTGTCAACAAATGATTATTTCCTTTCCTCCCGCTTGGTTTTTACGCTTTTTCCGTCTGGCAACACGAAGGCATAAGTCGACGGGAGTTAGTTTAGATCTTTAAACAAAAAACTATATTTTCCAAAGTCGTTATCGTTGGGGGCAATCAAGTGGTCCTTGCGGGCTTTGCTGAGCTTCATGCACAGGACGTGGCGGCGCTCCTCCCATTCGCGGAGCTCTGCCGGACCGTGGGCCCAGCGGCAGTGGTTGCCCTCCACACACGTCCCCTCCACAGCAAACCTGTCCCCACGGGGGTTGAAGAAAGAGAAGGAAGGGAGGAAGGGGGAGGAAGGAAGGAGAATGGAAAGAAGGAATGAAGGGGAAGGAATGAGAGGAAGAAGAATGGAAAGAAGGATGGAGAGGGGGAGGGAGGGAGGGAGGGAAGGAAGGACGGAGAAAGGGAAGAATGGATGAAAGAAAGAAAAGAAAGGAAGGAAGGAAGGAAGGAAGGAAGGAAGGAAGGAAGGAAGGAAGGAGAAGGGGAGGTGGGGCGAGAAGAATAGAGAAAGGGAAGGAAGGAAGGAAGAAAAAGAAAAAGAAAGAAAGAAAAAGAAAAAAGAAAGAAAGATAAAGATGAAGATGAAGAATGGAAGGAAGGAGAATGGGAAGAAGGAAGATAGGAAAGGGAGGGAGGGAAAAGGAAGAAAGATGGAAGGGAGGGATTAAAGAAAGACAGAGAGGAAGGAAGAGGAAGAAAAGATGGAAAGAAAGGCAAAAAAGCAGGGGTGAAGCATCCTGCAAACAAAGCTGCCCCCAATATTTTGCGGCCTTGCACTGACCCCCAAAATCAGGTCCTGCCTTGTCACCCCCCCCTCCCAAAATAATTCCCATTTTTACAAAAGAAGGCAGGGCCATAGTAAGGAGAAAAAAGGGATATAATAATAATAAAAATAAATATGCCTGTCTACCTCTCACAAAGGCTGAAACATCCCGTCGGGAAGCGGTGCTGCCAACGGTTTTGGTCATCTTCGGTATGGAATACTTTCTCTTTATGCTTTTCTGAGGAAATGTGCCCTTGCCACTGCTTCTCGCTGTTACAGTTTTTGCCACACATCCAGCAATGGAAATCAACCTGAGGAAAAAAAGATTAATCCCCAGAGGGCCAGCACAGTTGATTTGAATGATTTACTCAGGTCCCAACATCAATGAAGATGCTGCTGTGATTTGTCTCGGCACAGGACTCCCTTCTCGGCCCCATTTGGACCCAGAAAACTCAAAAGATATGCCATCTCTCATTTGGGAGTATTTTTTGCTAAGTTTCTTGGGGCCAAAACACTCGCCCAAACCTTCCGCTAAACTGATGGCAGGAAGTGATACCTGGATCTTCAGGACTTACTGTAACTTCAGCATAATCCGTTGGCATGTGGATCTGCTTCCCATTCTCCTTGCTGGCTTGAGCAGCCGGATCTTCGCCCTTTTCGGGCTTCTGGCTCTTCAGCCACATTTCATAGAGCTGCTCCATGTCTTGAACTACAAGAAGAGGAGCCGCAGGAAGTGGACATCCATTTAGACAGATACAAGCAGAGCAGAAAGAGGTTGGTGTTAATATATGCACTATTTTAATATACAGGCAGTCTGCAAGTTACAAACAAGAGAGGGTTCTGTAGATTTGTTCTTAAATTGAATTTGTATGAAAGTCAAAACAAAGACATTTTTAAAGTGTAACATATACAGGGATGGCCTGTACTTCTGGCATGCCAACTTGTCTCAAAGTATGTTTTAAATATTAAGAGTTGAATCCCATAGTTTTAATGCATTTCACATGTTGACTTACTGCCATTCTCCTTCATATAAGTCCACATCTCTCGCTCTTCGTGACTGTGGGCGAAGGAGCAGTTCCCAACGTACTGGCATTTTTTGCCTGATGCAATGTGATTGCACAACTAAAAAAGAAACAGGCCCCAAGTCACATCAGCTGCATCACCATTAAATGTTAGTAAGGTGTTTTTGAGTGCTGAGCCTGAGAAGAAATGCCCATGCCATCACAAAACCTACTGTAGTGAATGGACTAAAAGACCCCTTCTTTTAGTCCAAAGTTTCTTTTGCGGAAAGACAGCATCTAAATATAACCCAAGCTGTTGGAATGATTTCCAAAGGTAACCGTTTCAACTTAAAACGCTCACGGCAATGAAGTGTTTTGGAGCAAAGTTATGAGAGGAAGCCTTCTCAGAAGCTTAGGGATAAGAAGCATGTAACATCAGATTTGGGCACAAATTTTGGTAAACAAATACAAATGGAGCAATGGGAAAGTCTGAACCAAGTTTGGAACTTACACTAATGACTTCAAAGAAAATTTTTATGAAAGGATGTATAGATGGTACCTGACACCAGAAAGGGTTGTTAAGATGTATAAAATACATCTTGTGGAGAAAAGGTGGGCACTTTATCATATGTAGTGGTCATGTAAAAGGCTGTAGTACTAGTATTCTAGAGAAAGCATTTTTAATCTTTGGCTGTTTTGTTTTTTGTATGTAGATTTTGTTTTAATCTGTCTGAATAAAAACCTTATTCATAAAAAAAGACTTGAGGGCTACACAAAACCAGACCCTAAACAAGAGACAAGCCAAAGGCCAAACTGAACCCCTGATTCTGAAAGACATGCTCACATCAAACTGCAAAGGCACTTGCTTCTTGGTGGGGAGCGGGCGGATGGTGTTCCACTTCTTACGTTCGTTCGACATGACCAGCATCACCCGGCGGTCTTTGGTCCACCTGAAAAGAAAGACATGGAAGCATTTAGGGCCTCTGACAGGAGCTACTCGGCCCATCGATAAAAAGGAATCTGGTGTGGATTCGAGCTGGAGAGAGGCGGAAACTCCGAGCACAGAGTATGCAAGTGGAAGAGGTATACAAGTGACAAACAAGAGAGGTTCTGAGGGTTTGTTGTTAAGTTTAACAAATAGAATCAGCCTTCTTGGACCACACGACTTACGGGTGCCTTGCTTTAGCGCTACAGTATTTCTTGTTTTTGTCCGGCTCACTAACTTGGCCGTTCCGCCAGCACTGTGCGCATACAAACTTCATTTTCAGGTTCAGAGAGCCGTGCTTCACTTGGTTGCTGAGGATCTGGAAAACCAAAGTATTACTATACTATGAAAGATGATTTTTCTTCCTGGGTTATAAATGTCATTTGCTAATTAGTTCTAGCATAAAAATGGAAAAGGTGTATTCAATTGTAAGAATTTTGTTTTTGCGGGACATCCTGCAGCACATTTGGCTATACCTTTTCAATGGATATCTCATGGAGTCTCAACCAATTCCACAGAGTTTGTGGCAGCCCAAAAAATGAAGTTTCTGGTGTAGAACTACTTTCAAAGTAAGGATCGTACAACTAAACAGGAAATAGCACTTTCAAATCAGGAACAGAACAAATTTTGTTACATAGTAGAACCATAGAATAATATTTATTAATTATTTATTTGCTACATTTATATGCCACTCTTCTCACCCCGAAGGGGACTCAGAGCGGCTTACAAATTAAATTTACATACAATAGTATATTATTAGCATAGTACAATACTGGTAATAAATTACTATATTGTACTGTATCAATAAATTGTAATATTATTAGTAATATTACATGTAAAATATAATATATAATTAATATTATTATATTGTATTATTAGTATTATATTGTATTACAATATAATATTATGAATATTATACAGTAGAGTCTCACTTATCCAAGCCTCGCTTATCCAAGCCTCTGGATAATCCAAGCCATTTTTGTAGTCAATGTTTTCAATATATCGTGATATTTTGGTGCTAAATTCGTAAATGCAGTAATTACAACATAACATTACTGTGTATTGAACTGCTTTTTCTGTCAAATTTGTTGTACAACATGATGTTTTGGTGCTTAATTTGTAAAATCATAACCTAATTTGATGTTTAATAGGCTTTTCCTTAATCCCTCCTTATTATCCAAGATATTCGCTAATCCAAGCTTCTGCTGGCCCGTTTAGCTTGGATAAGTGAGACTCTACTGTATATATACAATATGTTATAATTATTATATATTATTGTAAATTATATTGTGTGTGTGTGTATATATATATATATATAAACACATATATATATGTGTGTGTGTGTGTATATATACATATATATAAAACTAGCATAGCATGTTATTGCGGGGAGGGGCTTCAGCTGAATAATAGAGTTGGAAGAGACCACATTGGCCATCTAGTCCAACCACCTGCCATGCAGGAAAAGCACAAAGTACCATTATTTATTATTATTATTATTATTATTATTATTATTATTATTATTATTATTATTATTATTATTATTATGTGGGCTCTCTGGCATCTATCACTTTCCTTGCTTTTGTTTATAAAAAAAGGAAGAAGGCTGATGGTTTTGTGAGGTAAGCTGAGAAATGTACCTGGGCCCCATGTGCGTTAGACTCCATATTCTGCCAATATTTTTTCGATTCCTGAACAATAGCTTCATGGGAAATTCCTGTGAGAGAAAGAGAGAGAGCTGCATCTCACGTAAGCTGTGATGAACCCTCTAAGATTCACTGTTTAATGACCATTTCAATTATTGGTAGCAAATGCATTTTCATTTCAAAAATGAAAAAAATCAAACCAGGAACAGAGTATTTTTCAAATTTTGTTATAGTGTTGTGGTGATGATGATGATGATTATAACGCTTGCCCCAAGAATGGCTCCTGCCTAACCAGGCCAGATCAGGTACTGCCTGGGTGTGAAGGGAAGAGCGTTTTCTGCCCATGCTCAGAGGCCCCTCACCTGTCTTGCTCTGCATCATCCACACCTGGAGCTCCACCAGGCTGTGGGCGTAGAAGCACTCATCGTCCCGTGAACAGCCGTAGCGCACCTCATGCCGACACAGGTCCAGCTGGCACTGTGGGTGGAAAGGCCGGACCTTGGAATACTTCACGGTGGTTTCCCGCAAAATGTGGACAAGGCACCTGAGGGGCAGGATGGGGCCAAGGCCACAGGAGAGAGAGAGAGTGAGTGGGGCATGTCTAGAAACTTCTGCTAGATAGACAAAAACGACTGTCTCGGCCACTGCCACAAGGAGAAGCAGCCCATGCTGCACTCTGCATTAAAAAATTAAAACATGGGCTCCCAAACCTTTTATTCCCCCATTGTTCCCAAAACTCATTTGTCTCATCAGCCCCCTCTGAAAACCTGTGAAGTCACAGACTGGCTTCCTTGCACACCCCATTTGTTTACCAAGACAACTCTTTTATTTTAAAACCAAGGAAAGGCTGGGAACCTACTTGTTGTCTTCAAAATCATGCATAACAGGATGGGAACAGGTCGCAGCATTATCCTTATTCCGTTTGCTGATAATTCTGGGCTTATGCTCAAAACATTTCTGGAAAACAAAAAGCAAAGCACTCTTAGGGCAAGAAACCTGCTGGCTTGTCATTTTCATCTTGCTCTCACAAAGAATAAATCCTGCATAGGATGTTTTATTAGTTCCAAAAGTTAATCAGGGCCAGATAATAATAACACTTACTAAGATAATCCCATTCATAACCTGTTGATTTTTTCATTTATTTTTTTTTCTTTAAGTATTCTTATTATTTATACCTCACTTTTTCTCTCTAAAAAGAGACTCAAAAGCAGCTCACAGTAAAACCAATGCAATATAATTAAAAACCTAAACATATACAAATATGTATATTCCAGCAGGAAGGTAAAGGCGCTCCATGCAGTCATGCCAACCACATGACCTTGGAGGTGTCTACGGACAACGCCGGCTCTTTGGCTTAGAAATGGAGATGAGCACCAACCCCCAGAGTCAGACATGACTGGACCTAATGTCAGGGGAAACCTTTACCTTTTCATACAAATATTAAAATACAGTGGAGTCCCACTTATCCAAGACTCGCTTATCCAAGGTTCTGGATTATCCAAGGCATTTTTGTAGTCAATGTTTTCAATACATCATGATATTTTGGTGCTAAATTCGTAAATACAGTAATTACAACGTAACATTACTGTGTGTTGAACTACTTTTTATGTCAAATTTGTTGTATAACATGATTTTTGGTGCTTAATTTGTAAAATCATAACCTAATTTGATGTTTAATAGGCTTTTCCTTAATCCCTCCTTATTATCCAAGATATTCGCTTATCCAAGGTTCTGCCAGCCTGTTTAGCTTGGCTAAGTGAGACTTTGCTATATAATTAAACATTAACGGTAACTAAAAAGAAAAGATGGTGGTAGTTTCTACAAATTCACAACTCTCCGTTTCCTTCCTTTTCCTCCCTCCCTTTCCCTTTCCCTTCCTTCCCTCCTCTTCCTCTCCTTCCTTTCGCTCTTTATTCTGAAGACTTACATCAAAGCTTGGAGAAGTTATTTAGGGGCTACTTGGTTTTGGAGAGTTGCAGTCCAAAAGTGTAGGCTTCCCAAATGAGGGCCTTGCACTGTGCAAACCCTCCTTGCATTTGCCCCATTCCTGAGAGAGAGATATTTCTTTCTTTAAGCCACCACCAGGCCTTGGGTGTGCTCTCTGTCACGAGGTCTCCCTCCCACCTGGCCTAATGAATCTATTCCAGATTTCTGGCGCCAAAGCCATGGCCCCGCACCTCACAAAGGAACATGAAGAGGCCGTGATGCTCCTGCAGGAGACGGGAGACAGTCAGCCGGATCTCGCCGCTGCCTCCAAAGAGGGCTTCCCGGCTGAAGGCCCCCTTGCGCTCCAGGGTCCAGACATCGATCTCTTCCTGGCAGTAGGCAAAGGTGCAGTGCCCTGAGTAGCGACACTCTTCACCGGCTGCCACATCTGGGAATGGCAAGGCGTTGAGAAGAAACCAAGAATGAAGCCACAGAGAAAAGGAGAGAAGACAAAGACAACTGTAAACCATATAAACAACTCTACCAAGACAAAATAAAATACATTTTAAATTATTTCTAAATGGTACCCAAACCCCACTGAACTGAAGATGCCTTCAGTTCCACTGTCGGAATCCTTACCTTTACATATATAATAGGGTCCCACGTATTGCGTTTTCGTTGGCCTGGGCCTGATCTTCTTCCAGGATTTATCTTCAGAGTTCTTTATCCTCCCAATGAGGATGTCTTTCTTACACAGGTGCTCTAGGTTGGGATGGTAAATGTATTCCCACAGTTTGGGATCTGAAAGGAAAAAGAAAGAGGTAGTTTGTTTAATATATGCCCCCTCATAGATTCCTAAAATTGGAAGAGACCTCAAGAGCCATCTAGGCCAACCCCCTTCAGCTTTCATGCAGCAAAAGCACAATCGGAGCATCCTTAACATGGCTCTCAAGTTTCTTCTCAGCCTTCTCTTCTCAGGCTAATCAGCTCTCCAATCTGCAAAGGTCCTTTTGGATCTGGATCCTGTCTCCTGGAGTTTGACCGCTTCCTCCCCCCTCCATTTGGTCCCATCTTCAAACTGGATCTGCATGCATGCCATGGGCTTTGCAAAAGCTCCTCCTCACCTTTCCGGACAAAGCAGGCCTGGCAGGCCTGGCGCAGATCATGGCTGCCTTCCAGCGGGTTCCGCACTGCCAAGGAGGCCGCTGCTGCTGCTGTCGAGGCACTTGGCACATTGGCAACACCTCCGCCAAAGACGCCAGGAAAGTCACTCCGAGGCGGACTCGAAATCCCAATATAGTTCTCAGAGCCAAACAAACTCTGGGGACCATTCAGCTGTTGGGAAGGAAAAAAAGGTTCTCAGAAAATAATAATAATAATAATAATAATAATAATAATAATAATAATAATAATAATAATAACAACAACAATAATAATACTAGGTGGAGGCTGTACCAAGTTCATGATGATGATGATGATGATAATAATAATAAGAATAAGTCAAACAGACTTTTAGTGCAGATCTAAGCCTGGCTTGCAACACTCCTGCCCGATTTTTAAAATGTTCAAAAATTGTCTTCTACATAAAACTGTGATTAAAATGGACACGCTAAAGATTCAGAAGAGTTAAGGCTAAAACTAAAATAAATTTTAGGGTGATGGGAGATTACAGTTACTTACAAGCCGTAGAGGAGAACTGCTATTTAACGCTGAGCTGACATCTCTAGAAAGGGAACTAGGAATATCTACTGGGATTAAGAAGACCGTGAGTTAGATTTCACATACAACAAAAGTGGAAAAAGTGGCACTCGTTTTATGGATCCGAATAGTTCCCAAACAACCTGCTTGGACTCCCCGTCTTCTTACCTCTTTTAGAATCACCCATGGAGAAGCTACTTAATGAGGAACAGAAGTTGTCCAGGGCAGAGGCCAAGGGCTGGGAGGAGTACATTTCAGAGTAAGAGCCCGTGGAGACGAAGCCCGACCCCACAGACAAAGTCCCCAGCAACGAGGCCGAGAAGGGAATACTGGGAGAAATGGCAGCCGCCGGGAGGGCTCCACGGACAGCTGAGCTGGGCTGTGGAGAGAAAGGGAGAGAGCGGTCAGGTGGGGGGCCCTTCGGACAACGATGACACCACAATTTTTCCCAAAAAAGGCCAGGAAAAGGCAGCTGGAAAAACAAAACTGGATGGTAGTTTCTCACCATGACGCTTTCCCCGGGATCTGAAACTGAGTCAAGCAGCTCATCTATTTCATCGCCGAGGATGTCGTCGCCATCGCCGCAGTCCAAGCAGCCCTCAGAGAGAGGAAAGGCCCCTCCGTTGGCCAAGGAAGGGGCAGAGAGTGGGGTCTTCTCCACAGGAAGGCCCATCAAGTTGGCCGTTGGTAAAGGGCTCAGGTCGCCAGACAGGTCAGGGGCAAAGCCCGGAGGGGTGGGCGAGGAGGAGGAAAGGCCCTTCTCCTTCCAGCCAGAAAAATCTGGAAAACAAGAGAGAGAACTGGAATCATTTCAGCTAGGAATACATAAAGACACCCCTTTATAAAGGTTGTCAATAATCTATAGGACAGTATGGGCAAATATGGCTGGGTATTGACTTCCAGGAGGCCAATGGCTCCAGAACGCATGTGTCAAATACAAGGTCAAAATGCAACCCTCCATGTCCTTTGATGTGGCCCTCCTCCAAATGCTGGCCTCCAGCACCTACATTCTTCATCCTGACTAGGACTGATGAGAGTTGGGAATCAGGGTCATTTGAAGACCACAGTTTGTGCTGTTGAATCAGGATAATGGGGTCTGCAATACATCCTGAACATCAGGAAGAACTTCCTCACTGTGGGAGCTGTTCGGCAGTGGAACTCTCTCCCCCTGATTGTGGTGGAGGCTCCTTCTTTGGAGGCTTTTAAGCAGAGGCTGGATGGCCATCTGTCGGGGGTGCTTTGAATGCGATTTCCTGCTTCTTGGTAGGGGGTCAGACTGGATGGCCCATGAAGTCTCTTCCAACTCTACTATTCTATGATTCTAAAGAGAGAGAGAGGAATCCCTGTTTTATGTAACTTTTCCCCACTAAGTCATGGAAGCCTCACCTGATTCAATATCTTCTATAGAAGCATTTGAAACCTGCAAGAAAACAAAGTATTTTTCAGCAGGGCGTCCACACAGCAGTGCCTCAAGGCATACATACATACATACATACTGAGGCCTCAAAAAGGTTTAATAACAAATATCTTCCACTTTGACTGAACGAGAAAGCACAAAACACAAGCGCCACTAACACAAACTATATTGCTGTCCAGCCTCTTCTCCTAAAAGATAATCAAGTAGTAGCCATATATTGTAATCTCTGACAGAACAAATTTAAAAAGCAATGTATCCATGATTAAAAATAAAGCTAGCTGGTATTCATTTTAAACACAAATGGATATATGTGTTTCCTCCTTCCAGCATTAGAAATATTTTTAAAGTTCTTTTCTGTTATTGAGAATCCCAGCCTATATATATACACACACACACACACACACACACACACACACACACACACACACACACATATATCTCCAACGTGGCAATTCACACTGACAGGAAAGAGTTCTATCAAAAGAACCCCCGTGTATATGGAAAAGGAAACAGCATCATACCTTACTCGATATTTCTCCAGAAACAGAGCTTGGGGAAGGCTGCAATGAAGAATATCTTTATAAATAAATGCAAAATGTCACCATAAAAAGAGCCATCAGCAACCACATGAAGAAGAAATTGCATTTCAAAAACAACACCTAAATAAAACATGACTTCAACTTACTTTTGCCCTAACGTAGGCTTTTCTTATTTTCAATCCAAGCTTCTGAGCAAGCTCTTGAGTTAATTTTATTACACTTTCATCCTGTTTAAAAAAAATACACGTGATTAATATGCTGTTATGGAGTTTCATCTACATCTATCGATACCTATCTATATAAATATTGATCTATAATAAAAGTCGAAATATGTTTGCAAGTTTATGTATAAAATGTGCGGGAAAGAGCCAGCTGTTACCCCAAGAGACCATTGGAAGATCATGGGAAACCTTTTTTTTTTTACTTCAACGCCCACAATTCCTAACAGTTTGTTAGGAATTGTGGGAGTTGAAGTCCAAAACATCCCGAGGACCCAAATTTGCCCATGCCTGTACTAGAAGGTTGCCATGGAGACCTAAATCAGCCAGGTGCGCTCACTCCTCAAGGGACAAAGAAAATACTGCTTTGTGTTTCAGTCTGGGTGACTAACCCATCCCTACTACCAATAAAAAAACAATTATTTTTACTAATAAATCCATTACAAAATGCAAACCTGGACAATGTCGGGTACCTAAGCTAGTTAATAATATAATCCCCTGGAAAAAATAAAATATTTTGAACATTATTCCCCCAGCACAAATGAGTGAGGCCCAGTATTCCTTTTGCCAGCCTAGTGGGCTCACCTGTGGCACTGCAAGGGAGCATTTAGCAACTGCATCGTATGCCTCCTTGTACCTTCCCAGTTCTTTTAAGGCTTTGGCTTTCCGATACAGAGCTCGGAAATTGTTTTCATTCAGCTTTAAAATTACTCCGCAGTCTTCTAGGACTTTGTCATGCTGGCCCTGGACAAACAAATGCAAGCGTTATCAGGAACGTTTTTTTCCTGGAATCATAGGACAAAGGAAGCCAACTGTGGCAAAGACCATTTAAGAGACCATTCCTTTCATGTAGCCTTAAAACTACGGGTGCCAACTTCCCTTCTCCATTTTAAAATGTCCTGCACCAATTTGTTAAGAACCACTCCCTTGACAGACAGCCAATGACCACAAAAATGCCCGCTCCTCTTCATTAAAAACACAACCAGCAGAAGGACAAAAGGGACGCTTTTAAGGGAGACTGACATTCTCAAGGAAGAAACCTAGTAATGGATCAGGCCCATGAACCGCTTGCCCCCTTGCTGCCGCCTGCTTACCTTTTTTGAATAACACGCAATGCGATTTACATGCAGCTTCTCTAATATTTCATCGGAAATGTGGATCCCTTCAGAACTGGCATAATCAGAGATGTTCAAAGCTTCAGAGTAATGGCTCAGCGACCCTTCCCAGTCGCTTTCTCGGTAAGCGTCGTTCCCTTCGTGGAACAGGTTCTTGACAAGATCGCGTATGAATACCTGGAAGACAAAGTGTCTATTAAGCATTCAGTAGGGTGGCTATAACAAGATCTAATTCAATGTCTAAAAAAGGAACTACTCCGCTTGAGAATAACAAGAAAATTCAGGCAAAAGATGCTCAGCAGTCTGGACTAGGATCAACATTTATGGAATTTGTCCATAAATAGATTTGAGCTCAAGGGTGATTAGGAACACAGACAAACTTGTTTGCGATTCAAGGCTATTTTAACCTTATTTGTTTTAAATTGTGGCTTTCTCTTAGGACAAGATCTAACAAAGACAGTCACCATTGTTGTTGTTGTTGTTGTTGTTATTATTATTATTATTATTATTACTAATATCCTGCTTTCCCCCCCTAAAAAAGAGACTCAAAGCAGAACCCTGTTACCTCATATTGTTCTTGAGTCCCTGGGTAGGGTAAAGTAGACCTGAGAAAGAGAAAGAGAAAACGAAACTGAAAACTTGTTCTGACTTTGTCCAAAAGGACTTTGTCCAAAAAGAGAGCTGATGAGACCAAAACAGGACTAAAAAGAAGGCAAACAATGTCTTCTCAAAGGAACACATGTCAATCATATATAATTAAGTCCTTCTTTCCTAGTGAAGGCTTGTTTCAGCCCTCCTTTGAACACAAAAGTTATTATTTGAAAATTCCATGCAAAAAAAATTCTAACGAACATTTTGTATTAAGGCAGCCTATCTGCCAAGGAAAATCCTTCAGACACAGAAATCCTGATGCCAAAGGCCCTTACTGTATAAACTGCAGCCCCTTCTTGATCTCCTGCAGTCTGATGCTTCTATCCACGGAGACATTGGACATGTTATCATGGACATCCACTTCTTCAGTGTGCAGCGTCTGAAACGGAAACAATAAGAAGTTATTTAGGAAAGAAAGGATGAATGCTAACTATGGAAACAAATACACTTACAAGCAGTCAAAAGGGACAAATGGCGGTTTGATCAAGTAGAACATTTTGGGGGTTTTTCTTGTAATATTTTATTGATTTTCAGAAAGAAAGAAAAGTTTAAAAGAACACATACAACACCATAAGAAGGAGAAAAGACACACACAAACCAAGTAAAAGCTACTGTCACATATTTAGTTAAGACATCTGACAATGCAGTAGTCAATCCCTTCATGCCCTGGCAATTGCAAGAACCCAAAAAATAATTTTTCCCAAGCCAGAATCACAGGCCAAGTGAATGGACTGATTCATAACCACCTGATTCCTAAGAGAAAAACAATCTACCTGAAACACATAGGCCCCATCTACACTGCCATATAATCCAGTTTCTGAATGCAGCTTAACTGCATTGACTTGTTTTATATATATATGGCAGTGTAGATCCAGCCATAGTTGTAATATTTGAAATAGTCTAACTGTTTCAAAACTCACCGGCATGAAAAACCATCGACAAGGCTTTTCCCACAAAGTTATGAGCGAAATTACTCATTTTCAATCTTAAAAAGAGTCCAAGTAGCGATCCCTGATCTCTCCTGGCATGAACTCAACATTAATGGAGAACAGCCAATTTAAAAATAGAAAGGAAACTCTGAGGGAGGAACAAAACCAACAGTTTCGATTTCAAGTGGAGCTCCTACTGCAATCAGTTTGTTTTCGGCTATGTTTCCTACAATTGTATCTGCAAGAGCCCTCAACAAAAATATATGAAGGAAGCAGGGCCTCCTTTTAATTTCCTGAGACTTACAAGGGTTTCAGGGTTGTTAAAAGCCTTCGACAACACATCTTACAAGGGTTTGCTGTGGAAAAGCCACTGAAGCAGAGCACAACACAAACATCTATTCTATTCCTAGCACCTCTTTTCCTCCAATAACGTCTCTCACAAAATCGCTTCTTTAAAAAAGTGAAAGCAATACAAAATGGAATGCAGAACAAGTGATTAAAAACCACAGTAAATACAGTAATCTTATATGTTGAGGTCAACAATATAATAAATTTATATTTAGATTATATTGTTTATTGCCAACCGACTGACTTTCCTTCAAGGCTGCAAGGCCCCTTTGCACCTCAATTTTAAAAAGCAGGAAACAACAACAGCAACAGCATAATTGTAATAATAACACTTAAACTTATTCTTGGCATTGCCCATTGAATGAAATAGCTTCCCATCAAGACAGGAACTAAACTGAATTCCAGTTTGAGAGAAAGGGGGGATATACGTTCAATAAATACAAAAATCAAAGAATATATAATAATATATAACACATTATTATGCTTATGTTTAGTTATACCCTGCTTTTCTCTCCACAGAAAGACTCAAAGCATCAAACATGTAAATAATAATAATATATATATAAAACACAAATCATAAATAAAAATAATGTACAATACACAATTATATACCCACACACATATATAAACACATCATAAATCAAGTATCATATAATAATACATGATGTAATATGTGTATGATGCCATGTGTTGTGATATATGTCAAACATAAATCAAATTGCAGAAGCATTCTCTCCTGACGTTTCGCCTACATCAATGGAAGGCATCCTCAGAGGTTGTGAGGTACAGTAGAGTCTCGCTTATCCAAGCTTCACTTATCCAAGGTTCTGTATTATCCAAAGCAGTCTGCCTTTTAGTAGTCATTGTTTTTGTAGTAAATGTTGCAATGTTTTGGTGCTAAATTCGTAAATACAGTACATAACATTGCTGTGTATTGAACTGCTTTTTCTGTCAATTTCTTGTAAAACATGATGTTTTGGTGTTTAATTTGTAAAATCATAATGTAATTTTATGTTTAATAGGCGTTTTTCTTAATCCCTCCTTATTATCCAAGATTTTCACTTATCGAATGTTCTGCTGGCCCGTTTATCTTGGATAAGTGAGACTCTACTGTATTATGATATATGTCAAACATAAATCAAATTGCAGAAGCATTCTCTCCTGACGTTTCGCCTACATCAATGGAAGTCATCCTCAGAGGTTGTGAGGTATATTGTAAACTAGGTTTATTTATCTGTAGAAGGTCCAGGGTGGGAGAAAGAACTCTAGTCCCACTCTATGGCACTTCCTGTCCCCTGCCTGTCCTACCTGGCAGGGTTGTTGTACTTGGGATACGGTACAAAAAAGACTATTAATTGGGAGAGGAGTTTTGTGTTTTAGGAAGGCCACCTATGAAGCGAGGCCGCCTCTCCGCCTCAGAACCCCTTCTCTTGCCCCCGAAGAGAGGCGCTTCCCGCCTCAAAGGCCGGACCCTCATTCCCCTCAGGGCTCACCTGCTCCTTCAAGGCCAAAGGAAGGAAGGAAAGAAGGAAGGAAGGAAAGGGGAAGAGCGGGGAGGAGGAGAAGGCAGCGCGGCGGAGGCCCTTCGCGACGAGACAGGCCCCTCTCTCCCTCCCTCTCCGCTCCTTCGGTGGCTCCTCCGGTCCCTTCCGGTCTGCGCGCTCTTCCGGTCTGGCACTCCGGCTCCCGTCGCCACAGCGCCCCCTATCGCGCGGAGGGCAGCGCTGCCACGAAGGCTCCCGCTGATTGGTCCAGAGAGAGATTGAGCCCTCGCTCCGATTGGGCCACGCTTTTCTTCCCGCCCGCTTTGAGGCCTTCCTCAAAGCGGGCTTCCTATTGGCTGCATCGTCGCGTTTCAAGAGAAAGCCCCACCTCTGCTAGGATCCGATTGGTTTTCGGCGGAGTAGCCGCTTCTCTCATTGGCTGAGCGCGGGACAGCAAGAATGCTCACAAGGAGACCAGCTTCCAGTCACCAGGAAGTAGTAGACTTTGTGAGAACGAAGCAAACAGGACAGCAGCAAAGAGTATACACGATCCCAACCTCTGAGGATGTCTGCCAAAGATGTGGGCGAAACGTCAGGAAATAATGCTTCTGGAACATGGCCAGACAGCACGGGAAACTCACAGCAACCCAAAGAGTATACTGCGCATGCGTACCCTGCATGGTGGCCTCACGTCATTCCCCTCAGCAACCCAAAGAGTATACTGCGCATGCGTATCTTGCATGGTGGCCTCACGTCACTCCCTTCAGCAACCCAAAGAGTATACTACGCATGCGTACCCTGCATGGTGGCCTCACGTCACTCCCCTTAGCAAGAGTATACTGCGCATGCGTACCCTGAATGGTGGCCTCACGTCACTCCCCTCAGCAACCCAAAGTATACTGCGCATGCGTACACTGCATGGCGGCCTCACGTCACTCCCCTCAGCAACCCAAAGAGTATACTGCGCATGCGTATTCTGAATGGTGGCCTCACGTCACTCCCCTCAGCAGCCCAAAGAGTATACGGCGCATGCGTGCCCTGAATGGTGGCTTCACGTCACTCCTCTCAGCAACCCAAAGCATAGTGCGCATGCGTACACTGCATGGTGGCTTCATTGCTCCCCTCAGCAACCCAAAGAGTATACTGCGCATGCGTGCCCTGAATGAAGGCTTTACGTCACTCCCCTCAGCAACTGCATGCGCGAGAAGTTCCAACCCGCGCTAAGAAACTTTGAGGGCGGGGCGTTCGGGAAGGGGCGTGGCCTGGAGCATCATCTGCTTTTCTATAGGTGGCATCATAACCAAAGCCTTATGACGTCACCCAGATTCCAAACAATTCATTCAGGAAGCAAAATAAAGCGGAGGTGGGTCTAGGAAAGCAAAGGATAAAAAGGATGCCCCATTTTTCAACATTTCCTCTTTAACATTCCTGAATTATTCAGCCTGAATCGTTCAATTTGCACTTTTTGGCACCATCCTTGCACACTTTCAGCCTCTTAAAGGGACAGTACAGGCTCATGGCTCTGTCCAAGGTGCTGAACCTCTACTTACTTTGAAAGTACAGTAGTAGTTCTCAAAGTTTTGCAGTTTTATAAGTTTTCCCCATTTTTATGATAGAACCAATTAGGAAACAATGACATTTGTAACCCAGGAATAGAAATTGTGCATTGCGTTAGAATGTTGTTTTTGTTTTGCAGGGTTTCTGTCCGAATCATGCCGCCCTTTCCTCTGTGGGTCTTTCTAATCCTTCCTTGTGGCACTTTTGGCTTGGAAAACGGGCTCCTCCGGACGCCCCCGATGGGGTGGGTGCCGTGGGAGCGCTTCCGGTGCAACACCAATTGCGCCCACGACCCCGACAACTGCATCAGGTGAGAGTTGTGTCTCTACCAGGCATGGGCAAACTTTTTTTTTCTCCCCAAAGGGAATTTTTATTAATCATTATTTTATAATACACTAGCTGTGCCCGGCCACGCGTTGCTGTGGCATTGTCTGGTGGTGTTGGTGAGAAATTGTTGAGGTAGTGGTGGTATTGAATGTCTGTTGTATGGTTGTCTTTATGTTTAGTATGCACACTGAAGTGGATTATACTGCAATGTGGACTCAAGATAATCCAGTTCAAAGCAGATAATATAAGATTCTAAATGGGTTATATAGCTGTGTGGAAGGGCCTTGAGTTTACACTGCCATATAATCGAGTTCAAATTTGATAATCTGTGGAAGAGGCCTAAGTGAGGCCTAACTGTGCCTGTCCCCTGGGCTGAGTAGGTTGCTAGGAGACCAAGTGGGCGGAGCTTAGCCTTCTAACTGGCAGCAATTGGATAAAAAGTATTATTCCTCTCCCTGTAATTAGGACTTTATTTTTCTTTTCTTTTTGTTGTATCAACCTAGAGCCGTGAATGATGGGTTGTGTTGTCAAATTTCGAGGTTGGGGGGCCTGTAGTTTTGTTGTTTTGTCCGCTGCCCTGATGCCATCACTCTTTTATATATACAGATAATCATAGTTACATTTTCCTTTTCCATTCCCTTCTCCCTCCCCTTCCCTGTTGACAACTTAAACCTTATTTTTTTGGTTACATGAGCCTTTTTTCCATTCTTTCCAGTTTTTTCTTTCAGCTTTTGTCATCTGGTTTAACAATCTGTAGCCATCTGCTGAATTGAGTCCATATTTCTTTAATTTTCTTCTGTTTGTCTGACCACTTTTTTTGTTTCTTATAATGTCCATAATATCCAGTTGTATTTAGTCCCACATACAGTAGAGTCTCGCTTATCCAAGGTTCTGGATTATCCAAGCCATTTTTGTAGTCAATGTTTTCAATATATCGTGATATTTTGGTGCTAAATTCGTAAATACAGTAATTACAACATAACATTACTGCATATTGAACTGCTTTTTCTGTCAAATTTGTTGTAAAACATGATGTTTTGGTGCTTAATTTGTAAAATCATCACCTAATTTGATGTTTAATAGGCTTTTCCTTAATCCCTCCTTCTTATCCAAGATATTCGCTTATCCAAGGTTCTGCCGGCCCGTTTAGCTTGGATGAGACTCTACAGTATATTCATTTTTTCAAGTGTCCATTTCTTTTTATCCTTCCACCCTCATGCTATTTCTGCGTGTGCAGCTCTAAACATTATCATCATTATTTTTTGGCCTTGGTCCTTAATTCTTCTGTCCCCATATATCCCTATTAACAGAATTTGCATATTTACTGTATATACCCGAGTATAAGCCTAGTTTTTCAGCCCTCTTTTAGGACTGAAAAATACCCTCCTCGGCTTATAATTGGGTGAGGGTCCTGGTGGGCTTATATTCAGGTCAGCTTATACTCAAGTACAGTAGAGTCACACTTATCCAAGCTAAATGGGCCGGCAGAATCTTGGATAAGCGAATATCTTGGATAATAAGGAGTTTAGCACCAAAATATCACGATATATTGAAAACATTGACTACAAAATTGGCTTGGATAATCCAGAAGCTTGAATAAGCAAGGCTTAGGATACTCTACTGTATATATGGTATATTTATTATTTTTCTCTGTTATTATTGGTATTGTTACATTTATTATTTTACTCTATTAATTATTATTATTACGTTTATTATTTTACTCTATTATTGTTGTTACTTTTACATTTATTTTACTCTATTTTTATTATTATTAATACATTTATTCTTTTACTCTATTTATTATTACATATTATTTTACTGCAATTATTATTATTACATTTATTATGTCACTCTATTATTATTAACAAGATACATAAGCACATTTACATCGAAGAAGATGAAAATAATGATTTAATCAGAATTGAACAGTCATATCTTAAATTACAATTTGATGTAAAGATTCAAAACCATTTAAACTACTGATGCCTCAATTAATGTAATTTTATTGGTATTTTGGCTTATACTGGAGTCAATGTTTTTATTTATTTATTTATTTATTTACTTACTTACCTACAGTATTTATATTCCGCCCTTCTCACCACAAAGGGGACTCAGGGCGGATCACATTATATGCATTCAATGCCCATATACACATAGAACCGAGACAGAGACAGATGCAGAGGCAATTTAACCTTCTCCTGAGGGGATGTTCGATTCTGGCCACAGGGGGGAGCAACTGCTTCATCATCCACTCTGACAGCACTTCCTCATTCCAACGTCGTAAATTAGTTAAATTTGTCTCTCACTTTATAAGTGGTACCTTATTTCCTACTTGATAGATGCAACTATCTTTCGGGTTGCTAGGTCAGCAACGAGCAGGGGCTATTTTATTTTATTTCATTTTTAATTGATGGGTGCTCACCCCACCACGGGCTGGCCTCGAACTCATGATCTCATGGTCAGAGTGATTTATTGCAGAGTGATTTATTGCCTGTGCCACAGCCCGGCTCCAGTTTTTTTCCCAGTTTTTTTTTTTTTGGTGGTAAAATTAGCTGCCTCGGCTTATATTCGGGTCGGCTTATACTCGAGTATATATGGTACAGTAGAGTCTCACTTATCCAACGTTCTGGATTATCCAACGCATTTTTGTAGTCAATGTTTGCAATATATCGTGATATTTTGATGCTAAATTCGTAAATACAGTAATTACTACATAGCATTAATGTGTAATGAACTACTTTTTCTGTCAAATTTGTTGTATAACATGATGTTTTGGTGCTTAATTTGTAAAATCATAACCTATTTTGATGTTTAATAGGTTTCTCCTTAATCTCTCCTTATTATCCAAGATATTTGCTTATCCAACGTTCTGCCAGCCCGTTTATGTTGGATAAGTGAGACTCTACTGTATATCAAATTAGGTTTTAGTATGTAATTCAGCCTGGGTTAGAATTTGGTTCCAAATTTTTTTAATCTTTTTACATTCCCACCATAGATGAGAGTGCCATGACTCCCTACTCCCACAATGCCAACATTTGGGGGCATGGGCAAACTTTGACCCTCCATCCAGGTGTTTCGTACTTCAACTCCCACAATCCCTAACAGCCTCAGGCCCCTTCCTTTCCCCCCTCATCCGCTTAGGCTAGAACTAATTAGGAAATGACATGTATAACCCAAGTCACACTGCCTTCCTTCTGGGTTTTGTTCCCTGCCAACAGTGAAGGCCTGATCAAGGCCATGGCCGACCGGCTGGTGGAGGACGGCTGGAAGGAGCTGGGCTACGAATACGTCAACCTAGATGACTGCTGGGCGGCAAAGAAGAGGGACCCTCAAGGGAAGCTCCAGCCAGACCCTGAGCGCTTCCCCAGTGGAATCAAGTCTCTGGCCGACTATGTGAGTCTAGCCCTTCAGACTCAACACTCATGGAAGCCTCTCAGATAAGAACTGCACAAGCAAGCCCCACTCGTTCTCCTTCTATTCACTACTTACTGGCTTAGGTACCCGCCAATGCCCGGGTGAGGTCTTTTGTAATGATAAATAGAATCGTAAATTCCGCAGCACTGCTGGTCACAGCTGACCTCCAATTAGAGTGCTCAAGGGCCAGGGCTTCCCAGTTCTCAGTGTCTATTCCACAGTTTTTAAGGTTGGCTTTAAGCCCATCTTTAAATCTCTTTTCCTGCCCACCAACATTTCGCCTCCCATTCTTGAGTTTGGAGTAGAGTAACTGTTTTGGGCATTCAGACAACGTGGCCAGTCCAGCGGAGTTGATGGCGTAGGAGCATCGCTTCAATGCTGGTGGTCTTTGCTTCCTCAAGCACGCTGACATTTGTCCGCCTGTCTTCACAAGAGATTTGCCGGATTTTTCTGAGGCAACGCTGATGGAAACGCTCCAGGAGTTGAGTGTGATGTCTGTAGACCGTCCACGTTTCGCAGGCGTAGAGCAGGGTTGGGAGGGGAATGGCTTTGTAAACAAGCACCTTGGTATCTCTACGGATGTTCCGGTCATCAAACACTCTTTGCTTAATTCGGAAAAGTGCTGCACTCGCAGAGCTCAGGCGGTGTTGTATTTCAGTGTCGATGTTGACTTTTGTGGAGAGGCGGCTGCCAAGGTAGCAGAAATGGTCTACATTTTCTAAGGTTACACCATTAAGCTGTATTGCTGGCATTGCAGAGGGATTGGCTGGTGCCGGTTGGAAGAGCACTTTGGTTTTCTCGATGTTCAATGAGAGGCCGAGCTTCTCGTATGCTTCTGCGAACGTGTTTAGAGTGGCTTGTAGGTCTTCTTCTGAGTGTTCACAGACTACGCAGTTAAGGATTATGGTGATGAAGATAGGAGTTGGAAGGGCAATCCAGTCCAATCCCCTTCTGCTATTCAGAAAAAGCACAATCAAAGCCCTCCAGACAGATGGCCATCGAGGCTCGTCTTTAAGAGGTCTTTTAAAATACAGGCAGTCTCCAAGTTATGAACAAAACAAAAAAAACGTTGGATCTGTTTATAAGTTGGAACAGGGAAGACAAAATGGTATAGAACATCTTTGCAACTAGCCCATATAACCAGAACCTCCCCAAAACAATGTTGGCACAAATACGGGAAAACCGGAACATACACCCACATGTGGTGGGATTGCGAAAAAATACAAAAGTTCCACAAAACAATTAAGAAAGAAATGGAGGAGCGATTAGGAATAAAAATAGATTGGAACAAGAGATAATTTTTCCTCCAGAAAATTGAAGGTGAAGGGGGAACTAAAAAAGGGGAACAATTAATAAATTATATGTTAGATGCAACTAAAGCCTCAGTCGCCTTAGGCTGGAAGGACCAAAAGAAATGGGACATTAAAACATGATATAAATATTTAGCAGACTACCTCCTCCAAGACTACGTTAGCTAAAGGAAAAGTTACTAGAGAAAAGGCCAAATCAGAAAAACATGGGAGGCAAAATGGAAAGACTTAATTTACAGAATAAAGGGGAAAGACAAATATAAGGAATTAAACAAGATTATTATCATGATCGAACAATTGTAATAAATATAGAAAAATTGTAAACTGTTCCTGGGGAGGAAAAGAAGGGAGAAAAAGGAGGAATAATGTAAAATGTGTTACAATGGAAAATGTTCTGAATGTTTGCATAATTTTACGTAGCACTATTTACAATAAAATATTTTTTATTAAAAAGTTGGAACAGGTACATTACTTAAGTGTAACACCAGATAAATATGAATATATGGGCTGGGCTGTGGCGCAGCTGGCTAGTAACCAGCTGCAATAAATCACTACTGACTGAGAGGTCATGAGTTCGAAGCCAGGGTCAGGTTAAGCCCCCGATCATTAAATAACCCGGCTTGCTATTGACCTATGCAGCCCCGAAAGACAGTTGCATCTGTCAATTAGGGAAATTTAGGTACGCTTTATGCGGGAGGCTAATTTAACTAATTTACAACATCATAAAAACTGCCAGCAAAACATGAGGAAAGGAATGAGGAAGTACAGCCACTAGTGGATAGTGAAGCAACAGCTCCCCCTGTGGCAGGAATCGTGAAGCTGGAAAAAAAAAAGTTAAATGCCTCTGTGTCTGTCTATATATGTTGTTTGGCTGTTGGCACTGAATGTTTGCCATATATATGTTCATTGTAATCTGCCCTGAGTCCCCTTCGGGGTGAGAAGGGCAGAATATAAATACTGTAAATAAATAAATAAATAAATAAATCTTTTGGCTTGGATAGAATAAGGAAAAGTTCACACCCCTGTGGTGTCTGTTTTTCTGTCTGTGCCTCTGTTCAGAAGATTCTACTTCACTTTCTGTCCCTTCATAATTGGGTCTTGGAAAATGTGACTTGTGATGGAAACAAGGATTGGGGATGCAGCATTAGTAGAGACAGACACCTTTCTTCCCATGATAACAACATTCCCAGGAGTGGATTTGTCTTCCTTCCGAGGGGAAGATTCCTCTCACTTCCTGTTCTTAACTGTGTTTTGGTTGTAAGTCGGATGTCTGTTACTTGTGGACAAGCCTTTCAATGTCTTTTTGTCTCAATCTGATCTCTCTGATCTCCCCGTTGCCCGCAGGTCCATTCCAAAGGCTTGAAATTTGGCATCTACAGCGACCTAGGCAACGCCACCTGCGCCGGGTATCCTGGGACCACCCTGGAGACCATCGAGACAG
The DNA here is from genome assembly GCF_035594765.1 of Anolis carolinensis. Lineage (NCBI taxonomy): Eukaryota > Metazoa > Chordata > Lepidosauria > Squamata > Anolidae > Anolis > Anolis carolinensis. Next base: position 7,596,024 of record NW_026943824.1, read on the forward strand.
ACGCCCAGACCTTTGCGTCGTGGGGAGTAGACATGCTGAAGCTGGACGGCTGCTTCTCCGATTCCGCCACCAAGGCAGTCGGTCCGTGCCTCTTGACCCCATTGAAAAACCCCATTGATAAATAATAATAATAAGATCTCAGCCGGCATTTGGAAACAATAGACATTGACAAAATTACCATCTGCCAACTGCAAAAGGCCACCCTACTGGGATCTGCACGCATCATCCGAAAATACATCACACAGTCCTAGACTTGGAAAGTGTTCGACTAATAATAGAATAAAAGAATAATAATAATAATTGCATTTTACGCTATGGATTTTGTCAAATAATAGAATTGTCGGCCCTCTGCATTCATGGATTTGTTTTGTATGTTATCTCTAGGAATCTCTGTGTCCTCCAGTGTAACCCTATGGTCAAAGTTGGCCATAGAGTTGCATTGGAAGACTAAAGGATTCCTAAAAAAAAACCCTGCTTTGGAGTTTCTGCTATTATTATTATTATTGTTATTATTATTTTATGACACAGCAAATAAGATAGACATGCTGGATTTCGTATCACAAAATCACAAGTCGAACACTTCACAAGTGTCTAGGACTGTGTTGTTGTTGTTGTTATTATTATTATTATTATTATTGTTATTTTATGACACAGCAAACAAGATAGATATGCTGGATTTCGTATCACAAAATCACAAATCGAACACTTCCCAAGTGTCTAGGACTGTGTTGTTGTTGTTGTTGTTGTTGTTATTATTATTATTATTATTTTATGACACAGCAAACAAGATAGATATGCTGGATTTCGTATCACAAAATCACAAATCGAACACTTCCCAAGTGTCTAGGACTGTGTTGTTGTTGTTGCCATATATGTGTTGTTGTTATTATTATTATTATTATTATTATTATTATTATTATTATTATTATTATTATTTTATGACACAGCAAACAAGATAGATATGCTGGATTTCGTATCACAAAATCACAAGTCGAACACTTCCCAAGTGTCTAGGACTGTGTTGTTGTTGTTGTTGTTGTTGTTGTTGTTGTTGTTGTTGTTGTTGTTGTTATTTTATGACACAGCAAACAAGATAGATATGCTGGATTTCGTATCACAAAATCACAAGTCGAACACTTCCCAAGTGTCTAGGACTGTGTTGTTGTTGTTGTTGTTGTTATTGTTGTTGTTGTTGTTATTATTATTATTATTATTATTATTATGTCCAGAAATAGTGTTCTGTTAACTGTTTGTATAATTGTCGATTTTACTGTATTTTTATTGTAACATGTTTTAACTGTTCTACCTGTTTGTATTTTCGGGCTTTTGTCCCGTGTTAGCTGCCCCGAGTCCCAGCCGGGAGATGGAGGCGGGATAAAAAAATAAAGTTACTTACTCCCTTACTTTTGTTTATTATGTCCCAAAGGCTACCCAAAGATGAGTGCGGCATTGAACAAAACCGGGCGGCCAATAGCCTTCTCCTGCAGCTGGCCGGCCTACGAAGGAGGGCTTCCGCCAAAGGTAACCTCCGATCAAGAGAGAAAAGCAGGATAGGTAGGTAAATAGAGATATATAGGGAGAGAGATATATAAGTAGGTAAGTAGATCGGTGTTAGGTTCTCTTCTTCCAGTTGTGCTGTGGGTAAGTCTTCTACTAGAAGAAAGCACCAAGACACACGCTGGTAGATTCCAACAGGTTTTATTGTATAGAATACCAGAATCTTCTCTGTAGCCCAGGGGTCCCCAAACTTTTTAAACAGTTCACGATCCTTTGGACCGTTGGAAGGCCGGACTATAGTTGGCCACCGAGCAATCATCATCATCATCATCATCATCATCATCATCATCATCATCAGGATTGGAAGAGACCCCTTGAGCCATTGAGTCCAAGCCCCTTCTGCCTCTGTGGACCAAAAGAACAAGCAAAGCACCCCTGACAGATGGCCTCCCAGCCTCAATGTTAATAATAATAATAATAATAATAATAATAATAGACCCTTGGGCCATTGAGTCCAACCCCCTTCTGCCTTTGTGCACAAAAGGAACAAGCAAAGCATCCCTGACAGATGGCCTCCCAGCCTCAATGTTAATAATAATAATAATAATAATAATAATAATAATAATAATAATAATAATAGTAGATCCTTGGGCCATTGAGTCCAACCCCCTTCTGCCTTTGTGCACAAAAGGAACAAGCAAAGCCCCCCTGACAGATGGCCTCCCAGCCTCAATGTTAATAATAATAATAATAATAATAATAATAATAATAATAATAGACCCTTGGGCCATTGAGTCCAACCCCCTTCTGCCTTTGTGCACAAAAGGAACAAGCAAAGCACCCCTGACAGATGGCCTCCCAGCCTCAATGTTAATAATAATAATAATAATAATAATAATAATAATAATAATAGACCCTTGGGCCATTGAGTCCAACCCCCTTCTGCCTTTGTGCACAAAAGGAACAAGCAAAGCACCCCTGACAGATGGCCTCCCAGCCTCAATGTTAATAATAATAATAATAATAATAATAATAATAATAATAATAATGAAGTGTTGGAAGAAACCCCTTGAGCTATTGAGTCCAACCCCCTTCTTCCTCTGTGCACCAAAAGCACAAGCAAAGCACCCCTGACAGATGGCCTCCCAGCCTCACAACGTCGTTGTGTTGATAATAATAATAATAATAATAATAATAATAATAATAATGGTTGTAAAAGAAGAAGAGACCCCTTGGGTCATTTAGCCCAACCCCCTTCTGCCCTTGTGCCGTGGGGGCCGGATTAATGGCTTTGATGGGCCACATCTGGCCCCCGGGCCTTAGTTTGGGGACCCCTGCTGTAGCCCATTTATATAGGGGCTCTCACATACTAGAGGGTAATTGAGGTTTTATGGCTGGCATCTCTTCTTTGTCAGCGCTTGCTCTGTGTACGGAGATGTCAAAGATCGGAGATCATGACATCAGGGAGGTAGATAAAGAGATAGATAGAGATAGAGAGATGGGGGAGAGATAGGCAGGTAAGTAGGTAGGTAGGACAGGTGGTTGGTTGATAGATTATTATTGAGGTGCTTTACCCCCAAACAATGTCCATACAGACCTTCCTTCACGCATGCGCACTAGTCATAGCAGATTGGCTCCAGACCTGCCCCATAGAAAAACCATCCTAAGTTCTTTGCTTTCCGTTCCAGGTGAATTATACGTTGCTGGGCAAAATATGCAACCTTTGGAGGAACTACATAGACATCGAGGACTCTTGGGACAGCCTCTTCCGCATCATCGAGTGGTACGGGAATAACCAGGATACGCTGCAGCCGGCCGCCGGACCCGGAAGGTGGAACGACCCCGACATGGTAACATCGCATACCTCGCCCCCCACTTCCTGTCAGGGTATTGTGTATTGTGAAATGTTAAAATAAATTTGGGTTATTAGAAATGCCTTATGTGTTAGTTTTCCGGCAAGGCATTTCAGCAGTTATGGAGTTAATGAGAGTCTGCTATGATTGATATATCACAGGACCAATGGGGTCAAGTTTGTTTTGACCGGGACTTTCTTTCTTGTTCCTGTGGAATGCAGAGGAGTTTCCTGAGAGTTGAGCAGTGTGCTGTGTGTGCATGAGTCGCTTCGGCAAGCACTCATGGAGGAAAGACTGATTTACTCTATTTTGTATATAGTCTTGTAAATAAAAGTTTATTGCCGTTGGATTTCCAACCGAACTCTCATCTGCTTTCCACACGGGAGACAGTCTGGAGGAGGTGAAGACCGGGATGGTGAATTTTTGGATTTCACTCTGCTACCCATCATCCCGCTGACACTCCCTGCCCCCCAAAAAACCAGGCTGAAATTCCCCTTCTCCATGATTCTGATGCTTTGTATAAATATACGTATGTGTATATCCTTTGTTCTTCTCCTCCTGCAGCTGATCCTGGGGGACTTTGGCCTGAGCCTGGAGCAGTCCAAGGTGCAAGTGGCCATCTGGGCCATCCTGGCCGCCCCCTTCTTCATGTCTTGCAACCTGCGCAACATTTCGGACGAAGCCAAGGGCCTCCTGCAGAACCCGCAGCTCCTCAATATCAGCCAGGACCCCCGCGGCATCCAAGGCAGTCGCATCTACAAGGTGCGGGGCATGCGTGTGACTTTATCTGTGTAATTTATTGTATTAGTTATGTTCTTGAGCCCTCAGGATAGGAGGGCAATCAATTAAATATATTATTATTATTATTTTATTATGACACAGCAAACAAGATAGACATGCTGGATTTTGCATCACAAAATCACAAGTCGAACACTTCCCAAGTGTCTAGGACTGTGTGATGTATTTTCGGATGATGCGCGCAGATCTCAGTAGGGTGGCCTTTTGTAGTTGGCAGATCGTAATTTTGTCATTGTGGACTGTTTCCAAATGCCGGCTGAGATCTCTTGTCATGGCACCCAGCAAACAAGATAGATATGCTGGATTTCATATCACAAAATCACAAGTCAGACACTTCCCAAGTGTCTAGGACTGTGTGATGTATTTTCGGATGATGTGTGCAGATGCCAGTAGGGTGGCCTTCTGCAGTTGGCAGATCATAATTTTGTCAAAGACTTTATTGTCCTCTCTTTCTGTCCCGCAGTCCCCCCACTTTGAGGTCTGGCGCCGGCCACTGGTCTTAGGCCAGTTTGCACTGGCGGTCATGAACACCGGCACGGACGGCGCCCCCAGGCCCTATGTGACGGCCCTGGCCCTGCTGGGCATCTCTGGCTGTGCCTCCGGCTACAAGATCCACGACGTCCTGGAGAAGCGCTTCCTGGGCACCTTTGGGTCTGGCAAACTCTTGAATCACGAGGTGGCCCCTACCGGGGTGGCCCTCCTCTTCGTCGAGCCGCTCTGCTGAAGGACACCGGGAAGGAAAGTCCAACGGAGGGGACGGAGGAGCCCAGCGGTCAAGGCATGGCATTCCCCGAAGGACGTGGGAAGAAGGAACAGAACACAGGACAGAGCTTTCCAACCTTCCCATGCTTTTGAGACAGGACTTCTTTCACGACTTGGTCATTCAGTCTCACAGAGCTGGACCTGAGATAAATGGCTGGAGCATCACCAAAAGGATGACGCCTGTATGTAAACAGAGCTGCAGGATGTACGAGATGTCCAGGGAAGGAGACCTCCTTTTTCCAGATCAATATCTGAAGGCATCACAAATGAGTAATTTTGCTAGAAATACAAGTGGAAACTGTATACAATAAACACGTGGGAAAGAAAAAGCAGAGGAGCTCCGTATGCTATTCGATGATTGAATATTCCTTTAAATAGCCCTGTGTGTTTCAGCCGATACGTGGAGCTGGTCTCCTTTTTTGTGCTTTTTTCAGTGCTCTCTATACTGCAATAAACATGTGGTTTTAGCAGCAATGTCTCTGCCCAGTGGGTGCTATAGACGAGGAGGGAAATGAATGCTGGCAATGGGATCCAATGTTTTGTGGGTAGAGTTACTCCACCCAATTTCTTTGCCAATGGTTTCTATCTACCACGTACATGGATGGTAATATCTATTAGGCATGCCCAATCGATGAAAATTTTTTTTCAATTCTCGTTTCTGAAGTAGAGGGCGCTGGCGCTTCGATATAGAAAGTATTTCCGATTTTTTCACCCAAAAAGTTCGAATATTTCCGAAAATTCGTAATGATTCTAAATGTTTCTAAAATGGCGGACGCGCATGCGCAATCGCCAAAAAAAAAAAGGAACCCGGGGGGGGGGGGGTACCTCATCAACCCTAGCCCCACCTTTGCGTCCATCGTGGAAGCTTCTGATTGGCCGGGGAGCGGCAGCCATGTTAGGCTGTGCTAAGCTCCCATTCTAGGTAGGTTGCAGAAACAAATATTTTTAAAAAAATATTTTAAAAAATATATTTAAAAAAATTTTGGGGGGAAAAATTAACGAAACATTAAGAGACAATTAGAGAATGGGCCAACAATGGTTCGAATTACATTGCTGGTTGTGCTGTGAGACAATGTCTCAGAATGCATATCAAAAAGCGAGAACAATCCGAAATAATTCTGATATATGATTCAAAACGATTTTTGGACATGTCTAATATCTATATACAGTAGAGTCTCACTTATCCAACATAAACGGGCCGGCAGAATGTTGGATAAGCGAATATGGTGGATAATAAGGAGGGATCAAGGAAAAGTCTATTAAACATTAAATTAGGTTATGATTTTACAAATTAAGCACCAAAACATCATGTTATACAACAAATTTCACAGAAAAAGTAGTTCAATATGCAGTAATGCTATGTAATAATTACTGTATTTACGAATTTAGCACCAAAATATCATGATGTATTGAAAACATTGACTACAAAAATGTGTTGGGTAATCCAGAACATTGGATAAGCGAATGTTGGATAAGTGAGACTCTACTGTATATAAAAATGTAATGTGCATAATTCCCATGGATAAAACAACAAAACCACTGGACCAAATCACACCAAATTTGGCCACAAAAGACATAGTCATCCAATCTATGTCTTTCCATCAAAAAACCCTATAAAATTAGGTCCTAATTACAGAAAACTCTCCCAAAAGCCAAAAATTACTAACCACGCATGTGCAGAGGCTCTCTGGGAAACTTGGTGATGTTAGCCAGATGGGCGGGGTTTCAATTGCCACTGTGCGCTGACAGTGAATCATTGTTGTTGTTGTTGTTGTTGTTATTATTATTAGGTTCCTGGGAACCATCTAAATGAACAAAACCTGGCCGTCAGCATTAAAAAACTCTACAATTTGGACAGTAATTAAAGAACAACACTTTGAAAATAAGGGTATTCCAGAGAGGAAACAACCAGAGCTAGCTAACACCTCCCAACAAAGGATTCCCCCAGAGAGAAAGCAGTCAGGCTTTGAAGCTGCAAGCCTATTCAGTGCTAATCAAGGTGACTAATTACAACATACATACTTGCCTCCACAAACAAAAACCCACTTAGTCCCACTGGAGTCCCCGGTGGCACAGTGGATTAAACCACTGAGCTGCTGAACTTGCTGACCGAGAGGTCAGTGGTTCAGATCCGGGGAACGAGGTGAGCTCCTGTTGTTAGCCCCAGCTTCGGCCAACCTAGCAGTACGAAAACATGCAAATGTGAGTAGATCAATAGGTACCGCTCCGGTGGGAAGATAACAGCTCTCCATGCAGTCATGTCAATGGCCACATGACCTTGGAGGTGTCTACGGACAATGCCGGCTCTTCGGCTTAGAAAAGGAGATGAGCCTCCAAACTTAGAAATGGAGATGAACACCAACCCACAGAGTTGGACACAACTAGATTTAATGTCAGGGGAAAACTTTTACCTTTACCTACATTGTAATGGAGTCTGAAGGCATTGCGAGAAGAACTGTAAAAGCTTCGCAAAGTTTGGGAATGTTTTCTACATTTATTCTGGACAAATCAGATCATCCAGAAGTCCATAACATTCTCTTATAAAATCCTCAGGCCTTCGGTCCATTTCCCAAGTGAGATACTATTGTGGAGTTCATGTTCAATAACACTATGTAACAAACATGGAAAAAATGTTCTGTTCCTGGTTTGAAAGTTTTATTTCCTGTTTCATTGTGTTTCATTTCACATTGAAAGTAGTTGATTGACAGACAATTTCGTGTCTCCGATGAACTGTAACAAATGAATGTGCTGTTTTTAAAATCCCTTTGAGATTAAGCCATTACAATGAATGCTTCCAAAGCTCGCGGTGGGGATTGGGCTGGATAGAGTTGCCTTTCAGAGGTAAAACAACGTTCCAAATCCACAAATCCTTATTGTTATCCCGTGACGCATGGGACATCCAATCCTGTAAAGCTCAGCGGGGAGTGCCGGACAAAAGCAAACAGGGTTTGTTTGCACAGCTCTTGGCCCTTCAAAAGCTCTTTCTTGGCACTCCCTCCAAGGGGAGAAATTCTTGCTCACATCCTGGTCTGGGTGCCAATCTTTAGGTGCGTCTAAACAGAACGATGAACACACATTGCCACCACGTGGACTGGCTAAGGGGGACGGGTCCTCACCAAACAATAAATCCCATAGCATAGAAAGGCTGAAGGGACATCTGTCGGGAGTGCTCTGATTGCGCTTTTCCTGCCTAGCAGAAGGGGGTTGGACTGGATGGCCCTTGGGGTCTCTTCCAACTCTAGAATCCTATTGATCTATCTATCTATCCAGAGCCAGACTTGACTAGACTTAATGTCAAAGAGAAACCTTTACCTATCTATCCAACTATGTATCTATGTATCTATCTGTCTGTCTGTCTATCTATCTATCAATTCATCCATCTATCCAATGATCAATGAATCCATCCATCCATCCATCCAGTGATTTATTTATCTACCCAGCTATCTATCCACCCAACTGTCTGTCCGTCTATCCGTCCATCTGCCCATCCATCCATCCATCCATCCATCCAATGATCGATCTATCCATCCATCCATCCATCCATCCACCCACCCATCCATCCATCCATCCATCCATCCATCCATCCACCCACCCACCCATCCATCCATCCATCCATCCATCCATCCATCCATCCATCCATCCATCCAGTGATTTATCTACTCAGCTATCTATCCACCTAACTATCTGTCTGTCTGTCCATCCATCCATCCATCCATCCATCCGCCCATCCATCCGCCCATCCATCCATCCATCCATCCATCCAATGATCGATCTATCCATCCATCCATCCATCCATCCATCCATCCATCCACCCATCCATCCATCCATCCAGTGATTTATCTACTCAGCTATCTATCCACCTAACTATCTGTCTGTCTGTCCGTCCATCCATCCATCCATCCATCCGCCCATCCATCCATCCATCCATCCATCCGCCCATCCATCCATCCATCCAATGATCGATCCATCCATCCATCCATCCATCCATCCATCCATCCATCCATCCATCCAGTGATTTATTTATCTACCCAGCTATCTATCCACCCAACTGTCTGTCTGTCCGTCTATCCGTCCATCCGCCCATCCATCCATCCATCCATCCATCCATCCATCCATCCATCCAATGATCAATCGATCGATCGATCCATCCAGTGATTTATCTACCCAGCTATCTATCCACCCAACTATCTGTCTGTCTGTCCGTCCATCCGTCCATCCGCCCATCCATCCATCCATCCATCCATCCATCCATCCAATGATCAATCGATCCATCCATCCATCCAGTGATTTATCTACCCAGCTATCTATCCACCCAACTATCTGTCTGTCTGTCCATCCATCCATCCGCCCATCCATCCATCCATCCATCCATCCATCCAATGATCGATCCATCCATCCATCCATCCATCCATCCATCTCTCTCTCTCTGTCTCTCCTTCTCTGGAAGTCTCTAAGCAGAGACTGAATGGCCATCTGTTGGGACTGCTTTGATGGTGCTTTTCCTGCCTGCCAGGAGGGGGTTGACCTAGATGGCCCACGGGTTCTCTTCTAATGATTCTATGGTGCCACTAGCCAACCAACCCCTTAGAAGATTTTCATGCAAGATATATAACATATATTGTATATAAGTTTCATATAATCGTTACTGTATAAACAAGGTTTGGAATGGTTTCCCTTTATGCTTCTGATATCCTACACGTGATTCGTTCCCTCCCTAGTCGCTCAAAAGGTTAATTAAGCGATTGTCATTCAAGGTCAATTTGGAAATATGAACAGTGCAAATCCCTAAGCCGTCCTGCCATTGCAACATCGCCAAAGGAGTATTATATCGGCTTTATTTTAATTGTTAACCGTATTAAGGGGTGCGGCTGCTACATTACCTCAGCCTCTGATTCGACCTGGAAATTTTTGGATCCAGATTCCCTGTTGGATAAAATCCAGAAGCAGCTCCTTTTTGATCCGTCGAGTGGCATCCCCTCCCGCAAGGATCGATTAGGATCGTCTCGTTAATTAAAAGCAACCACCAATTAAAATACGCCCCAGGAGGAAACAATGGAAGGAGGATTAATGTGTGGCCTGGATCCAGGTTTCATCAGCATCATCATCTTCTTCTTCTTCTTCTTCTTCTTCTTCTTCTTCTTCTTCTTATTATTATTATTATTATTATTATTATTATTATTATTACTATTGTATGACACAGCAAACAAGATAGATATGCTGGATTTCGTATCACAAAATCACAAGTTGAACACTTCCCAAGTGTCTAGGACTGTGTGATGTATTTTTGGATGATGTGCGCAGATCCCAGTTGGGTGGCCTTTTGCAGTTGGCAGATCGTAATTTTTTCAATGTCTATTGTTTCCAAATGCCGGCTGAGATCTTTCGGCACGGCACCCAGTATGCCCATCACCACCGGGACCACCTGCACTGGTTTCTGCCAGAGTTTCTGCCAAGTTCAATCTTGAGGTCCTGAGAGCGGCTGAGTTTTTCCTGTTGTTTTTCGTCAATATGACTGTCACCTGGGATGGCGACATCAATGATCCAAACCTTCTTCTTTTCCATAACTGTGATGTCTGGTGTGTTGTGTTCCAGAACTTTGTCAGTCTGGATTCGGAAGTCCCACAGTATCTTTACGTGCTCATTTTCCAATACTTTTGCAGGTTTGTGATCCCACCAGTTCTTTGCTGCTGGGAGGTGGTACTTGAGGCATAAGTTCCAATGAATCATTTGGGCCACATAGTTCTGCCTCTGTTTGTAGTCTGTCTGTGCAATTTTCTTACAGCAGCTGAGGATATGATCCATGGTTTCGTCAGCTTCCTTGCACAGCCTGCATTTTGTGTCATCAACTGATTTTTCGATCTTGGCCTTGATTGCATTTGTCCTCATGTCTTGCTCCTGGGCTGCAAGGATCAGGCCTTCTGTCTCCTTCTTCAGGGTCCCATTCGTGAGCCAGAGCCAGGTCTTCTCCTTATCAGCTTTTCCTTCAATTTTGTCAAGGAACTTTCCATGCAATGTTTTGTTGTGCCAGCTGTCAGCTCTAGTTTGTAGTGCGGTTTTCTTGTACTGGTTTTTTTGTCTGCTGTGCTTTGAGGAGTTTCTGATTTTTGACTTCAATCAAAGCAGGTTCTTCACTTTGCTTTCCATATTCTGCCAGGACATGTTCTTCTTCTTTGACTGCTTGTTTGACTTGTAAGAGTCCTCTGCCCCCTGATCTTCTAGGCAGATATAGCCGGTCAACATCACTGCGAGAGTGCAGTGAATGATGAATGGTCATGAGTTTTCTTGTTTTTCTGTCCAAATTGTCCAGTTCCACCTGTGTCCAATTTATAATGCCAGCAGTATATCTTATGACAGGTATGGCCCAGGTGTTTATGGCCTTGATGGTGTTGCCTCCATTGAGCTTGCTTTTGAGAATTTTTCTGACCCTTTGTGTGTATTCTTTACTGACCACAGTCTTCACATGTTCATGCTTGATGTTGTCCAGCTGTAATATGCCCAGATATTTATAGGCCTCTGGCTGGTGACACTTTATTGTTTGGCCATTGGGCATATTTATGCCCTCACTTTCAATGATTTTTCCCTTCTTCAATGCCACTGTTGAACATTTGTCCAAACCAAACTCCATGCTGATATCAGTGCTAAAAATTTGGACAGTGTTAGAGACTGAATTTCAGTTTCCGTTTTCCCATACAGCTTCAGGTCATCCATGTACATCAGATGCGAAAATTTGTGAGATGTCTTAGATGTTTGATAGTCGAGATTGTTTTTTGTAAGGGTAATAATAATTATAATAATAATAATAATTAATTCTTCTGTGTCTTGGCCCTTGGGAAGTTCGGACTGAAACCCGGAGCGGATCCAAGGGATGTGGCAAGGCCAGTTGAGTCCAGCCTGGACCCAGTAACAGCAAGGAAAGAAAGGAGGGAGGAGGGAGGGAGGGAGGAGGAAGAATAGGAGAAAGGGAGGAGGAGGAGGAGGAGGAAGGCGGCGTCTCTCTCTCTTCTCTCTCTCTCTCTCCAGAGAAGTCCCGCTCGGCGCCTGGACGGGACGGAGGTGCGGACAGAGCGCTCCAGACCCGCTTCTATCCCGCTTGTGGCCCCTCCGATGGGGCGACCCCCGCCTCCCCTCCTCCTCCTCCTCTCCCTCTTCTTCCTCCTGCCGCTGCTCCAAGGAACAGGTGAGTGAGAGGCTACAAAGCCCAGCATCCACCCCCAGCTGCTGCTCCTAGAAGCAGGTGAATTCCCCACTCTCCTAGTAGATGGATAACTATAAAGCCCATCCTCTTCTTATTGGGGATGTAGGACTTCAAAACCCACCCACACAACCACCTTTGGAACAGGTGACTACAAAGCCCATCTTCCTTTTTTCTCAGATGCATGACTACAAAGCTCCCCATCCCCTCCTCTTCAGGATAGATGACTACAAAGCCCATCCTCCCCCTCTTCTTCTTAGGGATTGGCTACTACAAAGAACATCCTCCTCCTCTTCAGGATAGATGACTACAAAGCCCATCCTCCTTTTTTCTCAGGGATCCATGACTACAAAGCTCCCCATCCCCTCCTCTTCAGGATAGATGACTACAAAGCCCATCCTCCCCTCTTCTTCTTAGGGATTGGTTACTACAAAGAACATCCTCCTCCTCTTCAGGATAGATGACTACAAAGCCCATCCTCCCCCTCTTCTTCTTAGGGATTGGCTACTACAAAGAACATCCTCCTCCTCTTCAGGATAGATGACTACAAAGCCCATCCTCCCCTCTTCTTCTTAGGGATTGGTTACTACAAAGAACATCCTCCTCCTCTTCAGGATAGATGACTACAAAGCCCATCCTCCCCCTCTTCTTCTTAGGGATTGGCTACTACAAAGAACATCCTCCTCCTCTTCAGGATAGATGACTACAAAGCCCATCCTCCCCTCTTCTTCTTAGGGATTAGTTACTACAAAGAACATCCTCCTCCTCTTCAGGATAGATGACTACAAAGCCCATCCTCCCCTCTTCTTCTTAGGGATTGGCTACTACAAAGAACATCCTCCTCCTCTTCAGGATAGATGACTACAAAGCCCATCCTCCCCTCTTCTTCTTAGGGATTAGTTACTACAAAGAACATCCTCCTCCTCTTCAGGATAGATGACTACAAAGCCCATCCTCCCCCTCTTCTTCTTCAGGATATGTTACTACAAAGCCCACCCTCCTCCTCTTCAGGATAGATGACTACAAAGCCCATCCTCCCCCTCTTCTTCTTCGGGATTGGTTACTACAAAGCTCCCCATCCTCCTCTTCAGGATAGATGACTACAAAGCCCATCCTCCCCCTCTTCTTCTTCAGGATATGTTACTACAAAGCTCCCTATCCTCCTCTTCAGGATAGATGACTACAAAGCCCATCCTCCCCCTCTTCTTCTTCAGGATATGTTACTACAAAGCTCCCCATCCTCCTCTTCAGGATAGATGACTACAAAGCCCATCCCCCCTCTTCTTCTTAGGGATTGGTTACTACAAAGAACATCCTCCTATTCCTCTTAAGGATGGGTGACTACAAAGCCCATCCTCATCTCCTCCTTGGGCATGGATGACTACAAAACCCATCCCCACGTGTTCTTCTTCAGGATAAATGACTACAAAGCCCATCCACATCTGTTCTTTTTAAGGATGGATGACTACAAAGCCCAAGCTACTCCTTTTCTTCTTTAGGATAAATGACTACAAAGCCCACCCCCATCTGTTCTTCTTAGGGCTGGATGACTACAAAGCCCAAGCGTCTCCCTTTCTTCTTCGGGATAAATGACTACAAAGCCCAGCCTCTTCTTCTTCTTAGGGCTGGATAACCACAAAGCCCATCCTCCTCTTTTTAGAGGCAGATAACTACAAAGCCCATCCCCTACTCTTCTGAGTAAGCCCATCAGCATCCTCTTCTTACAGGTGGATGACTACAAATTCCATCATCCTCTCCTTCTTAGGGGCTGAGGACAACAATAATAATACTTTATGGATAGGCCACTCATGCTCATACAAAGCCCATGCTCCTCTTCTTGGGGGTGGATGAATACAAAGCCCAGCATCCACACTCTGCTGCTGATAGGAGTAGGTGAATGACCTTTGGTAGGGTTACTCCAAAGCCCAGCATCCATACACTCCTGCTGCTGCCTGTTGTAGGGCCTTCTCTATCTGTCCCTTTTGGAAGCCCTCTCTTTGGCTTTGCAGTCACAATGATGCAAATGCTCTTTTCTTGTAACCTTTGGTCCCAATGCTGAGTCTCTTGTGCCGGATGGAGGGACGTGTCTGGCCAGTCCAGCCGGCCCCTCTGGCCTCCAGTTTGGCCACCACGAGCCATTGACGTGGCCACAGGAGGAAAGGCCCAAGTGAGGTTTCCGTCCCTTCTTTCCCCATATTCCTGTTCTCACAATAACACAGAACCTTGGCAGAGACCTGGCCTCGGACTCAGTTATCTGCCCTTAACCCACCTGCGTCAACAGGGAGGGAACTCTGCGCATTCTCAGGCACTCCTTGACCCAAAGGTCTGGGCAAATAGAGCAAAATGAGTTATACAATTCTATAATCCACAGTGAAACGGAAAAAGGAAAAGTATGGTATATAACAGGGGTCCCCAAACTAAGGCCCGGGGGCTGGATGCGGCCCATCGAAGCCATTTATCCGGCCCCCATGGCACAAGGGCAGAAGGGGGTTAGACTAAATGACCCAAGGGGTCTCTTCTTCTCTTAAAACCCTTGTTGTTGTTGTTGTTGTTGTTGTTGTTGTTGTTGTTGTTGTTGTTATATTTTATGACACAGCAAACAAGATAGATATACTGGATTTCGTATCACAAAATCACATTATTATTATTATTATTATTATTATTATTATTATTATTATTATTATTATTATTAACATTGAGGCTGGGTGGCCATCTGTCAGGGGTGCTTTACTAGTGCTTTTGATGCAGAAAGGCAGAAGGGGATTGGACTCAATGGCCCAAAGGGTCTCTTCCAACCCTCTTTATTATTATTATTATTTTATTATGATACAGCAAACAAGATAGATATGCTGGATTTCGTATCACAAAATCACAAGTCGAACACTTCCCAAGTGTCTAGGACTGTGTGGTGTATTTTCGGATGATGCGCGCAGATCCCAGCAGGGTGGCCTTTTGCAGTTGGCAGATCGTAATTTTGTCAATGTCTATTGTTTCCAAATGCCGGCTGAGATCTTTTGGCATGGCACCCAGTGTGCCCATCACCACCGGGACCACCTGCACTGGTTTCTGCCAGAGTCTTTGAAGTTCAATCTTGAGGTCCTGAGAGCGGCTGAGTTTTTCCTGTTGTTTTTCGTCAATGCGACTGTCACTTGGGATGGCAACATCAATGATCCAAACCTTGTTCTTTTCCACAACTGTGATGTCTGGTGTGCTGTGTTCCAGAACTTTGTCAGTCTGGATTCGGAAGTCCCACAGTATCTTTGCGTGCTTATTTTCCAAGACTTTTGCAGGTTTGTGATCCCACCAGTTCTTTGCTGCTGGGAGATGGTACTTGAGGCATAAGTTCCAATGAATCATTTGGGCCACATAGTTGTGCCTCTGTTTGTATTATTATTATTATTATTATTATTATTATTATTATTATTATTATTATTATTAACATTGAGGCTGGGTGGCCATCTGTCAGAGATGTTTTGCTTGTGCTTTTGATGCACAAAGGCAGAAGGGGATTGGACTTAATGGCCCAAAGGGTCTCTCAACCCTCTTTTTGATTGTTGTTGTTGTTGTTGTTTTATTGTATGACACAGCAAACAAGATAGATATGCTGGATTTATTATTATTATTATTATTATTATTATTATTATTATTATTATTATTATTATTATTTCTCGGTGGCCAACTATAGTCTGGCCCTCCAACGGTCCGAAGGATCATGAACCCTGTTTAAAAAGTTTGGGGACCCCTGGTATATAATATAGTTTAAAGTAACTAATTAATGAGTTCTATATTTGTAAGTTTTAGATTTCTATAGTAATACAGTAGAGTCTCACTTATCCAACATAAACGGGCCGGCAGAACGTTGGATAAGCAAATATGTTGGATAATAAGGAGAGATTAAGGAGAAGCCTATTAAACATCAAATTAGGTCATGATTTTACAAATTTAGCACCAAAACATCATGTTAGACAACAAATTTGACAGAAAAAAATAGTTCAATAGGCAGTAATGCTACATAGTAATTACTGTATTTACGAATTTAGCACCAAAATATCACAATACAGTAGAGTCTCACTTATCCAAGCTTCGCTTATCCAAGCTTCTGGATTATCCAAGCCATTTTTGTAGTCAATGTTTTCAATATATCATGATATTTTGGTGCTAAATTCGTAAATACAGTAATTATAACATAACATTACTGCATATTGAACTACTTTTTCTGTCAAATTTGTTGATTATATACCAGGGAGCCCGGTGGTGGCGCAGTGTGTTAAAGCGCTGAGCTGCTGAACTTGCAGACCAAAAGGTCGCAGGTTCAAATCCCGGGAGCGGAGTGAGCGCCCACTGTTAGCTCCCACTTCTGCCAACCTAGCAGTTCAGAAACAGGCCAATGTGAGTAGATTAATAGGTATCGCTCCGGCGGGAAGGTAACGGCACTCCATGCAGTCATGCCGGCCACATGACCTTGGAGGTGTCTACAGACAACGCCGGCTCTTCGGCTTAGAAATGGAGATGAGCACCAACCCCCAGAGTCAGACATGACTGGACTTAATGTCAGGGGAAAACCTTTACCTTTACCTATATTATATACCATACTTTTCCTTTTTTCCGTTTCACCGCATATAGAGCAAAGGCAAAGGGAAGGGAGGGAAAGGCTAGTTGGGTGAACTATCACAAGATCGCAGACGCCAACAATTCCTTTCCTTTTCCCCTTCTCTTCCCTCTCCTTTTCCTTCGCTTCTTTCCTTTTCCTTTCCTTGCTACCTTCCTTCCCCTCTCTTTTCTTTCTTTCCCCTCTTCTATCCTTTCCTTCAGCCTCTCATGGAAAGGAGATGGGGGTGGCTCCCATCCCAGTGGGGCAGGGAATCCGCTCCAGGTTTCAAACCAGGCGTTAGAGGAGATCTCCAGGCTGATGCAAGTGCTGATCGGAGTCCTTGGTTGCCTTCTTTCTTTCCAGCATCAGCAGTGGGCAGAGGAAGAGGCAGCGCTCCGGTGCGGAGCCGGAGGGGCATCTTCCAGCTGGCGGGGGCCATCCTCTGCTCCACGGGCCGCACCCCCCTGGCCTACCTGCGCTACGGCTGCTACTGCGGGCTGGGAGGCAGCGGGTGGCCCCGGGACAAGGCCGACTGGTAAGGCAAGCAGGGCACCGTCCTTCAGGGGCACCTCCTGGGTGGATCGGGGCCCACTTGCAGGACAGAACGGGTGCAAAACAGTTTTCCAAAACTGACTGCACAGACGCAGGAAACCCACATGTGCAATTTCACAGACACCATGAAGAAGAAATGACATTTATAACCCAGGAACAAAAAAAAAACAACATATTGCATAGTCTTATTTGTATGTGTGCAAAACCATATTGTACATCCCACCCAGTTTTATTATATTTATTTATTGTATGGTTACAAGTGTTTTATTTAATATTTGTATAGAATGTAACCAGGTCTTTTCGAGCCTGGTTGTTTGGCTTGGTACTTTGATATGGCCTAAGGACTAATCAATAAAATGTTCTTCTTCATATTGTACATCCCTACTGAATCTCTCCTGCCAACCTAGCAGTTTGAAAACATGCAAATGTGAGTAGATCAATAGGTACCGCTCCGGCGGGAAGGTAACAGCGCTCCATGCAGTCATGCCAATGACCACATGACCTGGAGATGTCTTTGGACAACGCCGGCTCTTCGGCTTAGAAATGGAGATAAGAACCAACCCCCAGAGTCAGTCACAACTGGACTTAGGTAATGGTAAAGGTTTTCCCCTGACGTTAAGTCCAGTCGTGACCGACTCCGGGGGTTGGTGCTCATCTCCATTTCTAAGCCAAAGAGCCGGCGTTGTCCGTAGACACCTCCAGGTCATGTGGCCAGCATGACTGAATGGAGCGCCGTTACCTTCCCGCCGGAACGGTACCTATTGATCTACTCACATTGGCATGTTTTCAAACTGCTAGGTTGGCAGGAGCTGGGGCTAACAGTGGGCGCTCATTCCGCTCCCGGGATTTGAACCTGGGACCTTTCGGTCTGCAAGTTCAGCAGCTCAGCGCTTTAACACACTGCGCCACCATCATTGTCATAACATCAGGGGAAACCTTTACCTTTACCTTATTGAATCTCTAAGGAACCCCGGTGTTTAATTATACAGTAGACTCTCGCTTATCCAACATAAACGGGCCAGCAGAACGTTGGATAAGCGAATATGTTGGATAATAAGGAGGGATTAAGGAAAAGCCAATTAAACATCAAATTAGGTTATGATTTTACAAATTAAGCATCAAAACATCATGTTATACAACAAATTTGGCAGAAAAAGTAGTTCAATACACAGTAATGCTATGTAGTAATTACTGTATTTATGAATTTAGCACCAAAATATCACAATGTATTGAAAACATTGACTACAAAAATGCATTGGATAATCCAGAACGTTGGATAAGCGAGACTCTACTGTATATGTTTTTTAGCAACTCCCGGGAGATTCGTGTTTGCACTGGAATGTGCCATGTTTGAAATAAAAAATAATCCAAATACAACATGCCACGCTGGGTTTTGCCTGTGGAAAAGAAACCACATCCTTTATGCTGCTTTTAGAACAAAACAAACCCTAAAATATAGGTTTAACTGTCATGACCTTACGGCCGCTTGAATTTTAAGCTTCAGGGAAAACAAAACTTTTGTTGTTCCTTATAGTTAAAGAGGAAAGAGATCTGACCATAATTACAACCTATGATGGGCCCAAAATGGGAGTTGTGGTTTTGCTATTATCTTCAGCCCTTTCTGCTTCACCAAACTGCAACTCTCTTTCTCCCATTGTATGGAAACATATTGTCTTTCTTTGCAAGAGGATTCTTTTATGGAGGGAGGAACAAAATTGTGTGACATAGTGCAATCCCAGCACAATTGGGCCCGAATGACTGGCGCTTTCTCTTTGGGCAGGTGCTGCTTCCGTCACGACTGCTGCTACGCCGAGGCCGAGAAGGAGGGCTGCGACCCCAAAATGGGAAGCTACCCCTGGGAGTGCGAGGACAAAGAAGCCAGCTGCGGTGAGAGAACCACAGAAGAGTTCTGGGCCATCTATTACAACCTCCTTCTTTCTCTCAGGCAGGAAAGCACCATCCGACCCCTCCCGACAGATGGCCATCAAAACTCATAGACTTCAGGTTCATGGGAGAAATAGGGCTATACAATAAAAGACTCCTAGAGGATACCTCACAACCTCTGAGGATGCCTGCCATAGATGTGGGCGAAACGTCAGGAGAGAATGCTTCTGGAACATGGCCACACAGCCCGAAAGACACACAACAACCCAAAGACTCCTAGAGTTGGAACGGGTTCCCCAAGGACCCTAAAATATAATGGAGATAAAAGTGGGATACTGCTACTGCTACTACTACTACTACAGTAGAGTCTCACTTATCCAACATTCTGGATTATCCAACGCATTTTTGTAGTCAATGTTTTCAAAGCATCGTGATATTTTGGTGCTAAATTACAGTAGAGTCTCACTTATCCAACATAAACGGGCCGGCAGAACGTTGGATAAGTGACTATGTTGGATAATAAGGAGAAATTAAGAAAAAGCCCATTAAACATCAAAATAGGTTATGATTTTACAAATTAAGCACCAAAACATCATGTTATACAACAAATTTGACAGAAAAAGTAGTTCAGTACGCAGTAATGCTACATAGTAATTACTGTATTTACGAATTTAGGACCAAAATATCATGATATATTGAAAACATTGACTACAAAAATGCGTTGGATAATCCAGAACGTTGGATAAGCAAATGTTGGATAAGTGAGACTCTACTGTAATAAATACAGTAATTACTACATAGTATTATTATTATTTATTTATTAATAATAATCAATTGAGATAAAAGGGGGATAATAATAATCAATTGAGGTAAACATGAATTATTATTATTATTATTATTATTATTATTATTATTATTAAATAAATTGAGATGAAAGTGGGATGATGATGATGATGATGATGATGATACTATGTGTCCAAAAACGGCTCAGAGGATTTCCTAGCCCTTCAATACATCATCATCATCATCATCATTATATAAATGGAGATGGAAGTGGGATGATGATAATGATGTTACTATGGGTCCAAAAACGGCTCAGAGGATTTCCTAGCCCTTCAATACATCATCATCATCATCATCATTATATAAATGGAGATGGAAGTGGGATGATGATAATGATGTTACTATGGGTCCAAAAACTGCTCAAGAGGATTTCCTAGCCCTTCAATACATCATAATCATCATCATCATCATCATCATCATCATCATCATCATCATCATCATTATATAAATGGAGATGGAAGTGGGATGATGTTAATGATGATGATAATGATACTATGGGTCCAAAAACTGCTCAGAGAATTTCCTAGCCCTTCAATACATCATCATCATCATTATTTTATTGTATGACACAATAATAATAATAATAATAATAATAATAGAAATAATAATAATAAAATAATAATAATAATAATAATAATATAAATGGAGATGGAAGTGGGATGATGATAATGATGATGATGATGATTCTATGGGTCCAAAAACTGCTCAGAGGATTTCCTAGCCCTTCAATACATCATCATCATTATCATTATTTTTATTATATAAATGGAAATGGCAGTGGGATGATGATAATGATGATGATAATGATACTATGGGTCCAAAAACAGCTCAGAGGATTTTCTAGCCCTTCAATACATCATCATCATTATTGCGATGGAAGTGGGATGATGATAATGATGATGATAATGATACTATGGGTCCAAAAACTGCTCAGAGGATTTCCTAGCCCTTCAATACATTATCATCATCATCATCAACATCAACATCATCATCATTATCAATGATCTCAATGGAGATAAAAGCAGATTAATAAAAATATGATAACAACAATTACAAAAACAGTACTATGAATCCAAAAAATTGTTCCCTGGTTTCCTAGCCCTTCAGTACAGTCCAACTTCCTTCTGCCATGCAGGAAAAGCACAATCACAGCCCTCCCGACAGGTGGTCATCTAACCTCTGCTTAAAAGCCTCCAAAGGAGGATCCTCCACTGGACTCTAAGGCAAGGAGTTCCACTGTGGATCAGCTCTTCTAATGGCCAGGAAGTTCTTCCTAAGTTCAGACCCCATGCTTCCCCATAGTTCAAAACTGACTCATCTCCAGGCCACGCTGCAGAGGGTTGTAGCTTTGTCTTCCTCACACCTGAGCCTCTTGCTTTCTCTCTTTTTCTGCAGACGACATCAAGGAGGACAAGTGCCAGAAGCTGGCCTGCAAGTGTGACCAGGAGGCAGCCCACTGCCTGGCCGAAGCCCCCTACCAGCCCACCTACGTCTTCTGGCCACTCTCTTCCTGCGGCAGCCGCAGCCCCAAATGCAAAGACCATTAGGACCGTGGCCGAAGCGAGGGGGCCACACATTTTAATTTTGCACTCCATTGTGTCGTCTCATAATAATACCATATTTACTCAAATCTAATGCTAACCCTAAATAGAACCAG
The DNA here is from genome assembly GCF_035594765.1 of Anolis carolinensis. Lineage (NCBI taxonomy): Eukaryota > Metazoa > Chordata > Lepidosauria > Squamata > Anolidae > Anolis > Anolis carolinensis. Next base: position 7,617,653 of record NW_026943824.1, read on the forward strand.
CTTCTCTGAGGGATTCTACATGGTCTCCAGACCTTTGATCCTTTTAGTTTCCCTCAAATGGACGTCTTCCATCTTGGAGTCAATATCCCTCTTAAATTGCTTTGCCTCGCATCAGACTCAGGGTTAATATTCCAGCTGAAGAGGTCTGACCAAAGCAGAAGAGAGGAGCACCATGACTTCCATTGATCTCTAGACACTAGACTCCATTGCTGCTCAGTCGTTTAGTCATCTCCGACTCTTCGTGACCGCATGGACCAGTCCAGGCCAGAGCTCCCTGTCGGCCACCACCGCCCCCAGTTCCTTCAAGGTCGAGCCAGTCACTTCAAGGATACCGTCCATCCATCTCGCCCTTGGTCAGCCTCTCTTCCTTTTTCCTTCCATTTTCCCCAGCATCGTGATCTTTTCCAAGCTTTCCTGTCTTCTCATGATGTGGCCAAAATACTTCAACTTTGCCTCTAATATCCTTCCCTCCAGTGAGCAGCCATTGGGCATCATTTCCTGGAGGATGGACTGGTTGGATCTTCTTGCCAAGGTCCAAGGCACGCTCAGGATTTTCCTTCAAAAACATCTCTCTTCCTTCACTCAGCCTTCCTTATGGTCCAGCTCTCGCATCCATAGGTTACTACAGGGAATACCATTGCTTTCACTATGCGGACCTTCGTGGCTAGTGTGATGTCTCTGGTTTTCACTATTTTGTCAAAGTTGGCCATTGCTCTCCTCCCAAGAAGGAAATATTTTCTGATTTTCGTGTGATCTTCATGCCTAGAAATATAAAGTCTGTCACTGCCTCCACGTTTTTTCCTTCTATTTGCCAGTTGTCAATAGGCGTCGTTGCCATGATCTTGGTTTTCTTGATGTTTAACTGCAGCCCGGCTTTTGCACTTTCTTCTTCCACCTTGGTGATAAGGCTCCTCAGCTCTTCCTCACTTTCGGCCATCAGAGTGGTATCATCTGCATACCTAAGGTTGTTAATAGGGTTGTTGTATATCTTTTGGGTTGTGTGGCCATGTTCCAGAATACTTCTGGAACATGGCCACACAGCCCGAAAGACATACAACAACCCTGTGATCCCGGCCATGAAAGCCTTTGACAACACATAAGGTTGTTAATGTTTCTTCCAGCAATTTTAACTCCGGCCTTGGACTCGTCAAGCCCCACACGTCGCATGACGTGTTCTGCGTACAAGTTGAATAGGGAGGGTGAAAGTATGCAGCCCTGCCATACTCCTTTCCCAGTCTTGAACCAGTTTGTTGTTCCATGGTCTGTTCTTACTGTGGCTACTCCATTGGATGCAGCCAAAAATCCCATTGGCTTTCTTAGCTGCAGCATCACACTTTTGGCTCTTGTGGTCGAGACTCCATCGGCCACTTTGCTCAGGTCTTGCAAACAGAGGGCAGCCTCTTCCTCGATGGCCCCAGTCCGGTTCCAGTGGGGCCTCCGTTCTTTGCGGCGGCCTTCCAGAAGGAGCTCGGGGACCCCCACAATGTTTACAGACCCTTTTGTGTGCCTTATGCGCCAAATGCTAGGGCCAGTTGTGCTGGCAAACTGAGATGCATCCAGCTCATAGAATCATAGAAGAGTTGGAAGAGACCTCATGGGCCATCTAGTCTAACCCCCTGCTAAGAAGTAGGAAATCGCATTCAAAGCACCCCCGACAGATGGCCATCCAGCCTCTGCTTAAAAGCCTCCAAAGAAGGAGCCTCCACCACAGTCTGGGGCAGAGAGTTCCACTGTCGAACAGCCCTTCTCACTGTGAGGAAGTTCTTCCTGATGTTCAGACGGAATCTCCTTTCCTGTAGTTTGAAGCCATTGTTCCGTGTCCTAGTCTGCAGGGCAGCAGAAAACAAGCTCCCTCCCTCCTCCCTAGGACTTCCCCTCACGTATTTGTACATGGCTATCATGTCTCCTCTCAGCCTTCTCTTCTGCAGGCTAAACATGCCCAGTTCTTTAAGCCGCTCCTCATAGGGCTTGTTCTCCAGACCCTTAATCATTTTAGTTGCCCTCCTCTGGATACATTCCAGCTTGTCAACATCTCCCTTCAGCTGCGGTGGCCAGAATTGGACACAGTGTGATTCCAGGTGTGGTCTGACCAAGGCAGAATAGAGGGGAGCAGGACTTCCCTGGATCTAGATGCTGTACCCCTATTGATGCAGGACAGAATCCCATTGGCTTTTTTAGCAGCCGCATCACATTGTAGGCTCATGTTTAACTTGTTGTCCACGAGGACTCCAAGGTCTTTTTTGCACATACTGCTGTCAAGCCAGGCGTCCCCCATTCTGTATCTTTGATTTCCATTTTTTCTACCGAAGTGAAGTATCTTGCATTTGTCCCTGTTGAACTTCATTTTGTTAGTTTCAGCCCATCTCTCTAGTCTGTCAAGATCATTTTGAATTCTGCTCCTGTCTTCTGGAGCTATCCCTCCCAGTTTGGTGTTGAGGCTCCATGCCAGAAGAAAACAGTAACAGCCTGAGGTTATTTGCAGAGCGTTACAGGTGCACCATATCAACACACCACTTGCACAACAAACAGCACTTTTTCTCCGGTGCCTTTGGGCAGAAATCCCAACCAGGCCACAAACATCGGCAGCAGTTTGCTTTTGCTCAAGCCTTGCCTCCTTTACGGGGCTGTTGTGATGGAAACAAGAGGATGGGATAAGAAAAGAGGGAAAGAATACTGCCGCTAATGAATATTAGGAAACAAAAATCTGGTTATTTTAATTCTTAAAAATGTCCATATGCAAATCAGAGGATTAATACAAACATAGGCTCGAGTTTCGATTTATAGAAGGTCACTGCATTTAAAATAAACACAATCTTGGCATACTTTAGACTGGTGGTGTGTGTGTTTGTTTATCTGGAGGTGTACCAAAGCCACCACGTCATTCTTGGTATATTTACATGCAGGGCAGTCCATTTAAAAAAACAAAATGAGTTGGCAAGGAGATTGGGAGAAAATCAACACAGCGAAGAGAATCAATCTCACATTCGTACACAGAACAGGGTGGAGAAAGGAGGGAGTGAATCAGGGCTGAAGAGCCTTTTAGGAAGAGAAAGGGACCACAAATTGACAAGTGCTTCGACATAGAAAAGGGAAGAAATAAAGATCCAAGTGCCTGGAACTGGATCCGTTTCCCTTGGCATTCCAGTCGTCGTACATAAAGACCATACAATGCCCCTCTTCCAAGTCCCAAAGCCACTGGGGAAAGTGCTTACCTCCATTGGGTGAGTGAAAGGAAAAGATTCGCCAAAAAATCAAGACTTGTCACAAAAGTATACCCCGCCCGCCCCCTCTGCCTCCTCCTTCCCCCAAATCAGCACAAGTTTTATCTCCGCAGAAAGAAAATACAATAGAAGCAGCCTTGTTTTTCCCCCGGTTGGCCCCAGATCACACAACAGGGGCCCCTCAGAGGACCTGGGTCTCCAAGCGCCGGACCTCCTTCACCACGAGGTCGATGTTGATGACGGGGTTGAAGTACAGGGCCCAGTAGAAGAGGCAATTGCAGACAAATTGTGGGATGACTGGCCAGAAGAGAGCCATCAGGCAGCCCTGGGTGGACACCCGCCAGAAGTGGCCCCACATCCGCTGAGGAAGCGTCCTGCAGGGAGAGCAACAATGGAGTGGGTGAAAGGCCTTTGCTTTGAGGGCCTTGCATTCTTTTCCTTCCTGCTTTATTTATTTACAATATTTATATTCCACCCTTCTCACCCCGAAGGGGACTCAGGGCGGATCACATTGTATACATATAAGGCAAACATTCAATGCCATATACACATAGAACAAAGACAGAGACAGACGCAGAAGCAATTTAACCTTCTCCTGTTTTGCTCTCCTCAACTTGACACTGCACGGCCCAGTGAACCAATGTGCCTTCAAGGCATTCCTAATCTATGGAGACCCTAAAGCAGGGGTCCCTAAACTAAGGCCCGGGGGCCGGATATGGCCCTCCAAGGTCATTGACCTGTCCTAAACTTTAGACTTAGGGTTGACCTAAGTCTACCCGGTCTTTGGAGGTCTTTTTGCTTAGCTACAGCCTTATGAGACCATCTAGATGGCTTTTGGAGGTCACTTTCCTTACCTATGGTCCTATGAGACCGTCGAGATGGCCTTTGAGGGCCCCTTTCCTTACCTATGGTTTTATGAGATTGTCTAGATGGCCTTTGGAGGACCCTTTCCTTACCTATGGTCTTATGAGACCATCTAGATGGTCTTTGGAGGTCTCTTTGCTTACATATGGTCTTATGAGATCAGGAGTCCCCAAACTAAGGCCCATGGGCCAGATGCGGCCCTCCAAGGTGATTTACCTGGCCTCTGTCATAAACTTTAGACTTAAGGTTGACCTAAGTCTGAAATAACTTGAAAGCACACAACAACAACAATCTTATTTTTAGACTATTTCATCATAGTCCAGCCCCCTAACAGTCTGAGGGACTATGAATCGGCCCTCCACTTAAAAAGTTTGAGGACCCCTGCCCTAAAGGGAATTTACCACGGGGGGGGGGGGGGGGGGGGGTATTACCTGAGCTCCCTCCTGGACCAGAGCCTCCAGAAAGAGAAAAGCTCCAGGACAGAGAGCAGCATGGCATTGACGATGATGAAGCGGGACGTCCAGTAGTGCACCTCCAGCCAGTCCCAGGCAAACTCGGCCACCAGCTGGTAGGGCAGGAAGAGGAACTTGGCCACGAACTCCCGCCACTGCTTCCAGGCCGGCTCCTTCAGGTCCTGAGGAGAGACCTTGGTCAAGAGACAGCGAGGGCCACCGGTCAGCGGAAGAGCATGACAAGGTGCCTTGCAGGGCTCAAATGCAGCCCCAAGAACTTCCTAAATGACCTTCCATCAGAAATGCCCCATCTTTCTTTTCTTTTCTTTTCTTGCCAGGTAAACCAAGTAGCCTCAGAACAAAGCCAAGACCATCATTTCCTAGTTGCAGACCTGCACTAGAGGCTCATCAGCCTGCCTCTTAAAAACTTTTATATGCCTTATTATTATTATTATTGACACAATAACATTGTATGACACAGCAAACAAGATAGATATGCTGGATTTCGTATCACAAAATCACAAGTCGAACACTTCCCAAGTGTCTACCCTGTTTCCCCGAAAATAAGACATCCCCAAAAAATAAGACCTAGCAGAGGTTTTGCTGAATTGCTAAATATAAGGCCTCCCCCGAAAATAAGACCTAGCAAAGTTTTTGTTTGGAAGCATGCCCGGCGCCCGCCAAACAAAACACCAGAACTTGCAGGATCAGTAAATGCACATACCAGTTGTACATGGAAATAATGGTAATAATATATTAATGTTATATTATTTATATTTATACAGTAGTAACAAGAAATTATTGTCAGGAGTCATAGTTTGTCTGGTTTGATTATGTTGGTTTGTGATGACAACTACTGTACAGTATATAATAAATGTTCATTTTTTGGTTCAACAATAAATGTGAATTCTTCTTCATGGAAAAAATAAGACATCCCCTAAAAATAAGACCTAGCACATCTTTGGGAGCAAAAAATAATATAAGACACTGTCTTATTTTCGGGGAAACACGGTAGGACTGTGTGATGTATTTTCGGATGATGCGTGCAGATCCCAGTAGGGTGGCCTTTTGCAGTTGGCAGATCGTAATTTTGTCAATGTGGATTGTTTCCAAATGCCAGCTGAGATCTCTTGGCATGGCACCCATTATTATTATTATTATTATTATTATTATTATTATTATTATTATTATTATTATTTAATTGTATGACACAGCAAACAAGATAGATATGCTGGATTTCGTTTCACAAAATCACAAGTTGAACACTTCCCAAGTGTCTAGGACTGTGTGATGTATTTTTGGATGATGCGTGCAGATCCCAGTAGGGTGGCCTTTTGCAGTTGGCAGATCGTAATTTTGTCAATGTCTATTGTTTCCAAATTATTATTATTATTATTATACCCTGTTTTTTCTCTCTCCAGAAGGAAATTCAAAACAGCTGACATAATAATAAATACTATTAAGAACTAATAATAAATATGACTAAATAATAATATAATATATAATATTCATAATCACAATCATAATAAATCACAGGGGTATCTCATGTATTTTTGCTAGTTGTGGTGATCATGAAATTAGGTTGTTTCTCATAATCGAAGAAATACAGTATCATCATCATCACCACCACCATCTGTGACTTGAAATTCAAAGCCGTGCTGTCACTCCTGCACATTTTTCCCATTGGGGTGCATCCAACATGGTCCCAGACCCTCACCAGTAGCTTGGCAATGAGGTCCTCAAACTCCTCCTCCTCGGCGGGGCAAATGGTGTGGATGAAGGGCAAGAAGACGTCTGTGTAGTCGAACAAATAGAGGTACAGCATGGTGAGGCGCGGGGAGCTCTTCAGGGCGTAGAGAAGGAACAGGGACTTCCCCGGATGGACAGCCTGAAATGGGAGGGGAAATAACAGGGAGTGAACTTTGGCAGAGAGAAGGAAGGAATGACCATCAGCAGGGGAACGAACAAGCTTGGGCCAGAAACAGACATGGCTTCAAGCATTCACCCTGTGGCTTCTAGGAACAAGAAAACACTCTAGCTTTGCAAAACAGGAGATATTCAGGTCTGTCAAGATATATACTGTGTGTGTGTATATACGCACACACATGTTGAGAGGGTCAGGTTATGGGTGCTTCTAGAATTAATGCCATCTGAACCTCCTTTAACTGCCATGGCTCAACGCTATGGTAGGAGCTGTAGTTTCATAAAGAGTCATAGCTACCGTGTTTCTCCAAAAATAAAACAGTGTCTTATATTATTTTTTGCTCCCAAAGATGCTCTAGGTATTATTTTCAGGTGATGTCTTATTTTTCCAAGAATAAGAATTCACATTAATTGTTGAACAAAAAATGAACATTTATTACATACTATACAGTAGTTGTCATCACAAACCAACATAACCAAACAAACTGTGAATCCTATCAAGAATTTCTTGTTACTATCATTATTTCCATGTACAACAATCTATGATATGTACATTTACCAGTCCTGCAAGCTCTGGCATTCTGTTTGGCGGGCATGTTTCCAAACAAAAACTTTGCTAGGTCTTACTTTTGGGGGAGGCCTTATATTTAGCAATTCAGCAAAACCTCTACTAGGTCTTACTTTCTGAGGATGTCTTATTTTCGGGGAAACAGGGTATCAGTTGTAACTGTTTATTTTTAATACTGTTAATATGTAATTATATTTTAATGTTTATATATTTTAGGTTTTAAATTGGATTGGACTGGCTTTATTGTAAGCCACGTTGAGTCCTTTTTACCTTGTACTCCCAAAGGTTCTGTGGCGGCTTGACCCCCAGTGCCTTCACGCGCTCCAGCTCCACCATGATGGCCTTTCTGTGGCTGCCGTTCTCCACGTGGTACGGAGCCCTGGCCAGGTCCTCATCTGTGAGCGTTAGGAGGAGCCTAAAGACAAGACACCCCTGAACAATTAATATTATGGGAAACCAGGGCTAGCAAGGCTAGGTTCCGTCTATACTAAACATGAGCAAACTTGGACCCTCCAGGTGTTTTGGACTTCAACTCCCTACTGGCTGTTAGGAATTGTGGGAGTTGAAGTCCAAAACAACTGGAGGGGCCAAGTTTGCCCATGCCTAGTCTACACCATTAGGAGATTCGCGCACAAGGAGGCACAGACGTCTCCATTGGAGCCGAAGCATCTGCGTCTACTCTAGAGCAAGAACAAGCTCCTAGTAAAACGGACAGCGAGGTGGGAGCGTGTGTCTACTCACTAGTGGATTTGGAACTTACTTGGGACATACATCACTGTTCCCCCAGTGTCCTTATCACCTGAGGGGCATAGTCTTCAATGCCCCTCAGAGCAGCCCCTCTCTGTCTGTCTGTCCCTCCTATCAAGAGCACCCTATCAAGAATGGGTAGAAATCGTAAAATACATGTTAGCAGCAACCCAAGCAATGGTAGCCTCGGGATGGAAAGAGCAAAAGGAAATGGGAACTTAAAGTGGTATGAATATTTATCAGATTATATGCTTCAAGATAATATCACTGAAAGGAGAATTAAATATACAAATGGGCATCCTAAGGCGAACTGGGAGTCAAAATGGAAAGGCCTTATAGGCAGAGTAAAAGGGAAAGGAAAATACAAGGAGTTGAACCAGACAATCCTCTTGATTGAACAGATAAAACAGTACAAAGAGCAGAGATATCATTGTTCCAGGAGGAAGGGAGAAAGAGGAAGACATTGGATAAGTATAAATAGCAGATATAAAGAATGAGAAAATAGGAATAATCAGAATGTTATGAGAATATATGGAAAACATTTTTGTAAAGGTGACTGTGACAATGTTATAATTTACCTATACCGTATAACTAAATATTATTTATATATATATAGAGAGAGAGAGCACCCTCTTCACCTTCCGTTGACCCTCTCCAGCAAAAACCTCTCCATGTAGAGGGAGGTCCAGGGTCCGAGCTGCCCAAGCCAATGGGTCACCTCCTCAGCCTTCCACTTGGCCACGGGTTTGTGGACCAGGAGGTCGTCTTCTGAATCCCGGCTGCTCCAGTGGTAGCCCAGCAAGACCACCTAGAACATGCAATAAAGGTCAATTACTCATTGTTTTGTGGAAAAGAAGGTAAAGACCTGGGGATTAGAAGATTTGTGAGTTTTATGACCCTGGCTACAATTTGTGTATAAGACACACCCACACACCCACCGAACAATACATGTTTGGGTGCCAGCCTCGCTCCTGTGTGGTCTTTAAGATTCCTTTTACAATAAAGCATGTCTCCAACAGAGATACAGACGATACTGAAAGGAGCTGGACAAAGGGGCACCTTAAACAGATTTGCCACTGGGATGCTGTGTGGTTTCTGGGCTGTATGGCCGTTTTCTAGAAGCATTTTCACCCGAAGTTTCACCTGCATCTGTGGCTGGCATCTTCAGAGGATCAGATGCAGGCAAAATGTCAGGAGAAAATACTGCTAGAACATGGCCATACAGCCTGGAAACCACACAACACCCCAGTGATTCAGGCCATGAAAGCTGTCGACAATAGATATGCCACTGTTTAGGACAAGGCTTTTTAGTGCGGCACCGGCACAGTCCCTTTGGGAGGGTGTCCAGGGGGAGGGAGACGTACCGCCACACACGTCAATGCCGTTAAGACACCAGAGAAAAATCCTCCGCCGCGCGGATTTATCCTCGCAGTGTTGGGTGCTGCTGGTGCCTGTTCCGTCCCATATTTGTGAAAGGCGAGAAGGCTCTCAGAGGCCTCTGGGTTTTGCCGGATGTCCCCTTTCCGCTGCTCAATAGCATCTGGAAACAGTTTCTCAATGGCATCCCTGGAACAAAATGGAAGCGCAGCCATTTACAACGAGTCTTTGATGGCCATTGTGCAAGGCTGGGAAGCAGGACATTTGGCTCTCCAGTTTCCCCTAAACTACAACTCTCAACAGTAACCCCACTAACTGGGCAGGATAAATGGGACTTCCACGACATCCAGAGAGCCACAGACAAATAAACAAAAATCACGATCCTTAAGCTCCTGTAAATGTTAATTAAAATAAATTAAAACCCAGTAAAAAATAATTAAATAATAAAAAGGTAAAGGTAAAGGTTTCCCCTGACGTTAAGTCCAGTCATGTCTGACTCTGGGGGTTGGTGCTCATCTCCATTTCTAAACCGAAGAGCCAGTGTTGCCCGTAGACACCTCCAAGGTCATGTGGCCACTGGCATGACTACATGGAGCGCCATTACCTTCCTGTCAGCGCCATTACCTACCTACCTTCCTACCTATTGATCTACTCACATTTGCATGTTTTTGAACTGCTAGGTTGGCAGAAGCTGGAGCAACAGCGGGCGCTCACTCTGCTCCCGGGATTTGAACCTGGGACCTTTTGGTCTGCAAGTTCAGCAGCTCAGTGCTTTAACACACTTCGCCACCGGTGCTCCAATTAAATAATAGGTTTGGTAAAATCTATTACACTCGCCACTCTACTGCCTTTGCCTTCAACTTGTGATTTCATAGGTTTGGTAAAATTGGATGAAATTACAAGTTGAAAGCAAAGGCAGTAGAGTGGCGAGTGTAAAAAAGAGTCGGCTGGTGAATTTAGATAAATTTGTCGCCATGACAAGGGACCCTGTTTTGTGAGATAAAGACATCTCTCAGGATTAATTTGGTTATGTAGCAGACTAAGTGTAGATTCTGCCCAGAAAGAAAATGGAGGACAGTTTGGCAACTGAATCCCAGTTGGCTGTTCTAACCAAATAAATATCGGGGTCACCTGAGGAGGATGTTGACTCTGGGGAAGCCCTCCCACTTCTCCCGGCACTCGGGGCACTCGTTCTTCTTGGAGGCGGCCCACCACAAGGCCAGGCAATGCCGGCAGAAGCTGTGCCCGCAGTTCAAGGTGGTGGGCTCCACCAGGACGTCGTAGCAGCAGTGGCAGGAGAACTCGCTGGCTGAGAGGCGGCGGGGGTTGGCAACCCCTGCGGAAGGGGACGACGCTCGGCCACCCAAGCCCTCCGGCAGTGGCAATGGGACCCCCGCCTCCATCTTCGCTGCTGCAACTGGTCAAGCAGCCAGCAGGGAAGGCCTCCTGGGTGACCTTAGGTCCTGCAGCACATTGTGGGCTCTGAGGGAAGGGAGAGAGACATCTGTTACTCCATTGGCGGACAGCAAGCTTGAACACTGGGCTACAACCGGGTTTGAATCCCCTCTCAGCCGCTTAAGCAGCTGAGCGGGGAAAGGAAAGGGCCTGAAGCTGTTAGGAAAGGTGGGAGTTGGAGTCCAAAACACCTGGAGGGAGGGCCCAAGTTGGCCCAAGCCATGCCATGTTAATTTTACATAACACAGATATATATATATATATATATATAAAGGTAAAGGTTTCCCCTGACGTTAAGTCCAGTCATATCTGACTCTGGGGGTTGGTGCTCATCTCCATTTCTAAGCCGAAGAGCCGGCGTTGTCCGTAGACACCTCCAAGGTCATGTGGCCACAGGCATGACGGCATGGAGCGCCATTACCTTCCCGCCGGAGCGGCACCTATTGATCTACACACATTGCCATGTTTTCGAACTGCTAGGTTGGCAGAAGCTGGAGCTAACAGCGGGCGCTCACTCCGCTGCCAGGATTTGAACTTGGGACCTTTCGGTCTGCAAGTTCAGCAGCTCAGCGCTTTAACACACTTCGCCACCAGGGCTCCCCAGATGTGTATGTATACATATATGTATATGTATACAGTAGAGTCTCACTTATCCAACGTTCTGGATTATCCAACACATTTTTGTAGTCAATGTTTTCAATATATCGTGATTTTGTGGTGCTAAATTTATAAATACAGTCATTACTACGTAGCATTATTGCATACTGAACTACTTTTTCTGTCAAATTTGTTGTATAACATGATGTTTTGGTGCTTAATTTGTAAAATCATAACCTAATTTAATGTTTAATAGGCTTTTCCTTAATCTCTCCTTATTATCCAACATATTCACTTATCCAACGTTCTGCCAGCTCATTTATGTTGGATAAGTGAGACTCTACTGTATATATATATATATATATATATATATATATATAATAGACAATTATTTATAAATATATAATATATTGTATATATTTATAATATTATACTGTAATATAATAATAATAATATAATATAATAACATTAAAATATATTGTATATACTTATAATAATAATAATAATAATATAATGTAATACAATATTATACTAATCATAATATAATATAATATTATATTATATATTCTATCTTAAATGACATATTACTAATAATATTACCATATAACGATATAGTACAATATAGTAATTTAATGCTTATATTGTGCTATGCTAATAATATATTGTATGTACATTTGATTTGTAAGCCGCCCTGAGCCCCCTCAGGGTGAGAAGAGCGGGATATATATGTAGTGAATAAATAAATAAAATATATATACAGAAGTAGCAATAATGGTAGCTATGGTAATGATAACAATAACAACGGCAAGGTTCTACAGCCCAATTACCAATAATTATAACGATAACAATAATACATTACTATTCCTAGTAAGCTCTATAGCCGCCCCTCCCTTCCCAGAAGCCCCCCAAGGGCCCCTCACCCGGACAACAAGAGCCGCGACACCATGGCGGTCGCGTCACGGTGGAGCCCAGCCGGCACTCACTTCCGGGTGCGCATGCGTCTTAGCAACGGATGATGTCACCGCCGCTGCCGCTCTTTAAAGCGGAGAAGACCGAGGGAAGCGACTGCGCCTGCGCACCACCCCTGGCGGCCAGACCAGAAAGGGCGCCCGGTGGAAACGGCCGGAAGCTGTCAGTTGAACTTCCGGTCTTTCAAAGCGAAACTGAAAGTAAAGTTTTTCGAGGAGAAGAGGGATACAGAAAGGGCATTTGAAGGGAGGGTTGTGGCTATTATTATTAATAATAATACTATTACTGTTTATTAATCTGTTTATCCTATTATGCTTATATTATTGATGTACCCTGATTGTTGTTTTTATGATTTTAATATTAATATTTTGTGAGCTGCTTTGAGTCCCATGAGGGAGAAAAGTGGGATATAAATAAAGGTTTATTATTATTACAGTAGAGTCTCACTTGTCCAACATAAACGGCACGGCAGAACGTTGGATAAGTGAAAATGTTGGATAATGACGGATTAAGGAAAAGCCTATTAAACACCAAATTACATTATGATTTTACAAATTGAGCACCAAAACATGATGTTTGACAACAAATCGACAGAAAAAGCAGTTCAATACATGGTAACGTAATGTAGTAATTACTGTATTTACAAATTTAGCACCAAAATATCGCAATGTATTGAAAACATTGACTACAAAAACATTGACTACAATGTCAACTGCACCAACTGCATTGGATAATACAGAACATTGGATAAGTGGAGACTGGATAAGTGAGACTATTGTTTTTAATCTGTTTTATGGTGTTATTTCATTGTTGTTGACTGGGCTTGGCCCCATGTAAGCCGCCCTGAGTCCCTTTGGGGAGATGGGGCGGGGTACAAAAATAAAATTATTATTATTATTATTATTATTATTATTATTTACTATCTTGGGGACACAGCGGTGCCTGGGTTACTTGAAAAAGGCATTGTTTGTTTTGGGGTGTTAGGTCATATCAGTTTGGTAATTTTTCTAAGCTCTATTTATTAGAAAATGCATAAGGATGTGGGCAAACAGCAATTCCTAAAATCGCGGCCCAATCACCCCCAAACCCCTCCAATATTCAAAGTTGGCCATGCCTCTGTGCCAAGTTGGGTCCAGGTCTGTCATTCGTGGGGATCTCAGTGGTCTCTGGAAGTGAGTGAAGCTACTGCAAATCCCATCATCCGTGGTCCATCCGCCACCAAATCGCACTAGGACATAAAGTGGGTCATGGAAGATCTGTGTGCCAAGTTTGATCCAGGTCTGTCATTCGTGGGGGTTGCAGTGGTCTCTGGAAGTGAGTGAAGGTACTACGAATGCCATAATCCGTAGCAAGTTTGGTCCAGATCCATCGATTCGGTTCACAGTGTTCTCTGGATGTAGATGACCTACAACTCCTATAAATCAAGATCAATTTCCCTCCAAACCTGGTCATGATTCAGATCCATTTTCAGTGGGAGTCACAGTGCTGTGTCTTGATGCAGGGTGAACTACAACTTCCATCATGTTGTCACCACTCCAGTCTGTTCAGTTGCTGATCAATTCCTCTGTTTGCTGTATGCCATAGAGAAGAGTAGGAAAGGGTTAAGGGAGGCAGTGGGCAGGGTCATGCAAATTCCACACCAATGGAGAGGGAAAGGAACATTGAGAGGTGTTGTTATTGGAAGAAAAACAGAAAATCTAGGATGAACTTGTCCCCGTATGGAAGCCTTTACTAGGGTGGTGGGCAGAATGGTGTTTGTGGAGGACATTGGCAGGTCTCTTGGACATGTTCATGGTGCTCGCTATAACCTACAATGCCCTTGGAAGGAGTGCCTTTTGTGGCTCCTCAGCACAGGGACTTGTAGCTGTTTGTGGAGGCGGGAGTCTGTCTCTGTAAATGGATACCCCTTCCACATAAACATAGCAGCAAATACTTTTTTTTTGGTTTTAGGGTTTTGAAAATTGAGGTACGCCTTAGATTCTGTGGCGCATGAGATGCAAGTAGATGGACATGTTCTCAAAAACGGTGCCTTTCCTAATTTGAGGACTTCCCTCCTCCCTGCGTTGCTCTTATGCCGCATCAACTGGCGCCGGCTTCTGGACTAAACTTGGCTCCTTGGGAATGCCAGAGACAAGTCTGTGGATCTCATCTATTCTGAGCACAATCCAGGGCCTCTTTTTAGCTTTTTGGAAGGAGGGAGGGAAGCGGATCATTCGGGAAGGTATGTAGAGGCAGCTACTGCAGCCATTTCTGCTCAGACAAACAGAGCATTTGAGACCAAACCACATCTTTTGAATTCACAGCTTGCATTCAGAGACTCTTAGGATGGGACGAAAGGTGACTGTTTTCCTAATTTTGGCTGTACTGTTTCTCCAGGATGCCCTCCTTCAACAGCCAGTGGCTGGAGAGGCAAGAAAGCCGTTTTTTGAAAGATTTCGGCGCCTGGAAGAGCAGGTGAGTAATAATAACACGATGTAAAATGATTTTTGTTCCTAGGTTATAAATGCCATTTCATAATTGGTTCTATCATAAAACACATGGGAAAAGTTTATTAAAATTGCAAAAAACAACCCCTTGTTTTTGCAGGATGGACATCTTGCAGCACATTTTGCTCTTGTTATTCAATGAATATCTCATTGAGTCTCAACCAACTCAACATAGTTTGTGTAACATTTTCAAAACAGGGACAGAAAATGTTTCAATTTTTTTTACGTAACCTAGTAATAGTAATACTAATTAATCTCCTACCCGCCTCTCCCCAAGGTACTATATAACCCAGTATCAGATCCCAGATTATTCACTTTAAACTGGATTATATGAGTCTACATTGCCATATAATCCAGTTGAAAGCAAATAATCTGGGATCAGAAACTGGGTTATATGGCAGTATAGATCCAGCCCTAGTTAAAATACATAAAAGGCCATTAAAACACATACTGGGTCTACATTGACCATACAATGCAAATTCAAACTGCATTATGTGGCAATGTGGATGCAGCCTAAAACATGTTAAAATTATTCAAAGACTTGAGGTTGTCTGATGGACTTATTTCTGGAGACAGATTCTAAACCCACCTGTATAACAAAAGCAAGCTGAAATCCCTACAAATGTTTTGGAATGAATAGGAGGTTTTGCTTTCTCAAAGCAATCTGAGAGACTTTGAATTCCCCATTGCATGCACCAATAGAACATTTTGCATTATCGTAAATGGCGAAACACCACGTTGGCTCAATTTTATATGAAAATGTATTAAATGAAACAAGCCATTCTATAATGGGATAAACTTGGGGGTGGAATTGACGGACGAGGCACTCATACATTGAGAAGGAATGATCACAATGTTGTGTGGTCATAAATATAACACAGCAGTAGCACGTTAATCTAGTAATTCTACTGTAGAAATATTTCCAGTTAACCCTATAAATAAGGACACTCAGCTGGAGCCTTGCTCATGGCCTAAATATAGACAGTTTTACTCATCTGCTCCAAGAAGTCAGTGGGGAAGGGAAAAAAATAATCTCATATTAGAACCATAGGATCATAGATTTGGAAGGGACTCCAAGGACCATCTTATTAGTTGAAATAAGAAAGTTGCTGATATTTTATAATCATTTTAAGGTTGTTTTTTATATATATAGTCCATTTTCTTCCAAAATATTTACTTTTTGTTTTGTTTTGTTTTTTCGCTTTTCTAAATAAAAAAGTTGGTGGTTTTTCATCATTTTGCATGATTGGTTTCTCTGCCCATATACGATCTGACTCCAGGATGATTTCATTGAATATTGAAATCCTGCTTTTTTGTTGTTGTGTTTTTGCTTTTCTGAATAATAAAGTTAGTAGTTTTTCATGGGTTTCTCCCTTTATATTCTACCATTGTCCTGAGAAAACTTTAACTGAATGTCCTAATCCTGCCATTTTGGTGCTTTTCTCAGTTCCGCCGATTCCAGGAGGTCACCCTCCTCCGTCTCCAAGAGATTGCTGGGAACTATAACGTCTCTTACAACATCGATGCCCGGTTCGAGCAGCTCTGGGACCGGCAGGAGGCCATGGGGGCCGCAGCCAACGCCAGCCAGGCCAACATGGAGGCCGAGCTCAACCAGCTGAAATCCTGGGCCAAGAGGTTTCAGCGCAAAGCCAAGAAGCAGGAGGTGGAAAGGAGGGAACAGGAGAAGGAAGCTCAGAAGGAGCACGAGGCCTCTCTCTTAGCTAATCTGACCCAAGCAGTGGCCCTTTGCAATCAGGAGGGCCAGGCCAAGCTGGAAAGCCTCCAGAAAGTCATCGAAGGGCTCCAGGATGCCCTGAAAGTCCAAGGGAGCAAGATAGACGGACTGGAGCGACAGCTGAAGGAGAGTGCTGACCACAATGAGGTCCTCTTGCCCAGTCACTTGGCCGCAGCCCACCTTCTGAGCCAGGAGCCCCAGGCAGCCGGTGGCCAGAGACCCGCTTTGAGGAAGCTGCGGGCCAAGCACCGGCAAGGGGAGAAGCTGCAGCAGGAAAGCGTCCGGCTGGTGGCAGCTCAGATGCAAAGTAAAGTGATGGAGAGCGGGGCCCCTCTTGACCAGGAGGGAGCTCCAAAAGACATGCCCCCAGATCCAGAGGAGCCCCCTCGCCCGGGACCACAGCCAGCCGCCCAGAATGAGAGGCAAAAGGCACCAGGAGCCACGCGGAGGCCAGGCACAAGTACGTACCAAAGCATCCTTAGTCTCACCTACTTTGGGGCACATACACTGCCGAAGGAATGCAGTTTGAGACTACTTGAACTGCTATGGCTCAATGCCATGGGTTGTAGTTTGACAAGGCCTTGACCTGTCTCTGCCCAAGATTGCTGGTGCCTCATCAAACTCCCATGATTCTATAGCATTGTTGTTGTCATCATTTTAATTTAATCTCTCCTCCCTCCTTGCAGTCTGCAATGTGAGCTCCATTGCGGTCTTTCCCGCTATTACAGTAGAGTCTCACTTATCCAAGCTAAACGGGCCGGCAGAAGCTTGGATAAGCGAATATCTTGGATAATAAGGAGGGATTAAGGAAAAGCCTATTAAACATCAAATTAGGTTATGATTTTACAAATTAAGCGCCAAAACATCATGTTATACAACAAAAGTGACAGAAAAAGTAGTTCAATATGCAGTAATGTTATGTTGTAATTACTGTATTTACGAATTTAGCACCAAAATATCATGATATATTGAAAACATTGACTACAAAAATGGCTTGGATAATCCAGAAGCTTGGATAAGCGAGGCTTGGATAAGTGAGACTCTACTGTATTATTATTGTTATTGTCATTGTCCTTATTTCCTCTCTCCTCCCTCCCTTACTGCAATGTGGGCTTCATGCTAGTTTTCTCCAATGCAATTATTATTATTATTATTATTATTATTATTATTATTATTATTATTATTGTCATTATCATTATGTCCTGTTTCTTCCCTTCCTCCTCACAGTCTGCAACGTGGGCTCCATGCTCGTCTTCCCCAACAATTCCACGGAGAGCTTTGCCTCCTTCGGGCCATCCTTCCTCCCGGCTGCTCTGCTGGAGCTGAGCCTCTGTGGCTGGGTTCACACGGGGGCCGGCTACTTGGGCACGATCCTGTCTTATGCCACGGAGGAGAATGACAACAAGTTGGTGCTCCATGGCCGGGACGCGGCCCCCCGCAGCACCATCCACTTTGTCATCGGGGACCCCGCTTTCCGGGAGCTTCCTGTAGGGCGCCTCTTGGATGGGGCCTGGCACCACTTCTGCGTCATCTGGTCCTCCCTCCAGGGCCGCTACTGGTTCTACGTGGACCGGAGGGTGGTCTCGGTGGGCTCCCACTTCCGCAAGGGCTATGAGATCCCCTCGGGAGGGTCACTGATCCTAGGCCAGGAGCAGGACAGCCTTGGAGGTGGGTTCGAAGCCTCCGAATCATTCGTGGGATCCTTGGCAGGGCTGGCACTGTGGGACCGGGCTCTAACACCCGGGGAGGTCTCCGGAATGGCGATCGGGAACGGCGTTCCCCGAGGACCCCTCCTCACTTTGGCCAATGTCTCCACGCTCCATGGGTCAGTGAAGAAGGTGGAGTGCGCCTGCCTTGAACACTGCCTTTGAAAGAAAAAGGGACGTATGGCATGGGCCAAAAACCTCTAGGATGCAGCTTCCAGGGGTCCCACAGAAACAATCCTGCCAAAGCAGGCATGAGCAAGGATGTTTGGCCCCGATCTTCTCATCATCTCTGATCCATGAATGATGCTCTCATTTCCATATATATATATGTGTGTGTGTGTGTAGTTTTAATTGGTCCAGAGTATATAAAGGGTTGCAAACAGGCTCAGACTATAAAGGGTTGCAAACAGAGAATGGCAAAAATCCAATTGCATTACTAAGCGCTTCATTTTTGAGTGTAGAAAAAAGTGTTGGACCAAGCACTCTTGTTTGCAGAATATGTATGTGTGTGTGTGTATTAAATTGGATGTATATTAAATTGAAAGGTTCAGGTAATGGGTGCCTCTACATTATATAGAATTTATGCTATTTGACCCCATTTTAACTGCCATGGCTCAAGTACTATGCAATTGTGAGCTCTGTAGTTTCATACTGACTTTAGAAGTCATAGCTATTGGTTTTAATTGGTTTTAACTTTGTTTCTAAAACCATGAACATGTAATTCTATTTTAATGTTTGTATATTTATAGGTTTTATATCATTTTGACTGGTTTTACTGTATGCTGCTTTGAGTCTCTTTTTTAGAGAGATAGAGAGGTACAAAGAAAGAAGTAGAGGAAGAAGACAATGGCATGCGACTTGGACATTTGTTGGAAATAATGCTTCTTTCAAGTGCCCTAAATGCCCTTTTCTGAAGAAGTAACTGCAAATAATCGGGGGAGGGGAGGAAGTTTAATGCATCAATAAAGTTACTTTATTCCTCACTCATGACCTCATTGGATCTTCATTTTGTCCCCCATCGGGTGAGACCAAGAGGGAAAGAGCTCTGGAATTGGCTTGGCCCGTTTTCCTTCTTGATGTCAAGAGGGAAGCAAAGTTACACTGCTCGTTTAAGGCGGGCCACGTCTCTGGAAAAAAATGGATCAAGATGGAAAGTCAGGCTTGGATGAGGAGGAGGATGAAGGGATGCTGATCTTGAGTCATGGGCCTTCTCTTGGCTCCTGATTTCTACTATTTAAATATTCACTTCCCCCATTGCAAGCTAAATTTGCTAAAAATAATAATTTTAAAATTATTAATTACTAATTAAATGTTATTGATTCCACAATTGCAGGAGGTTATGGGTGAGTCCTAATATAGGGTGCCCCCAATGTATATTTACGATAAAATTAAATAATTCAAGGATTACAATGTGTGTATATGTACAGTATGTCTGTATACATGTGTGCATACGTGTGTGTATAAATGTATATACAGTAGAGTCTTGCTTATCCAACATTCGCTTATCCAACGTTCTGGATTATCCAGCGCAGTCTGCCTTTTAGTAGACTATGTTTTTGTAGTGAATCTTTTCAATACATTGTGATGTTTTGGTGCTGAATTCATAAATACAGTAATTACTACATAACATTGCTGTGTATTGAACTGCTTTTTCTGTTGATTTGTTGTAAGACGTGATGTTTTGGTGCTTAATTTGTAAAATTATGTTTAATAGGCTTTTCCTTAATCCCACCTTATTATCCAACATATTCACTTATCCAATGTTCTGCCGGCCCATTTATATTGGATAAGTGAGACTCTACTGTATATGTATAAATGTATGTATGCATATGTGTGTATATATGTGGATAAATTTGTATGTATGCATGTGAATATACAGTAGACTCTCGCTTATCCAACAGAAACGGGCCGGCAGAATGTTGGATAAGCGAATATGTTGGATAATAAGGAGAGATCAAGAAAACGCCTATTAAACATCAAAATAGGTTATGATTTTACAAATTAAGCACCAAAACATCATGTTATACAACAAATTTGACAGAAAAAGTAGTTCATTACACATTAATGCTATGTAGTAATTACCGTATTAATGAATTTAGCACCAAAATATCACGATGTATTGAAAACATTGACTACAAAAATGCATTGGATAATCCAGAACGTTGGATAAGTGAGACTCTACTGTATATGTGTATATGTATATACCGTATGTGTATAAATGTGTATGTATATATGTGTGCATATATGTATAAATGTGTATGAATGTATATGCGTGTAATAAATGTGTATATATGTGTGTATATGTTTATATGTATATAAATGTGTATGTATTTATGTGTGTGTGTATATATGAGCCAGGAAGATAGTTCCATCTTGTCTCCTATGCCATAGCAACATGCTATATATATAATATACAATAATTTATAAATATACAATATATTGTATGTACTTATAATATTGATAATATTATAATGTAATACAATATACTAATTAATAATACAATAAAATATTTATATTATATATTAAATGTAATATTACTAATAATATTACCATAAAATTATATAGTACAATATAGTAATTTAATGCTTATATTGTGCTATGCTAATAATATATTGTATGTACATTTGATTTGTAAGCCGCTCCGAATCCCCTTCGGGATGAGAAGAGCGGCATATAAATGTAGTAAATAAATAAATAATATAATATAATATAAAAAAAAAACTTTACAGTAGAGTCTCACTTATCCAAGCGAAACGGGCCGGCAGAAGCTTGGATAAGCGAATATCTTGGATAATAAGGAGGGATTAAGGAGTAGCCTATTAAACATCAAATTAGGTTATGATTTTACAAATTAAGCACCAAAACATCATGTTAGACAACACATTTGACAGAAAAAGTACTTCAATACACAGTAATGTTATGTTGTAATTACTGAATTTACGAATTTAGCACCAAAATATCACGATATATTGAAAACATTGATTACAAAAATGGCTTGGATTATCTAGAGCAGGGGTCCCCAAACTAAGGCCCGGGGGCCGGATGCGGCCCTCCAAGGTCATTTACCTGGCCCCTGCCCTCAGTTTTATAATATAATTTTTATATCAGTTTTAATAATATAATAATATTATATATACATATAATATTGATAGAAATATTACAATGTAATACAATGTAATACTAATAATAATACCATATAATAATATTAATTATATATTCTATATTACATATAATATTACTAATAATATTACAGTATAGAGGTACAGCTCAATATAGTAATATATAATGCTAATATTGTGCTATGCTAATAATATAATATATTGTATGTACATATAATTTGTAAGCCACTCTGAGTCCCCTTTGGGGTGAGAAGGGTGTGATACAAATGTAGTAAATAAATGCAGTAAATAATAAATAAATAAATAAATAAATAAATTTTAGACTTAGGCTCGCCCAAAGTCTGAAATGACTTGAAGGCACACAACAACAACAACAACAACAACAACCCTAATTAACTTGACTATCTCATTGGCCAGAAGCAGGACCACACTTCCCATTGAAATCCTGATAAATGTATGTTGGTTAAAATTGTTTTTATTTTTAAATATTGTATTGTTCTTTCATTGTTCTTGTTGTTGTTGTTGTTGTTTTTGCACTACAAATAAGACATATGCAGTGTGCATCGGAATTTGTTTGTATTTTTTTTTCAAATGATAATCCGGCCCCTCAACAGTCTGAAGGATTGTGGACCGGCCCTTGGCTTAAAAAGTTTGGGGACCCCTGATCTAGAGGCTTGGATAAGCGAGGCTTGAATAAGTGAGACTCTACTGTATTTTTATTCCGCCCTATCTCCTCGAAGGGACTCATACATATATGGAGAAAGAGACAGATATATAATGTTACCCATAACCACTTGTAATTCTGGAATCCTTCCTTTCCAATCCTTCCTGTGCGCCTCCTCCTCTTTGGCCTCGCCTGCCCTGGGGACTCCATTTCCCGTGATGCTCCGGGAGGCAGGGGCATCACGTGACACCTTTCTTCCCCTCCCTTATCTTGGCCCCGCCCCTTTCCCGCTCACTCCCTCCCTCCGCGGCCGGGTCACATGACGGCGGGCCTCTTTCGCCTGCCGGCTTCCCCTCAGCCGCGGCGATGGCGAACGTCTCGAAGAAGGTGTCCTGGTCCGGCCGGGAGCGGGAGGCCGAGGGCCGCGGGGAGGGCACGCCCCTCCTGCTCAACGGCGCCAGAGGGAGGCAGGTGAGGCGGCGACGGGGAACCCCAAATGGGGAGACTTGGGCCCTCCCTTCAGGTGTTTTGGACTACAACTCCCAGCATTCCTCACAGCCTCAGGCCCTTTCCTTTTCCCCCTCAGCCGCTTAAGCGGCTGAGGGGGAAAAGGAAGGGGCCTGAGGCTGTGAGGAATGCTGGGAGTTGTAGTCCAAAACACCTGAAGGGAGGGCCCAAGTCTCCCCATGACTGATCCACCCTTTGGCTGAGTATCAGATGGTCACCAAGCAGCCTCTGATGAAAAGCCTTCCATTGTTTACAGGGGGAAATCACATGCTTTTGAGAAAAAATGGAAAGAGTCATATGAGGCAAATAAGGAGAAGGAATGCCGCTTGAATCGCCCAGTGCTATGGGCCCCTGGGAGTTGTAGTTTGGCCGAGGTCTTCATAGCCTTCTTTGCCAAAGGCAACTGGGCCTCGCCAAACAACAACCTAAAGATGAGGAAGAACTTCCTAACGATTTATTAGACAATAAGACAGATTCAGAGTCTCCTTCTCTGGAGGTTTTTTTCCCAATAGGCTGGGTGATCATCTGTCAGGAAGGATCAGATGGTGCCTTGCTTGGAAGCAGAGGGGGGGTTGGACTGGATGGCCCTTGGGGTCTCTTTTAACACTAGCATTCAATGATATACTTATCATAGATATCTCTTATTCATTATCTCTCTTTCCAAATCTTATCTATGGCTGGATGGCCATCTGTCGGGAGGGATCGGATGACGCCTTGCTTGGAAGCAGAAGGGGGTTAGACCAGATGGCCCTTGAAGTCTCTTCCAACGCTAGCATTCAATGAAGTACCTATTACGGATATCTTTCATTTGTTATCGCGCTTTCCAAATCATATCTATGGCTGGATGGCCATCTGTCGGGAGGGATTGGATGGTGCCTTGCTTTGTTGCAGGAGGGGGTTGGACTGGATGGCCCTTGAGGTCTCTTCCAACTCTAGGATTCAATGAAGTACTTCTTACGGATATCTCTCATTTGTTATCTCTCTTTCCAAATCATATCTATGGCTGGATGGCCATCTGTCAGGAGGGATCGGATGACGCCTTGCTTGGAAGCAGAAGGGGGTTGGACTGGATGGCCCTTGAGGTCTCTTCCAACTCTAGGATTCAATGATATACCTATCATAGATATCTCTTATTCATTATCTCTTTTTCCTAATCATAACTATGACTGGATGGTCATCTGTCGGGAGGGATCGGATGACACCTTGCTTGGAAGCAGAAGGGGGTTGGACTGGATGGCCCTTCATAGATATCTCTTATTCATTATCTCTCTTTCCTAATCATATCTATGGCTGGATGGTCATCTGTCAGGAGGGATCAGATGGCGCCTTGCTTGGAAGCGGAAGGGGGTTGGACTAGATGGCCCTTGGGGTCTCTTTTAGCACTAGCATTCAATTTTAGTACTAGCATACCTATCATAGATATCTCTTATTCATTATCTCTCTTTCCAAATCTTATCTATGGCTGGATGGCCATCTGTCGGGAGGGATCGGATGACGCCTTGCTTGGAAGCAGAAGGGGGTTAGACCAGATGGCCCTTGAAGTCTCTTCCAACGCTAGCATTCAATGAAGTACCTATTCCGGATATCTTTCATTTGTTATCGCGCTTTCCAAATCATATCTATGGCTGGATGGCCATCTGTCGGGAGGGATTGGATGGTGCCTTGCTTTGTTGCAGGAGGGGGTTGGACTGGATGGCCCTTGAGGTCTCTTCCAACTCTAGGATTCAATGAAGTACTTCTTACGGATATCTCTCATTTGTTATCTCTCTTTCCAAATCATATCTATGGCTGGATGGCCATCTGTCAGGAGGGATCGGATGACGCCTTGCTTGGAAGCAGAAGGGGGTTGGACTGGATGGCCCTTGAGGTCTCTTCCAACTCTAGGATTCAATGATATACCTATCATAGATATCTCTTATTCATTATCTCTTTTTCCTAATCATAACTATGACTGGATGGTCATCTGTCGGGAGGGATCGGATGACACCTTGCTTGGAAGCAGAAGGGGGTTGGACTGGATGGCCCTTCATAGATATCTCTTATTCATTATCTCTCTTTCCTAATCATATCTATGGCTGGATGGTCATCTGTCAGGAGGGATCAGATGGCGCCTTGCTTGGAAGCAGAAGGGGGTTAGACTGGATGGCCCTTGGGGTCTCTTCCAACTCTAGGATTCAGTGATATACCTATCATAGATATCTCTTATTCATTATCTCGCTTTCCAAATCTTATCTATGGCTGGATGGTCATCTTTCGGGAGGGATCGGATGGTGCCTTGCTTGGAAGCAGAAGGGGGTTGGACTGGATGGCCCTTGGGGTCTCTTCCAACTCTAGGATTCAATGATATACCTATCATAGATATCTCTTATTCATTATCTCTCTTTCCAAATCTTATCTGTGGCTGGACAGTCATCTGTTGAGAGGGATCGGATGGTGCCCTGCTTTGTAGCAGGAGGGGGTTGGACTGGATGGCCCTTGGGGTCTCTTCCAAATCTAGGATTCAAAGATATACCTATCAACAACCACAATTCACTGTTTTAATTGTATATTTATATTACATGCAAAATTACAAATAATATTGCAGTATAGTTGTATAATATATTATATGTATATATACTTGTAAACCGCCCTGAGTCCCCTTTGGGGTGAGAAGGGCGGGATATAAATGTCACAAATAAATAAATAAACAAATACCATAGATATCTCTTATTCATTATCTCTCTTTCCAAATCATATCTATGGCTCTGTCAGGAGGGATCGGATGGTGCCTTGCTTTGTAGCAGAAGGGGGTTGGACTGGATGGCCCTTGGGGTCTCTTCCAACTCTAGGATTCAATGATATACCTATCATAGATATCTCTTATTCATTATCTCTCTTTCCAAATCTTATCTATGGCTGGACGGTCATCTGTTGAGAGGGATCGGATGGTGCCTTGCTTTGTAGCAGGAGGGGGTTGGACCAGATGGCCCTTGAAGCTTCTTCCAACGCTAGCATTCAATGAAGTACCTATTACGGATATCTCTCATTTGTTATCTCTCTTTCTAAATCATATCTGTGGCTGGATGGCCATCTGTCAGGAGGGATCAGATGGTGCCTTGCTTTGTAGCAGGAGGGGGTTGGACCAGATGGCCCTTGAAGCTTCTTCCAACGCTAGCATTCAATGAAGTACCTATTACGGATATCTCTCATTTGTTATCTCTCTTTCTAAATCATATCTGTGGCTGGATGGCCATCTGTCAGGAGGGATCAGATGGTGCCTTGCTTTGTAGCAGGAGGGGGTTGGACCAGATGGCCCTTGAAGCTTCTTCCAACGCTAGCATTCATTGAAGTACCTATTACGGATATCTCTCATTTGTTATCTCTCTTTCCAAGTCATATCTATGGCTAGATGGCCATCTGTCGGGAGGGATCAGATGATGCCTTGCTTTGTAGCAGGAGGGGGTTGGACTGGATGGTCCTTGAGGTCTCTTCCAACTCTGGGATTCAATGATATACCTATCATAGATATCTCTTATTTGTTATCTCTCTTTCCAAATCCTATCTATGGCTGGATGGCCATCTGTCGGGAGGGATCGGATGATGCCTTGCTTTGTAGCAGAAGGGGGTTGGACTGGATGGCTCTTGGGGTCTCTTCTAACTTTAGAATCCAGCTGGTAGGCTGTTGGGAATTGTGAGAATTGAAGTCCAAAACACCTGGAGAGCTGAAGTTTTCCCATGCCTGATGTAGATGCTTCTTTTTTTTCTTTTTCTTTTTTTGGCCTTATTTTTGGGAGCGGTCCTCTTGTGCAAGAAGGGACTTGTTGGTGCCGTATTGTGCAATGTGTGTGCCGCCATCAAGGATTTCCCATGGACTGAGAGAGGAGGAAGCGAAGTTGCTAATAATAATAATAATATTTCTCCAGTCCTTTGGGCACTGTTTTTCTCCCTCCCCATCTCTATAGGTGAACCTACACTGCAGAATGAATGCAGTGTGGTCCAACTGAAATACTGTGTGATCCCAGGAGTGATAATTTGGTGTGGCCTCAGAAGAGAAAGTGCAAGGCTTCTGAAACTACATCCAAATGGGATCAGAGTCCGAATCCTCTCTCAAGAAACACACCTTAGGCTGGTCACACTCTCATCCTCCAAGAAAGACACCATCTCAGTATTATTTTTCCCCAGAAATAAAAAACAAAAACCCCTAGGAATCCACTGGAAGGTCTAGAACATGATCATTTCGATAGAACACCATAAAAGTTCTGGATCAAACCTAGACAGTCGCCACTGCATCTGCACACAATGAAATGTGTATAATATTTCTTTTCTCTTTCTGCCCCTTCAGCTTTCATCCTCCTCCTCCTCTTCGCGGCTTGGAGGCCTGAGCAACGTGGACCTCAGTGATGACCAGGAACCGGTCAGTCTAAGGGACCAAGGGGCTATGCTAGCCCTGCAAGGCAGGCCAAAATATATTATATACTAGCTGTGCCTGGCCACGCGTTGCTGTGGCAAAGTGGTGGTGGTATTGGTTAAAAATTGTTGTGTAATTTTTATTTGATGTTATTTGCATTTTTTTATTAATTTTATTGTAAGTTATATTTTTATTTATTATATTTTATTATTTTCTTGTATTATTTTTAGTTATTTTCTGTTATTATAGTATTTTATTGTATCAATTTTTAGTGTTTTTTATTATTTTTAATTGAGTTGCTAGGAGACCAAGTTGGAGGAGCTTAGCCTTCTAACTGGCAGCAATTGGATAGAAGCAATTATTCCTCTCTCTCTAATTATGACTTTATTTTTCTTTTCTTTTTGTTGTATCAACCTAGAGGCGTGGATGATGGGTTGTGTTGTCAAATTTCAAGGTTGGGGGGCCTGTAGTTTTGTTGTTTTGTGGGTCGCCGTGATGCCATCACTCTTTTATATATATATAGATTAAATGTAATATTACCAATAATATTACCATATAATGATATACTACAATATACTAATTTAACGCTTATTGTGCTATGCTAATAATATATTGTATGTACATTTGATTTGTAAGCCGTTCTGAGTCCCCTCCGGGGTGAGAAGAGCGGGATATAAATGTAGTAAATAAATAAATAAATAAATAATAATAATAATAATAAATATAAATAAAAGGGTCCAATTAATGCAGGTTGACCCTGCTTGAACTGGCTCAAGACTGTGGGATCCTGGGAATTGTAGTTTGACATGGTCTGTGACTTTCTCTGCCAAAGAGTGCCAAACTACAGCTCCCGGGATTCCATGGTATTGAGCTGTGGCAGTTCAAGAGGTACTGAATTCCATATGTGTAGGTGTGTGTATGTTTACATACAGTAGAGTCTCGCTTATCCAACGTAAATGGGCCGGCAGAATGTTAGATAAGCGAATATGTTGGATAATAAGGAGAGATTAGGGAAAAGCCTATTAAACACCAAATTAGGTTATGATTTTACAAATTAAGCACCAAAACATCATGTTATACAACAAATTTGACAGAAAAAGTAGTTCAATAGTAATGCTATGTAGTAATTACTATATTTACGAATTTAGCACCAAAATATTAGGATGTATTGAAAACATTGACTACAAAAATGCATTGGATAATCCAGAATGTTGGATAAGTGAGACTCTACATACATATATGTATATATATGTATACACACACACATGCAAATATATGTTTATACATATGAATATATCTATATATATAAAAGGATAAAAAAAATTCAGCCTAGGACAAAACAACAAAACTACACATCCCAGAAACACTAAACTTGGCAGCACAACCCCTCATCCATGCCTCTACGTTCATACAACAAAAAGAAAAGAAAACTAAAGTCCTAATTAGAGGGAGAGGAAGAATTGTTTTTATCCAGTTGCTGCCATTTAAAAGGCTAAGCTCTGCCCACTTGGTCTCCTAGCAACCCACTCAGCCCAGGGGACAGGCACAGTTAGGCCTCACTTAGGCCTCTTCCCACTGCCTATAAAATACAGATTATCTGATTTGAACTGGATTATATGGCAGTGTAGACTCAAGGCCCTTCCACACAGCTATATAACCCATTTTTAATCTTATATTATCTGCTTTGAATTGGATTATCTTGACTCCACATTGCCATATAATCTACTTCAGTGTGCAGTCGGACACAAGTGGACTTAATGTCAGGAGAAAACCTTTACCCTTTACCTTAACTACCACCAATTCTTCAATACTTTATTTCCCATACCACCATACTTTGCCACAGCAACGCGTGTCCGGGCACAGCTAGTATGTGCATATTTGTGTAAAGTTATCTTTGGTTGCATTTACACTGTGGAATGGCCCTGGATCAATGTAATGGGATCCTGGAAGTTGTAGCTTTATAGATCTTGAGTCTTCTCCTCCAAAGAGTACAAACTACAGCTTCCAGGATCCCATGGAACCATAGCAGTTAAAGTGGTGCCAAACTGCATTCATTCCACAGTGTAGATGCACCCTGGGAAACAGACAAATAAATAATGTTTGGGGTTCAATGACTGGGTTCACTAACTGGACAGTTGTCTCTTTCTTGCAGGAAGCAGATGCCCCAAGGCCCTTTCCCCATGAGATCCCACACAGTGAGAAGCTGCTCTCTCTCAAGTATGAGGTGAGACAGGAAGGGAAGGGTTTGGGGAGCAAGGAATTGGGACTTCTTAAAATTGGGAGGGATCCCAAAGGCCCTATTCCATCAGGCAGGAATCCACAACTAAAGCTCTCCTCTTCTCCCTGCAGAGCTTGGATTATGATAACTGTGAAAACCAGCTGTTCCTGGAGGAGGAGAAACGGATCAACCACACGGTGAGTCTCCAACTACAACTGCCAAGGTCCCATGGCATTGAGCCATGTACAAGAGCAGGGTAGATGCCCCTTGTTGTCTTCCAGAGAATGTGGGGCTTGAAAAACAACAAACATCTCCATTTGAAGGGCTCTCTGCCTCACTTTTCTGCATCAGGCTTTCCGGACAGTGGAGATCCGGCGCTGGGTCATCTGCGCCATGATTGGCATCCTGACTGGCCTGGTGGCCTGCTTCATTGACATTGTGGTGGAATACATCGCTGGGCTGAAGTACAAGGTGGTCAAGGGCAGTATCCTTTGGCCGGATTCTTTAGGCTGTAGTTCAAATCCCCGCTCTGCCATGGAAGCCTATTGGAAGAGTCACACTCTCTCAGCCTCAGGGGGAGGCCAAGGCAAACCTCATTTGAGCCACGAAATCCCATGATGGCTTTACTATAATCTCAATGACGCATGACTCTGTGCCTAGAGCTTCTCTCCCTTGACCCACTCTCTGTTCAGATATTGACAAATTCACCCAGACGGGCAACTTGTCCTTCGCGCTGCTGCTCTGGGCCACCCTTAATGCGGGCTTTGTGATGTTGGGCTCCGCAATTGTCGCCTTTGTTGAGGTAGGCCTCTGCTGTAGATTCTGCTTCTGTCCCACCATCTTGCAATGTATTTGGATAAGGGAAGCTCAACTTGCATAGGTCTCAGTTCACTTAGCTGCAAAACTTGCATTCTGTCCACATTCATATATTATAGGATGCACATATTATAGTATGTAGCACAATTTTTGTCCCTGTGTTGTTTTGAGGGCACCTTAGTCAGTGGCTGCTCCCTGCTTCTGAAGAGGAAAGGTCTGCATGGAAACTCACATGCTTTTATTTGCACCTTTGCAGCCAGTTGCAGCCGGGAGTGGAATCCCCCAAATCAAGTGCTACCTTAATGGGGTCAAGATCCCGCACGTGGTCCGACTGAAGGTAAGGGGGAAAAGGGGTCTCCACTGAAGCTTTATCCTCAGTCCTTGTTTACCTACCTGTATAAGGCCCGCAAAGGCTAAGCCTGGGTTCCTCTATATTGCAAATGCTTTGAAAGTGTTGGTTTTGAAAATGAACCTCTGGACCCGCTTCTCTTGCAGACGCTGGTGGTCAAGGTCTGCGGTGTGATTTTCTCGGTGGTCGGCGGCCTGGCAGTCGGGAAGGTAACAGACCGGAGGAGGGGAGAGAAACTGGATCATTTGTTTTAGTTATTGGAAGTTGTAAAGAAGTGTGTGTTTTTATTTTGATTTATGGATGACATGTTTATTTGATTTTGTTTAAACAGTCATGTTTGGCTAAGTTTAAAATGGTAAGTATTAGAGTTGATAATATTTAGGGGAAGGTAGCCATCTTAGCATTCTGAGGCAGTTGCCATAACAACGGGGGTGGAGCCAACCGCCGTTTGGAAGAGAAAAGGAGGGAACGTTTTAAACCCACTTTAGTCTGTAATGGTGGAATTACAGTGAAGACTGATTCTCAAGTGGAGGATCAGGGTGGCTCAAATGAGGGAATTAGAGTCAATTCTAAAATAAGGTGACTTATTTTAGGTGTCTGTGATTCTTAGTCACAGGAGAAAGACTGGTTTCAGATTAGGAAATCAGGGAGGCAGACCTCTAATAGGCCAGACTAAGCAAGTTGGGTGACTTGTTTAGGGTTATTTGTAGAGGCTGTGGAATAAGGGGAATTCATCCCAGTAGATCCAAGTGATCAGTTTCTAGTTTAGTTCTGAAAGAAGAAAGTATTTGGAAGTTAGAACACCTCAACATCTATTGTAACTGTTATTTAAGTGCCTTTAAGAAGTTATTGAACCACTAAGCTTTGTACATGAAATAAACTTGTTTTTCTTCTTTAAAACCATCTAAGTCTCTGTCACACTCATATTCTCAACTAAGCAACATCACCATCAAAAGTGAAATAAATAAAGAAAGCTTAAAAAGAATAAGAATCCTCTGCCTGACATCTCCATAAGTGGTGGCAGCGGTTATAAAAAATCATCATCCAGACATCTTTACATTTTGGTGGCAAGGGTGAATAAAAAGATTCCTCCTCTACCCCACATCTTTACAATTTGGTGGCAGCGGTGGGATCAGAAGGATTCCTCCCTGCCTCAGTTCTTTACAGAAGTCCTTGTTATTTGGATGTATTAGTGGAAATTCTTTCCACCCAGCAACTTTTTCTAAGCGTCCCCAAGTTAGCTGGATACAACGTCTGCCACATAAAGAATCCTTAGATTTGTGCCAAATTGGCAACATAAAATGATGATGATGATGACAATAATTATTATATTTATTTATATCCTGCTTTTTCTCCCCACAAAGGAGACTCAAAGCAGCTTACATTAAAAGCATTTCAATAGTTAAAAATCCAAAAAATATTTACAACATTAAAATAGAATTAAACATCAATGGTATTAATTTAAAATTAACAGTTAAAATCCATTAATGGGGAACATTTTATTATGTCCAGAATCACTTTAACAAGGGTTGGTCCTGTTCATGACCCAGTTGGACAAAATGTTGATCTCGGGCCTGGGTTGGGATCGCAGCTTTGCTGGTTTTTGAACAATCAGTTGAGTAAAGGATAGACTCTAAAATAGTCTGCTTGCGTTATTGGCAGGTAAATTGCTATCGGTGCCCTTCTGAGTGTCCTTGGATTGTTATTGATGGTGTTCCCTGTCACTTGGAAAGCCTTCCTGTAAATGCTTTCTGTCATCTCTCACAATTGAGGTTTTTCACTTCTCTTTCTCCTGTTTCCAGGAAGGCCCCATGATTCACTCTGGCGCGGTCATCGCGGCAGGCATTTCCCAGGGACGGTCCACTTCCTTAAAGAGAGACTTCAAGGTTAACAGATTTGGGGGGGGGGGCTCTTTCCAAAAATGGGTCAGATTCCCTCTGCTTGGGTCTTGTGGGTTTACTTCCAAAGGCTCCATTGGTCCCCCTTTCGCTTCTAGATCTTCGAATATTTCCGGAGAGACACGGAGAAGCGGGATTTCGTCTCAGCCGGAGCAGCTGCCGGTGTCTCAGCCGCCTTTGGGGCCCCAGTGGGTAAAGCACCCCTCTTTCTCTGCCCAGGGATTCTGGGAGCTGCAGTCCAATGAATGCCACTCCCATGGTCTCTACAATATGCCTAGTTCTCATGAAATTCTTACTGCCATTAAATCCATATGGATAGAAGACCCTCAAGAGAGACAAAGGACTTGGCTCCCTATTAGTTAGTGCAGGTCCTGAATTCAGGTCCTGGCAAAGTCAAGGGACGATCTGGAAGTCCAAAGGGGACTGTGGCTCCATAGCAGGACATGTACTGGGTTGCCTCCATAAGGCACTTGATCACACTGTGTAACACAGTTTTTGTTCCTGGGTTATTAATGTTATTTCGTAATCGGTTCTATCATAAAAATATCATTTTGTAATCGGTTCTATCATAAAAATAAACATGGAAAAAATTTATTAAACTGCAAAAACTTTGTTTTGCAGCACATCCTGCAGCACATTTTGCTATAGTTTTTTAGGAAATTATCTCAACTAATTCAACATAGTTTGTTGCAGCCACAAAACAATGAAGTTTCTGCAGTACAGCAACTACTTTCAAAGTAAGAGCTGCACAATTAAACAGAAAATAATACTTTCAAACCAGGAACAGAAAGTTATTCAAATTGTGTTACATAGTGTGATTGACCTGCCGTTTCTTGATGTTGCTAATTGGCTTCCCTTCTCTCTGACCAGGTGGTGTCCTTTTCAGCTTGGAGGAAGGCGCGTCCTTCTGGAACCAGTTCCTGACATGGAGGATTGTGAGTGGCATCCCCGAAGCCTTTTATGGGAGTGCCATTGAGGGCGGCAGAGGGGACCGGGTCTTTTGAGAACTGGTTTTGAGGACGTTTGTCTGTCTTTCTGGTGCCTCTCCTTTCCTCCGCAGTTCTTTGCCTCCATGATCTCCACCTTCACCTTGAACACCATCCTCAGCATCTACAAAGGGAACCCCTCCGACCTCTCCAGCCCCGGACTCATCAACTTCGGACAGTTCGATTCTGAGGTAAAGGCCTTGCTCATCTTTTCCTTCCTTCCACTTTCCCCTCCTTTCTTTCCTCCATTCCTCTCTTCCTTCCGTCTTACCATCATCCCTTCCCTCCCTCCCCTTTTCCTTTATTTGGTTGCATTACAAGCTCCTTATTCTCAGTGAAGCTGTGAGGTCCCCTTGGTCTCGCTAGTTTTCATGTTTCCTTTCTGTTTCAGAAAATGGGATACACCATCCAAGAGATCCCGATTTTCATCTTTATGGGGGTCGTGGGTAAGGACACCCCCCCCCCCCTTTCTTAAAGATTCTTGCCTAGGAATCACTGTCAGGGTTCTCATCAACCAAAGGGAGTGGCCAAAGAGGGAAGATGGGTAGGGGATGTCAGTGGGGTGGCCATTCCTCCGCCAAAGGGGTCCGGCCTCGAAGCTCTCCCTAGAATCTCCTATTCCTCCCTTTAACTGAGCTCTTTTCTTTTTTCTCTGTAACAGGCGGCATCGTTGGTGCCATGTTCAATGCCTTGAACTACTGGCTGACCATGTTCCGAATCAGGTAGGAGAGCTGGATGGACAGCGGTCGTCTTGTAGCAAAACTAGCACTAATAATATTATTTTGAGTATAACACAATTTATTTATTTATTTGTTTATTTGTTTATTTATTAAACTTGTATACCGCTACTCCCAGTTTGGCTCGCGGCAGTTTACAGAAATAGATTAAAACAATACACTTAACTTTAAAATAACAATAAAAACAATAAAAGCAACAATAAAAGCAACAATAAAAACAGACATAGCCCCGAGTTTTTCACCCATTGAAAGCTTGTCGGAAGAGCAAGGTTTTGCAGGCTTTCCGAAAGGCAAGTAGGTCTCGGGTGGTTCGAGTTTCAACTGGCAAGGCATTCCATAATTGAGGGGCTACAATTGAGAAGGCTCTCTGCCTAGTAGAAGACAAATGATAAGTCCGTATGTTAGGGACTTCAAGCAAATTTTGGTCTTCGGATCGAAGTAATCTCTGGGGTTGGTAGGGGGATAAGCGGGCCCCCTTTTTCCTGGGGTATAAATGTTATTTCCTAATCTATATATATAAAAGAGTGATGGCATCAGGGCAGCGGACAAAACAACAAAAGTACAGGCCCCCCAATCTTGAAATTTGACAACACAACCCATCATCCATGCCTCCAGGTTGATACAACAAAAAGAAAAGAAAAATAAAGTCCTAATTTGTCACGACCCAGGCTGCAGAGCACCAATAACCATACACAGAGGCCAGAATCTATCTAATATCTTTATTGAAGGAATATATAAAGTTAATAAAAGCAAGTGTATGAAATAGTCCAGAAATAGACCTTTCAGGAAAGGTCAAAGTTAGTCCAAAGAAACAATGTCCAATATGAAATATTAAGGTCCAAAGTTGTAATCCAATAACCGAAACACTCACTTTGCCAGGCAAAGTGAGGGGAGATGACAAGGTCTTTTAGTCCATGAAACTTGAGCGAGGCTAAGGAGTAACTTGAAACAAGGCTTGGTATAAGGCAACAAGGAACGAGGAGCAAGGACAAGATCCGTGGAATTACTTGGCAAAATCCGGAAAACAAGGCAAGGCTGAGTCCTGGAAAACAAGGCTAGATCCGTGGAGGTAAACAAGGCTGGAAACGGAACGAAGGCTTGGAAACAGGAGCGAAGGCTTGGAATAGGGAACAAGGCTTGAAACAGGAACGAGGCTTGGAAACGGAGTAGCTGTCCACACACACTACTCCGGTAGCTGACGAATTGACTCCGCAAGATCCCTTTGTGGGTAAAACACCTAAATAGGGTCTCGTTTTCCCGCCAAAGAGCAGTTCTCTGGAGAACCAGAAACGAAAGCTATTCTCTGAGTCCAGATGTGTGACTCCTTAAAGTTTCTCATGGAAAGCAGACTTAATCAGCTGAATGCTTAGCAGCTATCCTAGCACTCCTGCGAGAGGCCGCTTGAACTCCCCTCTGTTGTTTACAAAACTCATGGCGAGAAAACGTAGGAGATTTAGGCTCAGGGCTTGTTTGACAGACTTCTGGAAGACAAATCTCTTGCAGGTGCAAAGTTTCCAAATCTGGCTGGGAAAGTTCCAATTCTGACTGAAACGGTGAGAAACCCCAGTTTTCCTCTTCATCTAGCACAACAGTGCCAGGAACGGGACTACATGGCCCATGACTCATCACACTATCCCCCTCCTCAAGCCCCCTCTCAACCTGGGACTCTCTCCCCGAGGCGCGAGGCCGCGGCTTGGCGGGATAGGTCTGATGGAAGCGGCGGGTTAAATCGGGAGCGTGAACTGTGGAAGCGTCTTCCCAAGAGCGTTCCTCGGGGCCAAAACCCACCCAGTCAATGAGATATTGAAGGCGGCGGCGGTGAAAGCGAGAATCCAAAATGTCCTGAACCTCGAACTCCTCCTCCCCATCTATCAAAACAGGAGGGGGGGGCCGGCCGGTCTGCATCAGGGCGCGCACCATCCGCCGGAAGGAGCAGGGAGCGATGAAACACTGGATGAATGCGCATAGAGCGCGGAAGTTGGAGTTTGAAAGTCACGGGGTTAAGTTGCGCCACCACTGGATAGGGGCCAATGAAACGGGCATCTAACTTCCGGCAAGGGCGATGGGAGGGCAAAAAACGAGTGGACAGAAGAACCCGGTCTCCTACCTTGATTTCGGGGCCCGGCTGGCGATGTTTGTCAGCGTGGCGTTTATAGTTCTCCTTGGCTTGGTCCAGTTGCTGGAGCAAAAGTTGTTGTACCGCTGTGAGTTCCTGCAGCCAGTCCTCTGCTGCGGGAACTTCTGAGGTTTCAATGACAGGAGGGAAGAAACGTGGATGGAAGCCGTAGTTTGCAAAGAACGGGGTTTCTTTAGTTGAAGCCTGGACCCCATTGTTGTAGGCAAACTCTGACAGCGGTAACAGGGAAGCCCAATTGTCCTGTTGGTAGTTCACATAACAGCGAAGGTATTGTTCCAAAGTGGCATTGGTGCGCTCAGTTTGCCCATCCGTTTGGGGATGGTGAGCCGAAGATAAACGAGAGTCTATGCCCAATAGTTTTTGTAGTGCTTTCCAGAAACGAGAGGTGAATTGGGATCCACGGTCTGTGACCAAACTCTTGGGCAATCCATGCAATCTGAAAACATGTTGGAGGAATAGATCTGCAGTCTCTTTGGCCGTGGGAAGGCCATCACAGGGAATGAAATGGGCTAACTTGGTAAAAAGGTCCACCACCACTAGGATCGTGGTGAATCCACAGGAAGGTGGTAGATCAGTGATAAAATCCGCAGAAATTATTTCCCATGGGCGAGATGGGGTAGGGAGGGGATGCAAAAGCCCTGAGGGCTTTTCCCTTCTTGTCTTGGAGCGCTGGCATACTGGGCAGGTGTTGACATATTTTTCCACATCCTTGCGGATCTTGGGCCACCAGAAATCTCTTAGGATCAAATGCATGGTTTTGAATAGTCCGAAATGCCCTGCTGGCTTGCAGTCATGACACAGACGAAGTGCTTTTTCCCTGCCCGGCCCTGGGGGGATGTAAACATGATTTCTATAGCAAAGTAGCCCATCCTTAAGCGAAAAGGGAAAATGTAGTCCTTGGCGAAGTTGGTCCTGTGCCCAGGCATCTGCTTGCTGACTAGCCCTGATTTCCTGAGCACAAAGGGGCCCTGGGGTATAGGGAGTTGATTCCATGGGAGTGGATTTGGTGTTTCCCACTGTGATCGTGGCAAAGTTCTCGGGTTGTAGCAGCTGGGACTCAAAGGTCTCCTTGCGCCCTGCAGCGTATTCCGGTTTCCGTGACAGAGCATCTGCTTGCTTGGTCTGGGCTGGGGTTACATAATGAATTTGGAAGTTAAAACGTTCAAAGAATAAAGCCCAGCGTTGTTGCCTCTGATTAAGCTTGCGGGCAGTTCTTAGATGCTCTAGATTCCGATGATCAGTATGGACTTCAATGGGAAATTTGGCCCCTTCTAACCAATGCCTCCAAGTTTCAAAGGCTGCCTTTATGGCCAATAGTTCCTTTTCCCAAATGGTGTAGTTTCTCTCTGGTGCGGTCAATTGACGGGAATAAAAGGCACAAGGATGAAGATGATCTCCCACTGGTTGTAGGAGTATAGCCCCAATTGCCACATCGGAGGCGTCCGCCTGCACGACAAATGGGGTTTCAGGATCTGGATGCTGAAGGATTGGCTGAGACGTGAATAATTTCTTTAGTTGCTGGAACCCTTTCTCTGCTTGATCTGTCCAGCGGAAGGGCTGTTTCCCACGGATGCAGCTGGTGATTGGGTCGGACCAGCGGGCAAAATCTGGAATGAACTTGCGGTAATAGTTCGCGAACCCCAAGAATCGTTGCACCTCTTTTTTGTTGGTTGGCGCCCGCCATTCCAATACTGCTGAAACCTTTGCCGGGTCCATGGAGAGCCCTAGTGGTGAGACGCGGTACCCCAGGAAATCTACCTCTTGTAGATCAAAAGCGCATTTTTCCAGCTTGGCATAAAGTCCATGATCCCGCAATCGTTGTAACACCATTCTGACGTGGTTCTCATGTTCTGATTGTGATCTAGAAAACACCAAAAAATCGTCCAGGTAGATGATCAAGAACCGATCTAGATAATCCTGAAAGATGTCATTGACAAAATGCTGGAACGTTGCGGGAGCTCCACATAAACCATAATTCATAACTCGGGACTCGAATAATCCGAATTTAGTCTGGAAGGCGGTCTTCCACTCGTCCCCTTCTCTGATGCGAACTAGATTATAAGCCCCCCGAAGATCCAGCTTGGTGTAGACCTTGGCTCCTCGAAGCCGGTCTAGTAGGTCCGAGATTAAGGGCAGGGGATAGCTGTTCTTCTTAGTGATATTGTTCAATGCTCTATAGTCCACCACCAAGCGTAAGTCCCCTGACTTCTTTTTCACAAACATCACTGGGGAGGCGGCTGGGGATTGAGAGGGTCTGATGAATCCCTTGCGAAGGTTTGTCTCTATGAACTCCCTGAGAGCTTCTTGCTCCGGTTCAGTCAGGGAGTAGAGATGTCCTCGCGGGATCGGGGCCCCCTCCACCAAGTCAATGGCACAATCATAAGGTCTATGTGGGGGTAATCTCTCGGCTTCTTTTTCATTGAATACATCCCAATACTCTGAGTACTTCTTGGGCAAGGTGATAATGGGTTCAGTGTCTGTGGCATGGCAGACCTTGGCTACAAGGCAATGGTTTTGGCAATATTTTGAAGCAAACTGCAGTTCTCTGTTGGACCAGGAGATGCTTGGGTCGTGAAGTGTCAGCCATGGAATTCCCAAAATCACAGGGAAATGGGGAACCTCGGTAACAAAGAAGGAAATCTCTTCCATATGTTCCCTTATCCACATTCTGGTGGGTTCCGACCACTGGCTTACGGGACCCGTCTTGAGGGGGCGGCCATCGATGGCTTGCACCACACGGGCATTCTTGAAGTCATGATATTGTAATCCCAGAGAGTCGGCATACTCTCTATCAATGAAATTGTTGGTGGCTCCTGAATCTATCATGGCATGGACCATGACGGGTCCTTTTTTTGCTGACCACAAGGTGACCACTAGAAGAAACAGGACCCCGGTTGGCGGCTCTTGAGTGGGTTTTTTGACCGGGTTGGCGAGCCTCTCTACGCCCGGTCGCTGGCTTCCCCCGCCGGCTGTGCGCCAGCCGCCTCAGACGTCTTCGTCTCCGTGGAGGACGCCGTCGCCAGACGGGCGGCGGGCTTCCCTTTGGCTGGGCACTCTCTGGCGAAGTGGCCCCCGTTTCCGCAGTACCAACAGAGATTTAGGCGTTGGCGGCGGGCCTTTTCGGCGGCATCTAATCTGGGACGCACATTGCCCAACTGCATCGGCACCTCCTCGCTCCCCCTGGGGTATGGGGCTGGTGGCGGGGGTCTCCATACTGGACGCGGCTGGACGCCGGTGGGAGCGGGAGGTTTCACCCCAGCTCTACCACTCTGGCCTCGGACCCATTGTTTCCTGTTGGCAAGCATGACTTCAACTCGTAAACATTGATCAATGAGTGCTTCAAGAGAGTGGGGAGGATCCACCTTGGAGATTTCTTCCAGCATCTCAATGTTGAGACCCTCCCGAAATTGTCCTCTAAGGGCTACATCGTTCCAGCCGGTGTTGTGGGCCAGCACTCGGAACTCGGCTATGTACTGGGACAAGGGTCTGTCCCCTTGGGAGAGGCGCCGGAGTTTGTGGCTGGCTGCCTCCAAATTGTCCTCGATTCCCCAGGTCTCCTTAAGGTGGTCCAAGAAGTGTTGCGCTGACCTTAGATGTGGGGAGGCTTGGTCGAACAGTGCCGTCGCCCAGTTGGCCGCTGGCCCGTCTAGGAGACTGTAAACCCACGCCACTTTGATGTCTTCTTGGGGAAACTCGGCAGCACGGGCCTCTAGATAAGCCTGGCACTGGCGACGGAAAACATGAACCTTAGAAGCTTCTCCAGAAAACTTGGTTGGCAACGCCATGGCCGGGAGACGGATTCCGCGTTCCTTCAAACCCTTTATTTCCCCATCCTGCGCATTGAGCTTATCACGGATCCGGTCCACCTCATCCTTGTCGATGGTGTAGCTGATCGGCTGGCCACCCGGCCCGGCTCCGGTAGACATTCTGGCCTAGGTTAATTGGTGCTTAGGGTGGCGGAGTCAAACTGTCACGACCCAGGCTGCAGAGCACCAATAACCATACACAGAGGCCAGAATCTATCTAATATCTTTATTGAAGGAATATATAAAGTTAATAAAAGCAAGTGTATGAAATAGTCCAGAAATAGACCTTTCAGGAAAGGTCAAAGTTAGTCCAAAGAAACAATGTCCAATATGAAATATTAAGGTCCAAAGTTGTAATCCAATAACCGAAACACTCACTTTGCCAGGCAAAGTGAGGGGAGATGACAAGGTCTTTTAGTCCATGAAACTTGAGCGAGGCTAAGGAGTAACTTGAAACAAGGCTTGGTATAAGGCAACAAGGAACGAGGAGCAAGGACAAGATCCGTGGAATTACTTGGCAAAATCCGGAAAACAAGGCAAGGCTGAGTCCTGGAAAACAAGGCTAGATCCGTGGAGGTAAACAAGGCTGGAAACGGAACGAAGGCTTGGAAACAGGAGCGAAGGCTTGGAATAGGGAACAAGGCTTGAAACAGGAACGAGGCTTGGAAACGGAGTAGCTGTCCACACACACTACTCCGGTAGCTGACGAATTGACTCCGCAAGATCCCTTTGTGGGTAAAACACCTAAATAGGGTCTCGTTTTCCCGCCAAAGAGCAGTTCTCTGGAGAACCAGAAACGAAAGCTATTCTCTGAGTCCAGATGTGTGACTCCTTAAAGTTTCTCATGGAAAGCAGACTTAATCAGCTGAATGCTTAGCAGCTATCCTAGCACTCCTGCGAGAGGCCGCTTGAACTCCCCTCTGTTGTTTACAAAACTCATGGCGAGAAAACGTAGGAGATTTAGGCTCAGGGCTTGTTTGACAGACTTCTGGAAGACAAATCTCTTGCAGGTGCAAAGTTTCCAAATCTGGCTGGGAAAGTTCCAATTCTGACTGAAACGGTGAGAAACCCCAGTTTTCCTCTTCATCTAGCACAACAGTGCCAGGAACGGGACTACATGGCCCATGACTCATCACATAATTAGAGGGAGAGCAATATTTTTTTTTATCCAATTGCTGCCAGTTTAGAGGGCTAATCTCTGCCCCCTTGGTTGCCTAGCAACCAAGGGACAGCCAGGTTTCAGTTAGGGGACAGGCAGATTTAGGCCTCACTTAGACTTCTTCCACAGATTATCTAATTTGCACTGGATTATATGGCAGTGTAGACTCAAGGCCCTTCCACACAGCTATATAACCCATTTATAACCTTATATTATCTGCTTTGCACTGGATTATCTTGACTCCACACTACCATATAATCCACTTCAGTGTGCATTTTATACAGCTGTGAAGAAGGAGCCTCATATAATCCAGTTCTAAGCAGATAATTTAAGATTATCAATATACAGTAGAGTCTCACTTATCCAACGTAAACAGGCCGGCAGGATAAGTGAATATGTTGGATAATAAGAAGGGATTCAGGAAAAGCCGATTAAACATCAAATTAGGTAATCGTTATACAAATTAAGCACCAAAACATCATGTTATACAACAAATTTGACAGAAAAAGTAGTTCCATGCGCAGTAATGCTATGTAATAATTACAGTAGAGTCTCACTTATCCAAGACTCGTTTATCCAACGTTCTGGATTATCCAACGCATTTTTGTAGTCAATGCTTTCAATATATCGTGATATCTTGGTGCTAAATTCATAAATACAGTAATTACTATATAGCATT
The DNA here is from genome assembly GCF_035594765.1 of Anolis carolinensis. Taxonomy (NCBI): domain Eukaryota; kingdom Metazoa; phylum Chordata; class Lepidosauria; order Squamata; family Anolidae; genus Anolis; species Anolis carolinensis. The sequence goes on from NW_026943824.1 coordinate 7,659,215, forward strand.
ACTGTGTACTGAACTACTTTTTCTGCCAAATGTGTTGTCTAACATGATGTTTTGGTGCTTAATTTGTAAAATTATAACTTAATTTGATGTTTAATAGGCTTATCCTTAATCCCTCCTTATTATCCAACATATTCGCTTATCCAACGTTCTGCCGGCCCGTTTATGTTGGATAAGTGAGACTCTACTGTACTGTATTTACAAATTTACCACTAAAATATCACAATGAATTTAAAACACTGACTACAAAAACATTGATTATGAAAAGGCAGGCTGCGTTGGATAATCCAGAACATTGTATAAGCAAATGTTGGATAAGTGAGATTGTACTTTAATATGAAATAATTACTGGGATAGAATAATGCAGAACAATATAATCTCTAAAACTAGGACAGTAAATAAACAGGGGAATTCCACACAGGAAACAATCAGGGCCAGCTAACACCTCCCAACCAAGTATTCCCATCATCAAAGTCTGGCAAATCCTCTGTTTTCTCAGGGCCACAGACAGTAGAAGCACATAAAATATCGCAAACAACACCACTCTGAAAACAAGGGAATTCCAGACAGGAAACAATCAGGGCCAGCTAACACCTCCCAACAAAAAAATTCACTCAGGGAGAAAACAGCCAGGCTTTAAAGCTGCAAGGCCATTACATCCTAATCATTTTTCCTAATTGCAGCATTCATACTTGCCTCCAACAGACAAAAAAAACCAATCAGAAATATTGTATATTCACAACCTTTAGGAAATAATATCCCCTGATGGCGCAGTGTGTTAAAGCGCTGAGCTGCTGAACTTCTGGACTGAAAGGCCACAGGTTTGAATTGGGGGAGCGGAGAGAGCCCCCACTGTTAGCCGCAGCTTCTGCCAACCCAGAAGTTCAAAAACATGCAAATGTGAGTGCATCAATAGGTACTGCTCTGGCGGGAAGGTAACGCCACTCCATGCAGTCATCCCACATGACCTTGGAGGAGTCTACGGACAACGCCGGCTCTTCGGCTTAGAAATGGAGATGAGCACCAACCCCCAGAGTCAGACAAGGAGAAAACCTTTACCCTTTACCTTAACTACCACCAATTCCTCAATACTTTATTTCCCAGACCACCAGACTTCGCCACAGCAACGCATGGCCGGGCACAGCTAGTTGGTTCTATAATAAAAAACATGGTAAAAGGTTTATTAAACTGTAAAAACTTTGTTTCTTTGGGAGGGACATTCTGCTTAGCTTTTCAGTGAATATCTCGTAGAGTCTCAACCAATTCAACATAGTTTGTGGCAGCCACAAAAACAAGGTTTCTGGAGTATAACAACAAGGGCCCAATAATATGGTCAAGGGAAGGAGCTGTATTTGAAGAGTACTGTCATTCTTTCACTATCTTTTCCTGAGCCAGATATCTGTGAAATCACTTTGGGTCTCTTTGTTCAGCTCCCCCCCCCCCCCCCCCCGAGACTCATCCCTCCATTTTGCAGTTTTTGGAGTTTTTGCAAAGCTGGGTTTGCTTTCACAGGAAGGAGACCAGTTGGCCAGTTCTGCAGCCACCCACTTTGGCTGGAAAGCAGCCAGACAGGAGTCTTTTAAAATAAAGACACACGGCCCCTTTTCCTTCTTTGTTAATTTTTTTTTATGCACATTTTTTCAAAACCAGTACTTCCTATTGTTGGCATTTCTTGCCCCCTCAGCAGCCCTTGGGAGGCCCCAAAGCAGAAACATGGCCTCCAAACCGTCTTGTCTTCTCTGGCCCAAATGACGGAGAGGTAAATAAGTTCTGTTTTGTTAATACAAAAACTAGGAGGCCATTGAGTCTCCTGACAATAAGGACATAGAAAGAGCTGTGTTGGAGTACAAAAAAGCCTTTCCAGTCCAAAAGGCTATCAGTTTCCAGCCGTTTTGAATTGAGTGGAAGTGAGAGCCATCTTGAGAAATGCAGAGATAGATACAGTATATACATATTTTCACTTTTATATATATACTAGCTTGGGGACCCAGCAGTGCCCAGGTTATTAGAAGAAGGCATTGTTTGTTTTAGGATGTTGGGTAATATCATTTAAGTTTGGTCCAGATCTGTTGTCAGTGCTCTCTGGATAAGGGTGAACTATAACTCCCAAATTCCCAGGTCAGTCACTCCCAAACCCCACCTGTATACACAGTTGGCCATGTTGGGTCTATGTGCCAAATTTAGTCCAGATCTGACGTCATCTGGGTTCAGTGTTTTCTGGATGTAGGTGAACTACAACTCCCAAGACCAAGGTCAATTCCCAGAAACCCCTGTAGTATGTTCAGTTGGTCATGGGGCTTCTCTGCACCAAGTTTGGACACACACACATATATATGTATATACTTTTTAGATGAATGGTATACGGAACTCTCCTATTTATATTTTTATTTATTTATTTATTTATAGCATTTTTACCCCGCCTTTCTCACCCAAAGGGACTCAAGGCAACTTACAATAATAGGCAAGAATTCAATGTCTGACACAATACATTAAAACAACAGTTCAACGTAATAAAACACATAATACAAAATTTAAAAACAGATCCAAGTTAAAATCCATTCATCTAAAATCCTCATACGTAAATCTTAGTCCAGACCTATGCCCCGATTTCCCATTTTGGCCATATGTTTGCTTCCTTTTGCAAATGCACATTAACCTTGTCAAGACAGAGTGATATGCAGAAACCCCACCCCACTACCCACCCCGCTGTGCCTCAGTTTCCCCTGTTTGCAGGCTGACCCTCGGTGCCTTTCTCCGCAGGTACATCCACCGCCCAGCACTGCAGGTGATCGAGGCAGTGCTGGTGGGGGCGGTGACGGCAGCTGTGGCCTTTGTCATGATCTACACCTCCAGTGACTGCCAGCCCCTGCAAGGCGACAGCATGGCCTACCCACTCCAGGTAGGAAGCTATTGACATCTACAGTGTTTTGTGGAAATCCTGTATTGACTTGAGTCTAATGCGCCATTGAATTTAATGCACACCTCAATTTCCAAAACCCTGAAACCAAAAATTCCTATAATTTCTAACAGCTATTTTACTAAGTATAACTAGAGATTTGGTTTTAATCTCTATTTCCATCTTAAGGTCAAATGAAAGATTCAAAAACTACATTTTGCTTTCAGCTCTCACAAAGACTTAGGGCAAAGCAACTGGCATTCAGGGAAGATAATGGAGAAGGCCTTCTCTCTCCTAATCTTGTTTGCCGCCTATCTATTGTCAGAGTAATGCGTGCAGCGTAGCAGCAGAAGTATGATGTCAGTTGAGCGCAGAACGAAGGAACGTCAGAGATGATGTTAAAAAGTATTTACAAAGTTTTACTGGACAAGACAAACAGACTTGCAGACGATAGACACAGGACTTTCAATCTAGACAAACAGCACAGATCTTCTCAGCAGGCAGAACAGATCTCATCTGATGCCATCAGCTATATACAAACACACTTGTAGTCTGGACACTCTTATCTGGCTCCAGACACATATCCAAGGTCAATACAGCTTCTTACCAAATTAACTCTTTACACACTATAGCATTTCCTGGATGATGCAACCAGTATGCAATACATGCCAGACACAAATTTCATTTAAACACTACTAATACCCAAATCCCACATTAACATCTGTTACTATAGACTATATAAGGATGTGGTTGAACTCTAACATAGGGTGTGGAAATCCCTTGGAAATAAATATAATTTGTGCATTCATTAAACGGAATAATGATGAGATGACTCCTCCTGATTCTGTTCCCCTCCAGCTCTTCTGCCCCGACGGCGAATACAACGCCATGGCAGCCGCCTTCTTCAACACCCCCGAAAAGAGTGTTGTTCGGCTCTTCCATGACCCCCCAGGTCAGCCCTTCCTCCCTGGTTTAGGGTATAAGTAAAAGCCTATGTAGGTCTGTTTTAAAATGGCTTGGAAAAAATGCAACGAAAATAGGATTAAACTATATGTCAAATAGTAAAAGCTTTGCATTTGAAAGCAAGGGAGAAGAGTAGGCCAGCTGTGTTCATGTCAGATAATCCTTTCCCAAACACTGCTGGGATACAGAGGCCTCATACTGAACCAAAGCTCCATTTCCTCCTTTCTGTTTGTACAGGACTATTGAGGGAGAAAGGAAGGCATTTCTTTTTTCATTCCTATTCCACTCCCAAACTGAGCAAAGCTCCTTTTACTCCCTTCTGTATGTTTCTGGGCCTGAGCCTTGCATTCCTGTGGGTCCTCCTCCAGTTTTTGGCTCCTACTCCTTAAAGGCTTTACCTGATGCCCTTAAAGCAAAGGGACAAACAGAGGAATAGGATCTCATTCCCAAAATCCCCACTGGACTCAGTCTGGGATGCGTTTCCCATCTGGCGGCTGAATATCCCAGTTGCTTCTGGGAAGTTCTTTGCTCAAAAGAATTTTTATGGGGTTTGCTGGTTTCTCACTTAGGAGTGGGAGGCACAGGGATGGATCGTCTTTCAGGAGTCTTTCCAATTCCAAACCTATTGAAATGACAAGCCCCCCCCCCCCCCCCGGTGGGTCATCCATTTTATTTTAATGTTTGTATGGTGTGGATTTTAAATGGCATTGTCTTTTATGTATGTCTGTATGTCTGCCTGTATATACCACAGAGGCAAGTGGAAAAGGAGGAATTATGCTTTCAATGGGTGAAAAACTGGGGGCTATGTCTGTTTTTATTGTTGCTTTTATTGTTGTTTTTATTGTTATTTTAAAGCTAAGTGTATTGTTTTAACCTATTTCTGTAAACCGCTCCAAGCCAAACTGGGAGTAGCGGTATACAAGTTTAATAAATAAAATAAAAATAAAATAAATAAAAATATGCTAGTCTAGAAATTAAAGCATGATATAAATCAATATAATAATAATAATAATCCCACGGGACAGCAGGATTGAAGAAAAACAACTGGACATGATATGAGGATTTAAAGATCGAATTGCAAAGACTCTGGCACAAGCCAGTCAAGGTGGTCCCAGTGGTGATGGGCACATTGGGTGCAGTGCCTAAAGACCTTGGCCTGTACTTAAACACAATTGGTGCTGACAAAATCCCCACCTGCCAGCTGCAGAAGGCCACCTTACTGGGATCTGCCCGCATTATTCGCCAATACATCACACAGTCCTAGACACTTGGAAAGTGTCTGATGTGTGATCCAGTACAACAGCCAGCAGAGTGTCAGCTGTGGACTCAACTTGTTGTGTTTCCAATAATAATAATAACAGCAACAACAACAATAATAATATTATCAATAGCAGCAGCAGCAACAATATACCCATTTGCATTTCTGGTGCCTGCTTAATGCCAAAACATAAGTATCTTTTATAAAATATATTTCAATATGTGTGTTTTTAGATTTTTTTGCAATGTTTGTGTGTTCAGGCTGCAAGAAATAACATTTATTATTACACCATGTAACAAAATTTGAAAAATGTTTTTGATTTGAAAGTGTTATATCTCTGGTTTATGCACTTTAATCCATATTTTTATGATAGAGCCAATCAGTAAATGACATTTATAAAACAGGGACAAAAATTGTGCTACATAGTGTTGTTGTCATTAGTAACTAATACACACAGCAGCATGGAGAAAAAGCACAGCTACCCTCTAGTGGTCACCCAATAGAGGTTCATGCTGGTGACAGCAATTGCCAGTTCCACTGGACCAGGGGTCCCCAAACTAAGGCCCGGGGGTAATTTACCTGGCCCCCGCCCTCAGTTTTATAATATAATATTTTATATCAGTTTTAATAATATAATATATTGTATATACATATAATATTGATAATAATCTTATGTTATACAATATAATACTAATATTAATACCATATAATAATATTAATTATATGTTATATATTACATACTAGCTGTGCCCTGCCACGCGTTGCTATGGCCCATTGGAATTGCACTGAATAGCTCCGTTTTTTGGGTTTTTTTAGGCCCTGTGGAGGTTCGTGACGTGATATTTTGTGGTTTCAACCTCGAGGCATGGATGATGGATTGTGTTGTGAAATTTTGAGGTTGGGGGGTGTTTAGTTTTGTTGTTTTGCTCGGTGCCAGGATTCCATCACTCTTTTATATATAGATAGATTATATAATACTATAGTGGTATAGTTCAATATAGTAATATATAATGCTAATATTGTTATGCTAATAATATATTGTATGTACATACAGCTGAGTCCCCTTCGGGGTGAGAAGGGTGGGATATAAATGTAGTGAATAAATGCAGTAAATAAATAATTAATTTTAGACTTAGGCTCGGCCAAAGTCTGACATGACTTGAAGGCACACAACAACAACAACAACAACAATCCTAATTGACTTGACTATCTCATTGGCCAGTAGCAGGCCCACACTTCCCATTGAAATCCTAATAGGTTTATGTTGGTTAAAATTGTTTTCATTTTTAAATATTGTATTGTTCTTTCGTTGTTGTTGTTGCACTACAAATAAGACATGTGCAGTATACATAGGAATTTTTTTTTTTCGAAATGATAATTTGGCCCCTCAACAGTCTGAAAGATTGTGGACCGGCCCTCTGCTTAAAAAGTTTAGGGACCCCTGCACTGGACCATTTTCTTTTCCAGGGACTTACGACCCCATGACCCTGGGCATGTTCACGCTGGTGTACTTCTTCCTGGCCTGCTGGACCTATGGGCTGACTGTCTCGGCCGGCGTCTTCATCCCCTCCCTGCTCATTGGGGCCGCCTGGGGCCGGCTCTTCGGCATCTCCCTCTCCTACATCAACAGCGGATGGGTGAGGAGGCATTTGGGGTGGGGAGGGGGCCTATCAGGGGGGACTTCGAGATCAGAGTCTTGAATTCTGCATTGCGTCCCTCCTGGCTTTTCCAGCCTTTTCCAAGAAATAGAACAGAGATCCTGGTTCTGATCAGCAAGGTCAGGCATCCATGTCCCCCATTGGTTTGCATCTCCACTGCAGAATTCATGCGGTTTGAACCCACTTTAACTGCCATGGCTCAAAGCTATGGAGTCTTACAAAACCTCTCTCTCCCATCTTGGACTTTTCAGATTTGGGCCGATCCTGGGAAATACGCTCTGATGGGAGCCGCAGCGCAGCTGGGTGAGTGAAGGGCTGTTTGTTGAAGGGGAGTCCAGTGGGTTGATGGGAAGCAAAAAAGGCTGAGTTGGGGGAGGGGGTTATGCATTTAGAAAATATTGAGCAGGTTTAAGTCATGGGGGCTCTCTACTACCGAGTTTCCCCAAAAATAAGACAGTGTCTTAATAATAATAATAATAATAATAATAATAATAATAATAATAATAATAATAAAAACTTTATTTATACCCCGCCACCATCTCCCCAACGGGAACTCGGGGCGGCTTACATGGGTCCATGCCCAAAACAATACAATATAAACAGCATATAAAAGAACAACACATCACAACACAGTGAGCAATACAATAAATAATAATATCCATTACAATACAAATCAAGGAAACAATGAAAAACAAGGGCGGACCACATGAACATTAAGTTAAAACTCGGGGTGAGAAAGACATAAGAATAAAAAACCACAGCAAACAGGGTCATAAGGAAGTAGGGTATATTAATTAATTTTTGCTCCCAAAGATGTGATAGTTCGTATTTTCAGGGGATGTCTTATTTTTCCATGAAGAAGAATTCACATTTATTGTTGAACAAAAAATGAACATTTATTATATACCATACAGTAGTTGTCATCACAAACCAGCATAACCAGACAAACTGTGAATCTTATCAGTAATTCCTTGTTACTACCATTATTTTCACGTACAATATTCTATGGTATGTACATTTACCAATCCTGCGTGCTCTGGTGTTCTGTTTGGTGAGAAGGCTTCCAAACAAAAGCTTTGCTAGGTCTTACTTTCAGGAGAGGCCTTATATTTAGCAATTCAGCAAAACCTCTACTAAATCTTATTTTCAGGGGATGTCTTATTTTCGGGGAAACAGGGTAGTATCTTCTTCATCATCTCCTATGTTTCACCGTTTGATTCTATATCCCATATGCCCAGTATATCTCTATTTCCAGCATCCTATAGAATCCTATACAATCTTATGGAAGTGAAAGTGCCCCTTAAGGGCATTTTAGTCCAGTCCTTGATGTAGGAACCCACTACTTAGGCCCCTCATTTTTTGGAGTTGGAAACCTTGGCTTTGGGTCCTTCCCTTGGGAGAGCCAAGGGATTCATTAGGGCCCCTAAGGGTCATTTAGTCCAACCCCCTTGAGGTCCTAACCCACTTCTGTCTCTTAAGGGGGGATCGTGCGGATGACGCTGAGTCTGACGGTCATTATGATGGAGGCCACCGGCAACGTCACCTACGGCTTCCCCATTATGCTGGTCCTGATGACAGCCAAGATTGTGGGGGATTATTTTGCGGAGGTGAGATTCAGGGAAAATGTTAAACATTAAACAGACAGGGAGAAGCCGGGCTGTGGCGCAGGCTGGTGAGCAGCCTGCTGCAATAAATCACTCTGACCATGAGGCCATGAGTTCGAGGCCAGCCTGTGGCGGGGTGAGCACCCGTCAATTAAGAAATAAAAAATAGCCCCTGCTCGTTGCTGACCTAGCAACCCGAAAGATAGTTGCATCCATCAAGTAGGAAATAAGGTACCACTTATAAAGTGGGGAGGCAAATTTAACTAATTTACGACGTTGGAATGAGGAAGTGCCGTCACAGTGGATGATGAAGCAGCTGCTCCCCTCTGTGGCCAGAATCAAACATCCCCTCAGGAGAAGGTTAAATTGCCTCTGCGTCTGTCTCTGTCTCGGTTCTATGTGTAAATGGGCATTGAATGTTTGCCCTACATGTATATAATGTGATCCGTCCTGAGTCCCCTTTGGGGTGAGAAGGGCGGAATATAAATACTGTAAATAAATAAATAAGCATGCGAGGTTGTTAATTTTCCAACAGAAAAGGCCTCAGAAGAGGCAGTCTACCACAAGATGAGTTTGCAGCCAGTTGGGTCCTTTTTCTCTCTTCCTCTGGAATTGAATTATTATTATTATTATTATTATTATTATTATTATTATTATTATTATTATTATTATTACTATTAAACTTTATTTGTACCCCGCTAGCATCTCCCGAAGGACTCGATGCGGCTTACAAAGGCCAAGGCCTCAACACACAATGTAGCAATACAAACAGAAGGCAAAGTAAAACAATTAAAACAGTATAAACCACAAGCAATAACAATACACTAGAACACAATAGAACTATTTCCCTTCCTTTCCAGGGCTTGTATGATATGCACATCCAACTGCAGAGCGTGCCTTTCCTCCATTGGGAGGCCCCCGTCACCTCCCACTCCTTCACCGCCAGGTGAGTCTACAGCAGCAAACTTGGTCCCTCCAGGTGTTTTGGACTGCAACTCCCACAATTCCTAACAGCCTCAGGCCCCTTCCTTCCCCCCCTCAGTTGCTTAAGGTGACCCCTAATGTATGCGTGTATGTGTGGGTGGGTGCACATGTGTACATTGCCCTCTCCCCCAATAGAGAAGTGATGAGCACCCCGGTCACTTGCCTGCGACGGATCGAGAAAGTGGGCACTATCGTGGACGTCCTCAGCGACAGGACCTCCAACCACAATGGTTTCCCGGTGGTCGAAGGCGTCCCTGGACACGAACAGGTGAGAAGAGATTCTGTTTTTGGGAGTCAGCAAAGGGGGCAATGGTTAGGCTATTTACTCGAATTTAATGCTTACCTTTTGGGGCTGAATGATCTCTCCAAAATTAGAGTGCAGGTTAGATTCAGGGAATACGGTAAATCTTAGTGCTAGTCCACAGTTCCTTGAATCCTGGAGCTTTCTGGCAGAGTTCCCGCAAAGCTACAAATCCCAAGGACACTAAATGTGCTGTAATTGTATGCATCAATCCCAAAGCATACCTATTATTATTATTATTATTATTATTATTATTATTATTATTATTACATGCATTTATACCCTGCCCTTCTCCCCGAGGGGACTCAGAGCGGCTTACATTCTGCCACGAGGGCCAGCAACAAATATACTATAAAACAAAACAATTAAAACATGATAAAAACATGATAAAAACCTATCTCTCTCCTGTCTGCAGATGGCGGGTTTGCGGGGCCTCATCCTGCGCTCCCAGCTGATCGTTCTCCTCAAGCACAAGGTCAGGGTTGCTGTGTTGTATTTTTTGCCATAGTTTTTCACCTTCCGGGACTTCTTTTTAGGAATTTCCCACACATTGGGGCTTCTCTCTCTCTGCGCAGGTCTTTGTGGAGCGGGCTAACCTGAGCCTGGTGCAGCACCGGCTGAAGCTGAAGGACTTCCGGGATGCTTACCCCCGCTTCCCACCCATCCAGTCCATCCATGTCTCCCAGGATGAGCGCCAGTGCATGATGGACCTCTCCGAATTCATGAACCCCTCGCCCTACACCGTGCCCCAGGTGCGTCTGGAGAAGGGGGGCCCTGCAACACCCATCGTCCGCTGGGATCAGGGGAATAGAGTCCCCAGTCCCCCCCCCCCCCAAAAAAAATACCAACTCCATTTCCCCAAATGCAGGATAGGAACAAAAAGTGGTAATGGTGATGATGGTGGTAATAGTAATCATGAAAATACTACAGTAGAGTTCCGGTTAACCGACTTCCGGTTAACCGACACTCCGTATTATCCGACGTCCCAGGCCCCTTGGGAAGCGCTCATGCATGTTGCTAGGTAGCTTGCTATCTACCTAGCAACGTGCACAGGCACCTCCCAAGAGGCAGGGCGGCGAGCAGAGAAGCGCCCGTGCGCATTGCTAGGTAGATAGCAAGCTACCTAGCAACGTGCACAGGTGCTTTGCTAAGCCGAGTGTTCGCTGCTCTGCCCCTTGGGAGGCGCCTGTGCGCGTTGCTAGGTAGATAGCAAGTTACCTAGCAACGTGCACGGGCGCTTCCCAATGGGCGGAGCAGTGAGCACTCGGCTTAGGAAGCACCCCTGAGTGTTGTTAGGTAGCTTGTTATCTACCTAGCAACGCACACGGGCGCCTCCCAAGAGGCGGAGCAGAAGCGCTCCTGCACGTTGCTAGGTAGCTTGCTATCTACCTAGCAATGTGCACAGGACACTTCCTTCAACCGGCTTGCTGGATAATAGGGCCTCCCTATTATCCGTCAGATCCAGTTATTCGATATTCGGCCTGCCCGCTTATGTCGAATAACCGGAACTCTACTGTACTAATAGTAGTAATAGTAATAATAATGTTGGTAATAGTAGTAATAATAGTAATATTAATAATAGTAATATAAATAATTATAATAGTAATAGAAATAATAGTAATATTAATAATTATAATAGTAATAGAAATAATAGACATAACAACAATGGTAATAATAATAGAAATACAGTAGAGTCTCACTTATCCAACCTTCACTTATCCAACGTTCTGGATTATCCAACACATTTTTGTGGTCAATGTTTTCAATACATCGTGATATTTTGGTGCTAAATTCGTAAATACAGTAATTACTATATAGCATTCCTGCATATTGAACTACTTTTTCTGTCAAATTTGTTGTCTAACATGATGTTTTGGTGCTTCATTTGTAAAATCATAACCCAATTTGATGTTTAATAGGCTTCTCCTTAATCTCTCATTATCCAACATATTCGCTTATCCAATGTTCTGCCGGCCCATTTATGTTGGATAAGTGAGACTCTACTGTAATTATAATAAATATTTTCATCCGAAAATACATCACACAGTCCTAGACACTTGGGAAGTGTTCGACTTGCGATTTTGTGATACAAAATCCAGCATATCTATCTTGTTTGCTGTGTCATAATAAAATAATAGTAATAGTAATAATATAGTAATAATGTATTTTTTTTATTCTAAGGCAAACCTTTTCATCCATATAAACATCCTTAAAACGGGGTGCATAAATACTATCATGATCATCTCCCAAGTGAGGAGCCTCAGCCAAAATCTGGGACTGAACCCAGAGCTTTGGGGGACCAAAGCAGGCGGCCTTAAAGCAACAGGACTGGGAGTTTTTGTGTGTTTTTTTTTAGCAAGGGGTGGTCTCCTTTGCATAAAAAGCATGGCTTGGACCTGGCTTTTAGGAAGGAGGGGAAGAGCCCTCCTTTTTTTTGTAGAAGGGGGTCTTGAAGTCTGAGAGGGTGGGAAAGATGCGTCTCCCAGGTGACATATTTGCAGTGGAGGAAGGAAAGTCGGGGTCTCCTTACAGGTGAGGCTTGTGGTCTTTTGGGCGGGATCGAGGCTGTGCCTTGGCTTCAACCATCCATTTGTCCATCTGTCCCCTTGCAGGAGGCCTCTCTGCCGCGCGTCTTCAAGCTCTTCCGGGCCCTGGGTTTGCGGCACCTTGTGGTGGTGGACAAGCACAACCAGGTAAGGCCCCAAGGCAGGTGAGGGCCCAACACACACCTTCCTTAGCGTCTCAGGAGAGGCAGTCTGGGAGCAAAAGGTGTCTAGATTTGAGGGTCTCCTGCAGAGGGTCTACTACAGGTGTGTTGCATGAATAATGCTCCCTCAAAAGGAGATGGGGGCAGTGGGAAGGGAAACATGGAAGAGACCCTCAAAGGGCATCCAGTCCAACCCCCTTCAGTCAGGCAGGAAGACACAGTCAAAGCCCTCCCAACAGACAAACATCCAACCACTCTTTATAAACCTCAAGAGAGGTTTAATTCCTGCAGAAGTGGGATGCTGGTTCTGTTCAAATGTGGGTATCATTATAACTTGTATAATTTGAACAAATAGTTGAGTTGCAGTTAGTTTAAACCAGGGGTCCTCAAAGTTTTTAAGCCAAGGGCCGGTCCACAATCCTTCAGACTGTTGAGGGGCCAGATTATCATTTGAAAAAAAAATACAAAAAAAATCCAATGCACACTGCACATGTCTTATTTGTAGTGCAAAAACAACAACAACAACAAGAACAATGAAAGAACAATACAATATTTAAAAATAAAAACAATGTGTTGTTGAAGGCTTTCATGGCCAGAATCACAGGGTTGTTGTATGTCTTTCGGGCTGTGTGGCCATGTTCCAGAAGCATTCTCTCCTGACGTTTCGCCCACATCTATGGCAGGCATCCTCAGAGGTTGTGAGAGGTTGTGTCACAACCTCTGAGGATGCCTGCCATAGATGTGGGCGAAACGTCAGGAGAGAATGCTTCTGGAACATGGCCACACAGCCCGAAAGACATACAACAACCCAATAAAAACAATTTTAACCAACATACATTTATCAGGATTTCAATGGGAAGTGTAGTCCTGCTTCTGGCCAATGAGATAGTCAAGTTAATTAGGGTTGTTGTTGTTGTTGTTGTGGTGGTTGTGTGCCTTCAAGTCATTTCAGATTTTGGGTGAGCCTAAGTCTAAAATTTATTCATTTATTATTTATTTATTTACTGCATTTATTTACTACATTTGTATCACACCCTTCTCACCCCAAAGGGGACTCAGAGTGGCTTACAAATTATATGTACATACAATATATTATATTATTAGCATAGCACAATATTAGCATTAGATATTACTATACTGAACTATACCATTATACTGAAATATTATTAGTAATATTATATGTAATATAGAATATATAATTTAATATTATTATATGGTGTTATTATTAGTGTTATATTGTACTACATTATAATATTATTATCAATATTATATGTATATACAATATATTATATTATAAAACTGAGGGCAGGGGCCAGGTAAATGAGTTCGGAGGGCTGCATCCGGCCCCTGGGCCTTAGTTTGGGGACCCCTGGTTTAAACTCTGGTTTGCTAGTAAATTGAATGACTGTCATGAAAGGAGGCCTGTCTCAAAAGCGTGTCCCTAACATGGGAAATTTGGAAAGCTCTGGTCTACTGTGATGATGGTGGTGGTAATGGTGATGATGGTGATTGTGATGGTGGAGGTGATGGTGGTGGTAGTGATTGTGGAGTTGATGATGATAATAATATACTCCATCTCCCCTGGTTGCAGGTGGTGGGCATGGTAACCCGGAAGGACCTGGCCCGTTACCGCCTGGGCAAGGAAGGCATCGAGGAGGTGCCCTTAGCGCAGACGTGACCCTGTCCTTGGCACCCTAGACCTCTCCATACCACAGAGGCCTTTGGGGAGAACTGCTGAAGAAGAGGATGAGGCCGTGGGGGCATCTTCTCCCTGATCCCTCCCAAAAAAACCCTTTTCTTGGTTCTCTTTGGCTCAATTCTCTTCTTAATTTCTCTTCCTTTGGGACACTCAGCTGGAATTGGGTCCAGGGCAAGGCCTACTACTACGTCTCCTAGAGAGGGATGAGCAGTCGCCTCATTGACCCAACTCTTCTCTTTTCTGGAGGGTCTTCTTTGCTTCCTTTAAATAGGCTTTGCCCCAGTTCTCACCAATTGTGCCTTCTAAGATCGGACTCCCCAGTTTGGACAATTTAGGGGTCTGAGCTGGTGAATTCACCAGGAAAAATACTGCGATATTCAGGACTCAGTTGTGTGTCGCACGGATTTGCATGCAGAGCGGGAGACACACGCCTTCACCTCCTTCAGCTCCATCTGCAGCACTTGTAGAAGTTACAGGGTTTTTAAAAAAACTCCCATCATCCTACAGTCAGGCGTTGCAGCCCAGAAAAAAGAAAAATCAAGAAAATGCACTTTCCTGAGTATTTTGCGCCGTTGGAGGCAGAGAGACCGGTTTCTGACACTTTGCGAAGGATTACGACTTTGTTATGGAAATAATTGTTGCTGAAATAAAAACCCAAGCTATTTATACTTTTCCCGCTTCGATGTGAAGACTCTTCCCTTGCTGTTTGTTGTTGCCATGTGTGGTAATAATGATGATTTCTACCTCCTTTTTCCCCATAAGAATTGAGACCCAAGATTCCAGGACATCTGGAAACCCTCCGAAAAAGGCATACTTTTGTTGGTATTCTTTCCTGAAATTATCTCAAAACAAGATAAAGGTTTGCCCTGACGTTAAGTCCAATCATGTCTGACTCTGGGGGTTGGTGCTCATCTGCATTTCTAAGCCGAAGAGCTGGTGTTGTCCATAGACACCTCCAAGGTCATGTGGCCACTGGCATGACTGCATGGAGTGCTATTACCTTCCCGCCGGATCGGTACCTATTGATCTACTCACATTGGCATGTTTTCGAACTGCTAGATTGGCTGGAGCAACAGCAGGTGCTCACTCCACTCCCGGGATTTGAACCTGGGACCTTTCAGTCTGCAAGTTCAGCAGCTCAGTGCTTTAACACACTTCGCCACCGGGGCTCCCAAAACAAGATAAGGGACATATTATTGCAAAACTATAGCAAAATGTGCATTAGGATGTCCCTCTTGCAAAAACAAAGTTTTGCAGTGTAACACACTTTTTCCATGACATTTATAACCCAGGAAATAACATTTATAACCCAGGAACAAAAATTGTATTACATTGTGTAATAAGAGGTGATCGTCAAGCCTATTAAAGCCACTCTTTTGTGGGTCTTCATTCCTTCCTTGTTCAAAAGCATGGCTTCAACAGGATCCCCTCTGCCTTCAGGGGGGAGCCCATGCCCACATTTTCATCGTGTCACAATGTGGCCACTGGTTGCCATGGAGGGAGCTGTGCCTCCTTGGCCAGGCCCTGCCTCCTTGCTTTCAGGGAGCCCTTTGTCGGCGGCTGCGGCCATGCTGTGCCCATAGCCCCCCGTTTTGTCTTTGCCTGCCATCATGCGGTTGGTCTATGGGGCACTGGTGCTGAGCTCGATGTTCCTGCGGGAGGACCTGCGTGGGGACCGGGAGCAAAGAGTGTCCCCCCCGTTACACAGCTCACCAGACAAGTGCATCCAGTTCCAGAACACCTTCGGCTTCCCAGAGGTCTTCTGCTGGGCCTCCTCCCAGTATCCATGGGCCCTGCGCCTGGCTGGAGTGGCCGCTCTCCTCCTCTGGGTGTGGGCTCAGGCCTGGAACAAAGGAGCCCCGCCAAAGGTAAATACACATATATATAGGCTGTCTACAAAGACGTTGCCCAGGGGACACCTGGATGTGTTACCATCCTGCTGGGAGGCTTCTCTCATGTCTCTGGGTAGATAGATTAGATAGATAGATAGATAGATAGTAGATAGATAGATAGACAGATAGAGCAGGCAAATGGTACGTAGATAGGTGGAGAAAGAGAGGACAGGCAAAAGGTATGTAGATATCTATCTGAGGCAGGCAGATGATGGGTGGATGGATGGATGGATAGATAGAGCAGCAGGAAGACAAGGATGGATGGAGTGATGGATGGATGGATGACAGAGCCAGCAGAGGATGGATATATAGAGATGGATGATAGGTAGGTAGGTAGATCCAGCTTACAGACAGGAAGGAAGGAAGGAAGGAAGGAAGGATGGATAGATAGATAGATAGATAGATAGATAGATAGATAGATAGATAGATAGAGCAGCAGGAAGACAAGGATGGATGGAGTGATGGATGGAGTGATGGATGGATGGATGACAGAGCCAGCAGAGGATGGATATATAGAGATGGATGATAGGTAGATCCAGCTTACAGACAGGAAGGAAGGGTGGATGGATAGATAGATAGATAGATAGATAGATAGATAGATAGAGCAGCAGGAAGACAAGGATGGATGGAGTGATGGGTGGATGGATGACAGAGCCAGCAGAGGATGGATATATAGAGATGGATGATAGGTAGGTAGGTAGATCCAGCTTACAGGAAGGAAGGAAGGAAGGAAGGAAGGATGGATAGATAGATAGATAGATAGATAGATAGATAGATAGATAGATAGATAGATAGAGCAGCAGGAAGACAAGGATGGATGGAGTGATGGATGGATGGATGACAGAGCCAGCAGAAAATGGATATATAGAGATGGATGATAGGTAGGTAGGTAGATCCAGCTTACAGACAGGAAGGAAGGAAGGAAGGAAGGAAGGAAGGAAGGAAGGAAGGAAGGAAGGAAGGAAGGAAGGAAGGATGGATGGATGGATGGATGGATGGATGGATGGATGGATGGATGGATGGATGGATAGATAGATAGATAGATAGATAGATAGATAGATAGATAGATAGATAGATAGAGCAGCAGGAAGACAAGGATGGATGGAGTGATGGATGGAGTGATGGATGGATGGATGACAGAGCCAGCAGAGGATGGATATATAGAGATGGATGATAGGTAGGTAGGTAGGTAGATCCAGCTTACAGACAGACAGGAAGGAAGGAAGGAAGGAAGGAAGGAAGGAAGGAAGGAAGGAAGGAAGGAAGGAAGGAAGGAAGGAAGGAAGGATGGATGGATGGATGGATGGATGGATGGATGGATGGATGGATGGATGGATGGATAGATAGATAGATAGATAGATAGATAGATAGATAGATAGATAGATAGATAGATAGAGCAGCAGGAAGACAAGGATGGATGGAGTGATGGATGGAGTGATGGATGGATGGATGACAGAGCCAGCAGAGGATGGATATATAGAGATGGATGATAGGTAGGTAGGTAGGTAGATCCAGCTTACAGACAGACAGGAAGGAAGGAAGGAAGGAAGGAAGGAAGGAAGGAAGGAAGGAAGGAAGGAAGGAAGGAAGGAAGGAAGGAAGGAAGGATGGATGGATGGATGGATGGATGGATGGATGGATGGATGGATGGATAGATAGATAGATAGATAGATAGATAGATAGATAGATAGATAGATAAAACAGGCAAATAATAGGGGCTGGGCTTTAGGACAGCTGGCTAATCACCAGCAGCAATAGATATCTACTGACAGAAAGATTGGCAGTTTGAAGCCCAGGTCAGGATGAGCACTCGACCTTCAGCCTAGCTCACTGTCCACCTAAGCAGTTTGAAATGCTTGCCATGTATATGTTCTGTGACCTGCCCTGAGTCCCCTTCGGGGTGAGAAAGGCAGAATATAAATGCTGTAAATAAACAAATAAATAAATAAATAGATGAAGGCAAATGATGGATAGATGAATGAGGTAGGAGGATGAGGTAGGAGGATGGGTGGATGGAAGATAGAACAGGCAAATAGTAGATTGATAGATATAGATCTATCTAACATCTATCTGAGGTAGGCAGATGATGGATAGATAGAGCAGGCAGATAATAAGTACCGTAGTAGGTAGATGAGGCAGGCAAATGATAGATAGATGGATGGATACATATAGATGAAGAAGGAAGATGACAGACAAGCATACAGACAGATCACAATTTCTCTTCTCTCTGCAGCCAAAGCCTGAGACACAGAGAGAACTGGACTTCCAAATCCCACAGAAAAGAGGTACCAGTATGTTCCCTCTAATCTCTTCTGTCAAAGTTTGAGGCCTCCGCAAACTACAACTCCCAGAGTTCCATAACATTGATCCATGGAAGTCAAAGTGGTGCCAAACTGCTCCAACCATGACACCACATTGGTTCTCTGTTAACAATCTGATCACTCAGACCTACCACAAATTTTCGTAAATAAAAGCCATTGATCTCATTGATTTCCTTTCCCTTTCTTACAGGCTCTCTGTGTATCTGTGGGGAACCACTAATTTCCAGATTTGAAAGGTAGGCGAAACCTCTTTCTCATCCTTCAAAGCAACTCCTATATTTTTAAATCATCTCAGTTCCTAACCAAGTTCTTTTCCACATTGTTCGGTAGCTCAGCCTTCCATCTGCAACCATTTGGATATATTAGAATATCTTTACCATGTAAGAAAATCTCCTCTTCCTGTTGTTTTTCTTGCAGATTTGAGCCACTTCACAGGAGATGGGGCTCTTCTTCAGTGGTCTGTCGCATCTCCGGAGTCGACAAATCAGATTATTACAGAAGGAAATATCCTCCCGTCATTCCGAAGATCCTCTCTTCGTCTTCTTCTTCCTCCTCATCCTCCTCTTCAATCCAATTAAAACATCTGGCGGTTCAGTCCAGTTGTGGACTATTTCAGACGGTGACCACAGAGGAGTCTTCATGGATGGTCTCCGATTCCTTGGAAGAGCCAGAAAGCAAAACGTTTGATCCGTCCTCTGAAGTAGATGATCCCAAATCACATAAAATTGAGCAGAAAGACTCCCCTGTATATCATAGATGCCCTGACGTGAAAAAGTCTGAGCCCCAAATAACAGAATGCTCAGAAATACATGAAAGGCCAGAGAAACGCCTTCCTGAGAAACGCCTTCCTGAGAAACACTTTCCCGAGAAACACTTTCCCGAGAAACGCCTTCCCGAGAAACACCTTCCTGAGAAATGCCTTCACGAGAAACACCTTCCTGAGAAACACCTTCCTGAGAAACGCCTTCCTGAGCAACATGTGCCTTCGTTTGCACAAATCAATTTTGTCCAGAGCTCGGCATTTAAAAAAGACGATGAGGTCTTTTTGGTGGAGAAATCTCTTCAAATCTGCATGGTGCCCCCAGATGGGGACAACCCCCCAATCTTAATTGAGGGAGAAGGAGGCGATAAACCCAATGTGCTGGCTTTGCTAGGCCGAATAGTGAACCTTGAAGAGGATTTGAAAGTGGAGAAACCTCCGACGCCGAAGGCCCTTCCGCGAACTGAACGTTTTGGGTGGAATGTAGCCGTCCGCACCTCTTCGGCTGTGTCTGATTTTGACCCAAACGTATTAATTGTGGACAAAATGGGGGCAGGAATTCTGGGTCTCCTGGAGTTTCATGTCAAAAAGAAAATGGTGCAGCATCACTGTGGAGCACCCACAGTCGTGGTGCGATCACTGCAGCATTTCCAGTCTCTGGAGGACTTCAGCCCAATGGCGCGGTCAGCAAAGGGGTTAACTCCCATCTGCGCCAGGAGTCCGGCCAGCCTTGTTTTGGCACACAGAAATGTCAAGCCGATCTATGCCAAACCTCGGCAGAAACCCCTCAAAGAAAGGGAACGTTATGTCTTGCATCGGGCAGCAGAACCGAGGAGAGTCACCTCTTTCAAGAAGAAGCCCAGGGTTGTGATGCCATCATCTCAAGGTCCGAGGGAGAGGTACGTCCTCCTCTCAATGCAGCCAGACGAACTCAAGCGGATTGTGTTTCACCTCACGGTGAAAATGCTCGAAATCAAGAGGGGGGCCTTCCCCAAAATCGTGGAGAACTCCTTCCGCACCTTCAGCCGCTTCTCCTGCCGCCCGCTGCCCAAGACCATCCGCCTGGGAAACAAGGTCCCCCGGGCGAAGAAGCCTACCCTGCCTTTCATCCCCGAAGAGATCATGTGCCTCCTTGACCTCAACATCAAGCACAAGTACTTGGTCTATGCGTGGAGGCTCCCCACACCCTTCAAAGAGGCCAGCGGCGCCTCCCCACGCCCTTCAAAGAGGCCAGCGGCACCTAAGACCCCTGCCTTAGCTGACAAAGAGGTAGTGCAGGCTCAGCTTTCGGGGCAAATCCTTGCGCCCCCATCGTCACAAATGCCACTTGGTGTTCCGCCTTGTCCTTCGTTGGTGCTTGCTGAAGAATTCCCAGAAAGACTTGCCCAACCTCTGGAAGAGGACATGAAAGAGGGACGTCTGGAGATGATGCAAGAAGAGCATTTGGAGAAAATGTATAAGGACCAAGGAGTGCAAACGCAAGAAGAACACCCAGAGGAAATAAAAGAGGGACGTCTGGAGATGATGCAAGAGGAGCATTTGGAGAAAATGTATAAGGACCATGGACAGCAAACGCAAGAAGAACACCCAGAGGAAATGAAAGAGGGACATCTGGAGATGATGCAAGAGGAGCATTTGGAGAAAATGTATAAGGACCAAGGAGTGAAAACGCAAGAAGAACACCCAGAGGAAATGAAAGAGGGACATCTGGAGATGATGCAAGAGGAGCATTTGGAGAAAATGTATAAGGACCATGGACAGCAAACGCAAGAAGAACACCCAGAGGAAATAAAAGAGGGACGTCTGGAGATGATGCAAGAGGAGCATTTGGAGAAAATGTATAAGGACCATGGACAGCAAACGCAAGAAGAACACCCAGAGAAAATGAAAGAGGGACATCTGGAAATGATGCAAGAGGAGCATTTGGAGAAAATGTATAAGGACCATGGAGAGCAAACGCAAGAAGAACACCCAGAGAAAATGAAAGAGGGACGTCTGGAGATGATACAAGAGGAGCATTTGGAGAAAATGTATAAGGACCATGGACAGCAAACGCAAGAAGAACACCCAGAGGAAATAAAAGAGGGACGTCTGGAGATGATGCAAGAGGAGCATTTGGAGAAAATGTATAAGGACCATGGACAGCAAACGCAAGAAGAACACCCAGAGGAAATGAAAGAGGGACGTCTGGAGATGATGCAAGAGGAGCATTTGGAGAAAATGTATAAGGACCATGGACAGCAAACGCAAGAAGAACACCCAGAGGAAATGAAAGAGGGACGTCTGGAGATGATGCAAGAGGAGCATTTGGAGAAAATGTATAAGGACCATGGAGAGCAAACGCAAGAAGAACACCCAGAGGAAATGAAAGAGGGACGTCTGGAGATGATACAAGAGGAGCATTTGGAGAAAATGTATAAGGACCATGGAGAGCAAACGCAAGAAGAACACCCAGAGGAAATGAAAGAGGGACGTCTGGAGATGATGCAAGAGGAGCATTTGGAGAAAATGTATAAGGACCATGGAGAGCAAACGCAAGAAGAACACCCAGAGGAAATGAAAGAGGGACATCTGGAGATGATGCAAGAGGAGCATTTGGAGAAAATGTATAAGGACCAAGGAGTGCAAACGCAAGAAGAACACCCAGAGGAAATGAAAGAGGGACGTCTGGAGATGATGCAAGAGGAGCATTTGGAGAAAATGTATAAGGACCAAGGAGTGAAAACGCAAGAAGAACACCCAGAGGAAATGAAAGAGGGACATCTGGAGATGATGCAAGAGGAGCATTTGGAGAAAATGTATAAGGACCAAGGAGTGAAAACGCAAGAAGAACACCCAGAGGAAATGAAAGAGGGACATCTGGAGATGATGCAAGAGGAGCATTTGGAGAAAATGTATAAGGACCAAGGAGTGAAAACGCAAGAAGAACACCCAGAGGAAATGAAAGAGGGACATCT
Source organism: Anolis carolinensis (assembly GCF_035594765.1). Lineage (NCBI taxonomy): Eukaryota > Metazoa > Chordata > Lepidosauria > Squamata > Anolidae > Anolis > Anolis carolinensis. The sequence continues at coordinate 7,681,212 of NW_026943824.1, forward strand.
GGAGATGATGCAAGAGGAGCATTTGGAGAAAATGTATAAGGACCAAGGAGTGAAAACGCAAGAAGAACACCCAGAGGAAATGAAAGAGGGACGTCTGGAGATGATGCAAGAGGAGCATTTGGAGAAAATGTATAAGGACCAAGGAGTGAAAACGCAAGAAGAACACCCAGAGGAAATGAAAGAGGGACATCTGGAGATGATGCAAGAGGGACTCCCTGAAAAAACGGAAGAGCAACATCCAGAGAAGATGCAAGAGGCTGGAGGCCAGGAGCCCAAGGAGGATCTCCTGCCTTCCTCTGTGGAGAGTCCAAAGCCTCCTGCAGAAGTGACCGAACATGAAGAAAGGTCAAGGATGGAGCCAGAAGGACACTTGACTAGCACTGTCCTCCCACCGATGGTGGCCAGAGAGGCCCTGCCTGGAGTGGATGATGAGCAAATGATGGGGAAGGAAGAAGCTACAATGTCCCTGAAACAGATGGAGCCTAGAAGGTCCGAGGAGGTGCCTCTGCCGCTTCCCTTTGTCCAAAAAGGTCGAAATAGGGAGGGATCCAGGACCAAAGGGAACGAAGGACCTCTAGAGCAGCCAGAGAGGACACCGTCCCACAAGGCTGTCCTCAGGCCTGGGACGGAGGAAGCGCCCAAGCGTCCGAAGGAGGCCTCCACCATGAGGGCCAGCCTCATGCTGCAGCTGGACCTGGCCAAGGAGAAGCTCAACCTGCACCTCCAGAAGAAGATGGACGCCAAGCTGCAACCGACGCAAGGGGCCAGGCTGGACCTCGACATGAGGCTCGAAGGAAGGAACAAAAGCCATCGCCGCCGCCACCCTCACCGCAGCGACCGCCCGGCCTCTCGCTCCGAGTCCCAACCCCACCGGCCCTTCTGCTACGTCTGCATGCCTCTGGACGACAGCGGCTCAGCCGTCAAGACCGTCCGCTGGATGCTTCCCAGTTGGATTCAGGAGATGAACGGCCACCGGGTGCCACTCGTGGCCCGCTTCGAGAGAAAGTCCGCCAGGAGCCAATGAAGTGAATGGGGAGTGATGGTGCCTTGCTAGCAGCGGGAAGGGAGCTCTCTTTGGTATAGACATCAGTCCTGCAAGAATCCAGAATAACAGAAAGAAAGGGATTGAGGAATGAAACAAAAGGAAGGAAAAACTATTAAAAACATATAACCGTGGAAGCAAAGCTCGTCACTTCAATTAATGCAGTAATTATGAGGGATAATAATGCAATTACAGTAGAGTCTCACTTATCCAAGTCAAACCGGCAGAAGCTTGGATAAGCAAATATCTTGGATAATAAGGAGAGATTAAGAAAAAGCCTATTAAACATCAAAATAGGTTATGGTTTTACAAATTAAGCACCAAAACATCATGTTATACAACAAATTTGACAGAAAACGTAGTTCATTACACATTAATGCTATGTAGTAATTACTGTATTTACGAATTTAGCACCAAAATATCATGATATATTGAAAACATTGACTACAAAAATGGCTTGGATAATCCAGAGGCTTAGATAAGAGAGGCTTGGATAAGTGAGACTCTACTGCAGGGGTCCTCAAACTTTTTAAGCCGAGGGCCGGTCTACAATCCTTCAGACTGTTGAGGGGCCGGATTATCATTTGAAAAAAAAAATACAAACAAATTCCAATGCACACTGCACATGTCTTATTTGTAGTGCAAAAACAACAACAACAATGAAAGAACAATACAATATTTAAAAATAAAAACAATTTTAACCAACATACATTTATCAGGATTTCAATGGGAAGTGTGCTCATGCTTCTGGCCAATGAGATAGTCAAGTTAATTAGGATTGTTGTTGTTGTTGTTGTTGTTGTTGTGTGCCTTCAAGTCATTTCAGACTTTGGGCAAGCCTAAGTCTAAAATCTATTTATTTATTATTTATTTATTTACTGCATTTATTTACTACATTTGTATCACACCCTTCTCACCCCAAAGGGGACTCTGAGTGGCTTACAAATTATATGTACATACAATATATTATATTATTACCATAGCACAATATTAGCATTATATATTACTATATTGAACTATACTGTAATATTATTAGTAATATTATATGTAATATAGAATATATAATTAATATTATTATATGGTATTATTATTAATGTTATATTGTATTACATAGTAATATCATTTATTATTTATTTATTTATTTGCGACATTTATATACCGCCCTTCTCACCCCGAAGGGGACTCAGGGCGGTTTACAAGTATATATACATACAATATATTATATTATACAACTATATCGCAATATTATTAGTAATATTGCATGTAATATAAATATACAATTATAATAGTCAATTATAATTATTATTACATTGTATTACATCATAATATTATTATTAATATTACATGGATATACAATGTATTATAATATTAGTATTATTATCAATATTATATGTATATACAATATATTATATTATAAAACTGAGGGCGGGGGCCAGGTAAATGACCTCGGAGGGCCGCATCCGGCCCCCGGGCCTTAGTTTGGGGACCCCTGCTCTACTGTATTAGTATTATTATTTCTTACCTGACTGTCTTAACAGCTTGGGATAAAACACAATACCATTATCATCATTATATATCAGGCTTGGGCTAAGTTGGGCCTTCCCTTCAGGCGTTTTGGACTACAACTCCCAGCATTCCTCACAGCCTCAGGCCCTTTCCTTTTCCCCCTCAGCCGCTTAAGCGGCTGAGGGGGAAAAGGAAGGGGCCTGAGGCTGTGAGGAATGCTGGGAGTTGTAGTCCAAAACACCTGAAGGGAGGGCCTAGCCTAGGCCTCACACAGGGAACTCAAAGGAAAAGTGAAACCCAGCGCATGCGTAGAAGGAACGGGGGAAGGAAAACTTCTTCTTTACGCGCCTGCGCAATCGGGCATCACAGAGCCTCCCTTTCTTAGTGGCCTGTGCGCAGGCGCGGACGAGAACGCGCCCCAGCGCGTCGGGAGCGGCGCCAGCCTAGAAGGGAGCGAGGCGGCCCCTTCAACGCAGGCGCGGTGGCCAAGTGGTAAGGCGTCGGTCTCGTAAACCGAAGATCACGGGTTCGAACCCCGTCCGTGCCTCGCTCGCGATGGGATCGCGATAAAAAAAAAAATAGGCCCTCTCCCGTCCGGACGCTCGCCTTCCTTCCGGGGAAGCGGGAGGTCGCGGGGAAAGCGGGAGGGAGGCTCATTTTTAGGGCCATTTGAGCCGAAGACCCGCCCCCCCTCCCCAAAACACGCAGGTTTCCTATTCTTACGTTGCAAAAAGACACGTGTCGGGTGGGTTGTGAGCCCAATCCATTCTTATGATCAGTTTGCAACAATTTTGTACTCATTTATGGAATGGACCCAGTTTTATTCCTCCAGTTTAGTGCAGAGTGCTTTGTTTCATCCCACTCCTGATGTGTTTACATTGCAGAATGAATGCAGTTTAATACCACTATAACCACTATGGTTGAATGATATGGAATCCTGGGATTTAGAGCTTGGAGACTCTCAAGCATTCAAGGAAAGGAAGCCAACATTATTATTATTATTATTACTATTATATGTATATTTATACTCTGCTTTTTCTCTCCACTAGAAAACTTATTGTTATTGTTATTCATGGCAGGAATCACTGGGTTGCTGTGAGTTTTCCGGGCTGTTTCGCCCTGTTCCAGAAGCATTCTCTCCTGACATTTCGCCCACATCTATGGCAGGCACCCTCAGAGGTTGTGAGGTCTGTTGGAAACTAATCGAGTGGGGTTTATCTACCTGTGGAATGATGCCCAGGGTGGGAGAAAGAAATAACTCTGTGTGAATGTTGCCATAATTAGCACTGAATGGCCTTGCAGCTTCAAAGCCTGGCTGCTTCCTGCCTGGGGGGAATCCTTTGTCAGGAGGTGTTAGCTGGCCCTGATGGAGCCTCCGGTGGCCTAGGGGATAAAAGCCTTGTGACTTGAAGGTTGGGTTGCTGACCTGAAAGCTGCCAGGTTCGAATCCTACCCAGGGAGAGTGCGGATGAGCTCCCTCTATCAGCTCCAGCTCCATGCGGGGACATGAGAGAAGCCTCCCACAAGGATGGTAAAACATCAAAAAACATCCGGGCGTCCCCTGGGCAACGTCCTTGCAGACGGCCAATTCTCACTCCAGAAGCAACTCCGGTTGCTCCTGACACGAAAAAAAAAAGCTGGCCCTTATTGTTTCCAGCTAACACCTCCCGACAAAGGATTTCCCCCCCAGGGAGGAAGCAGCCAGGCTCTGAAGCTGCAAGGCTATTCAATGTCAATCAAGGTGATTAACTGCGACATTCACACTTGCTTCAAACAGGCATGACATCTTTCTCCACATTATTGCAGATATATAAATCCCACTTGCCTAGACCTCACAACATCTGAGGATGCCTGCCATAGATGCGGGTGAAACGTCAGGAGAGAATGCTTCTAGAACATGGCCACCGATCCTGGAGCACTCACAGCAACCCAGTGATTCTGGCCATGAAAGCCTTCGACAACACAGACTTATTACGGGGGTTATCTAGAAAATAGATTACGTTTTGGAATTAAAAATGAACAAAGTATAGGAGAAAACATTTACCATATGCAGTTGAAGGCCAGACCCAAATACCACTTCTCAACATAGTCGCCATTCTAATCTAGGCTCCTCTTATAGCGATGAATGAGCTTGGCAACTCCTTCCCCACAAAACTCTGCCGCTTGCGTCCTCAGCTTAGCGTTTTGGCAACGCTGCGCAGCTGTGGGAAGGGTGACTGGCTGGTTGAAGATGCAAGCGGCAGAGTTTTGTGGGGAAGGAGTTGCCAAGCTCATTCATCACTATGATAAGTGCCTAGATTTGAATGGTGACTATGTTGAGAAGTGGTATTTGGGTGCGGCTTTCAACTGCATATGGTAAATATTTTCTCCTATACTTTTTGAGGATGCAAGCGGCAGAGTTTTGTGGGGAAGGAGTTGCCAAGCTCATTAATTGCTATGATAAGTGCCTAGATTTGAATGGCGACTATGTTGAGATGTGGTATTTGGGTGTGGCTTTCAACTGCACATGGTAAATGTTTTCTCCCATACTTTGTTCATTTTTAATTCCAAAACATAATCTACTTTCTGGATAACCCTCGTATTTATTATTGTTATTCTATCACTCTCTTGATTGACACACAATGCCGTTTAGAAATTCATACAACGCACCAATATTAAAATAAAATACTTTTTAAAGTAGACCTCTTAAGTGGTGCCAAACTGCATCAAATCTTACAATGTAGATGCAGCCTTGGTTTGCAAACACTCTCATAGCCTAAGGAAAAAGAAAACCCTTTAATTTTCATTTTATGGAAATACATCTTTTTTTAATGTGTTTTCGATTCCGGATTTCCATGATAGAAAAAAAACATGTTAAATATCAAACCCAAAGTCCGAGTCTTTTTTCCATTGAAATGCATGAAAGGAAGGAGGGAGGGAGGGACATCGCTGGTCTCTCCTTTGGGAAATAACGGACGCAAAGGGGGAATCTCTCCAAAAAGGAAAGTGTTGGCTTGAGGGTCAAGGAAAGGTCCCAAGTGCCAGGCCAGAGGTCATAATTCCGCATCAAAGTCCGGATATGGGGATGATCCCCTCCGCTTTTGGGACCGAAAGGGTTCGAAGGAAACGGTCCAGGAGGCAGTTTAAAGAGTTAAACCAGGGTCCGAAGAGATCCAGATTCGCATCCAGACCCCTCTCTCCATGACGCCGGCCCGTTCTCCGAAGCAGAGGCCAGGAGGGGTGACTGCAGCTACCACGTGTCCGGGACGTCAAAGAGCCCGGCCGGGAGGGAGGCCGGAAGGTCTTCGCCTAAAAGAAGCACAGCAAAGAGATCGATTGTTAAGGAAGGGAATGAATGGAGACACAACAAGACTAAGGGGCATCAAAACCTAGAGATGGAAGGGGCACCCAAAGAACATCTAGCCCTACCCCATGGCAGAATATGTAAAGCAAAGTGAAGAACCTGCTTTGATTGAAGTCAAAAATCAGAAACTCCTCAAAGCACAGCAGACAAAAAAACAGTACAAGAAAACCACACTACAAACTAGAGCTGATAGCTGGCACAACAAAACATTGCATGGAAAGTTCCTTGACAAAATTGAAGGAAAAGCTGATAAGGAGAAGACCTGGCTCTGGCTCACAAATGGGACCCTGAAGAAGGAGACAGAAGGCCTGATCCTTGCAGCCCAGGAGCAAGACATCAGGACAAATGCAATTAAGGCCAAGATCGAAAAATCAGATGATGACCCAAAATGCAGACTGTGCAAGGATACCGACGAAACCATGGATCATATCCCCAGCTGCTGTAAGAAAATCGTACAGACAGACTACAAACAGAGGCACAACTATGTGGCCCAAAGGATTCATTGGAACTTATGCCTCAAGTACCACCTCCCAGCAGTAAAGAACTGGTGGGATCACAAACCTGCAAAAGTATTGGAAAATGAGCACACAAAGATACTGTGGGACTTCCGAATCCAGACTGACAAAGTTCTGGAACACAACACACCAGACATCACGGTTGTGGAAAAGAAAAAGGTTTGGATCATTGATCATTGAAGGAACACCATCCAAGCCCTCTCCACAGATGGACACCCTGACTTGAAATCCTCCAGAGAAAAAGTCCACTAGGGTTGGAAGGGATCTACGGGCCATCCAGTCCATTCCCGTTCTGCCATAAAGGGACACACAAGCAAAGCGCTCCCGACAGATGGCCAATCAGCCTCTGCTTATGCTTATTATTATTGATAATGATGATAATAATCTATATATATAAAAGGGTAATGAAATTTCGTCCTAGGACAAAACAACAAAACAACACATCCCAGAAACACTAAACTTGGCAGCACAACCCCTCATCCATGCCTCTACGTTCATACAACAAAAAGAAAAGAAAAATAAAGTCCTAATTAGAAGGAGAGGAATAATTGTTTTTATCCAATTGCTGCCAGTTAGAAGGCTAAGCTCCGCCCAGGGGACAGACAGAGTTAGGCCTCACTTAGGCCTCTTCCACACTGCCTATAAAATACAGATTATCTGATTTTAACTGGATGATATGGCAGTGTAGACTCAAGGCCCTTCCACAGAGCTATGTAACCCATTTATAATGGACTTAATGTCAGGGGAAAACCTTTACCCTTTACCTTAACTACCACCAATTCCTCAATACTTTATTTCCCATACCACCAGACTTCGCCACAGCAACGCGTGGCCGGGCACAGCTAGTAATACTATAGAATCCTGGAGTTGGACCCCATCCAATCTAATCCTCTTCTGCCACTCACTTGGTGAGCCCGGCTCCATTTTGGCTTTCTTGAGCCGCTTGGCCTTCTTCTTCCCTTCTTGGGAGTCTGTGTTGGCATCAGTGGAACCCTGCTCTTCCTCCTCCTCCTCTTCCTCCTCCTCCTCTTCTTCCTCTTCTTCCTCTCCATCTCCACAGCCGCTCTCCTCCTGGATGGGGCTCATGCTCCTCTTCCCCGCTGCGCTGCTCGCCGTGAAGCTGGAAAGAAGAAACAGAGGGCCCAAGGCACCCAAAGGTTAATCTGCACCCAAAGCACAGTCTTCCCAAAATCCCATATATTTCCAGAACATCTAAAGAGCATTTCTAGTTGTCTTAATACAGTGGGTCCCCAGGTGTTTTGGCCTGCAACTCCCAGAAATCCCGGCCAGTTTACCAGCTGTTAGGGGGACCCATCTGGATCGTGGGAGTTGAAGTCCAAAATACCTGGAGGAGGGCCAAAGTTTGCCCATGCCTGCCATAAACTCACCTGTTGGGGTTGTAATACCGGCCCTGGACCGTGCCATACGGGGCGGCCTGGGTCTTGAGGCGCTTGCTCTCGGCCTCCTTCCATCCATCTTCGGCCCACTTCCGCTTTGCTGGCCGCTTCTCCTCGCGCTTCTTCTCCACATATTCGGCATAGGTCTGGATCCGGTAGCTTTCTGCGTATTTGCTGGTGTTGACAGCTGAGAGAGAGAAAAAGTGGGAGACAAATACAGTAATAATAATATAGTAAAATAATAAAACAACATAAATAAAAATAATAGTATAATATAAAATATAATAACAATAATAAAATAAAAACAACAAAATAATAATATAATAGTAATATAGTAAAAATAATAATATAATAATAGTATAATAATATAAAATTATAATATATACAATACTAGCAGTGCCCAGCCATGCGTTGCTGTGGTGTTGTCCTGGTGGTGTTGGTGAGAAATTGTTGAGGTAGTGGTGGTATTGAATGTCTGTTGTATGGTAGTCTTTATGTTTAGTATGCACACTGAAGTGGATTATATGGCAGTGTGGAGTCAAGATAATTCAGTTCAAAGCAGATAATATAAGATTCTAAATGGGTTATATAGATGTGGAAGGGCCTTGAGTCTACACTGCCATATAATCTAGTTAAAATCTGATAATCTGTGGAAGAGGTCTAAATGAGGCCTAACTGTGCCTGTCCCCTGGGCTGAGTAGGCTGCTAGGAGACCAAGTGGCCGGAGCTTAGCCTTCTAACTGGCAGCAATTGGATAAAAACTATTATTCCTCTCCCTGTAATTAGGACTTTATTTTTCTTTTCTTTTTGTTGTATCAACCTAGAGCCGTGAATGATGGGTTGAGTGGTCAAATTTCGAGGTTGGGGGGCCTGTAGTTTTGTTGTTTTGTCCGCTGCCCTGATGCCATCACTCTTTTATATATATAGATTAATAATACATAGAGAATGAAAGGCAAAGAATGATGACAACAGCTGATGAAAATTCACAAATATAGAGATGGGCACATTAACTACCATATATACTCGAGTATAAGCCAACCGAATATAAGCCGAGGCACCTAATTTTACCACAAAAAACTGGGAAAACTTATTGACTCGAGTATAAGCCAAGGGTGGGAAATGCAGCAGCTACTGGTAAATTTCAAAAATAAAATTAGATACCAATAAAATTACATTAATTGAGGCATCAGTGGGTTAAATGTTTTGAATATTTATTGTATTTCAAAGAAATACAGTAAACTAACTCTATAAGTGGAAAAGCAACAATAACTTTATAATAATAATAATCATCATCAACAACAGCTTAATTTGTCCCCTGCCCTATCTCTCTCCCGCTGGAGACCCAGGCCGGCTTTCAACATAGTAACAAACAAACATATAATGCCTACATAAACAATGCAGAGCTAGATATAGATCTATCATGATATATACTAATTTCACATGTGTATTTCCCCCTGAAACCTTTGCAAATCCTCTATGTGCATTTTCCTCCTGCAATATTTCCAAGCCCGATTTATCAATGTTTATATTTATCTAAACATCTGTGTGTGTGTGTGTGTGTGTGTGCGCGCGCATGTGCATTTTTCCTCTGCACTTGCAAACATGTGAGGGTAAAATTCATATAAAATTCATATATAAAATTAATGTATACATACAGGTACATGGAAATCTCTAGTTATCTATATTTACATAGGATTTGCAAAGACCTATAAACATATGAGGGGAAAATTGATATATTAATGTATTTGTAGGGAGACCATCTATATAAATATTTAGAAGTTTTGGGGCATGCATTTACCCAAGGAAGAAATGCAAGCAAAGCCCCCCTAAAAACAACTTTGTCCTCTTTTCTCCTGCCCTTTCCCACCTCTTTTCTTTCTCCCTTTTTCAAACTCTAAAAGTAGCCAGAAAAGGCTTTTAAAAACTTCTCCCCCCCTCCCAAAAAAGCCCACTTCATTTTTGTTTCCTTAGGAATAAAAAGAAATACACACCTTCTGTTGCTCTCTTTTCCCTCCTTCCCTTCCTTTGGACTCAAATGTTCTTGCAATAATAGTAGTAGTAGTAGTAATAGTAATAATAATAATAATAATAATAATAATAATAATAATAGTAATAGCAATGAATCTTTTTTGTGGCAAAATCTTTTTTTCTTCCCCTTCTGCCCATGCAATCTGGCTTGCAAGGGTTTCTCTCACACTCTCCTTTCGCTTTTGAAAACATTCGCTTCTTCTCTGTCTCTCTCTCAAAAAAAAGTAAGATAACCAGCCTGGGAGGAGAAGCAGAGGAGGGAGGTTTTGGAAAAGAAAACATACTGTGGCCTCCAGGCTCTGGCTGCTGGCTTGACCTTGACTGGAATATAAGCCGGGGGAGGCTTTTTCAGCTCATAAATAAGGGCTGAAAAACTCAGCTTACCAGCATATACGGTAAGTTGATGAAGGGATATATTCATCCAACAACAAAAAAGATTAGGACTTACTGAGAGGGACATTTCTTTAATGAGTTTTTAGGATGTTATTATAAGTGATTATATAACAGCATTGAAAGGCAACAGCCTGCAGTGAGAGGTTTATAGATTAGTTTTTTTGGCTTTTAGCTTTCTCCTTCTTGTGTCTAGTTTTTCTCTTAGTTAGTTGTGTTCTTATTGTAGATGTGTGTGTCCTTGTTCATTTTATGTTTGTTAAAAAATGCCAGAATGCTCATTTGTTTAAATATGTTTCTGTTTGGTTTTTCTTTTTGTCCTTGGACAGTCAAAAGTGCCACTTGCCAAATAAAAAAGGCCCTGTTTTATAAGACTTACCGATCTGGACCTGTTCTGCCTGGCTGAGCGAGACGAAGGCAGATGTGTCGTCGATCCAGGAGACCTGGATGTTGCCTGCAAGAAAAGGGAAGGAGAGGATGGATGGCCTCAAGTGCCACAAAGAGAGGGCTGCGAAGGGAAAGGGAGGAGGCCCACTCACCAAAAGCGCTGAAAAGGCGGTAGAGATCACTCGTCTTCCACTCTTTGGGGAATGTGACGTAAAGGACATGATCACGCTTGGGCTGCACTGCAAAGGAAGGGAAGAAAAAACCCTCAACATCAGTTTGGGGATTTATATATAAAGGTACTATAAAGGTACTATATGGTATAAAATCGCAATGAGTGGCAAGAGAAGTCCTAAGTGGTGGGTTCATGGGTGAGGTTTTGTTTGTTATGGTTGTATTTTGTTTGTAATTGCTTCTATTAGTTGTATTTGTTATATCATTTTAAAATAATAATAATAATAATAAAGAAATGGCAACTCACAGTCTGGCCCTTCCAGGTTCAGGTATGGGATGTCCATCACCCGCATCAGGAACAACCTGAAGCGAAAGGGGGGAAAGTCACTTGCAATTTAGGTTGTGAGAGATAAAAAGCCATAGTGATCATGCACTGAGCAACAAAGAGAGGCAACTCACTTGTTGAAAAATGGCTCAATGAGCTTTGATCTTGTGGAGACGTGGCTTTTTGGAGGGCTGAGGAACGAACCTAGTGAGCAGAAGACAATTTGCCATTAGTTCTGCACATGAAGCTCATAAATGGCTTCCATGACATATTAGCTCTCTTTCTATTTATTTATTTACAGCATTTATATTCCGCCCTTCTCACCCCGAAGGGGACTCAGGGCAGATCACATTACACATATAGGCAAACATTCAATGCCTTTTAACATAGAACAAAGACAGACAAACATAGGCTCCGAGAGGGCCTCGAACTCATGACCAGAGTGATTCATTGCAGTGATTCATTGCAGCTGCTCTCCAGCCTGCGCCACAGCCCGAGCCCTTTCACTCATCTTAGTCTATAGGTTAACTTTATAGCTTAACATCATCATGTTATTTTTATTTCTCATTGCGTGTATACATGAAGTGAATAAATGGTTTCTATGTCTTACCAAATAGATCTCCTTCTATTTCTCCTTTCGCTGGATTCCCATACCAGTCTCAACCCATTTATTCTCCCAAATTCCAATGTATGATGGTGGCAACAAAGATAAACACATTGCATGCCATTTTAAATTGTGAATTTTAAAATCCATTTCATCAATGGATTTTAACTTGCATTTTAACTTTGTGTAACTCGTTGTCTGTGTTTTCATAGTGTTTTTTCTCTTACCTGAATGAAGTTGGGTCCCACCTCAATCCAAAGAGGGGTGAGCAATAAATGCATTATTATTATTGGACCGAGAAGACAACAAACGCACCCAGATAGTTTGCCATGGAGATGAAGCACAGGCCGGTGATGTAGGCGTCGTATCCGGCCTCATGCAGCTGCTCCGAAGCCGTGTCGTAACTGGGGAAGCCTTCCGCTGTTTCTGGGCAAAGAAGGAAACAGGGCTTTCAAAGACTGTTACTTCACTTAAACTGCCATTATAACGCAGATTAAACTGGATTCTGTTCAATTGACCTTGCAAAGGCATTCGACACAGTTAATCGCAGCGCTCTCTGGACCATCCTCCAAAAAATCGGGTGCCCTGACAAATTTGTGAACATCCTGCGGCTCCTCCATGATAACATGATGGCAACCGTCTTGGACAGCAAACGGCTCCCAAAGTGACCCATTTAAGGTGGAATCAGGTATCAAGCAGGGATGTTATTGCCCCCACCTTATTTTCCATCTTCATTGCTATGATACTTCACCTTGTTGATGGGAAGCTTCCCACAGGGGTAGAAATCATCTATCGGAAAGATGGCAAGCTATTTAACCTCAGCAAACTGAGAGCCAAAACCAAGGTCACCGCAACATCTATTATAGAACTTGAATATGTGCATTCAGAAGAAGACCTACAAGCCACTCTAAACACCTTCGCAGAAGCATACAAGAAGTTCGGCCTCTCACTGAACATCGAGAAAACCAAAGTGCTCTTCCAACAGGCACCAGCCAATCCCTCTGTAATGCCAGGAATACAGCTTAATGGTGTAATATTAGAAAACTTTGACCATTTCCGCTACCTTGGCAGCCACCTCTCCACAAAAGTCAACATCGACACCGAAATGCAACATCGCCTGAGCTCTGCGAGTGCAGCATTTTTCCGAATGAAGCAGAGAGTGTCTGATGATCGGGACATCCGTAGAGATACCAAGGTGCTTGTTTACAAAGCCATTCCCCTCCCAACCTTGCTCTACGCCTGCAAAACGTGGACGATCTATAGACGTCACACTCAACTCCTAGAGCGTTTCCATCAGCATTGCCTCAGAAAAATCCTGCAAATCTCTTGGGAAAACAGGCAGACAAATGTCAGCGTGCTTGAGGAAGCAAAGACCACCAGCATTGAAGCGATGCTCCTATGCCATCAACTCCGCTGGACTGGCCACGTTGTCCGAATGCCCAATCACTGTCTCGCAAAGCTGCTACTCTACTCGGAACTCAAGAACGGGAAACGTAATGTTGGTGGGCAGGAAAAGAGAGTTAAAGATGGCCTCAAAGCTGTGGCATAGACACTGAGAACTGGGAAGCCCTGGCCCTTGAGTGCGCTAACTGGAGGTCAGCTGTGACCAGCAGTGCTGCGGACTTCAAAGAGGCATGAATGGAGGGCTTAAGGAAGAAATGTGCCAAGAGGAAGGCCCGTCAAGCCAACCCTGACCGGGACCGCCTTCCGTCTGGAAACCGATGTCCTCACTGCAGGAGAACATGCGGGTCAAGAATAGGTCTCTTCAGCCACCTAAGAACCCACCCTCAGGACCCTATGACTGGAAGACCATCATCCTCGAACTACGAGGGATCACCTAAGTAAGTAAGTAAGTGAACTGGATCCTGTGGCAGTCTAGATGGGGCCTTAGTCAACAAGCCTTTTTGTCAACATCTCCTCAAGGCAGTGATTCCCAAGGAGTGGTCCAGACTCCACAGATGGTCTGCAAGAGACAGAAAAGCTTCCTTCCTTGACTCAAAAGCATAGCAGGAAGGATCAATGCCACCATTCCTGCCCCTTCAATCTCTTCCTGTCCCTTAAGGAAGTATCATCCCAGCGGAGAGGAATCCTCTCCCGCTCTGTGGTGTTCCCAAAGGCCCCCTCCATCCATCACTTCCCATAAGTAAGTTTCCTTACCGACTTTTGGGGGACTGAAGGGGGTCTCCTTGACCCGCTTCTCCAGCTCTGCCAAGGAAGTGTTGCTGATGAGGTCCTGAAAGCAGAAGAGAGACAACGTGGGTTTTCCAGGAGCCAAGGAAGCAGGACGCCAAACCTTTGGGAGCAAATGCTTTTAGGTATGAGGACTGTCAAGGAGCCAATGGTTTCCACTTACCTTGAAGGGCTGAGTGGTAGCCATCAGTTTTGTGTCCAGCAACCTACAAGAAATAAAATATTCCCAAATCTTTAAAGGCGGCTCTTTTGTGAAAAGGGCCCCGCCAAATCAGGAGAGGTTTCCGTGTCTGACCTTGGGAAAACGCATGTCGTCAGCTCCTTGAACTCGCCGAGATCCTGAAAAGTCAAAACACCCAGATTACTGCCATCCAAAGGACAATAGGGACATATTAAAAAGTGTGTGTAAAACTCCATGCTAATTAGGATAATTAGAAAACGGGACTGCTAATATCAAGCTGGGGAAAGACATTTAGTTTTAAACGTAATTTTAATTGTACAAGTGTTTTTAATTGGGTTTTAACAATATTTAATCGTTTTAATGTTTGTATTTGCTGTGTTTTTAAATTTATTGAGGAGAAAGGAAAGATAGAATTAATTAAATAATAATGATGATGATTATGATAAAAGAAGACATTTTTGGATAAATCTTTTGGTAAGGAGGATAAATGTATTATTATTATTATTATTATTAATAATAATAATAATAATAATAATAATAATAATAATAATAATTGCCAACCTCTCCTTGAATTCAAGACATGGGTTCCGTAACACTAAAAATAGTAATTTATTTATTACCCGGCTCTCCTTACATTCAAGACAAGGGTTCTATAATAATAATCATGATGATGATGATGATGTATTTATTTATTACCCGCCTCTCTTTACATTCAACATGTGAGAATAACAACAACAACAACAATAATAATAATAGTCAAGTCAAGTCAAAATAGTTTATTGTACAGGCCCAAGGCCATGACAAAAAGCAACACATGCACACAATAGTACCCTCGGAGCAATAGACTCCAATGATACTGAGCAGAAGCCATAATCATGCTCCCGCAAGGAGTTAAAACAATGCCATTTAACAGTAATTTAAAAAAAAATTGCGAAAGAGTTCACATATAGATGCATATTGTGAGTCCACTTAATCCTTTATATTTAATTATATTTAATTTAATAATATATTATTTAATAATATATTCATTAATTACCCACCTCACCTTATATTCAAGACATGGGAATAATAATAATAATAATCATCATCATCATCATCACCATCATCCGAAAATACATTACACAGTCCTAGACACTTGGGAAGTGTTCGACTTGTGATTTTGTGATACGAAATCCAGCATATCTATCTTGTTTGCTGTGTCATACAATAATAATAATAATAATAATAATAATAATAATAATAATAATAATAATGTATTTATTCCCCCCCGCAGGTGCCACCTTGACGTGGTGGGGGGGCTTAACTGCTCCAATGATGACTGAGGGCTGTGCTGGCGGTAGTGTAACTACCGGCAGGTCCAACCAAGCCAGAGAGGCCTCAGCTGAGGAGCAGAACTAAGAGCACCTAACCCATTAGCATTATGGAGAAACAAACCCAAACGAAGTCTATACTGGCTCGGTCGTCGCCCAGGATAAAAAGGACCGCGGTGGATGCTGCTGATTCTGGACATCCATTGACAAGTGGGCTACGGAATCATCAAACCCCAAATGAACAGTCACAGAAGCGGCAGAAATACACAATGCCAGAAAACCGCACAATTATGAAATGCTACTACAAATCTGAACCTCAAAGGCGTGGCTACCAAAAAAGGATGCATCAACTGTGGAAACAAGAGTACCCTGACTCACAGATAACAGAACCCCGACTGGCTGACCAACGAAGATTCATAATCAGAAACAAAGTGTTCAGTGAAGTTGAACTTGAAGAAATCCAGAAAATTTGCAAAGTAAATTACCATCAGACCACAGCACAGACAGCAGCAGAGACTCCAGCAACACTTGGAATGGTGGAACAGATTGAACCAGAAGAAAGTGTGGAGCTTTTGCAAGAATTTCATGAACCAGCACTTGAAACATCTGCTGAACCACCAGGAACCTTGACAGCAAGACAACAAGAGCTCAAGGATAAGATCATGGCTCATGCTGCAGCAAATGCAATAAGAAAGCGGCTCCCAACTCTAAAAACAGTGCCCAAGAGACACCTGGCACCTCTCATGAAAGATGTGAATGCAGTACTCTCCACTGTCCAAATAACATCAATTGAACAAACAAACCAGTATGCCTACAGTGCAGCAGTGATAGTAACAGAAGAGCTTGGGCTCCTACAACCAAGGCAGCCCCAAAGAAAATCGACTGGAAAACCAAAGTGGAAGGTCAGGCTAGAGTTGAAAATCAAAAAGCTTAGATCAGATGCAAGTAACCTGAAAAATATGAAAGAGAAGAAACTGAAGAATGACAAAATCAAGCAATACCTGATCCGAAAGTACTGGCTGAACACCAGAAAAATTGAAGAAGCTTTGGAAATTGTGAAAGAACAAATTACAGCAACAGCCAGAAAAATTGAAAGGTATGAAGCCAGAATCATCCAGTACAGACAAAATCAACTGTTTCAATCAGACCAAAGACGATTCTATCAGAGCCTGAACCAAAAAACAGACACAGTAACCATAAAGCCAGAGAAAACTGCAACAACGAAGTTCTGGAAAGAGCTTTGGGAAAACAATAAGAACTACAACAAAAACGCTGGGTGGATAAAGGAGTTTGAAGGAAAATTCTCACAGAACAAAATGGAACTGATGGAAATAACAACTGAAATGATCAGTAAACGAGTGCAAAAAGTCAAGAACTGGACATCGCCTGGTAGTGATCAACTCCATGGATTTTGGCTCAAACATCTGATTAGTTTACATGGAAAAATGGCCCAACAATTCAATGAGATGCTGCAGAAAGGAAGTATCAGTGAATGGCTAACAACTGGAAGAACATACCTGATACAAAAGGATCCAGCAAAAGGAGCAGCACCAGGAAACTACAGGCCAATAACGTGTCTGCCCACTATGTTTAAACTACTGACTGGCATCATAGCTGACAGAATTCAAGACTATCTTGAAGAAAAAAACATCTTGCCAGATGAACAGAAAGGCAACAAACGGAAAAGCAGGGGCACAAAAGACCAGTTATTGATTGACAAAATGATTCTGGAGAACTGTAAGAGCCGAAAAGCTAACCTTCACATGACGTGGATTGACTACAAAAAGGCCTTTGACTCACTCCCACACAGCTGGATCATCAAGTGCCTGGACGCCATCGGGATTAGTAAAAACGTTGGCACCTTCATTGAAAACATGATGGAGCACTGGAAAACTGAACTGTTTGTTGGAAATAAAAGTTATGGACTTGTCAACATCAGGAGAGGAATTTTCCAGGGAGACTCATTGTCCCCTCTGCTTTTCATTATTGCCATGATCCCTCTGTCAACAATCTTACAAAAAACAAATCTCGGCTACCAAACATCTAAGAATTCTCACAAAATTTCACATTTGATGTACATGGATGACCTGAAGCTATATGGGAAAACGGAAACTGAAATCCAATCTCTGACCAACACTGTCCGAATTTTTAGCACTGATATCAACATGGAGTTTGGTTTGGACAAATGTTCGACAGTGGCATTGAAGAAGGGAAAAATAATTGAAAGTGAGGGCATCAATATGCCCAATGGCCAAACAATAAGGTGTCACCAGCCAGAGGCCTATAAATATCTGGGCATATTACAGCTGGACAACATCAAGCATGAACATGTGAAAACTGTGGTCAGTAAAGAATACACACAAAGGGTCAGAAAAATTCTCAAAAGCAAGCTCAATGGAGGCAACACCATCAAGGCCATAAACACCTGGGCCATACCTGTCATAAGATATACTGCTGGCATTATAAACTGGACACAGATGGAACTGGACAATTTGGACAGAAAAACAAGAAAACTCATGACCATTCATCATTCCCTGCACCCCCGCAGTGATGTTGACCGGCTGTATCTGCCTAGAAAATCAGGGGGCAGAGGACTCTTGCAAGTAAAACAAGCAGTCAAAGAAGAAGAACATGCCCTGGCAGAATATGTAAAACAAAGTGAAGAACCTGCTTTGATTGAAGTCAAAAATCAGAAACTCCTCAAAGCACAGCAGACAAAAAACCAGTACAAGAAAACCGCACTACAAACTAGAGCTGACAGCTGGCACAACAAAACACTGCATGGAAAGTTCCTTGACAAAATTGAAGGAAAAGCTGATAAAGAGAAGACCTGGCTCTGGCTCACGAATGGGACCCTGAAGAAGGAGACAGAAGGCCTGATCCTTGCAGCCCAGGAGCAAGCCATCAGAACAAATGCAATCAAGGCCAAGATCGAAAAATCAGCTGATGACCCAAAGTGCAGACTGTGCAAGGAAACCGATGAAACCATTGATCATATCCTCAGCTGCTGTAAGAAAATTGCACAGACAGACTACAAACAGAGGCACAACTATGTGGCCCAAATGATTCATTGGAACCTATGCCTCAAGTATCACCTCCCTGCAGTTAAGAACTGGTGGGTTCACAAACCTGCAAAGGTTGTGGAAAATGAACACGCAAAGATACTGTGGGACTTCCGAATCCAGACTGACAAAGTTCTGGAACACAACACACCAGACATCACAGTTGTGGAAAAGAACAAGGTTTGGATCATTGATGTTGCCATCCCAGGTGACAGTCGCATTGAAGAAAAACAACAGGAAAAACTCAGCCGCTATCAGGACCTCAAGATTGAACTTCAAAGACTCTGGCAGAAACCAGTGCAGGTGGTCCCAGTGGTGATGGGCACACTGGGTGCCGTGCCAAAAGATCTCAGCCGGCATTTGGAAACAATAGACATTAACAAAATTACGATCTGCCAACTGCAAAAGGCCACCTTACTGGGATCTGCACGCATCATCCGAAAATACATCACACAGTCCTAGACACTTGGGAAGTGTTCGACTTGTGATTTTGTGAAACGAAATCCAGCATATCTATCTTGTTTGCTGTGTCATACAACGTCGTTGTGTCAATAATAATGTATTTATTTATTACACACCTCTCTTTACATTTAACACATGGGTTCAATAATAGTAACTATTATTGTTGTTGTTGTTGTTCATTTGTTTATTTCCCACCTCTCTTTATGTTCAAGACATGGGCTCAAGCCTCCTGGTTATGGTTATTGAAGCCATGACCTACCTCTGGCAGCGGACAATAGAACTGGTGGATGGTGTGCATGACGTCCAGCAGCATGTTGTGCCCAACCACGAGTTTTCCCTGAAGACGAAAGGTTTGGAAACTGTTAGGATGGCAAGGGGTTAACTCAATGATGTAGATACTACATGGCCCTGCGGTGCTAAATGAAAGAGAAATTGACATACAGAATTGGCCATGGCGTGAATCACGCGGGAGAAGCCCACTGCGTCCTTCAGTTCCTCCTAGGAACAAAAAAAAGGGCCAATGAGACCATGAGGCCTAAAATTTGGGCCTTGGGGTTCATGGGTCCCTTCTGGGGTCACAGACCTGCTCCTTCGCTTGCCGCTGCTGCTCCCGCCGCTTGCGCTCTTCTTCATCAACTTTGCTGACGATGATGTAGCGCTCCTTCTAAGGCCCCAAAAAGATGTATCATCATTATGAATGAAGTGTAAGGCCACAGTGCTTCCTATGCATTTTAAACTTATGGCTTGCATTTACTGTATTTCAATCTTTGTTTTGTGTATTTTAATACATGCGTTTCATACGGTAGAAATATATTTAAATATATGTATTTTACACTGTCTTATGATGATATTTTAACTATATTGGGCCCCGTTTCGAGCTGCGAGTAGAGGCAGGTAAGAAATAAAATTATTACTGTGATCATTGCGATTATTATCATCATCTCCTTTCAGACCTGCCATCTTTAAACTTATTAATTATCATCATCACCATGATCTCTTACAGGAATGAACTGCCACCTTCACATTTATTATTAATTATTAATAATGTATTATTATTATTGTTATTGTTATTACATTAAGTGGGATTTGAAGACCCGAGGCCTTCACTTCTTAACTAATTTTTTCAGTAAGAGCTAACAAACAAATATAATTGCCTTTCCAATACTTCCAATTCTTAGCCCCATGTCCATCTTGCAACCACAAATATTATGGAAATAATTCAAAATAAAATTAATACAATTTGTAGCCCCAAAAACCCCGCGAAGAAATTCATAGACATAAACCAACATTACCTTCTCAGTTTCCAGCGTTTCTACATGGATGCCTTTCGGATACCTACAGCCAAGTGAGGAAAAAATAAAGGATTATTCAACTTATTCTTTATGATATAGCCGCAAGGAAAGGTGGGCAATAAATATTATTATTATTATATTATTACTACTATTATTATTATCAACATACCTTTGGGGAAGTGTACAGAATATGGGCAAAGTGCTGCTCAGGGAAGTATGGTTCATGTTTAACGTAGATAGGGTGTGTGTATGTACATATAGTAGAGTCTCACTTATCCAAGCCTCGCTTATCCAAGTTTCTGGATTATCCAAGCTATTTTTATAGTCAATGTTTTCAATATATCGTGATACTTTGGTGCTAAATTTGTAAATACAGTAATTACAACATAACATTACTGCGTATTGAACTGCTTTTTCTGTCAAATTTGTTGTAAAACATGATGTTTTGGTGCTTAATTTGTAAAATCATAACATAATGTGATGTTTGATAGGCTTTTCCTTAATCCCTCCTTATTATCCAACATATTCGCTTATCCAAGCTTCTGCTGGCCCGTTTAGCTTGGATAAGTGAGATTCTACTGTATATATATGTAACAAAGTGTGTGATTTTATTTTGATTAATGGATAATATGTTTATTTGATTTTGTTTAAACAGTCAGGTTTGGTTAAGTTTAAAATGGTGAGTATTAGAGCTGATAATACCAGGAGGTAACCAGCTCAGCATTAAAAGACAGATTACCATGACAACGGGGGCGGAGCCAACCGCCGTTTGGAGAAGAGAAGAGGGAATGTTTGAAAACCCAGTTTCAGTCTGTGATTTCCAGTCACAGGGAAAGGACTGGTTCCTAGTTTAAGGAGACCAGGGAAGTTTAAATCTCAGTCTGTGATTTCCAGTCACAGGGAAAGGACTGATTCTCAAGTGGAGGATCAGGGTGGCTCAAATGAGGGAATTTGAGTCAATTCTAAAATAAGGTGACTTATTTTAGGGAGTCTGTGATTTTTAGTCACAGGAGAAAAACTGGTTCCAGGATTGAGGGAAACCAGGAAAGCAGACCTCTGGTAGAGCCAGACTAAGCAAGTTGGGTTACTTGTTTAGGGCTAGTTGTGGAGGCTGTGGAGAAGGGAAATTAATCCCAGTGGATCTAAGAGATCAGTGTTTAGTTTAGTCCTGAGAGAAGGAAATATTTTGAAAGTTGTAACACCTCAAATCCCATTGTAACCGTTAATCTAAGTGCCTTTAAAAAGTTATAGAAACCATTAAGCTCTGTACATGCAATAAACTTATTTTGATTTTTATTCCATCTAAGTCTCTGTCACAATCATATACTAAGTTAAGAAACATCACCATCTGAAGTAAAATAAACAAAGAAAGCTTAAAAAGAATAAGTGCCATCTGTCTGACATCTCCTCCATTGGTGGCAGCGAAGAAGATAGTTAAAACATAGAATAATATAATTAAAATCATCATCAAGACATTTTTATAATTGGTGGTAACTGTGTGTGGTGGGATCAAAAGGGATTAATCTCTGTCACACACCAGTACAATTGGTGGCAAGCGGCGGGATCAAAAAGATTCCATCCCTGTCACAGTTCAGTACAATATATATATGGGTTTTTAATTGTATTGCATTGGTTTCAGCTGCAAGCCATTTTGAAATAATTAATTAATTAATATAATATTAATGCAGAAATGGAACCCTGTATTTTCACTCTGTGCATCATGTTGGATGTGTTTTAATAGTGTTTTATCTCGAGCCACAGTGAGAGGCAGAAAATAAATGTACTGTATATATTCGAGTATAAGCCTAGTTTTTCAGCCCTTTTTTAGGGCTAAAAAAGCTCCCCTCGGCTTATACTCGAGTGAGGGTCCTGGCCGGCTTCTATTCAGGTCAGCTTATACTTGAGTATATAGGTATTCAGAGCTGGACAGTTATCTTATTAAAGCCTTATTAATATCTTAAATTACAGTTTTATATAAATATTCAAAAACATTTAACCTACTGATGCCTCAAATAATGCAATTGTATTAATATCTATTTCATTTTTGAAATTGACCCGTAGCTGCTGCATTTCCCACCCTCGTCTTATACTCGAGTCAATAAGTTTTCCCAGTTTTTTGTGGTAAAATTAGGTGCCTTGGCTTATATTCGGGTCGGCTTATACTCGAGTATATACAGTATATTATTATTAATATTAATAATACTATTAATAAGGGGGCAATGAGGGTTGTCCCAATCCCTCTGACTCTGAAGAGGCTCAATAACAAGAGACACTTACTTCCAGCTGAGCGTCTGGTAGATAAGTTTCCTCTGGAATCTACAGGGAGAATGAGAAAGGCGTTCAAGCATCAAAAGGACAATTTCCAATCTTTTGATATGGCAAAGCCTTCCCCTGCTATTCCTTTTGGGCAAACTGACCCTGTGCAGGGCTCCAGCTCCAAACTGGCACTTTCTTCGTTCTGCAGGAGAGTGTCGACTCTGTCTCTGGGAACAAGGGAGAGAAAAGAGCTGGATGAGCACCATCTTTTGTACTGGAGAACCACCAGAAGAGGAGAGAGAGAGAGAGAGAGAGAGAGAGAGAGAGAGAGAGAGAGAGAGAAAGACCCAACATGTAACAAAATTTCGGAGGAAATTCTGTTCCTAGTTTGAAAGTGTTACTTCCTATTTAATTGTGTGGCCCTTACTTTGAAAGTACAGTAGAGTCTCACTTATCCAACATAAATGGGCCGGCAGAACACTGGATAAGCGAATATGTTGGCTAATAAGGAGAGATTAAGAAAAAGCCTATTAAACATCAAAATAGGTTATGATTTTACAAATTAAGCACCAAAACATCATGTTATACAACAAATTTGACAGAAAAAGTAGTTCATTACACATTAATGCTATGTAGTAATTACTGTATTTACAAATTACTGTATTTACAAATTACTGTATTTTCATCGGGGGATTTTAATCAAATGATTTTATCTTATATTGCTGCTATAGTCCCCCCGCCCCACCTTTGAAGTTGACTGAATGGCACTGGTGGTTGTTTGATATTATTACTATTGTATAAACCTTTGTTTTAACTTCTGTTTTATTATCTTCTTGTGTTTTAAACTGTGTACAGTAGAGTCTCGCTTATCCAATGTAAACAGGCCGGCAGAACATTGGATAAGGGAATATGTTGGATAATAAGGAGAGATTAAGGAAAAGCCTATTAAACATTAAATTAGGTTATGATTTTACAAATTAAGCACCAAAACATCATGTTATACAACAAATTTGACAGAAAAAGTAGTTCAATACGTAGTAATTACTGTATTTACGAATTTAGCACCAAAATATCACGATGTATTGAAAACATTGACTACAAAAATGCGTTGGATAATCCAGAACCTTGGATAAGCGAGTGTTGGATAAGTGAGACTCTACTGTATATTGTTAATGTATTTGTGCTGTTACTTTTGTAACATTGTGAGCCGCCCCGAGTCCCCATGGGGAGATGGTGGTGGGGTATAAAGTTTTATTATTATTATTATTATTATTATTATTATTATTATTATTATTATTATTATTATTATTATTATTTAGCACCAAAATATCACAATGCATTGAAAACATTGACTACAAAAATTCATTGGATAATCCAGAACGTTGGATAAGTGAGTGTTGGATAAGTGAGACTCTACTGTAGTTGCTCTACTCCAGAAACTTTGTTTCTGTGGCTGCCACAAATTATGTTGAATTGGTTGAAACTCAGTGAGAGATTAATTGAAAAACTATTGCAAAATGTGCTGCTGCAGGATGTTCCTCCAGCAAAGACAAAGTTTGAGTAGTTTAATAAACTTTTTCCATGTTTTTATGACAGAACCAATTAAGAAATGACATTTATAACCCAGGAACAAGAATCGTTTTACATAGTGCCCTCAGGGCCTGTTGGGGGGTTCTGGGAGCTGCGATTCCCCCAAAAGCTCTGCTTACACCACTTTGTCGATGAAGGTCTTCTGGTCCTCCGGGATGGTGACCGGACACTTGCTTTGGGCATTGGGGGAGGCGAAGGAGAGGCTGCCCACCCGGCCGGCCTGCGAGCGCTTCTCCTCGTACTGCTCCTGCAGCTGCCGCTCCTCCTCTTGGTTTAGATACGGGATCCCTGGAAAGAGAGGAAGAGAGGGGTCTCGGGGCCCAGCTTGGAAGTCACAGGGAAAAGAGAAACCTTAGAACCCATGGGACACCGCTGCAGATCAGGCCTGCACAAGCTGCGGCCCTCCAGGGGTTTGGACACTGACTCGCAGAATAATAATAATGCCGCTTAAAAGAGACTATCTCTTAAAAGGGACTCAAAGTTAATGCAGTCTGATGGCCAGGGATTCTGGGAACTGAAACCCAAAACACCTACAAGCTATGCCAGCCTGACATCGACCACCAACCTTACTGTTGTTATCATCATCATTATTATTATGCTACTTAAAAGGGACTCTCTCTTAAAAGGAAGGCCAATTGTTATTTATCTTACTGCTTTGGACCGCTATTATTATTATTATTAAAAAGTAAAGGTAAAGGTTTCCCCTGACGTTAAGTCCATTCGTGTTCGACTCTGGGGGTTGGTGCTCATCTCCATTTCTAAGCCGAAGAGCCGGCGTTGTCCATAGACACCTCCAAGATCATGTGGCCGGCATGACTGCATGGAGCGCCTTTACCTTTCCACCGGAGCGGTACCTATTGATCTACTCACATTTGCATGTTTTCAAACTGCTAGGTTGGCAGGAGCTGGGGCTAACAGCGGGTGCTCATTCCGCTCCCAGGATTTGAACCTGGGACCTTTTGGTCCGCAAGTTAGGCAGCTCAGCGCTTTAACACACTGTGCCACCAGGGCCCCCATTATTATTATTAAGCTACTTAAAAGGAACTCAAGTAGTGACGAGTGCTAAAAACAAGACGATGAACAATTTTAAACCCATCACATACATATGCACTGTAAAACTGAAAGCATATTAAAGATCCTCAACCTGGAGACTTCCAATTGTTTTGGACTTCAAATACCAGGCCAAATGACTGAGATTATGGGAATTGAGGTTCAGTCATAGAAGGAAGGAGAACAATAGGAGCCTTCCACTATCAACAATTAAGGACACACAAATAGAAAAACGCACAAATAAAAGAAATATTTTCATAAGATTTCATTATTATTATTATTATTATTACTATTATATCCCGCTTTTTCTCTCGAAAAAAAGAGAGACTAGAAATAGTCTTTCCCGATACAAAATGAAAGCTTACCGTTGCGAAACACTTTATTAAAATCAAATCCTTGGTTTGCTAAAAAGTCTATGCTTGAACTCTGGAAGGAAAGAGAGAAAGAAAGATCGTTATTCAGAAGAAAGATCAAACACCCTCCCCAGAGATATACGGCAAGCCCCAACCCTTTTGAGTTTTAGAAAAGCCTTAAAAACATGGCAATGTGCCCAGGCTTTTAACGAATAAATGACAAAGACGACCCAGACTGTTATATGGATAAAGTAGGAGGATATTGGACTAACGGATTTTAAGCATGTTTTATATTTTATACTGTATTTAATTGGTTGTAATACATTTTTATATGTTGTTGTTTTTAATGATGTGTCAGCATCGAATTGTTGCCAATTGTACGCTGCCCTGAGTCCCTTCGGGTGAGAAGGGCGGTATAGAAATATTGGAAATAAATAAATAAATAAAATAAAATATCCCTTCATTATGGTAATAACATTGCTTTCTCCAAGCAGCTCAGGAGATTTTTTAAAATATCAACAAAATCACAAATGCATATAATATTAAAACTAAATTAAATCGAACGCAATAATAAATGGCCCCAAGTCTGAATTTTGGAGAACTGCAATACAGAGATATGGACTACAGATCACAACACAAGGCCTACTGATTATTTTAATTTTGTAATTCCATTATTTGCTTCCATTTTTTTGTTGAACTACTTTCAAAGAGAAAACCAAACTTTAATTATACCCTATAATTACGAACATTATCATCTTACTGCTTTGGATTTCTCCTGTTTTATGGAATCAGAAGGAAGCAAATTAAACCCCAGACCTGGCAGACAAACTTGACATCTGGCGATGTTCGGTTGAAAGGTTTGGGGAAGATGTAGAAATTAAACGATTTCATGATGTACCTATGGAAACGTATAACAGAGCAAGTCAATGGACAGTTTAGAGTAAGCAGTTTTGAAAGAAGGAATTAATCAAGAAAGTCACCTACTTAGATTCTGCAAGGTCATATTTAAAAGTGCAAAGGCCAAACTGGAACAGCAGGAAATCCATGGAATGCTAAAGAAGGGGAAAAGGCAACAGTGTGGACAAGGAATTTGTTCATGCTTTATCATCCTCTATAGCACAACAACAATATCGTAATAATAAAAACAATAATTATATTAAAAACAACTAACAACTTCAGGAAGCCCCCATTCCAATAAAAATGATTCTTGCAAATATTGTTGTCAATAATAATAATCTATATATATAAATGAGTGATGGCATCATGGCGACCCACAAAACAACAAAACTACAGGCCCCCCAACCTCGAAATTTGACAACACAACCCATCATCCACGCCTCTAGGTTGATACAACAAAAAGAAAAGAAAAATAAAGTCCTAATTAGAGGGAGAGGAATAATTGTTTTTATCCAATTGCTGCCAGTTTAGAGGACTAATCTCTGCCCACTTGGTCTCCTAGCAACCAACTCAGCCAAGGGACAGCCAGGGTTCAGTTAGGGGACAGGCAGATTTAGGCCTCACTTAGGTTTCTTCCACAGATTATCTAATTTGCACTGGATTATATGGCAGTGTAGACTCAAGGCCCTTCCACACAGCTATATAACCTATTTATAATTTTATATTATCTGCTTTGCACTGGATTATCTTGACTTCACACTACCATATAATCCACTTCAGCATGCATTTTATACAGCTGTGAAGAAGGGGCCGCATATAATCCAGTTCTAAGTAGATAATATAAGATTATCAATATACAGTAGATTCTCACTTATCCAACATAAACAGGCCGGCAGGATAAGTGAATATGTTGGATAATAAGAAGGGATTCAGGAAAAACCGATTAAACATCAAATTAGGTAATCGTTATACAAATTAAGCACCAAAACATCATATTATACAACAAATTTGACAGAAAAAGTAGTTCCATGCACAGTAATGGAACGACCTTGTCGAAAGCCTTACTGACTTAAAACATTTCAAAAGCACAAACCACAATGGGGAAAATATTAAGATTTTTACCTTTTTAAGCTTCTGGTACCTTTCTTCCGGTGTGTCAAAGCCATTTGTTAAGGCGCTAACAGACGGCCCATCACTGATTCCTATAAAAGCATAAAACAGATTGTTCTTTTCCTCAGTTTAAGGCTCTGAGCCTGGCATGGCAGATCACAATATGGGCTCAAACTCTACAGGAGCAGCTGCACTGGGGAATTAATTGCATTTGACACCACTTTGACTACCATGGCTCAATGCTATGGAATTATAAGTTACAGCTTTGCAAGGTCCTCAGCCTTCTCTGCCAAAAGGGTGCAAGCTACAACCCCAATGTGTCCATAGTCATGGATACCCAAAGTAACATCAAACCGGATTCATTCCCCAGTGTAGATGCACTTCTGTGGACTCGGTACCTGAAAACTCCCCGTCGATAGCCAAGAAGTCTGCTTCCTCAATGGCTGCGTAGACTTTGTTGAGGTTATCCTTAAAATCTGTAGGTATAAAAAAGAGAGAGAATCTCAGAAAGAGTTTCTGGACAACAAGAGCAACAATGGAGCCAACTGTAAAGGCTCATTCTCTGGATGTTTTTTTTAAAAAATTGGACAGCTCCCTGCTGGATACTTGAGCTGGAGGACCACTGGGTTGGACTACATGACCTCTGGGGGCTGTTAGGAATTGTGGGAGTTTGAATCCAAAACACCCAGAGGGCCAAAATTTGCCCATGTCTGCTGTGTATGCTCAGAGGAACCCTCAAAACCATTCCATGAGGCCCTAAATGATCTAGGACCCGGGAGGATGGCATATGTATATGTGTGCACTCTGTGTATGCTCAGAGATTCCCTTGCCACCATTCCAAGAGGCACCAAATTGTTTGGGACCCTTTAAGGAGGTCTCTGCATAGGTATGCACTTTGTACATGCTCAGAAGAGCCCCTCAAAACACCCTAAGAGGCTCTAAGTTATCTAGGACCCCAGAGGATGACCTATGTATAAGTGTGCACTCTGTATATGCTCAGATATTCCCTTGCCACATCCCAAGAGGCCCAAATGATCTAGGACCCTTTAAAGAGGTCTCTGCATTGGTATGAACTCTGTACATGCTCAGAGGAGCCCCTCGAAACCACCCTAAGAGGCTCTAAATTATCTAGGACCCCGGAGGATGACCTATTTTTAAGTGTGCACTCTGTGTATGCTCAGAGATTCCCCTGCCACCATCCCAAGAGGCCCAAATGATCTGGAACCCTTTAAAGAGGTCTCTGCATAAGTATGCACTCTGTACATGCTCAGAGGAGCCCCTAGAAACCATCCCATGAAGCCCTTAACTATCTAGGACCCCGGAGGATGGTCTACGAATATGTGTGCACTCTGTATATGCTCAGAGATTCCCTTGCCACCATCCCAAGAGGCCCCAAATCACCTAGGACCCTTTAAGGAGGTCTTTGCACAGGTATGCACCCTGTACATGCTCAGAGGAGCCACTAGAAACCATCCCAAACGACCCGGGACCCCGTTAGGTGCACTCTGTACATGCTCAGAGCCTCCCTGAGGAGGAGGGAGCCCACCGAACCCCGACGAGGCCCTCAAGGGGAGAAGCCCGAGGCCACCAGGGCCTGTATGCGGATGCGGGGCCCTCTGCACATGCTCTGGGGCCCTCCTCCCTTCCCTTTGCACTCACTGCTCCTGGTGACCTCCATCCCGGCTTCTTCCCGGGTCGGGTCAGGCCGGGGCTCCGCCGAAACCCCGCCACTTCCGGAAACAACCCGTTCCTGCCTGCCTGCCTTTCCGAATTCCCTGCGCGCGGCGCGATGACGTCAAGGCCCGCGCGACCCCCATTGAGGACGCATGCGCACTGTGCCTTCCAGTTCCTTTGACTTTCTTGATTTTGTTTCGCCCTCTGCTTTCCTTTCTAGGAACGACTCCCACGAGGGGATGATGGGACCTGTAGTTCCCAAACCCATCTGGGAAAGGGATGGGAGAGGGAGAAAGGTTTTTTAATGGGTTCATTTTTTACTCTCAGCCAGCATGTGTTACAACTCCCAGGCCTTGGGAATTGTAGTTCCCAGCCCTTGGGAGTTATAGTTTCTTAATGAAATAGACTCCTTTCTGCACTGCCCAGGCTTCCCAGCTTGAGGACAGTCGATCAGCTTGTTTGGGTCGAGTGTACTACAACTCCCAGCCCTTGGGAGTTATAGTTTCCTAATGTAATTGACTCCTTTCTGCACTGCCCAGGCTTCCCAGCTTGAAGACAGTCGATCAGCTTGCCTGGGTCGAGTGTACTACAATTCCCAGCCCTTGGGAGTTATAGTTTCTTAATTGTAATTGACTCCTTTCTGCACTACCCCGGCTTCCCAGCTTGAGGACAGTCGATCAGTTTGTTTGAGTCGGGTGTACTACAATTCCCAACCCTTGGGAGTTATAGTTTCCTGATGTAATTGACTCCTTTCTGCACTGCCCAGGCTTCCCAGCTTGAAGACAGTCGATCAGCTTGCCTGGGTCGAGTGTACTACAATCCCCAGCCCTTGGGAGTTATAGTTTCTTAATGAAATAGACTCCTTTCTGCACTGCCCAGGCTTCCCAGTTTGAGGACAGTCGATCAGTTTGTTTGGGTCAAGTGTACTACAACTCCCAGCCCTTGGGAGTTATAGTTTCCCCCATTTCATGGGCTCCTTTCTGCACTGCCCAGGCTTCCCAGCTTAAGGACAGTCGATCAGCTTGTTTGGGTCGAGTGTACTACAATCCCCAGCCCTTGGGAGTTATAGTTTCCTAATGTAATTGACTCCTTTCTGCACTACCCAGGCTTCCCAGCTTGAGGACAGTCGATCAAGTTGTTTGGGTCGGGTGTATTACAATTCCCAGCCCTTGGGAGTTATAGTTTCCCCATTTAATAGACTCCTTTCTGCACTACCCAGGCTTCCCAGCTTGAGGACAGTCGATCAGCTTGTTTGGGTCGAGTGTACTACAATTCCCAGCCCTTGGGAGTTATAGTTTCCTAATGTAATTGACTCCTTTCTGCACTGCCCAGGCTTCCCAGCTTGAGGACAGTCGATCAGCTTGCCTGGGTCGAGTGTACTACAATTCCCAGCCCTTGGGAGTTATAGTTTCTTAATGTAATGGACTCCTTTCTGCACTGCCCAGGCTTCCCAGCTTAAGGACAGTCGATCAGTTTGTTTGGGTCGAGTGTACTATAATTCCCAGCCCTTGGGAGTTATAGTTTCTTAATGAAATAGACTCCTTTCTGCACTGCCCAGGCTTCCCAGTTTGAGGACAGTCGATCAGTTTGTTTGGGTCAAGTGTACTACAACTCCCAGCCCTTGGGAGTTATAGTTTCCCCCATTTCATGGGCTCCTTTCTGCACTGCCCAGGCTTCCCAGCTTAAGGACAGTCGATCAGCTTGTTTGGGTCGAGTGTACTACAATCCCCAGCCCTTGGGAGTTATAGTTTCCTAATGTAATTGACTCCTTTCTGCACTACCCAGGCTTCCCAGCTTGAGGACAGTCGATCAAGTTGTTTGGGTCGGGTGTATTACAATTCCCAGCCCTTGGGAGTTATAGTTTCCCCATTTAATAGACTCCTTTCTGCACTACCCAGGCTTCCCAGCTTGAGGACAGTCGATCAGCTTGTTTGGGTCGAGTGTACTACAATTCCCAGCCCTTGGGAGTTATAGTTTCCTAATGTAATTGACTCCTTTCTGCACTGCCCAGGCTTCCCAGCTTGAGGACAGTCGATCAGCTTGCCTGGGTCGAGTGTACTACAATTCCCAGCCCTTGGGAGTTATAGTTTCTTAATGTAATGGACTCCTTTCTGCACTGCCCAGGCTTCCCAGCTTAAGGACAGTCGATCAGTTTGTTTGGGTCGAGTGTACTATAATTCCCAGCCCTTGGGAGTTATAGTTTCTTAATGAAATAGACTCCTTTCTGCACTGCCCAGGCTTCCCAGCTTGAGGACAGTCGATCAGCTTGCTTGGTTCGAGTGTACTACAATTCCCAGCCCTTGGGAGTTATTGTTTCCTAATGTAATGGACTCCTTTCTGCACTGCCCAGGCTTCCCAGCTTGAGGACAGTCGATCAGCTTGTTTGGGTCGGGTGTATTACAATTCCCAGCCCTTGGGAGTTATAGTTTCCCCCATTTAATAGACTCCTTTCTGCACTACCCAGGCTTCCCAGCTTGAGGACAGAAGATCAGCTTGCTTGGGTCGAGTGTACTACAATTCCCAGCCCTTGGGAGTTATACTTTCCTAATGTAATAGATTCCTTTCTGCACTGCCCAGTTTTCCCAGCTTAAGGACAGTCGATCAGCTTGTTTGGGTCGAGTGTACTACAACTCCCAGCCCTTGGGAGTTATAGTTTCCCAATGTAATGGACTCCTTTCTGCTCTACCCAGGCTTCCCAGCTTGAGGACAGTCGATCAGCTTGTTTGGGTCGAGTGTACTACAATCCCCAGCCCTTGGGAATTATAGTTTCCCCCCATTTAATTGACTCTCTCCACAACCCAGGCTTCCCAGCTTGAGGACAGTTGGCCAGCCTGTTTGGGATGGGTGTATTACAACTCCCAGCCCTTGGGAGGTATAGTTTCCCCCATTTAATGGACCCCTTTCTGCACTACCCAGGCTTCCCAGCTTGAGGACAGTCAGCCAGCCTGTTTGGGATGGGTGTATTACAACTCCCAGCCCTTGGGAGGTATAGTTTCCCCCATTTAATGGACCCCTTTCTGCACTACCCAGGCTTCCCAGCTTGAGGACAGTCAATCGGCTTGTTTGGGTCGAGTGTACTACAATTCCCAGCCCTTGGGAGTTATAGTTCTCCCCAATTATGCCCCACCCCCTTTCTATGTAACCCAAGGTCTTTCCCAGCCTCCTCTTAAAGGGGCCGCGTTCATTTTCCGAGTCCAAAGGGAGGAAAGGGGCTTGGCTCCAGCCTCCGCCTCCTCCTCCTCCTCCCGAAGAAGATGGCGGCTCAGGCGGCAGCAGCGGGGTCCCGGGCATGGGGTCGGCACTTCCTCCCTTCCTCAGGTATAAAAGGCTTTGTGGGGAGGGGGCCTTGCAGAGGGTTGGGGCTGCAAAGGACCAGGCAGCTTGCAGGGGACAACTTTCCCAAAGGCCTTCTTTGATGTCAAGGGAGATCTTTGCAAACTTTTCTGTCTTGTGGGGGAGTCCTCCAGGCAGCAGATGGGATGCCTTGGCAGCCTTTCTGAATTTGGGGAAGGGTCTTCTTTTCTGGACTGACACTCCCATCAGAGTGCCTGAGTGAATTCTGGGAGTTGTAGTCCCCCCACAAAAAGGGATATACTACCTTTCCCAGGGGTCCTCAAACTTTTTAAGTGGAGAGCCGATTCACAGTCCCTCAGGCTGTTGGGGGTCCGGATTATGATGAAATAGTCCAAAATTAGGATTGTTGTTGTGTGGCTTCAAGTCATTTCAGACTTAGGTCAACCCTAAGGTCTAAAGTTTAGGACAGAGGCCAGGTCAATGACCTTGGAGGGCCTTAGTTTGGGGACCCCTGATCTAGACAATCTCATAAGACCATAGATAAGGAAAGGGACCCTTAAAGGCCATCTAGATGATCTCATAAGGCCACCAGAAGACCATAGATAAGGAAAGGGACCCTCAAAGACCATCTCGATGGTTTCATAAGACCATAGGTAATGAAAGGGACCCTCAAAGGCCATCTAGACAGTCTCATAGCACCATAGATAAGGAAAGGGACCTCCAAAAGTCATCTAGATGGTCTCATAAGGCCGTAGCTAAGCAAAGAGACATCCAAAGACCATCTAGATGGTCTCATAAGACCATCTGTAAGAAAAGGGACCCTCAAAGGCTGTCTAGATTATCTCATCAGGCCATCAGAAGACCATAGATAAGGAAAGGGACCCTCAAAGACCATCTAGATGGTCTCATAAGACCATAGGTAAGGAAAGGGACTCTTAAAGACCATCCAGATGATCTCATAAGGCCACCAAAAGACCATAGATAAGGAAAGGAACCCTCAAAGACCATCTCGATGGTTTCATAAAACCATAGGTAATGAAA
Organism: Anolis carolinensis; assembly: GCF_035594765.1. Classification (NCBI taxonomy): domain Eukaryota; kingdom Metazoa; phylum Chordata; class Lepidosauria; order Squamata; family Anolidae; genus Anolis; species Anolis carolinensis. Next base: position 7,714,682 of record NW_026943824.1, read on the forward strand.
AAAGCCCCCAAAGGCCATCTAGACAATCTCATAAAACCATAGGTAAGGAAAGGGACCCTCAAAGGCCATCTAGACGGCCCCATAGGATCATAGGTAAGGAAAGTGACCTCCAAAAGCCATCTAGATGGTCTCATAAGGCCGTAGCTAAGCAAAGAGACCTCCAAAGACCATCTAGATGGTCTCAGAAGACCATAGGCAAGGAAAGGGGCCCTCAAAGGCCATCTAGACAATCTCATAAAACCATAGGTAAGGAAAGGGACCCTCAAAGGCCATCTAGACAGTCCCATAGGATCATAGGTAAGGAAAGTAACCTCCAAAAGCCATCTAGATGGTCTCATAGGCTGTAGCTAAGCAAAGAGACCTCCAAAGACCATCTAGATGGTCTCATAAGACCATAGGTAAGCAAAGAGACCCTAAGTCTAGGGTTTAGAACAGGGGCCATGTAAATGACCTTGGAGGGCCGCATCCGGCCCACGGGCCTTAGTTTGGGGACCCCTGACCTTCCCAATCTGGAGTGTACCCTCCTTGCTGGGAAATTAATCAGAATCCCCCTTGCTAAAAAGGAAGAGGAGTGAATACGATCTGGCTCCACTTGGACTGCTATAGCTCTGTGCTAAGGAACCATGGGATTTGTAGTTTTGCAGGGTCTTGAGCCTTCTCTGCCGAAGATGGCCACAACAGTGTCATTTTGTTAACGAGGAACGACAGGGCTGGCACTGCCATATAATGCATGCTATGGTCAACATAGTACACCCATACAATGCAGTCCAATGCAGCTAAATAGCATTAAAGGGGTTTGGACTCAACATATTGGGCCATTCAATACAAGTAAATGGCATTATATGGATCTACTCAGACCATATCAGGCTGCTCAGTGCAGTTAAAGGGCATTATAGGGCTCTATACTAAGCATATCAGACCATACAATGCAATTAAATGGCATTATATGAGTCTACACAGACTATATCAGGCCATTCAGTGCAGTTAAGTGGCATTATATGAGTCTACACTGACCATATTAGGCCATTCAATGTGTTATATGGCTCTACACAGATCATATTGGGCCGTTCAGTGCAGTTAAAGGGCATTATAGGGGTCTATACTAACTATATCAGGCCATACAATGCAATTAAATGGCATTATATGGGTCTACACAGATCATATCAGGCTGTTCAGTGCAGTTAAAGGGCATTATAGGGGTCTACACTGACCATATCAGGCCATTCAATGCAATTTAATGGCATTACATGGGTCTACACAGACTATATCAGGCCATTCAGTGCTACTAAGTGGCATTATATGAGTCTACACTGACCGTATTAGGCCATTCAATGCATTGTATGGGTCTACACAGATCATATCGGGCCATTCAGTGCAGTTAAAGGGCATTATAGGGGTCTACACTGACCATATTATTTATTTATTTTATTTATTACATCACTTCTACCCCGCCCTTCTCACCCATCAGAGGACTCAGGGCGGCTTACAATATAAACATATACATCAGAAAAACAGTTTACATCAGATTTAAAAGTCTTTCAAAATTAAAAAAATTACAATAAAAATTAAAACATACATTACAAACCTGCATAATTGTACATTCAAATATACATTTAAATATACATGTACCTTTTACAAATACAACCTGCAAGTCTCTTGGCAATGGCATACCTAAAGACTGCATTCATAACAATAATATTGAACTTAAAATGATACATTCCTAACCTTTACCAAACTACAAATGACAGAAAAGTTCATAGGCCATACAATGCAATTAAATGGCATTATATTGGTCCACACAAATCATATAAGGCCGTACAATGTAGTTAAAGGGCATGCACTGACCATATCAGGCTGTTCAATGCAGTTAATGGGTATTATAGAGGTCTACATGGATCATATCAGACTTTCAGTGAAGTTAAATGGCTTTATATGGTTCTACGCTGACCATATCATGCAGTTCAAAAGGAGGAATGTTTACATTGTCCCTTTGGGGGGGTTGGATGTGACGCAGGGTGACCTTTGGACTTCTTTGCAGGGCTTTTCACCAGGCTCCAAAGCAGCCAGAGCCGTGTCCAGAGACTGACCGGAAGGCCCTCCGTCCAAAGCAGGCTCTTTAGCAACAGCAAAATCCTGGTGGAGTTGGATGAAAACACAGGTAAATAAAGCGGCCCTTGTCCCGAGTTTCAAAAACTGGCAAAATAGCATGTTTCAGTTCATTTCCATTTTTATTATTATTATTATTATTATTATTAATAATAATAATAATAATAATAATACCACATTTACATTGATAGAAGTACAGTAGAGTCTCACTAATCCAAGCTAAACGGGCCGGCAGAAGCTTGGATAAGCGAATATCTTGGATTATAAGGACTGATCAAGGAAAAGCCTATTAAACATCAAATTAGGTTATGATTTTACAAATTAAGCACCAAAACTTCATGTTATACAACAAATTTGACAGAAAAAGTAGTTCAATACGCAATAATGCTATGTTGTAATTACTGTCTTTACGAATTTAGCACCAAAATATCACGATATATTGGAAACATTGACTACAAAAATGGCTTGGATTATCCAGAGGCTTGGATAAGCGAGGCTTGGATTAGTGAGACTCTACTGTAGTACACAAAGCTGGGATTTCTAGTTTAATGTGCTATGGCTGTGATTGTTCAGTGTGGGTATGACCTAGGTTGGTGGTCTAATAACATGAGGAAATTAAGCCAGGTTATAACACGGAAATGTCACTCATCCTACTGCAAAAAAAGCGCTTCATTGTAATGTGGAGGTTTTTTTTTTCCTCTTAATTGTTATGATTCCTGTCTTGAGCTGTAATTCCTTCTTCATTTGCTTCGTAGGAGTCGCAACAATGACAATGAAGCATCCGCCAGTGAACAGCCTCAGCCTGGAGTTCCTAACTGAGTTTTCCATTAGTTTGGAGAAGCTGGAGAACGACAAAGCCTGCCGCGGAGTCATCCTGACCTCGGTATGCAGTGAATTATGGTGGGAAAACCATCCAAATTATTCCTTTTTTATTTCACCCAGGGTTTAGCCTGGACATAGAAGTAGGAGGAAACAACAAGGGAATACCCCATATTGACCCGAGTCTAATGCATCATCCAATCAAATGCATCTATGCTGCAGAATGAATGCACTTTAACTGCCTTGGCTCAATGCTATGGAGTTGTGGGAGCTGTAGTTAAAGGCATTGAATGTTTGCCTCTGTGTGTTGTAATTCGCTCTGAATCCCATTGGGGTGAGAGAGCAAAATATAAATAAAGTGTTTATTGTTGTTGTTATTTTATTATGACACAGCAAACAAGATAGACATGCTGGATTTCATATCACAAAATCACAAGTCGAACACTACCCAAGTTATGTTGTTGTTGTTATTATTATTATTGTACGACACAGCAAACAAGATAGATATGCTGGATTTCGTATCACAAAATCACAAGTCGAACACTGCCCAAGTGTCTAGGACTGTGTGATGTATTTTCGGATGATGCACGCAGATCCCAGTCGGGTGGCCTTTTGCAGTTGGCAGATCGTAATTTTGTCAATGTCTATTGTTTCCAAATGCCGGCTGAGATCTTTTGGCACAGCACCCAGTGTGCCGATCACCACCGGGACCACCTGCACTGGTTTCTGCCAAAGTCTTTGCAGTTCAATCTTGAGGTCCTGATAGCGGCTGAGTTCTTCCTGTTGTTTTTTGTCAATGTGACTGTCACCTGGGATGGCGACATCAATGTTCCAAACCTTTTTCTTTTCCACAACTGTGATGTCTGGTGTGTTGTGTTCCAGAACTTTGTCAGTCTGGATTCGGAAGTCCCACAGTATCTTTGCGTGCTCATTTTCCAATACTTTTGCAGGTTTGTGATCCCACCAGTTCTTTGCTGCTGGGAGGTGGTACTTGAGGCATAAGTTCCAATGAATCATTTGGGCCACATAGTTGTGCCTCTGTTTGTAGTCTATCTGTGTGATTTTCTTACAGCAGCTGAGGATATGATCAATGGTTTTGTCAGTTTCCTTGCACAGTCTACATTTTGGGTCATCAGCTGATTTTTCAGTCTACATTTTTTGGGTCATCTTGGCCTTAATTGCCTTTGTCCTGATGGCTTGCTCCTGGGCTGCAAGGATCAGGCCTTCTGTCTCCTTCTTCAGGGTCCCATTCGTGAGCCAGAGCCAGATCTTCTCCTTATCAGCTTTTCCTTCAATTTTGTCAAGGAACTTTCTATGCAATGTTTCGTTGTGCCAGCTGTCAGCTCTAGTTTGTAGTGCGGTTTTCTCGTACTGGTTTTTTTCTACTGTGCTTTGAGGAGTTTCTGATTTTTGACTTCAATCAAAGCATTGATTGTTGTTGTTGTTGTTGTTGTTGTTATTATTATTACAATACCATGGGCCTTCTCTGCCAAGGGATGTGGATGCCTCGCCAAACTACATATCCCAGGATTGCATAACATTAACTTTCCTTCCCTGTTCTGTTCCCCACAGGCCCTGCCCGGCATTTTCTCCGCAGGGTTGGACATCACTGAAATGAGCGGCAAGAGCGAGGCCCACTATACAGAGTTCTGGAAAGCGGTGCAGGAGATGTGGCTGACTCTTTACCACTCCCGCGTGGCCACTGTCGCTGCCATTAATGTGAGTTTCCTGGCCTTCAGGCTCCAGATTCAAGGAAGAGAAGCGCCTCTACTCCTTTCCTTTTTCTTTGGCAAAATCCATTCCACTTGCATTTGGGATCTGGTTCACTACGCCTCCAGCAGACACCCTGCAAAAAGGGGTTGGAACAATTCCAGCTCTTAAAAAAATCCAGTTTCTTGTTGTGCGCCCCTAGTTATTTCTGACTTATGGTGGCCCTAATGTCAACCTCTCATGGGATGCAGTTTGGGAGGGTTTCCTCATCCCAAAATCAGCCAGCCATCCCACTATATAAACAATTACCTGGGCTCTAGAGGAAGAACAAAAAAGAAGTGATGACAAAATGGGCTAGAGCAATAGGTCATACATTTTATGTCAACCAATGGGAAGAAATCTGGTCAAAAAAATTGAGGTGGGCCTACGCCACAGAAATTAAGGAAAACTGGTATAAAATGTTCCATATGTGGTACTTAACACCAAATAAATTGGCCAAATACAGCAAAGGGAATACCAGTAGCAATTGCTGGAAATGTGGGAAATATACCACCACATGTGGTGGGAGTGCAAAAATATATATAAACACTGGTATGAAATTTATTTAAAAAATGACAATAATTCTTCAAAAGAAGTTTGAATTTAAGCCAGAATGTTTTTTACTGGGAATCACTGACCCACAAATCGATATCGATAGATTAATATATTTTTTTTACCACGGCGGCAAGAATAACACTGGCACAACTATGGAAAACGGAGGAAGTACCTAGTTTGGAGAAATAAATCAACAAAGTGATTGACATGATGAATGTGGATTTATTGACTCAAAGGCTGGCGCAAGATAGATCCCCCCAAAATAGTACGGATTGGAAACCCATGAAAGAGTATTTATTAAAAGAAAAAATAAATATACACATAAAGTTCGGCTAAGGAAAGACATGGGATTTTAACTAAAAAATTAAAAAATATGAATAAAGGGAAAAAATAAAGAGAATCACATCTAGAACTCTGGAAGTTACAGGGATAATACAGCAACTGTGAATCTATGCCAAATTGTTTTTTTTTCTTTTCTTATGTGTGTGTGTATATTTTCCTGTTTTTTTGTTTTGTTTTTTTTTCCTCATTTTCTTTTCTCTAAGTCTTTCTCTAAGTATTGTCTTAACTTGTGTCATTGTAAGTGGTTTCTTTCTCTCACGCCATCTTAGTTCCTGGTTGGGGGTTAGTTACTATATGTTTTTATTATATTATGAAAAATATTATTGGACCTTGTTTGTAATGCGATATGTACAAGTTGCTTATAAATTGCATAATAAAAAATAATTAAAAAAACAAAACAAAATCAGCCAGCCATCCCCATCTCCCCAAAAATGTGTCTGAGGGGGTGTCTTGTAAATCATTGTGACCTGCAAGAAAGGGCAGCTGCAAGAACATAGATCCAGAGCTGCCCTAAATCCTCACCTTCTTCTCTCATCTCTCTCTCTCTCTCTTAGGGATCTAGTCCAGCCGGAGGCTGCTTGATGGCCATGTCGTGCGACTACCGCATCATGGCCGACAACCCCAAGTTCAGCATTGGATTGAATGAGACGCAGCTGGGCATCGTGGCCCCGTTCTGGTGAGGGGTTCCTTGCCTTGGCAGGGAGGAGGAGGAGGAATTAAAACAATTTAAAACATAGCTAATATTCCAGAGGACAGAATCAGAAGTCAAAGTGACTAGGTAAGTCAACACACTAATGTTGAAACGGGCAACCAAAGATCATCTAGTCCAACTTGCTTCTGCCGTACAAGAAGGCACAACTCAAGTGCCCTGAAAGATGCCCATTCAAACAGTGACCTCTGTGTGTGTGTGTTTATATATACACACACACATTAACATTAGAAAATGTTGACCATTTCTGCTACCTTGGCAGCCACCTCTCCACAAAAATCAACATCGACACTGAAATACAACACCGCCTGAGCTCTGCGAGTGCAGCATTTTTCCGCATGAAGCAGAGAGTGTTTGATGATCGGAACATCCGTAGAGATACCAAGGTGCTTGTTTACAAAGCCATTCCCCTCCCAACCCTGCTCTACGCCTGCGAAACGTGTACGGTCTACAGACATCACACTCAACTCCTGGAGCATTTCCATCAGCGTTGCCTCAGAAAAATCCAGCAAATCTCTTGGGAAGACAGGCGGACAAATGTCAGCGTGCTGGAAGAAGCAAAGACCACTAACATTGAAGTGATGCTCCTACGACATCAACTCCGCTGGACTGGCCAAATTGTCCGAATGCCCGATCACCGTCTCCCAAAGCAGTTACTGTACTCTGAACTCAAGAACGGGAAACATAATGTTGGTGGGCAGGAAAAGAAATTTAAAGATAGGCTTAAAGCCAACCTTAAAAACTGTGGCATAGACACTGGCCCTTGAGCGCTATAATTGGAGGTCAGCTGTGACCAGCAGTGCTGCGGAATTTGAAGAGGCACAAATGGAGGGCTTAAGGGAGAAACGTGCCAAGAGGAAGGCCCGTCAAGCCAATCCTGACTGGGACCCCCTTCTGTCTGGAAACCGATGTCCTCATTGCGGGAGAACATGCAGATCAAGAAAAGGTCTCTTCAGCCACCTAAGAACCCACCCCTAAGACAATAGAGATGGAAGACAATCCTCCTTGAACTACGAGGGATCGCCTAAGTATATAGATACATATATATATGTACACACATACACACACACCCCACTGTTGCTTGGGTAGCTGCAATCGTATTTTACGATTTCAACCCATTCTTTATTCCCACCTTTATCTTCTATTTTCTGAGTAAAGAATTGTTTCTTGTTCTCTGCCCAGGTTCAAAGACACCATCGTGAACACCATCGGGCACCGGGCCGCAGAGCGCTCCCTCCAACTGGGCTTCCTGTATTCGCCGACGGAGGCCCTCCGAGTCGGTCTGGTGGATGAGTTGGTGCCCGGAGAGAAGGTCCCCCTCCGAGCCGCAGAGGTCATGGCACAGTGGTTGGCTATCCCAGGTGAGAAACGCCCTCCCAAACACCCCCGGGGGCAGCAAGGAAGGTTGCCAGTCGCTCAAATGAGAATGACTCAGTTTAGGTCAGGATCTGTGCGGTCTGAGCTATAGACTATAGTTGCAAGACTTACAAAAAGTTCCTGGGTTGTTGTTGTATGTCTTTCGGGCTGTGTGGCCATGTTCCAGAAGTATTCTCTCCTGACGTTTCGCCCACATCTATGGCAGGCATCCTCAGAGGTTGTGAGGTAATATAAATAAATACCTCACAACCTCTGAGGATGCCTGCCATAGATGTGGGCGAAACGTCAGGAGAGAATACTTCTGGAACATGGCCACACAGCCCGAAAGACATACAACAACCCTGTGATCCCGGCCATGAAAGCCTTCGACAACACAAAAAGTTCCTGCATACACACCACTGCTTTTTGAAATAATTGGTCCTTCATCACAGTTCTTTAAATCTATAGTAAAAGATGCAACTTTACTAGATCTCAGGTACAAGCAGACTTTTATGGCTTCCTGGATTTTTTGCTTCCCTAGAGCAGTGATTCCCAAAGTGGGTGTTACTGCCCCCTGGTGGGTGCTGCAGCGATCCAGGGGGCGGTGATGACACCTATTATTATATGGGGCGGGGCCAGGGGAGGGGCGGGGCCTCTTCCCAAGTGCCGGAGACAGGGCTGAGCACCTGAGGCGCTTATTAGGACAAGGGGGCGGAGCTAGAGGTGTGGGCGTGGCTTCTTCCCAAGAGCCCGAGACAGGGCTGAGAATCTATACCTCTCCTGAGGCGCTTGTTGGGACACAGAGGGCGGAGCTAGGGAAGGGGGCGGGGCCTCCTTCCAAGAGCCCGAGACAGGGCTGAGCCTCTATACCTAGGGAAGGGGGCGGGGCTAGAGGAGTGGGCACTTGGGAAGAGGCCCCGCCCACTCCTCTAGCCCCGCCCCCTGTGTCCTGGCAGGCGCCACAGGACAGGGATAGAAGCTCAGCCCTGCCTCAGAGCTCATAACTCCGCCCATCCCAGTCCTGGCCTCCCATTTGTGGCCACGCCCACTTCCCCACGCAGCCCTGCATCTTGGACTAGGGGAGAGGCTAAGCCCCGCCCCCTTGAGCAGGAGCCACACCCACCCCTCTAAGCCACACCCCCTTTTCCAGGGGCGCTGAGTAATATTTTTTTTTGGAAAGGGGGCGGCAGGCCAAATAAGTTTGGGAACCACTGCCCTAGATCTGCCTCTAATCCCTGTAAGTTTCTCTATAGCACATAACACAACCCTTGAATGCGTCACGTTGACATGTGTGACATGACTTCTAGGAGTCATGAGAGTGGGCAGAGGAGGTGAAAGTCCTTGCAAAATTCAGCTTGTATGTCTCACGGTGACATGTGTGCATGACTTCTACGAAATCATGACAGTTGACAGAGAAGGTAAAAGACCTTACAAAGCGAGTTGCCCTGGATTCCATAGTATTGAGCCGGGTAAAGTCAAGTGGGGTCAACTGCATTCATTCTGCAGTGTAGGGATATCTGTGGGGGTTAGATTAGGCCCCTGTCTGTCCAATGGGGAGATATAATTGCATGCGCTTGCCTCTCTTTGCCCCTTTTCCAGATCACGCCAGGCAGCTTTCCAAATCCTTGATGCGGAAGCCAACGCTGGACCGTTTGTTAGCGCACCGGGAGGCCGACATCCAGAATTTTGTCAGCTTCATTTCCAGGGACTCCATCCAGAAGTCCCTCCAGAAGGTTATGGAGAAGCTGAAGCAAAGGAAAGGTTGACCGTGGCCAAGGGCTCTTCACTGGTAGCCACACAGTCTTGGCCAGTTGCCCAAGTGCCTTTGGCTTCCCTTGCCCCTCCTTTTTGTGTGAGTTTTTGGGTGCATTATGGTTGGATTTTTGCAAACTGGGCCCAGTTTGAGGGGAAGGGATAGTCCAGGCCCAGTTACTTTGGCTGGGTCCAGTTCAATCCCATTCTCACTGCCTTGGACCCATCCATGGGATTTGTAGTGTGGGGAGATCCTTACCAACTTCTGGATTGAACCCTGCCAGGACTACAAATCCCAAGATCACCAAGGATGGAGCCATGAGAGCTAAAGTGGGGCCAAATTGCTAAAAGAGTGCAAGGAAGAACGTGGCCTTTGGTAAATGTGAATGGGCTTAATAAACTGTCAAAACAGAGGCTATGGCTTTGTGGGGTTTTTTCTTGGCTAGAGCTTCGTTTAAGAGAGGAATGATGATGATGATGATGATCAGAAACCCACCCTTTGAATAGTAGTAGTAGTAGTAGTAGTTATCATCACCATCAGAAACCTACCCTTTGAATCATCATCATCATCACAAACCTACCTTTTGAACAATAATAGTAATAAAAAAGGGTAATAAAATTTTGGGCTAGGACAAAACAACAAAACTACACATCCCAGAAACACTAAACTTGGCAGCACAACCTCTCATCCATGCCTCTATGTTCATACAACAAAAATAAAATAAAAAATAAAGGCCTAATTAGAGGGAGAAGAATAATTGTTTTTATCCAATTGCTGCCACTTAGAAGGCTAAACTCTGCCCACTTGGTCTCCTAGCAACCCACTCAGTCCAGGGGACAGGCAGAGTTGGGCCTCACTTAGGCCTCTTCCACACTGCCTATAAAATACAGATTATCAGATTTTAACTGGATTACAGCATATGGCAGTGTAGACTCAAGGCCCTTCCACACAGCTATATAACCCATTTATAATCTTATATTATCTGTTTTGAACTGGATTATCTGGACTCCACACTACCATATAATCCACTTCAGTGTGCATTTTATACAGCTATGTAGAAGGGGCCTCATATAACCCAGTTCTAAGCAGATAATATAAGATTATAAATATAATATGTAATAATTACTGTGATATAATAATACAGAACAATATAATCTCTAAAATCAGGACAGTAAATAAAGAACAACACTCTGAAAGTATAAGCCACAGCAACGCATGGCCGGGCAAAGCTAGTAATAGTAATAATAGTTATAATCACTATTACAAATCTACCCTTCTAATAACAATAATAATAACAATCATCGCAAACCTACCCTTTGAATCATCACCATCATCATCGCAAACCTACCCTTTGAATCATCATTACTGCAAACCTGCCCTTTGAATAACAATAATAATAATAATGCTCATCAGAAACCAACACTTTGAAGAATAGTAATTATCATCATCACAAAATTACCTTTTGAACAATAATAGTGGTAATAGTAATCATTATCATCAGAAACCTATCCTTTCAATAATAATAGTAATCATCATCATCACAAACTTACCTTTTGAATAATAATAGTAGTAGTAATAACCATCATCATCAGAAACATACACAGTTACCAAAGAACAACTCAGGCTGATTTTATTGGGGTTTCTTTCAATTACACTTTTATTGTACCAGCGTATAGAGTTGTGTACATTTATATAACATATAGCACATAATATATTTATTATATAAAAGTTTCACATAATCTTTACTATATAAACAAGGTCTGGAATTGTTTCCCTTTATACTTCTCATGTCCTACAATTGATTGTCGTTCCCTCTCTAGCCTTTCCATGGGGTTCCTCACAAACATCATTTTCAACGTCTAAATTAGAAACTTATCCATGACTCCAACTCAATCAACAAACAATGCAAATTATAAAAGTTATAGCTGTACCTACACTTGAACAGCAGCAGCACCCCACTTCCGAAGGGATTAAAGCTCTTGAGGTTTTTAAACGGAGGCTGGATGGTCATCTGTCGGGAGGGCTTTGACTGTGTCTCCCTTAATGGCAGAAGGGACTGGACTAGATGCTCTTTGGGGATCCTTTATCTTGGTAGAGTCCCCTTCTCTGGAGGTGTTTGAACTGAGGCTGGATGGTCATCTGTCGGGAGGGCTTTGACTGTCTTCTTTAATCGCAGAAGGGACTGGACTAGATGCTCTTTGGGGATCCTTTGCCTTGGAGTCCAGTAGAGTTTCCTTCTCTGGAGTTGTTTGAACTGAGGCTGGATGGTCATCTGCCAGGAGGGCTTTGACTGTGTCTCCCTTAATGGCAGAAGGGACTGGACTAGATGCTCTTTGGGGATCCTTTATCTTGGTAGAGTCCCCTTCTCTGGAGGTGTTTGAACTGAGGCTGGATGGTCATCTGCTGGGAGGGCTTTGACTGTGTCTCCCTTAATGGCAGAAGGGACTGGACTAGATGCTCTTTGGGGATCCTTTGCCTTGGAGTCCAGTAGAGTTTCCTTCTCTGGAGTTGTTTGAACTGAGGCTGGATGGTCATCTGCTGGGAGGGCTTTGACTGTGTCTCCCTTAATGGCAGAAGGGACTGGACTAGATGCTCTTTGGGGATCCTTTGTCTTGGAGTCCAGTAGAGTTTCCTTCTCTGGAGTTGTTTGAACTAAGGCTGGATGGTCATCTGCCAGGAGGGCTTTGACTGTGTCCTTCCTGCCATGCGATACTCCTTAAGGCAGTGGTGCTTAATGCAGTTCCTCATGTTGTGCTGACCCCCAACCATAACATTATTTTCGTTGCTACAATAGAGTCTCGCTTATCCAACGTTCTGGATTATCCAACACATTTTTGTAGTCAATGTTTTCAATATATCATGATATTTTGGTGCAAAATTCGTAAATACAGTAATTACTACGTAGCATTACTGCATATTGAACTACTTTTTCTGCCAATTTGTTGTATAACATGATGTTTTGGTGCTTAATTTGTAAAATCATAACTTAATTTGATGTTTAATAAGCTTCTCCTTAATCTCTCCTTATTATCCAACATATTCGCTTATCCAACGTTCTGCCGGCCCATTTATGTTGGATAAGTGAAACCCTACTGTACTTCATAACTGTCATTTTGCTACTGTTATGAATCGTAATGTAAATATCTGACATGCAGAATATATTTTCATTCACTGGTCCAAATTTGAATACTGGTGGGGTTGGGCGGGTTGATTTGGGAGTTGTAGTTGCTGGGATTTATAGTTTACCTACAATCAAAGAGCATTCTGAACTCCACCAGCGATGGAATTGAACCAAACTTGTCACATGGAACTCCTATAACCAACAGCAAATACTGGAAGGGTTTGGTGGGCATTGACCTTGAGTGTGGGAGTTGTAGTTCACCTACATCCAGAGAGCACTGTGGACTCAAACAATGATGAGTCTGGACCAAACTTGGTACAAATACCCCCAGGTTGAGAAACGCGGCCTTAAGGGAATATATTAGACCTCGAGGGGATAGCTAGGCACAGCATGAATGTAGCTTCATATATCTGTAAATTGCATATGGAGGACGGAAGGCAAGCATGGCATCAGGGCAGCGGATGGGAAGCCAATGGCACCTCATTGAGACTTGAGAGTGACCTCCACCGGGAAATGGTCACTCACGGCCAGAGCCTGCAAAGGGAAAGGAAGAAAGAGCATCACATGCCTTCACAAAAGGCACCTCCGACCCCACCAACCCTTCCTTACAAAGATATAGTGGGGTTTCCCTATCCACAACTCCGTATCCACGAATTCAAAATATCCATGCATTAAAATACTGGGGAATAATTATTTTATTCAACGACATCCAGCTGGATATTGTGTGTGTGCAATGTGGGAAGAGCTTAATAATAATAATAATAATAATAATAATAATAATAATAATAATAATAATAAGTTAAATAACAAAATATTATTATATTATACTAGCTGTGCCCGGCCACGCGTTGCTGTGGCGAAGTCTGGTGGTATGGGAAAAAAAGTATTGAGGAATTGGTGGTAGTTAAGGTAAAGAGTAAAGGTTTTCCCCTGACATTAAGTCCAGTTGTGTCCAACTGCACACTGAAGTGGATTATATGGCAGTGTGGAGTCAAGATAATCCAGTTCAAAGCAGATAATATAAGATTATAAATGGGTTATATAACTGTGGAAGGGCCTTGAGTCTACACTGCCATATAATCCAGTTAAAATCAGATAATCTGTATTTTATAGGCAGTGGGGAAGAGGTCTAAGTGAGGCCTAACTCTGCCTGTCCCCTGGGCTGCGTGGGTTGCTAGGAGACCAAGTGGGCGGAGCTTAGCCTTTTAACTGGCAGCAAATGGATAAAAACAATTATTCCTCTCCCTCTAATTAGGATTTTATTTTTATTTTATTTTTGTTGTATGAACGTAGAGGCATGGATGAGGGGTTGAGCTGCCAAGTTTAGTGTTTCTGGGATGTGTAGTTTTGTTGTTTTGTCCTAGGCCGAAATTTCATTACCCTTTTATATATATAGATTATAGTAAATAACAAACAGTCAAAGAAGAAGAACATGTCCTGGCAGAATATGTAAAGCAAAGTGAAGAACCTGCTTTGATTGAAGTCAAAAATCAGAAACTCCTCAAAGCACAGCAGACAAAAAACCAGTACAAGAAAAACGCACTACAAACTAGAGCTGACAGCTGGCACAACAAAACATTGCATGGAAAGTTCCTTGACAAAATTGAAGGAAAAGCTGATAAGGAGAAGACCTGGCTCTGGCTCACGAATGGGACCCTGAAGAAGGAGACAGAAGGCCTGATCCTTGCAGCCCAGGAGCAAGACATCAGAACAAAGGCAATTCAGGCCAAGATTGAAAAATCAGTTGAAAACCCAAAATGCAGACTGTGCAAGGAAACTGACGAAACCATTGATCATATCCTCAGCTGCTGTAAGAAAATCGCACAGACAGACTACAAACAGAGGCACAACTATGTGGCCCAAATGATTCATTGGAACTTATGCCTCAATTACCACCTCCCAGCAGGAAAGAATTGGTGGGATCACAAACCTGCAAAAGTATTGGAAAATGAGCACGCAAAGCTACTGTGGGACTTCCGAATCCAGACTGAGAAAGTTCTGGAACACAACACACCAGACATCACAGTTGTGGAAAAGAAAAAGGTTTGTCTCATTGATGTCGCCATCCCAGGTGACAGTCGCATTGACGAAAAACAAGAGGAAAAACTCAGCCGCTATCAGGACCTCAAGATTGAACTTCAAAGACTATGGCAGAAACAAGTGCAGGTGGTCCCGGTGGTGATGGGCACACTGGGTGCCGTGCCAAAAGATCTCAGCTGGCATTTGGAAACAATAGACATTGACAAAATTACGATTTGCCAACTGCAAAAGGCCACCCGACTGGGATCTGCACGCATCATCTGAAAATACATCACACAGTCCTAGACACTTGGGAAGTGTTCGACTTGTGATTTTGTGGTACAAAATCCAGCATGTCTATCTTGTTTACTGTGTTATACAATAAAATAATAATAATAATAATAATAATAATAATAATAATAATACTTTATTTTTTCTATCCCGCCACCACCTCCCCGAAGGGACTCGGGGCGGCTAACATGGGGGCACAGCCCAAACAGAAACAACTATAAACAACTTAAAACACATGGCAAAAATTAAGAACAAAGGAAAAGGGCTTACCTTTTCCTGGCTCAGTTTGAACTCTTCCTGGAAGTCGAACACTTTGGCCGAGTTGGGCTTGACCCACTTCTTCATCTGGGCCCCACTCACCACGATCCTAGAACCACAAAAAGAGACAGGTCAGGCCTTTCCTAGGAAACGCTGGGCCCGTTTCAAAGGCAAATTACAAATCTCAAAGGCCGAGAAGTAGGTTCAGAAACTGGCTCTTTGGATAGCATCCTATCTTGATCTCGTCTGTAGTTTCTGATTGGAATATAGATACTAGAGATTTTTGGAGCACCCAGACTCAATAATAATAATAATAATAATAATAATAATAATAGGTTTATTTATACCCTGCCTCCATCTCCCCTGAAGGGGACTCGGGGCGGCTCAAAGATAGTATCAGATAAAACAGTGACAATAAACGATACATCAGTAAACAAAAACATACTCCAATTATAAAATTTTAAACATAACCCTATGAAAATAAAAACACACTTAATAAAACACGGAATTAAAAAGAGCGAAGTTGAGTAATAGACTAGTGCACTTTGTTAAAGTTGTAAACTCAAGATAACAGATAAAGTGCTACAAATTCATTGGAGGTCAGTTTGGGATGGGAAGGACCCTAAGTTAATATCAAGTTAACCAGGAGAAGTGCGACCCAAGGCAGCATTGTGTACAATTGCGAAGGAATACAAATCAAATCAAATAATACGTGCTGGATGTACGCACAATGTCAAAGGACAGATCTTCAAGGCTAAAACTGACACTTTTCCTGGTGGCGTGGTCTCAATGTGACCTTGCCACAGGTTCTATCAGCATGAAAAGCAGCCAGTTGGTGGTTTTCTAAATGCAAAAACAGATTCCCATCCAATAGGACTCACCAGGTAGTCATACCCTCCAACACAGAGGTCCTCAAACTTTTAAAGCAAAGGGCCGGTCCACAATCATTCAGACTGTTGAGGGGCCAAATTATCATTTGAAAAAAAATACGAACAAATTCCTATGCACACTGCATATGTCTTATTTGTTGTGCAATACAACAATAACAAAGAACAATACAATATTTAAAAATAAAAACAATTTTAACCAACATAAACCTATCAGGATTTCAATGGAAAGTGTGGGCCTGCTACTGGCCAAAGAGATAGTCAAGTTAATTATGATTGTTGTTGTTGATGTTGTTGTTGTGTGCCTTCAAGTCATTTCAGACTTTGGGAGAGCCTAAGTCTAAAATTAATTATTTATTTACTACCTTTATTTACTACATTTATATCCCACCCTTCTCACCCCGAAGGGGACTCAGAGCTGCTGTATGTACATACAATATATTATATTATTAACAGAGCACAATATTAGCATTATATATTACTATATTGAACTATACAACTATACTGTAATATTATATGTAATATGGAACATATAATTAATATTATTATATTGTATTATTATTAGTATTATATTGTATAACATTATAATATTTTATCAATATTATATGTATATACAATATATTATATTATTAAAACTGATATAAGAATATTATATTATAAAACTGAGGGCGGGGGCCAGGTAAATAACCTTGGAGGGCCGCATCCGGCCCCCGGGCCTTAGTTTGGGGACCCCTGCTCCAACATCTCCATTTGGATTAAGCCTCTGCCTTCCCATGTATCTAATGCCTTTTAAAATGTCCCGGTTCCTCTGCTCTCCTCCCGCTTTGTGCTCAGATCACTTCCATTGCTGCAAGTCAAGAGCAAATGGGGATAGCATACCGGTCGTAGGCGCAGTCGGAGTGCCCCACGGTGGTGTCCTCCTCGTCGGGGATGAGCCACTTGAAGACCTCGCTGGTCCGGAGGCGGATGGAGGCCCAGTCCTTCTTGCCCACGTAGCTGCAGTCCGCATTGAAGTCCCCCAGAAACATCATGTTCTGTCAAGAGGAGAAGGGTCGGGACCGGGTTCTCATTGGTGGGGCAATGTCCTCATTTCACCACCTTACTGTTGCATGCCTTAG
Source organism: Anolis carolinensis (assembly GCF_035594765.1). Lineage (NCBI taxonomy): Eukaryota > Metazoa > Chordata > Lepidosauria > Squamata > Anolidae > Anolis > Anolis carolinensis. The sequence goes on from NW_026943824.1 coordinate 7,731,765, forward strand.
AGCCATTTCCGACTCACGACAGCACTAAAGCAAACCTCACAATGGGATTTCGTTGGATAGATTATTTCAGGGAGAGGCCTGCCTTTAGACTCCTTCTGAGGCTGAGAGAGTGCAACCCTCCCAATGAGTTTCCATGACCAAGCAGGGGTTCGAACCCGGATCTCCAGGGTCGAAAATCTATGCCATGCTGGTTCTGTAAACCCCTTGGGAACTACTATTTTCCCCAGAATACTGATTATTATTCTTAACTAATAATAATCATAAACATAATCATAATTAGCCTTTCTTCCCATAGAGTTTCAAGCTGGCTTACAATTATTAGTAGTACTATTACTATTATTAACTTTATATTCAGTTCTTTCCTGCCTTTCTCCCCCAATGGTGACTCAAACTGCCTTACAATTATTATTATTATAATTGACACAAAGACATAGTATGACACAGCAAATGAGATATATATGCTGGATTTATTATTATTATTATTATTATTATTATTATTATTATTATTATTATTAACTTTATTTCTACCCTATCTTTCTCTCAATAGGATCTCAAGGTGGCTTCTTCTTCTTCTTCTTCTTCTTCTTCTTATTATTATTATTATTATTATTAACTTTATTTCTAACTTTCTCCCCAAATGGGGACTCAAGCCAACTTACAATAACATTATTATTGTTGTTGTTTTTGTTGTTATTGATTTTATTTCTAGCTCTCCTTTGACTCCCTGTGGGGACTCAAGTCAGCTTACAGTTGTTGTTGTTGTTGTTGTTGTTGTTGTTGTTGTTGTTATCTTGCTTTCTCTCCTGCCCTTCTCCCCCAATGGGGATTTAAGGAGGCTAACAATTATTATTATTATTATTATTATTATTATTATTATTATTATTATTATTATTACCTTTATTTTTACCCTATGCTTCTCTCAATAGGATCTCAAGGCGGCTTATTATTATTATTATTATTATTATTATTATTATTATTATTATTATTATTATTATTTTATTATGACACAGCAAACAAGATAGATATGCTGGATTTCATATCACAAAATCACAAGTCGAACACTTTCCAAGTGTCTAGGACTGTGTGATGTATTTTCGGATGATGCGCGCAGATCCCAGCAGGGTGGCCTTTTGCAGTTGGCAGATCGTAATTTTGTCAATGTCTATTGTTTCCAATATTATTATTATTATTATTATTATTATTATTATTATTATTATTTCTCCCTTTCTCCCCAAATGGGAACTCTAACTGACTTACAATAACATTATTATTGTTGTTGTTATTGTTATTATTGACTTTATTTCCAGTTCGCCTTTGAACCCCAATGGTGATACAAGTCAGGTTACAATTGCTGTTGTTGTTGTTGTTGTTGTTGTTGTTGTTATCTTGCTTTCTCTTCTGCCTTTCTCCCCCCCTGGGAACTGAAGGAGGCTAACAATTATTGTTATTATTTGAGACTCAACAAGATGAGTCATTATTACTATTATTATTATTATTATTATTATTATTATTATTACCATTATATTTACTCTATGTTTCTCTCAATAGGATCTCAAGGCAGCTAACTATTATTATTATTATTATTATTATTATTATTATTATTATCATCTTTATTTCTCCCCGCCTTTCTCCCCATGGGGACTCAAGGCGGCTCACAATTATTATTATTTACCTGCCTCTCCGTAACATGGGATACATAGATTAAAAACATTACAACACTGAAAGATGGGGTAAGATTAACAAGCTTAACAAAGTAAAGAATCCAAGGAAAATGCCACAGATGAAGACTCCCAAAATATTCTATAAGATGCTCACATCAGTGCCCCACTTGTCAATGATTTTCAGGTAGACGTCGTAGAGGGCATCGATCTCAGCCACGGCGTCATTGGGAGCCGTATGGAGCGGGACCAGGATGAGCTCCTTCCCGTCTGCAAAAGAGAAAATCTTGGAAGTTTAGTTTGCACTCTTTGGCTCAAGATCTTAGAAAACTACAACTCCCGTTACATTTCAGCCATGGGGCAGTTCAAACGGAGGTCACGTTGCTTTCGTTTTACAGCTACAGCCCCAACGAAAAATGAGTCAAATCTCCATATGAATTACTGAGAATTGTAGTTTGCACTCTTTGGTTCAAGATCTTAGAAAACTACAACTCCCATAACATTTAAGCCATGGGGCAGTTCAAACGGAGGGTCACATTGCATTAGTTCTGCAGCCCCAACGAAAAATGAGTCAAGTCTCCATATGAAATCCTGGGAGTTGTAGTTTGCACTCTTTGGCTCAAAGCCTTGGAAAACTACAACTCCCATAACATTTAAGCCATGGGGCAGTTCAAACGGAGGGTCACATTGCATTAGTTCTGCAGCCCCAACGAAAAATGAGTCAAGTCTCCATATGAAATCCTGGGAGTTGTAGTTTGCACTCTTTGGCTCAAAGCCTTGGAAAACTACAACTCCCATAACATTTAAGCCATGGGGCAGTTCAAACATTGCATTAGTTCTACAGCTGCAGCCCCAATGAAAAATGAGTCAAGTCTCCATATGAATTACAGTAGAGTCTCACTTATCCAAGCTAAACGGGCCGGCAGAAGCTTGGATAAGCGACTATCTTGGATAATAAGGAAGGATTAAGGAAAAGCCTATTAAACATCAAATTAGGTTATGATTTTACAAATTAAGCACCAAAACATCATGTTTTACAACACACTTGATGGAAAAAGCAGTTCAATACGCAGTAATGTTATGTTGTAATTACTGTATTTACAAATTTAGCACCAAAATATCACGATATATTGAAAAAATTGACTGCAAAAATAGCTTGGATAATCCAGAAACTTGGATAAGCGAGGCTTGGATAAGTGAGACTCTACTGTAATAGGAATTGTAATTTGCACTCTTTGGTACAAAGCCTTGGAAAACTACAACACTAAGACATGCAGCAGTTAAAAAAGGGTCACATTGCATTCATTCTACAGCAACAGCCCAACGAAAAAAGAAACTTTTCATATGGAATCCTGGGATTTTTAGTTTGCATTCTTTGGCTCCAGACTTTGGAAAACTACAAACATTTAAGTCACAGTGCAGTTCAAATTGAGTCAGGTTGCATTTATTCTAGAGCTGCAGCTCCAACGAAAAATGAGCCAAGTTTCCATATGGAATCCTGGGAGTTGTAGTATCACTCTTTGGCAGAGAAAGCTCAAACCCTTGGAAAACTGCAGCTCCCGGGATTTCCATAGCATCGAAGCTATGGGGTCAAACTGCATTACTCCTACAGCAAAAGAGGAAAGTTTCCAAAGTTGTGTCTTGGGAGGGGGGAAAAGAAACCACCAAGAAAGAGATGCTTTCTCTCTGCATTACGGACTCGATTCCGAAGCTGAGAACTTCAGGATGAAGGGAGCCCGGCTGAAGGCGTTGCTCTTGCTGGGGAACTGGTACTGGTCCACCACCGAGACCGAACTGGTCCTGGGGAGGGAGAAGAAGGCAGAGGGATATATAGTTTCCTATACAGAAGATTAATATACAGAGCAGAGGTATAACTCTTCCTAGGGAGAAGGGAGAAGGACAAATGGGATATGTTTATATTTGGGACCCTACCTGTAGATGAAGAGGTACATCTCCTTGTAGTTCTCCCGGCCCAAAGACTGGCTGATCTCGAATTCGTAGGGCTCCTTGGAGGCCCTGCAAGGCCAAAGGGAGAAACATGGGCTTTGGGGTCCAAGGGGCAAGTCTGGGAGAACGTTCCATTCAAAGGAAGTTATAAGGAGTGCCACATAAATAATAATAATAATAATAATAATAATAATAATAATAATAATAATAATAACAACAACATGATGTGGATTGACTACAAAAAGGCCTTTGACTCACTCCCACACAGCTGGATCATCAAATGCCTGGACGCCATCGGAATTTGTAAAAACGTTAGCACTTTCATTGAAAACATGATGGAGCACTGGAAAACTGAACTGTTTGTTGGAAATGAAAGCTATGGACTTGTTAACATCAGAAGAGGAATTTTCCAGGGAGATTCATTGTCCCCTCTGCTTTTCATTATTGCCATGATCCCTCTGTCAACAATCTTAAAAAAAACAAATCTCGGCTATCAAACATCTAAGAATTCTCACAAAATTTCACATCTGATGTACATGGATGACCTGAAGCTGTATGGGAAAACGGAAACTGAAATCCAGTCTCTGGCTAACACTGTCCGAATTTTTAGCACTGATATCAGCATGGAGTTTGGCTTGGACAAATGTTCGACAGTGGCATTTAAGAAGGGAAAAATCATTGAAAGTGAGCCTAATTGAAAATATGCCTAATGGCCAAACAATAAAGTGTCACCAGCCAAAGGCCTATAAATATCTGGGCATATTACAGCTAGACAACATCAAGCATGAACATGTGAAAACTGTGGTCAGCAAAGAATACACACAAAGGGTCAGAAAAATTCTCAAAAGCAAGCTCAATGGAGGCAACACCATCAAGGCCATAAACACCTGGGCCATACCTGTCATAAGATATACTGCTGGCGTCATAAACTGGACAAGGTGGAACTGAACAATTTGGACAGAAAAACAAAGAAAACTCATGACCATTCATCATTCACTGCACCCTCGCAGTGATGTTGACCAGCTATATCTGCCTAGAAGATCAGGGGGCAGAGGACTCTTACAAGTCAAACAAGCAGTCAAAGAAGAAGAACATGCCCTGGCAGAATATGTCAAGCAAAGTGAAGAACCTGCTTTGATTGAAGTCTACAAATCAGAAACTCCTCAAAGCACAGCAGACAAAAAACCAGTACAAGAAAACCGCACTACAAACTAGAGCTGACAGCCGGCACAACAAAACATTGCATGGAATGTTCCTTGACAAAATTGAAGGAAAAGCTGATAAGGAGAAGACCTGGCTGTGGCTCACGAATGGGACCCTGAAGAAGGAGACAGAAGGCCTGATCCTTGCAGCCCAGGAGCAAGACATCAGGACAAAGGCAATTAATAATAATAATAATAATAATAATAATAATAATAATAATAATAATAGAAGACCTGGCTCTGGCTCACGAATGGGACCCTGAAGAAGGAGACAGAAGGCCTGATCCTTGCAGCCCAGGAGCAAGCCATCAGAACAAATGCAATCAAGGCCAAGATCGAAAAATCAGCTGATGACCCAAAATGCAGACTCTGCAAGGAAACCGATGAAACCATGGATCATATCCTCAGCTGCTGTAAGAAAATTGCACAGACAGACTACAAACAGAGGCACAACTATGTGGCCCAAATGATCCATTGGAACTTATGCCTTAAGTACCACCTGCCAGCAGCAAAGAACTGATGGGATCACAAACCTGCAAAAGTCTTGGAAAATGAGCACGCAAAGATACTGTGGGACTTCCGAATCCAGACTGACAAAGTTCTGGAACACAACACACCAGACATCACAGTTGTGGAAAAGAAAAAGGTTTGGATCATTGATGTCGCCATCCCAGGTGACAGTCGCATTGACGAAAAACAACAGGAAAAACTCAGCCGCTCTCAGGACCTCAAGATTGAACTGCAAAGACTCTGGCATAAACCAGTGCAGGTGGTCCCGGTGGTGATGGGCACACTGGGTGCCGTGCCAAAAGATCTCAGCCGGCATTTGGAAACAATAGGCATTGACAAATTTACAATCTGCCAACTGCAAAAGGCCACCCGACTGGGATCTGCGCGCATCATCTGAAAATACATCACACAGTCCTAGACACTTGGGAAGTGTTTGACTTGTGATTTTGTGATACGAAATCCAGCATGTCTATCTTGTTTGCTGTGTCATTAAAAATAATAATAATAATAATAATAATAATAATAATAATAATAATAATAATAATAATCACACAGTCCTAGACACTTGGGAAGTGTTCGACTTGTGATTTTGTGAAACGAAATCCAGCATATCTATCTTGTTTGCTGTGTCATACAATAATAATAATAATAATAATAATAATAATAATACATCACACAGTCCTAGACGCTTGGGAAGTGTTCGACTTGTGATTTTGTGATATGAAACCCAGCATATCTATCTTGTTTGCTATGTCATACAATAATAATAATACAGTAGAGTCTCGCTTATCCAACGTAAACGGGCCGGCAGAATGTTGGATAAGCGAATATGTTGGATAATAAGGAGAGATTAAGGAGAAGCCTATTAAACACCAAATTAGGTTATGATTTTATAAATTAAGCACCAAAACATCATGTTATACAACAAATTTGACAGAAAAAGTAGTTCAGTATGAAGTAATGCTACATAGTAATTACTGTATTTACGAATTTAGCACCAAAATATCACGCTGTATTGAAAACATTGACTACAAAAATGCGTTGGATAATCCAGAACGTTGGATAAGCGAATGTTGGATAAGTGAGACTCTACTGTAATAATAATAATAATAATAATAATAATAATAATAATAATAATAATAATAATTGTGCGGTTTTCTGGCATTGTATATTTCTGCCACTTCTGTGACTGTTCATTTGGGGTTTGATGATTCCGTAGCCCACTTGTCGATGGATGTCCAGAATCAGCAGCATCCACCGCGGTCCTTTTTATCCTGGGCGACGACCGAGCCAGTATAGACTTCGTTTGGGTTTGATTCTCCATAATGCTAATGGGTTCGGTGCTCTTAGTCCTGCTCCTCAGCTGAGGCCTCTCTGGCTTGGTTGGACCTGCCGGTAGTTACACTACCGCCAGCACAGCCCTCAGTCATCATTGGAGCAGTTAAGTCCCCCCACCACGACAAGGTGGCATCTGTGGGGGGGGGGGTGTCCCTGGGTGGTCCCGGTGGTGATGGGCACACTGGGTGCCGTGCCAAAAGATCTCAGCCGGCATTTGGAAACAATAGACATTGACAAAATCACAATCTGCCAACTGCAAAAGGCCAACCTACTGGGATCTGCGCGCATCATCCGAAAATACATCACACAGTCCTAGACACTTGGGAAGTGTTTGACTTGTGGTTTTGTGATACGAAATCCAGCATATCTATAATAATAATAATAATTATTATTATTATTATTATTATTATTTTATTCTTATATCCCGCCCCATCTCCCCGGAGGGACTCGGGGCGGCTTACATGGGGCCATGCCCAGACACGACAGCACAAATCAGATAAAACATTAAACCGAGCAGTAAAACTTCAACATGATTAAAAACAGTCATAAAAGTCAATATACACAATAATATTAAAATCCCGATTTGGGTCAAAAGATCCAGGCCAAGGTGCAAAGCAATATCAAGTTATCAGGGAGGGATAATAATACAGCAGGTGTAATACTTAAGGTGCTGAATGAATCCTATCTATCTTGTTTGCTGTGTCATAATAAAATAATAATAATAATAATTTTATTTTTCTATCCTGCCTCCATCTCCCCACAGGGACTCCTGACAGCTAACACAGGGGCAAGCCCCAAAAAACAAATAATAAACAAAGTAAAATACATGTAAAACAGCAACTAAATAAAACACATTAAAACCAAGTAATACAATATAATAAGAATAAAAATAAAAACAGGTGAGGTCTCACCTGTTGAGCCGCTCCATCAGCTCATTGACAGCACTCAGGTCGGAGTCCCGCACCTCTTGCACCAGGGCAATGTCATAGCGGGAGAGGACCTGCAGCAAGAGAGAAGATCCTCGGAGCCTAAGAGAAGGACTATAATGCCCATCACCCCCTAGTTGCCATCACCACTAGGGAATGTGGAAGAGATGTAGTTTTAAAATGGTAATTTTTGAAGTTCCTAGATGTAGTACTGATGCATCCTCTGCCCTGAGCTAGAAGAGGGACCCCCAAAGGGCATCTAGTCTGACCCACTCCGCTGTGCACAGCCAAGTAAATAAAGTCAAAGGTTTTTCCCTGACATTAAGTCCAGTCGTGTCCAACTCTGGGGATTGGTGCTCATCTCCATTTCTAAACCGAAGAGCCAGCGTTGTCCATAGACACCTCCTAGGTCAGCTTTTGCACTTGGTGTGTTAAAATTCGCCAAAAAATCCAGCATGACTTGGGTGGTGTGTCACATTGAGAGAGAGAAAACATAATTTCACAATATGTATAGTTTAAATAACATAAATGTATAAGTGTAATATATAACTGTATTTAATAAATCAAAAACTATTTACAGTAGAGTCTCACTTATCCAACATTCGCTTATCCAACGTTCTGGATTATCCAACGCATTTTTGTAGTCAATGTTTTCAATACAGCGTGATATTTTGGTGCTAAATTCGTAAATACAGTAATTACTATGTAGCATTACTTCATACTGAACTACTTTTTCTGTCAAATTTGTTGTATAACATGATGTTTTGGTGCTTAATTTATAAAATCATAACCTAATTTGGTGTTTAATAGGCTTCTCCTTAATCTCTCCTTATTATCCAACATATTCGCTTATCCAACATTCTGCCGGCCCGTTTACGTTGGATAAGCGAGACTCTACTGTACTACCCTTATTTCCATGTACAACAATCTATGATACTTCTTGCAGTTTAAGCTTCACAAAGTTTCCACACTGATTTCTCTCTATTCTAGTTTCAATATAGTCATGAATAATGAATAATATAATAATAATATAATATAGGAATAATGATAATATACAACAATAATAGAATAATAATAGAATGAATGATATAATAATAGAATATAAAAATATAATATAATGATATAAAATATATTAATAGGATAATATAATAATAGGATATAATAATAATCTCTCTATATAAAAATGTACTGTTCATTTGTAGGACGAAGTAAATAAAAAAAAACTAGATGAAATGGCACCAAGTTTGGCCACAAAACACTTAACAACCCAAGAGGTGACCACCGTGTGTCAGCAAAATTGGCTAGACATGTCAATGCTGACACGCGTGTCATAGGTTCGCCATCACTGTCCTAGGTCATGTGGCCAGCATGACTGCATAGAGCACTGTTACCTTCCTGCTGGAGCTGTACCTATTGATCTACTCACATTTGCATGTTTTCGAAGTACTAGGTTGGCGGAAGCTGAGGCTAACAGCGGGTGCTCACTCTGCTCCCTGGATTCAAACCTGCGACCTTTTGGTCCACAAGTTCAACAGCTCAGTGCTTTATCACACTGTGCTATTGGGAGCTCTGGAAGATCTGGAAGGGGCACCCAAAGGGCATCCAGCCTAAATCCCAGTCTGCTGTTGCGTTAAAGCCCTCCCAAAAGATGCCCATCCAACTGCTGTTGAAAGGCCTCCAGAGAAGGATTGCTCACCTTCACGATGATTTTGGAGGTGCCTTCATCCGACAGTTTGGTGTCCCCGAAGCTTTGGATGTTGAAGGCACAGATCCGCAAAGGACTGACCGTTTGTGCCAGTGACACCAGGCCGAAAACGAGCAAGAGAAGCTGCTTCATGTTCCTAAAGAGCCAAAAGATGCACAAGGTTATCCAGCAGGAAGACACCATCCAAGCTGTCCCGACAGTTGGCCATCTTGCCTCTGCTTCAAAACTTCCAAAGTTGACTCCCGGGTGACATATCCCGCTTTCTTCCCATTAAGGATTTCTTCCTAATGTTTATGTGGAATTCTCTTTTCCCGTAATTAGACTCTATTGTCAACCTTTGGAACTCCCTGCCACTTGATCAGGTATGGGCAAACTTGGGCCCTCCAGGGGTTTTGGACTTCAACTCCCAGAAATCCCAGGTTGTTAGGAATTGTGGGAATTGAAGTCCATAACACCTGGAGGGCCAAAGTTTGTCCATGCCTGCACTCGATGCTGTTGTTAACACAAAATTGTGGGACGGTTGCCTTCAGAAGTGGGTTAGAAGTGACTTAGGGCTTTGGAAATACATATTGACCTTCCGCTTCCATTAAAAATATTTATCTGGGGATGAAATGAGTCCAAATGACCTAGACTCTTACCTTTACCTGGTGAGCGAGGGATGCTTCTCCCCCAAATACAAGATGCTCACAGAGAGAGACTCAAACCCAACTCCGGCCTCTCTGCTTGGGCTGCTGGTGCTGCTGCCGGAAGGGGCCCATCCCATGTGTAATGAGCATTCTCCCTTTTAATGCTGGCGTTGCAGCCGCTCTGTTTTGCATCACAAACCTTGCGCTGAGACTTGTGTTCCTTGCACAACAGGGAGAGACTCAAACCGCATTCCACAGCGGAAAAAACCTGTTGGGTTTCTGCCTGCGTGAAAGAGAAGTGGCTGTGGAGATGGAAGGATGGGTGGAAGGATGAAGAGATGGATGAATGAAGGGATGGATGGATGGATTGATGGATTGATGGATTGATGGATAGATCATTGGATGGGTGGATCGTTGGATGGATCGTTGGATGGATAGATAGATAGTTGGGGATAGGATAGATAAATAGATCATTGGATGGACAGATATAGATAGATAGATATAGATAGATAGATAGATAGATAGATAGATAGATAGATAGATAGTTGGGTGGAAAGAAAGAAAGAAAGAAAGAAAGAAAGAAAGAAAGAAAGAAAGAAAGAAGAAAGGAGATAGATAGATAGATAGATAGATAGATAGATAGATAGATAGATAGATAGATAGAGATAGATAGAGATAGATAGATAGATCATTGGATGGGTGGATCATTGGATGGATTGTTGGATGGATAGATAGATAGTTGGGGATAGGATAGATAAATAGATCATTGGATGGACAGATATAGATAGATAGATAGATAGATAGATAGATAGATAGATAGATAGATAGATAGATAGATAGTTGGGTGGAAAGAAAGAAAGAAGAAAGGTGATAGATAGATAGATAGATAGATAGATAGATAGATAGAGATAGATAGATAGATAGATAGATAGATAGATAGATAGATAGATAGATAGATCATTGGATGGGTGGATCGTTGGATGGATTGTTGGATGGATAGATAGATAGTTGGGTATAGGATAGATAGATCATTGGATGGACAGATAGATAGATAGATAGATAGATAGTTGGGTGGAAAGAAAGAAAGAAAGAAAGAAAGAAAGAAGAAAGGTGATTGATAGATAGAGATAGAGATAGATAGAGATAGATAGATCATTGGATGGGTGGATCGTTGGATGGATCGTTGGATGGATCGTTGGATGGATCATTGGATAGAGATAGTTGGATGGATAGGATAGCTAGATCATTGGATGGACAGATATATAGGCAGGCAGACAGACGGACGGACAGACAGACAGACAGACAGACAGACAGACAGACAGATAGATAGATAGATAGATAGATAGATAGATAGATAATAGATAGAAGATAGATAGTTGGGTAGATAGATCGTTGGATGGATGGACAGATAGATCAATCAATCATTGGATGGATGGATAGATATTAGATAGATAGATAGATAGATAGATAGATAGATAGATAGATAGATCATTGGATGGACAGATAGCTATACAGATAGATAGATAGATAGATAGATAGATAGATCATTGGATGGACAGATAGCTATACAGATAGATAGATAGATAGATAGATAGATAGATAGATAGATAGATAGATAGATAGATAGATAGAGAGATAGAAAATATATTAATGAATTGTTAGGTCTATAACTAAGTAAGTAGGCAGATGGATAGGTAGATAGATGGTGGTTAGATATACAGGTAGGTAGAAATAGGAGTCCCCATTAGTTCAGTGGGTTAAACCGCTGAGCTGTTGAACTTGCTGACCGAAAGGTCGGCGGTTCAAATCCATGGAGCAGGGTGAGCTCCCGTTGTTAGCCCCAGCTTCTGCCAACCTAGCAGTTTGAAAACATGCCAATGTGAGTAAATCAATAGGTACCGCTCTGGCGGGAAGGTAACGGCGCTTCATGCAGTCATGCCAGTGGCCACATGACCTTGGAGGTGTCTATGGACAATGCCAGCTCTTTGGCTTAGAAATGGAGATGAGCACCAACCCCCAGAGTCGGTCACGACTGGACTTAATGTCAGGGGAAAACCTTGAGTGAATAAAGTAATGGGTTCGTGAGTGGTTAGGTATATAGGTAGGTAGTTAGTTAGGTAGATAGGTAGGAATATAGATAGCTAGGTAGGTGAATTGACGGATGGATGGTTAGGCTGGTAGGTAAGTAGATAGATGAATCAAGAGATGGGTGGGCAGATAGATAAACCAGTAGAGGGAGGGAAGGATAGATTGAAAGGCCTTGCGATAATCTTTCCCAAGGCCTGTGGCCGCAAGAATCTTGTGAAAGGGGATGTGTTTTGCAGGAAGGAAGAGACGTGGATGCAACCTTTGCGGTGAGAGTGCATTTCACATCACTATTGCAATGGATCCCCTCTCTTAAAATCAAAACAAAACCCATCTTATCTTTATTACTAGCTGTGCCTGGCCACGCGTTGCTGTGGCGAAGTCAGGTGGTATGGGAAATAAAGTATTGAGGAATTGGTGGTAGTTAAGGTAAAGGGTAAAGGTGTGGAGTCCAGATAATCCAGTTAAAGCAGAGACTATAAGATTATAAATGGGTTATATAGCTTTGTGGAAGGGCCTTGAGTCTACACTGCCATCTAATCCAGTTAAAATCTGATAATCTGTATTTTATAGGCAGTGTGGAAGAGGCCTAAGTGAGGCTTAACTCTGCCTGTCCCCTGGGTGAGTGGGTTGCTAGGAGACCAAGTGGGCGGAGCTTAGCCTTCTAACTGGCAGCAATTGGATAAAAACAATTCTTCCTCTCCCTCTAATTAGGACTTTATTTTTCTTTTCTTTTTGTTGTATCAACCTAGAGGCGTGGATGATGGGTTGTGTTGTCAATTTTAGAGGTTGTGGGGTGTTTAGTTTTGTTGTTTTGGCGGTCGCCAGGATTCCATCACTATTTTATATATATACTAGCTGTGCCCGGCCACGCGTTGCTGTGGCGTTGTCTGGTGGTGTTGGTGAGAAATTGTTGAGGTAGTGGTGGTACTGAATGTCTGTTGTATGGTTGTCTTTATGTTTAGTATGCACACTGAAGTGAATTATATGGCAGTGTGGACTTAAGATAATCCAGTTCAAAGCAGATAATATAAGATTATAAATGTGTGGAAGGGCCTTGAGTCTACACTGCCATATAATCCAGTTCAAATCTGATAATCTGTGGAAGAGGCCTAAGTGAGGCTTAACTGTGCCTGTCCCCTGGGCTGAGTAGGTTCATTGGAGACCAAGTGGGCGGAGCTTAGCCTTCAAACTGGCAGCAATTGGATAAAAACTACTATTCCTCTCCCTGTAATTAGGACTTTATTTTTCTTTTCTTTTTGTTGTATCAACCTAGAGCCGTGAATGATGGGTTGTGTTGTCAAATTTCGAGGTTGGAGGGCCTGTAGTTTTGTTGTTTTGTCCGCTGCCCTGATGCCATCACTCTTTTATATATAAATATAGATGAGCGAAAACCATCACTTATTTTTTTACGATGTGCAAAGTCCATCATCCACTGCTGAGGTCCCAAACTAGGATACTGAAAGACCTTCCTACATTTGCTCTGGCTGGATTGGGCTAACAAAACCCATTGCCTCCTAACTAGCAAAGAAACAGTGGGTGATGGGAGTTAGAGTCCAACATATCGGGAAGGTGCCAATTGGGGAAAGAGAGGTTTTTGTGTCCAAAAAAAAAACACCTCTTGCTACTGTGTTTGGGTTCCTAAGTTCAGGCAGTGGCTGGGCATGATGGAAGTTGTAGTCCAATACATGTGGATAGTGCCGATTAGGACTTGCATGGCTCAAAAAACTCCAGCTGTATGTTACCCCCAAAGGCTATCTCTTCCCAATTAGTTCAGGCAGGAATTGGGAATGATGGGAGATGTAGTCCAACAGAGGTTTCGCCCAAGACTATCTCCCTGGAAGGAAGACTAAGGACATTTGTTGCCCTGTGGCAGATTGATTCAGATTCATTGCGTGAGCCGTGAAATTTCACAATTTGGCCTCCGGTGCATCTCATTGTCATGCATACGAACAAGAAAAACATGTGAGTGGACGAATTAAGCATCTTTATAATTATCTTTAATGATGACGAACTGTGATTTCATAAGCGGCAGAAAGCTTCATGAGAAGCAAAGGGATTTCCCCCAATCAAAAAGATGAGTTTCGGGGTGCAGGAAGGGAATTAATTGGATTTCAGGGTCACTTCCACTGGATAATGGTCACTGACAGCCAAAGCCTGGAAAGAAAAAAGAAAGGGAAAAAAATAATCATATACATACAGTAGAGTCTCACTTATCCAACATAAACAGGCCGGCAGAATGTTGGATAAGTGAATATGTTGGATAATAAGGAGGGATTAAGGAAAAGCTTATTAAACATCAAATTAGGTTATGATTTTACAAATGAAGCACCAAAACATGTTAGACAACAAATTTGACAGAAAAAGTAGTTCAATACGCAGTAATGCTATGTAGTACTTACTGTATTTACAAATCTAGCACCAAAATATAATGATGTATTGAAAACATTGACTCCAAAAATGCGTTGGATAATCCAGAAGGTTGGATAAGTGAATGTTGGATAAGTGAAACTCTACTGTAATGAGATTTGTGTTCTATATGTGTCTCCCCCTAGTGGTAAAAGACGTCTGTATCATCATAGGACTTTCCTCACTTTTTCATGTTGCTTTGTTTTCCAAATAGAAAATATCACTCCAGTCTTGGCAATGGATAACAACAACAACAACAACAATAACAACAGGAGAAAGGTAAGACTGATATAAAGATAATACTAATAATATAATATTAGCAATATAATAAAATGATTATATCATATAATAAATAATAATATAACAATATAATATAATATATAACATCATATATAATTATATGTGATATTATATGGTATTATATGATAGTAAAGGTAAAGGTTTTCCCCTGACGTTAAGTCAAGTCGTGACCGACTCTACGGAGTTGGTGCTCATCTCCATTTCTAAGCCGAAGAGCCGGCGTTGTCCGTAGACACCTCCAAGGTCATGTGGCCGGCATGACTGTATGGAGCACCGTTACCTTCCCACTGAAGCGGTACCTATTGATCTACTCACATTTGCATGCTTTCGAACTGCTATGTTGGCAGGAGCTGGGGCTAACAGCGGGAGCTCATTCTGCTCCCGGGATTTGAACCTGGGACCTTTTGGTCCATACATTCAGCAGCTCAGCGCTTTAACACACTTTGCCACTGGGGCTCCAATATTAATAATAGAATAGAATAAAATAATTATATTATATATTATATAATAAATAATAATATAATATAATCTATATATATATATATAAAAGAGTGATGGCATCACGGCGACCCACAAAACAACAAAACTACAGGCCCCCCAACCTCGACATTTGACAACACAACCCATCATCCACGCCTCTAGGTTGATACAACAAAAAGAAAAGAAAAATAAAGTCCTAATTAGAGAGAGAGGAATAATTGCTTTTATCCAATTGCTGCCAGTTAGAAGGCTAAGCTCCTCCAACTTGGTCTCCTAGCAACCCAATAAAAATAATAAAAAACACTAAAAATTAATACAATAAAATACTATAATAACACAAAATAACTAAAAATAATACAAGAAAATAATAAAATATAATAAATAAAAATATAACTTACAATAAAATTAATAAAAATGCAAATAAAGTCAAATAAAAATTACACAACAATTTTAAACCAATACCACCACCACTTTGCCACAGCAACGCGTGGCCGGGCACAGCTTGTGCAATATAATATAGTATAATAAGATTTATGATATGATATTAATATAATATAGATGATGATCCCCTGCCTTGAAACCAGATTGGAGAGCCTCTGAACATGTGCAGAGTCCCCTGTGCTGATCGAAACCCCTTCCCTCCTCCCCCTGCCACCATTAACAGATGTTTGGGGTGCCTCTGGCCATGCACAGAGTTCACCATGCCTTGCAAATGATCAAAGGAGGATCTTCTCACGTCTTTGTAGCTGAGGCGGAAGGTTTCCTGGAAGTTGTTCACCTGGGCGCTCCCAGGTAGAAGGCCTCCTTGCAGGTGAGCTCCGACGGCTACGATGCTGCAGGAAGAAATAGAGTGATGGGAATTGTAGTCCAACCCTATTGGAGGCTGCTAGGCTCTATAAAGGAAGCTCTACAAAGACCTATATGTTTTGGACAGTGATGGGAATTGTGCCCGTCTAAGAGCCAAGGGAGGATGGGAGTTGTAAGCCCGGAAACTACACAGCACCCCAATAAAAGGTGTATTTTTATTGTGAGCCGAGTCCAACCCAAAGGTGGTCACAGGGCACATCTGGACTGTTAATGTGGGATTTGTGTATAGATAGTGTTTAAATGAAATTTGTGTCTAGCATGTATTGCATCATCCAGGAAATGCTATAGTGTGTAAAGAGTTAATTTGGTAAGAAGCTGTATTGACCTTGGATATGTGTCTGGAGCCAGAGAGGAGTGTCCAGACTACAAGTGTGTTTGTATACAGCTGATTGCATCAGATGAGATCTGTTCTGCCTGCTGAGAAGATCTGTGCTGTTTGACTAGAGTGGATGTCTTATGTCCATTGTCTGCAATTCTGTTTGTCTTGTAAAGTAAAACTTTGTAAATACTTTTTAACATTGTCTCTGACGTTCCTTCGTTCTGTGCTCCACTGACATCATACATCTGCTGCTACACTGTGCACATTACTCTGACATAGACCCATCCCAAGGAGGAAGGGGATGCTGGGCTTGGCAGTTACCGGTCGTAGGCACAGTCAGAGCGCCCTGCGGTGGTGTCGGCCGTGTCCGGGATGAGCCACTGGAAAGCGGGGTCAGTGCGCAGGCGGATGTGGGCCCAGTCCTGCGCCCGGACAAAGGAGCAGCCGGCGTTGAAATCACCCAGGAGGAGGACGTCCTGACAGCAAGAAAGACAAGAAGCCCATCTTGGTCTCTCTCTCTCTTTGTATCTCCAGAACCAACAATAGACTCGAATCCAGTGCTCACCTTTTGGGGGCTAAATGACCTCCCCCAAATTAAGATGAGCACGAGATTTGCATAATACAGTAAACTCAGTACTGAGCCCAAGCGAAAGGGGAAGCTCCTCTTTGGGGGATGTCACCTCTAATTTAACAAGCACAGCTGAATGCAATGCAGTGCCGGGACTTGTAGTTTCGTGAGGCATTCACATAATACTAATCATATATTAATAACAGAATATAATAATTATATTATATAAAAATAATAATGCAATATAATATAATATATTGATGCAGGTGTATTGGGAAAATATAATGCTTTTATTAGAAACTATATATTGAATGTAATCATATTAGAAATGGGAATAGAAAATATATACAGTAGAGTCTCACTTATCCAGCACTCGCTTATCCTACATTCTGGCTTATCCAACGCATTTTTGTAGTCAATGTTTTCAATACATCGTGATATTTTGGTGCTAAATTCATAAATACAGTAATTACTACATAGCATTACTGCGTATTGAACTACTTTCTCTGTCAAATTTGTTGTATAACATGATGTTTTGGTGCTTAATTTGTAAAACCATAACCTAATTTGATTTTTTAATAGGCTTTTCCTTAATCTCTCCTTATTATCCAACATATTCGCTTATCCAATGTTCTGTCGACCCGTTTATGTTGAATAAGTCAATCACATTTTAATCACATTTTATTAGCCCATCGGCCGTATCAAAACATTTAGCACATAGACATACATACAACATACAATCTGTGGTACAAAAGAAGTTAAAATAAACAAGCTGTTGACAAGATCCTGTTCAGGATTCTGGCCGGCCTTTTTTTGGGGCATAAAGATATAATGAAGTTTATTTGCCAAAAAATAAAAACCCAGAAATGAAGTAAAATACATGATTGATGAAAGAAAGAGGGGAGGTCTAGCTACACCCGATTTAAAACTATACTTTGAGGCGGCAGCACTATTGTGGGCCAAAGATTGGGCAAAACTTGAAAATAGCAAAATTTTGAATCTGAAGGGAGTGTTGGATAAGTGAGACTCTACTGTAATCACAAGCAGAATGTGTGCACATATTCTCCAAAATACCTTCTGCCTAGTCTCCTCATAGCAGAGACCAAAGTTCACCCAAAGTGGCAGAGACATCTGTCAAGTGTCAACAAGACTAAATAAGCTCCATGCTAATGGACAAAAGACAAATTAAGGCTTTTGGGATGTCAAAATAAGCTTAATGTAACCTGACGCCATGAGGAGTTCTAATGACTCCCTAAAAGTTAAAGTGGGGAAATTCCTTAATTAATGGAACCCCAGAAAGTCTAGATAGGAATTCCTTAGATAAGGCCTAATGGAGGGTCAGAGGTCTTGAAAATAGTCTATGTTTTAGGAAAATACAAAAGTAGCTTTTAGTAAAGTGCAAAGTAAGACTTTTTTGACACTAATTGGTGATGGATAATGCCTATATGACGTAGGTAGATGAAGGCAAAATGGTATAAAAAGGCCCGTGTTTCTTTGTTCTGTACCCTTGCTTCCCTGATTACAGGAGAGGGTCCTTCTTATGCTTATTCTCTGTGGCCATTGAGAATAAACGTCATTTTTCTTCAGCGCTTGGAACTCTCTTTGTCTCATTGCCTCAAACCTTTGTCTGCCGTTTCATTATAACATCATGTATATATATTACCTGGGTGCCCCACCTGTGCTTCACGTCCAGGTAGACATCATACAAGGCATCGATCTCCAAGACGGCGTCATTGGGGGCGGCATGGAGGGGCACCAGGACCAGCTCCCCCAGCTCTGGGGAGGAGAGAGGCACATGGGCTTTGCAGTCCCTCGCCAGACCCACATTTTTCCGCAGCAACCAGCATGTAGAGCCTCACCTGTCTGTGGTGCCGCAAACCTCACCACGAAGGGCTCCCGGCTGAAGGTGTCGTTGCCACAAGGTTCGCAGCCGTCGTCGAAGTAGTAGCTGTCCAAGAGGGAGGCCTGGTCCTGCCTGGGCCATAAGAAGGGCATCTACATTGTGGGATTGATGCAGTTTGACATCAAACCCCACAACCGCCTTGACTTAAGGTCCTGGGAGTTGTCGTTGGCGGAGAAGGCTCAAGACCTTGCAGAATGACCACTCCCAGGAATCCGTTGCATGTCCAAAGAGTGCCAAATGGCATCCGTGTCCCAGGGTAGTTCTACTCAGTCCTGACTTGTCCCTTGTAATGAAGTATGAGTTTTGTACTCATGTTTGTTGTGTTTAGCTATGTGCTTGTGGTTTGGTTGGGTAGGTGTGAGACGGCGGCAGCCATTTAGTGGCTTTCCTCTGAGGCAGTTGCTATAGAGATGTGGGCGGAGCCATTTGCCGAGGGGAGAAGTGAAGAGTGAAGCCTCAGTCTGTGCTCTGATGAGGCACAGGGAAGATTGATTCCAGATTGATGGGATCAAGGAGACTCAATTGTTCATTTTGAGTTGGTTTCAAATAAATTTGGTGACTTATTTAATGTAGTCTGTGTCCTGGAAAGGCACAGAGAATCTGTGATAGTATATCACAGGGGTGACCGTGGTTTGAAGTCACTGGATAGTCCAAGTTTCAGACTTTGGGAACCAATCCCAGCTGGACTCACAGAGATCCATTGAAGTAACAGTTTAAAAGGAGCAGAGGAAGAAGTTTTAACTTATTTAAGTAAACGAAGTGAGACTTTAGAGAGTTTGATTCATCTCATTCTAGTATTGTAACTGTTAATAAGAATACCTCTAAGTGAAACATCTTTTGTAACCACCAAGCTTGTACCTGAATAAACTTGATATTGTTCTTTTTACATCAAAGCCTCTGTCGTCTACTCCCTCAGCACAATTGCACTACCATTTTAACACCGAATAAAGTAAAAGGCTTCCTCTGAACTATTGGGTGGTTGAGCACTTTTATAATCTACTAGTTGTGCC
Organism: Anolis carolinensis; assembly: GCF_035594765.1. Taxonomy (NCBI): domain Eukaryota; kingdom Metazoa; phylum Chordata; class Lepidosauria; order Squamata; family Anolidae; genus Anolis; species Anolis carolinensis. Next base: position 7,751,618 of record NW_026943824.1, read on the forward strand.
CGGCCACGCGTTGCTGTGGCAAAGTGGTGGTGGTATTGGTTAAAAATTGTTGTGTAATTTTTATTTGACGTTATTTGTATTTTTTAATTAATTTTATTGTAAGTTATCTTTTTATTTATTATATTTTATTATTTTCTTGTATTATTTTTAGTTATTTTCTGTTATTATAGTATTTTATTGTATTAATTTTTTAGTGTTTTTAATTTTTTTTAGTTTTTTATTATTTTTTATTGGGTTGCTAGGAGACCAAGTTGGAGGAGCTTAGCCTTCTAACGGGCAGCAATTGGATAAAAGCAATTATTCCTCTCTCTCTAATTAGGACTTTATTTTTCTTTTCTTTTTGTTGTATCAACCTAGAGCTGTGGATGATGGGTTGTGTTGTCAAATGTCGAGGTTGGGGGGCCTGTAGTTTTGTTGTTTTGTGGGTCGCCGTGATGCCATCACTTTTTTATATATATAGAAAGGTGGCTGCATTTCCACTAGTTATCTTTTATTATTTGGGACATCTATTTGTTATTAATTGGGTCTTCTACGCTACCCTCTTTTACATCCCTAAATGACCCCTTTCCATAAAAAAGGGACTCACCTGTAAATGAAAAGGTACTGCTCCTTGTAGCTGCTGCGTCCCAAAGGCTTGCTGACCACGTAACTGAAAGGATGGGCTGATGCCCTGAGAAGGGAAACAGAAGTTTCGAGGTGAGACTCTAGCTCTCCAGAACCCCCCAGTCGGGCAAGGGGATGCTGGGAGTCATAGTCTCCTCCTTGGATTTGTAGTTGTGATGTCTCAGGGACCCTCGAGTCATGACCCCGCAGCCATTATGGATCAGACTGAAGAGGATATGGGGTTTGTGCCAACTCAGCAAGATTCTGCTCCTTTCCAGATGTCCCCTGTTGACAGTTTTAGCCCACAGTTAATTACAAAAGCCCTTGAAACGGAGCCTGGTTCCCCGGAGAGTGCTCCGTTTGATAGGAGGTTGTTTTGGGAAACATCCCGCTCTGAGAAGCAGAATAGGAGGAAAAGCGCGAGATTAGCGGAGAGAGCGAACGCTAATTAAACCAATTCCCTTGAGAGTTTCCAGGGAGGTTTGCATCTGGCAAGTTGTTGTCTTCAGTCCGTTTTCCCTTGGGAAAAAGTGTTCAGGCACCTGGTTTGAGGGGAGATTCGAATTCCCATAAAAGTTCTGCACCGGCCTTTGCGGTGTCAACATGTCAGTTGGGAAACCAACACCGTCTCCAGTTCCTGCTACTCTCGAGTAGACCAGGCGTTGCGTCTCGTCTCCCTGCCAAGTCTGGACTGCGTTTCAGTTCCACCACGACCAACTTTGCCTTGCCTTGTTATCCTAGCCTCGGACATTGAACTTGGGACTCCTTGAAAGACCTTGCTTATTTCCCCACTCAAACTGCTTGGAAGTTTGAGTGTGTTTCGGTTATTGGATTTAAAACTTTGAACTCTAATATTGGACATCTAACTTCATATTACTGGACTATATTTGACCTTTCCTAAAAGTACTATTGGTGGGCTATATACTCCGCTTATTTTTGTTTGACTCTTTTATTTCCTTAATAAAGATATTAGGTTGTTTATTGGCCTCCGTGTCTGGTTCCCTGTGCTCTCGCAGCCTAGAGGCGTCACAGTAGTTTTCATTGAAAACCAAGGAGGCAAGGAGTAACATGTAAATTTCCCAAGGACCAGACGTTGCCTAGAATGTCCACATTTTTTCAGGCTGTGCAAATGGAATGGCTCTCGATTCATAGCCCAGTTGTGTGTTTGGCAAATTGGCCAAAGTGGGTGACAAACACAAGCACGGTTTAAGGGCAAACTCAAAATGCTGGGGTTTGTAGTCCTTGGGAAATGTACATGTTACTCCTTTCCCAAAGACCAGACGTTGCCCAAAATGTCCACATTTATTCAGGCTATCGGTGAATCAAGAGCAAATGGGATGGCCCTATCCTCTGCGGCTAGAACAAGGGACGCACTGGTTCAGGCGGTGCATCAGCTTCTTCACGGCACTCAGGTCGGCATCGCGGACTTCTTGGACCAAAGTGATGTCATATCCGGACACAATCTGGGAAGACACAAAATAGGGTCCAATAATATTTATTTATTTATTTATTTATTTATTTATTTATTTGCAGTATTTATATTCCGCCCTTCTCACCCCAAAGGGGACTCAGTGCGGATCACATTATACACATCTAGGGCAAACATTCAATGCCCATATACACATAGAACCGAGACAGAGACAGACGCAGAGGCAATTTAACCTTCTCCTGAGGGGATGTTCAATTCCGGCCACAGGGGGGAGCAGCTGCTTCATCATCCACTGTGACGGCACTTCCTCATTCCAACGTCGTAAATTAGTTAAATATGCCTCCCCACTTTATAAGTGGTACCTTATTTCCTACTTGATAGATGCAACTATCTTTCGGGTTGCTAGGTCAGCAACGAGCAGGGGCTATTTTTTATTTTTTAATTGACAGGTGCTCACCCCGCCACGGGCTGGCCGCGAACTCATGATCTCATGGTTAGAGTGATTTATTGCAGCAGGCTGCTCACCAGCCTGCGCCACAGCCCGGCCCCTATAATAGAAACAGTTTGAGTGCCACGGCTCCATGTTATGGAATGATGGGAGTTGTAGTTTGGCACCAGAAAAGGCTGAAGGCTGTGAAACTACACCTCCCAGTATCCCATAATATCAAGTGGTGCCAAATTCATCTATCAAAGACTTTGTGCATTCCTGACTGGCTGAAGGGGATTGGACTAGATAGACTTCATATGTCTTTCTCACCGAGTTTTAACTTAGTGTTCATGTGGCCTGCCCTGGTTTTTATTGCTTTCTTGAATTTTGGGTTGTAATGTATGTTATTATTTATTGTATTGTTAAATTGTGTTATGATATGTTGTTTTATATTCTGTCATATTGTATTGTTCTGGGCATGGCCCCATGTAAGCCGCCCCGAGTCCCCGTTGGGGAGATGGTGGCGGGGTATAAATAAAGTTTTATTATTATTATTATTATTATTATTATTATTATTATTATTATTATTGATGTCCTTTGGGGATCCCTTCCAACTCTGGTGAAGTATAGACTCCCTGGGAATCCAGTGGAGTCTCCTTTTCTGGATGTTTTTGAATTGAGGCTGGATGGCTGTCTGTTGGGAGGGATTGCACTGTGACTTCTTGCCTAGCTGAAGCAGGTTGGACTAGACACCTATTGACTGTCTCTAGAGAAATATAGACTAGGAGTCCAGTGGAGGCGTTTGAACAGATGCTAGATGGGCATCTGTCAGGAGGGCTTTTTCTGTGTCTTCCTGCCTGGCTGAAGAGGGTTGGGCTAGATGCCCTTTGGGGTTCCCTTGGTGGAGGCTACCTCTTTGGAGGCTTTTAAGCAGAGGCTGGATGGCCATCTGCCGGGGGTGCTTTGAATGCGATTTCCTGCTTCTTGGCAGGGGGTTGGATTGGATGGCTCATGAGGTCTCTTCCAACTCTACGATTCTATGATTCTATGATTCTGGAGGTGTTGGAACTGGCCATCTGTCAGGAGGGTTTTGACTGTGTTCTCTTGCCTTTGTTTCGCCTGTAGTCCAGAGGTGTGTCGCATTGAAAATGCTCCTCCATAAGACACACTTCTGGACCACAGGAGACACATCCTTGTGTCCCGACACACTCTGGTGCGGATGCTCCCGTGGTCCCAACGCAAAGGTCACCTGGACGATGAGGTCGGTGATGGTGTCGTTGGAGAGTTTGCTGTCCCCGAAGGTCTGGATGTTGAAGGCGCTGACCCTGAGTGCGAGGGAGGGGCGGACGAAGGCGGCCAGGCCCAGGACCCACAGGCCCCACATGGCTCCCTCCTGCGCAGGAAGGAAGGCAGACAAGCCTCCGTATCAGCCATTCCCCGCTGTTCCATACATTCGGTTCTAGTCGGATTCCCCAGAATGGGTTCTGGAACCGGAGCATGCGCCGAGTGCCACAACTTCCCTGCCAACCCATGGCCTCAGTGCAAGGGTGCCTTATGCACACAGTTGCGGATCCATTGCATCCCTTTTCTCCCAGTGCAATGCAATACAAAACAATGCTATGCTATGCAATGCAGAATTGCACATTTCAACTTCCTTTTGCACTTACTGTATATACTCGAGTATAAGCCTAGTTTTTCAGCCCTTTTTTTAGGACTAAAAAAACCCCCCTCGGCTTATACTCTGGTGAGGATCCTGGTTGGCTTATATTTGGGTCAGCTTATACTTGAGAATATATGGTACATTTATTATTTTTCTCTATTATTATTGGTATTATTACATTTATTATTTTACTTCTATTATTATTACAGTAGAGTCTCACTTATCCAAGCTAAACGGGCCGGCAGAAGAATAAGCATGTGTTGGCTTCGACTCGGTCTGAATTACGGCTCTTGTATAACGTCTGGAGGATGAATGGCATAAGCACTTTGCATTGTTTTAAACTTTGTATATTGTATTTTATGACTATTTTATAACTATTTTATGATTGTTTTAACTGTTTTAATCATTTTAGTTTATTGTATATCAGTGTAACGGCATCAATTGCCACTTGTAAGCCGCCCTGAGTCCCCTCGGGTGAGAAGGGCGGGGTATAAATAATTGAAATAAATAAATAAATAAATAAATATCTTGGATAACAAGGAGGGATTAAGGAAAAGCCTATTAAACATCAAAATAGGTTATGATTTTACAAATGAAGCACCAAAACATCATGTTTTACAACAAATTTGACAGAAAAAGCAGTTCAATACACAGTAATGTTATGTAGTAATTACTGTATTTACAAATTTAGCACCAAAATATCACGATATATTGAAAACATTGACTACAAAAATGGCTTGGATTATCCAGAGGCTTGGATAAGTGAGGCTTGGATAAGTGAGACTCTACTGTACATTTATTATTGTACTCTATTATTGTTGCTACTATTACATTTATTTTACATTATTATTATTATTATTATTATTATTATTATTATTATTATTATTATTAATACAATAGAGTCTCACTTATCCAACATAAACGGGCCGGCAGAATGTTGGATAAGCGAATATCTTGGATAATAAGGAGGCATTAAGGAAAAGTCTATTAAACATCAAATTAGGTTATGATTTTACAAATGAAGCACCAAAACATCATGTTAGACAACAAATCTGGCAGAAAAAGTAGTTCAATACACAGTAATGATATGTAGTAATTACTGTATTTATGAATTTAGCACCAAAATATCACGATATATTGAAAAAATTGACTACAAAAATGCGTTGGATAATCCAGAACATTGGATAAGCGAGTGTTGGATAAGTGAGACTCTACTGTATTATTATTATTACATGTATTATTTTACTCTATTATTATTAAAAGGATACACATTTACATTGAAGAAGATGAGAATAATGATTTGATCAGAGTTGGACAATCTTATCTTAAATTAGAGCTTTATGTAAATATTCAAAACCATTTAACCTACTGATGCCTTAATTAATGTAATTTTTGGTATCTATTTTTATTTCTGAAATTGACCACCCTTGGCTTATATTGGAGTCAATGTTTTCCCAGGTTTTTTTGGTAGTAAAATTAGGTGCCTCCGCTTATATTTGGGTCGGCTTATATTCGAGTATATACGGTATTTCTGATTTTATTTCTGTTTTGTTTTGTTTTGAGCTGCTATGGTATCCTAGGAGTTATACTTTGGTGCGTCCTGGCAGAGGAGGCAAGGGACCTTGCAAAACTACGTATCCCAGGAATCCATCACACTGCACCATGTTAGTTCAAGAACTGGGTTGTTGTATGTCTTTCGGGCTGTGTGGCCATGTTCCAGAAGTATTCTCTCCTGACGTTTCGCCCACATCTATGGCAGGCATCCTCAGAGGTCCATACCTCACAACCTCTGAGAATACCTACCATAGATGTGGGCAAAAGGTCAGGAGAGAATACTTCTGGAACATGGCCATACAGCCAGAAAGACATACAACAACCCTGTGATCCCGGCCATGAAAGCCTTCGACATCACAGTTCAAGAACTGCCAAACTGCACCCACCTGACACATTTTGGTGCCTCTTAAGTTCTGTCTGTGCGACCTATACACCTGTGGGTTGGACTACAACTCCCATCATCCCCTTCTCAGGGAGAAAAATCCAAATAATCAGATGATAGATGGATAGACGATAGATAGAGAGATGAAACGAAGTGAACGTGGAGAGTTTTGAATGGGATGTGACTTTATTTCCACTCATTTCTATAGAGCTCAATCCCAGGCCTGCTAATGCAGGTTTCCCTGATCTTGCACCCTCCAGACATGTTGGACTACAACTCCCATCACTCTCCAAATAAGGCCTGGTTTTAATAGAGCTTCTATAGGGCTGAATCCCAGACTTGCTAATGCAAGTTTCCCCGGTCTGGGGACTACAAACCCCATTGGCCACCTGGTATCTTTGCATTTCGAATCCCCTTTTTTTCCCACCACCTCACCTGTGCTCACCTGGCACAACAGGTAAAGGTGTTCTTCTGGGGACGACTTCCTTCTCTCCAAAGGTGACCTTCTCCGATAGAAAGACAGGGTTGTTCTTGCCAAGGCTGGCGCCACAAATCTCCCAGCTTTTGCCCCGAGGATCCTGCCAACCAGTAAGAATTAAACCTCTCTCCAAAGTGTTTTCCTTTCAAGGTTGTCCTTCATTCGGCCACTCCAAAGGTGCCCCATGTTTCCAAAAATACTCCCTCCAACCCTGGCCTCGGAGGGTATCTTTCTCCCCTTCGATATTATTACATATTTGCACAGGTGTTCGAATTCCGTCAGGGAGATTTCAGAGGAAGAATGACGGAGAGATAAGGATTTTTCAGGATTTTCCATTGCAAAATAACGGAAAAATTCCAAATAATCAAATGTATAGTAATAAACAGGAGACAATGTGGAAAATTCAACTCAATATGCTTTTTATTGTCAATGGTTTTCACTCTATAGACTTTCTTAATACAGCTTTTTCTTAATTTGGCACCCTCCAGGTGGGTTGTACTACAACTCCCATCACTCTCCAAGCCAATATAGTAGCCCTGCTGGTTTAGAGAGGGAGAGTAGTCCAACCCATCTGAAAAATATTGGGCTGAATGAGTCAATGCACAGAACAATCCTTTTTGGAGAGTGATGGGAGTCATAGTCCAACCCATCTGAAAAATATTGGGCTGAATGAGTCAATGCACAGAACAATCCTTTTTGGAGAGTGATGGGAGTCATAGTCCAACCCATCTGAAAAATATTGGGCTGAATGAGTCAATGCACAGAACAATCCTTTTTGGAGAGTGATGTGAGTCATAGTCCAACCCATCTGAAAGGTATTGGGCTGAATGAGTCCATGCATAGAACAATCCTTTTTGGAGAGTGATGGGAGTCATAGTCCAACCCATCTGAAAGGTATTGGGCTGAATGAGTCCATGCATAGAACAATCCTTTTTGGAGAGTGATGGGAGTCATAGTCCAACCCATCTGAAAGGTATTAGGCTGAATGTGTCCATGCATAGAACAATCCTTTTTGGAGAGTGATGGGAGTCATAGTCCAACCCATCTGAAAGGTATTAGGCTGAATGTGTCCATGCATAGAACAATCCTTTTTGGAGAGTGATGGGAGTCATAGTCCAACCCACCTGAAAGGTATTAGGCTGAATGAGTCCATGTATAGAGCAATCCTTTTCTTGAGAATGATGGGAGTCATAGTCCAACCCATCTGAAAGATATTGGATTGAATGAGTCCATGCATAAACTAATCCTTTTTTGAGAATGATGGGAGTCATAGTCCAACCCATCTGAAAGGTATTGGGCTGAATGAGTCCATGCATAGAACAATCCTTTTTGGAGAGTGATGGGAGTCATAGTCCAACCCATCTGAAAAATATTGGGCTGAATGAGTCCATGCATAAACCAATACTTTTTTGAAAATGATGGGAGTTGTAGTCCAACCCACCTGAAAGGTAATAGGCTGAATGAGTCCATGCATAGAACAATCCTTTTTGAAGAGTGATGGGATTCAAAGTCCAACCCATCTGAAAGATATTGGGCTGAATGAGTCCATGCATAGAACAATCCTTTTTGAAGAGTGATGGGAGTCATAGTCCAACCCATCTGAAAGATATTGGGCTGAATGAGTCCATGCATAGAACAATCCTTTTTGAAGAGTGATGGGAGTCATAGTCCAACCCATCTGAAAGATATTGGGCTGAATGAGTCCATGCATAGAACAATCCTTTTTGGAGAATGATGGGAGTCATAGTCCAACCCTTCTGAAAGATATTGGGCTGAATGAGTCCATGCATAGAACAATCCTTTTCTGAGAATGATGGGAGTCATAGTCCAACCCTTCTGAAAGTTATTGGGTTGAATGATTCTATGCAAAAACCTATCTTTTTTGGAGAGTGATGGAAGTTGTAGTCTAACTCATATGGAAGGCACTGAGCTGAATGAAGACCTATCATTGTATGTATCTTTCAAGTATATCTGGAACTACAACTCCCAGCATTCCTTACCATGGGCTCTTCTTGCCAGGGGAGGATGGGAGGCATCCAGAGGCCTATACAGTTCCGGGGAGCTTTTGCTCATCCACTTCCACACAGATTGACAAGAAGACATGGCTGAATCCACTCCAGGTTTTGGTCTGAACTGCAAATAACAACAACAACAACAACAACAACAACAACAACAACAACAACTTGGGAAGTGTCCAGCGTGTGATCCAATACAACAGCCAGCAGAGTGTCTGCTGTGGACTCACCTTGTTGTGCTTCTAATAATAATAATAATAATAATAATAATAATAATAATAATAATAATAAACTGGACACATGTGGAACTGGACAATTTGGACAGAAAAACAAGAAAACTCATGACCATTCATCATTCACTGCACCCCCGCAGTGATGTTGACCGGCTCTATCTGCCTAGAAGATCAGGGGCCAGAAGAACATGCCCTGGCAGAATATGTAAAGCAAAGTGAAGAACCTGCTTTGATTGAAGTCAAAAATCAGAAACTCCTCAAAGCACAACAGACAAAAAAACAGTACAAGAAAACCACACTACAAACTAGAGCTGACAGCTGGCACAACAAAACATTGCATGGAAAGTTCCTTGACAAAATTGAAGGAAAAGCTGATAAGGAGAAGACCTGGCTGTGGCTCACGAATGGGACCCTGAAGAAGGAGACAGAAGGCCTGATCCTTGCAGCCCAGGAGCAAGACATCAGGACAAAGGCAATTAAGGCCAAGATCGAAAAATCAGCTGATGACCCAAAATGCAGACTCTGCAAGGAAACCGACGAAACCATTGATCATATCCTCAGCTGCTGTAAGAAAATTGCACAGACAGACTACAAACAGAAGCACAACTATGTGGCCCAAATGATTCATTGGAACTTATGTCTCAAGTACCACCTCCCAGCAGTAAAGAACTGATGGGATCACAAACCTGCAAAAGTATTGGAAAATGAGCACGCAAAGATACTGTGGGACTTCCGAATCCAGACTGACAAAGTTCTGGAACACAACACACCAGACATCACAGTTGTGGAAAAGAAAAAGGTTTGGATCATTGATGTCGCCATCCCAGGTGACAGTCGCATTGACGAAAAACAACAGGAAAAACTCAGCCGCTATCGGACCTCAAGATTGAACTTCAAAGACTCTGGAAGAAACCAGTGCAGGTGGTCCCGGTGGTAATGGGCACACTGGGTGCCGTGCCAAAAGATCTCAGCTGGCATTTGGAAACAATAGACATTGACAAAATTACGATCTGCCAGCTGCAAAAGGCCACCCTACTGGGATCTGCGCGCATCATCCGAAAATACATCACACAGTCCTGGACACTTGGGAAGTGTTCGACTTGTGATTTTGTGATACGAAATCCAGCATATCTATCTTGTTTGCTGTGTCATAATAAAATAATAATAATAATAATAATAATAATAATAATAATAATAATAATAATAAGAGAGAGGGGGGAGCTCTCCAATGTGCTGAATCCAACCAACCTTGGCAAAAGAATTCCAAATACAAAGCCTGAATGGGGTCAGCAATGTGACTTGGCCCTTGAATCGCTTGCCTTTATCTTGATCTTCAGGAGCATCTGTTCGGTTTCCAGATCCAGGAACAACAGCAGGAATCGCTTTCTCACTGAGCCAAAAGCGGGCCTTTTGCAAAGATAACGGATCTCGCCAACTCAAGATCAAGGTTATTGACTGGCAATTACGAAAAGCTTTTAATTGGAATGGTTGTGGATTTTAACTCAGAATATGATGTCAAAAGCTTTCATCACTGGGTTGCTGTGAGTTTTCCAGTCTGTCTGGCCATGTTCCAGAAGCATTCTCTCCTGACCTTTCGCCCACATCTATGCCAGGCATCCTCAGTGGTTGCGAGATCCTCACAACCTCACAATCTCTGAGTATGCCTGCTATAGATGTGGACGAAATGTCAGGAGAGAATGCTTCTGGAACGTGGCCATACGCCTGGAAAACTCACAGCAACCCAACTTCGAATATGTTTTAATGGATTTTAAATGTGGTTTTAAAAAATACTGTTTATATTTAACTCTGTTTTCATGCTTCCATATTTGTAGGTTTTCAATTGTATCCTAATGCTTTTATGTCAAGCCGCTTTGAGTCCCCTTCAGAAGAGATAAAGTGGAGTATAAATATAATAATAATAATAATAATAATAATAATAATAATAATAATAATAATAATAATCCAGACTGACAAAGTTCTGGAACACAACACACCAGACATCACAGTTGTGGAAAAGAAAAAGGTTTGGATCATTGATGTCGCCATCCCAGGTGACAGTCGCATTGACGAAAAACAACAGGAAAAACTCAGCCGCTATAAGGACCTCAAGACTGAACTTCAAAGACTCTGGCAGAAACCAGTGCAGGTGGTCCCGGTGGTGATTGGCACGTTGGGTGCCGTGCCAAAAGACCTCAGCCGGCATTTGGAAACAATAGACATTGACAAAATCACGATCTGCCTACTGCAAAAGGCCACCCTACTGGGATCTGCACGCATCATCCGAAAATACATCACACAGTCCTGGACACTTGGGAAGTGTTTGACTTGTGATTTTGTGATACGAAATCCAGCATGTCTGTCTTGTTTGCTGTATCATAAAATAATAATAATAATAACAACAACACACTTTGTTTATTGTCGAAGGACTTAATGGCCGGAATCACTGGGTTGCTTCTTCCTTCCTGGGATTAAAATGAATTGGAGGGGGAGAGAGACACACACAAAGACTTTGCACATGTTCAGAGACACCTCAACGCTGAACCTATCCATCCAAGGGAAACCTCAAGCTCCGCCCCTCAATTAAGCCACGCCCCTTCTGCACAGAGTAGCCGATAGGTGTCGCTGTTTCGCACTCGCTAAAGCAGCCAATCAATGGCAGCCCTCGCCCCGCCGTGGCCGGAACGTCCTTTTTGGCCCTCGCGGGGCTCCGTCCGCCGTCGGGACTCGGCTCGTGGCGGGACGCGGAAGAGGTAGGGGCGGCTCGTGACGTCAGTTTCTTTCGAAGGGGAATGGGCTCCGCCGAGTCGACACGTGTACGGCGGGACCCGTATGAATGGGCCGCTCTCAGGAGAAGAAGGGCCGGCTGACACGGAAAGAAGACGGATCGGGGGGTGGGCGGGGCCAAGTCTGCAGGTTGGTCCCTTTTTCTGGGTTGGCATGTGAGGGAGGTGTTTGACACGCGTGTTGAAGTGGATTCATACGTGTAGAGAGAGAGAGAGCCCTTCATGGGCTTGACTCGTGTGAATAAGCAAGCCCTGCATAAATACACAGAAGGCCCCTTCCACACAGCTGTACAAGAATCCACATTGAAATTGATTATATTTATTTATATATTTATTTATTTACTACATTTATATTCCGCTCTTCTCACCCCGAAGGGGACTCAGAGCGGCTTACAAATCAAATGAACATACAATATATTAATAGCATAGCACAATATAAGCAATAAATTGCTATATTGTACTATATCGTTATATGGTAATATTATTAGTAATATTACATTTAATATATAATACATACAGTAGAGTCTCGCTTATCCAAGCCTCTGGATTATCCAAGCCATTTTTGTAGTCAATGTTTTCAACATATCATGATATTTTGGTGCTAAATTCGTAAATACAGTAATTACAACATGCGTATTGAACTACTTTTTCTGTCAAATTTGTTGTACAACATGATGTTTTGGTGCTTAATTTGTAAAATCAGAACCTAATTTGATGTTTAATAGGCTTTTCCTTAATCCCTCCTTATTATCCAAGATATTTGTTTATCCAAGCTTCTGCCGGCCCGTTTAGCTTGGATAAGTGAGACTCTACTGTAATTAATATTATTATATTGTATTATTAGTAGTATAATATTGTATTCCATTATAATATTATTATCAATATTATATGTATATACAATATGGCATTGTGGACTCAGATAATATTAGATGGCATTGTGGACTCAGAATCAAGTTCAAAGCGGATATTGCGAATTATCTGCCTTGTTTTTCTGGGTTATATGGATGTGTGGAAAGGTCCTTAGCCAGCAGGACATCCCTGTATTTATTATTATTATTATTATTATTATTATTATTATTATTATTATTATATCAGTGGTATCTCTTGGCCAACTGGACATCCCTCCTCTTCCTCCAGGATCAGCACCATGAGTGACATCCGGCACTCACTGCTCCGCCGGGACGCCCTGAGCGCAGCCAAGGAGGTCCTCTACCACCTGGACATCTACTTCAGCAGTCAGCTCCAGAGTGTCCCACTGCCCATTGTGGACAAGGGCCCCATCGAGCTCCTAGAGGAATTTGTCTTCCAGGTCCCCAAAGAGCGCAGCGGCGGCGGCGGAGGAGGCAGCCAGACCAAAGTATATTTATATTTATAATTTTGATAATTATTTTTATTTATTTTTATTTTATTATTTATTTTTATTATTTTTATTTATTTATTTGTAATATTTATAATTATTTTTATTGTGGTGTTTATTTATACCTCACTTTTTCTCTCCACAAAGAGAAAAAAAGCGGCTATTAGGGCCACTTTCATCCATCTCCTGTGTCTATGGAGAGCAATGAGGGACCGAAGGAAGCCTGTAATACTCCCATTGTACAGAAGATCCCTGGCAGAAATGAAGAATATTATCTAAAACAATCATTTTTAGAGTGGCTACTTTTTATACAGCAGCTATAAAAATAAGGAGGCAGTTTGTGGGTGATTTTGGCAGATACAGTTTTAACTTACTCATTTTATTCTCCATATCCACAGATTTTATAAGCATCATATATAAAGCCATGTAAATTGACTCCATATCATAGATTTTCTGCTTCGAATGTTGTGAATTTCTGGTCTGAATGTTAATACTTTTTAAAAAAAACAAAACCTATTTTTAATGTTTTAAAGTTTGAGACTCCTGGTCATTCAACATGTGAAGGGAGCACCTCAAGAGGCCTTATGTACAGATATGAGAGTCAGCATTAGGGACTCTTCTATCAAGTTAGGGAACTTTCTTTCAGAACACCGGAGAGTGACTGATTCTGTCTTCTCTCCTCTCAGAGGCTGAATTCGCTGCAGGAGCTGCAGCTGCTGGAGATTATGTGCAACTATTTCCAGGAGCAGAGCAAGGACTCTGTCCGGCAGATCATCTTCTCCTCACTCTTCAGTCCACAAGGGAACAAGGCAGATGATAGCCGGATGGCCCTCTTGGGCAAGTTAGTCTCCATGGCGATTGCCATCTGCAGGGTGCCTGTCCTGGAGTGTGCGGCTTCGTGGCTGCAGGTGAGAAACAGCAATTGACGCAAGTGTACATAAGCATGATATGTAACATGCTGATGTATCAGCCTCCTTTTCAAGAGCTGCCCCAAAGTTTTCTTTTTGGGACATGCATTCTGTACACACAAAGCTCTGAGTATGTCTGCCCTCCAGGGTTATTATTATTATTACTTATATTTATCCACATGTTGCGGGACTGCGAAAAACTGCAATAATAATAATAATATAAATTTTATTTATTTATTTATTTATTTTACAGTACAGTAGAGTCTCACTTATCCAACATAAACGGGCCGGCAGAACGTTAGATAAGCGAATATGTTGGATAATAAGGAGGCATTAAGGAAAAGCCTATTAAACATCAAATTAGTTTATGATTTTACAAATTAAGCACCAAAACATCATGTTATACAACAAATTTGACAGAAAAAGTAGTTCAATACGCAGTGATACTATGTAGTAATTACTGTATTTATGAATTTAGCACCAAAATATCATGATATATTGAAAACATTGACTACAAAAATGCGTTGGACAATCCAGAATGTTGGATAAGCGAGTGTTGGATAAGTGAGACTCTACTGTATTTATATTCCGCCCTTCTCACCTCGAAGGGGATTCAGGGCGGATCACATTACACATATAAGGCAAACATTCAATGCCTTCAAGGCCTCAAACTCATGACCTCTTGGTCAGAGTAATTTATTGCAGCTGGCTGACTGCTCACCAGTCTGCGCCACAGCCTGGGCCCATTTATAACATTTATACCCCACTTTTTCTTTCCAGAAAGAGACTTAAAGTGGCTTACATTAAAATCTACAAATATACAAACATTAAAACAGAATTAAATATGGGACGAAACATCAGAAGGCAATGCTGCTAGAACATGGCCATACAGCCTGGAAAGCACACAACACTCCAGTAATTCTGACAGTGAAAGTCTTCAACAATACAGAATTAAATATCATTGGTATCATTGTGACGGTTTGTGCTCTCTTTCAGCGGACGCCAGCTGTCTTCTGCGTCCGACTGGCCCAGGCCTTGGTGGAGGACTACTGCAGCCCTATGCCGGGCTCCATCCAGACCCTCAGGCAGATCTTCAGTGCCAGTCCCCGCTTCTGCTGCCAATTCATAACAGCGGTCACCATGCTCTTCGACATGTCCTCAGGTGCGTTCATGTCTTCCCTTTCCTTGGAGATACATTCTTGCAGGAAAGAATATGATTCTCTGTATATTGCTGGTTTATCATCAGTAAACGTTTCTTTTTTATACCTATATTTTATATACCTATATACCCAAGACCACTTAGAAAGGGGTCACAAATATATTTCTGAGGCAGAAAGGGGTCGTGAGTTGAAAATGTTTAAGAAGCCTTTGTTTAATGCAGAGAGCATGGGAAATAAACAAGATGAACTTGAACTCTTAACCCAGGAGGGCATTTCTGAAACCTAGTGCAATGAATCTCCTGATTGGAAAGTAGTAATAGGAGGGGAGAACCTGGAATAGAATAGTAATGAGAGAGTAGAACACAAAATAAACAAACCCGAAGGAGAAAAAGCATTGTATGTCAAGGATGGGTGTATCTGTGGCTTTGAGCAAGGCTTCACTTTCTTTTCCAGACGACCTTGTGCCGCCTCCAGACCTGCTGGAGATGGTAGTTTCATGGATCTTCGAGGACCCCCGCTTGATCCTCATCACCTTCCTGAACACCCCCATTGCGACCGGCCTCCCCATCGGGTTCCTGGAACTCACCCCACTTAGCGGCCTGATCCGGTGGTGCGTGAAGGCCCCGCTGGCCTACAAGAAGAGGAAACCCTCACCTTCCAGCACCCTCCTCAATGGGAAAGGGTCGGCCAAGGAGGCGCTCGAGGGCCCCGAGAAGCGGGACAGCCAGGCCTTGTACTCCAAGCTGCACCTCAGCGTCCTGCAAGTGCTGATGATGTTGCAGGGACACTTGTCTGAGAAGAACCTCTATGGGCTCCTGGGGCTGGTGCCCTTGGACCACGTGGTGTCATTGGTGGAGGATATTGGCCACCTGGCAGATGAACTCAACCCCCTCAATGCCTCCAAGGAAACTGAGCTGGCCCTTGATCGGTTGGCCCAGGCCTTGCAGGTGGCCATGGCCTCCGGAGCCTTGCTCTGGACTAGAGGTAGGTATCTGACAGCAGATGGCAGGCATTGGGAAGAACATGGGGCACTGTGTGAGCAGAATAGGAATTGGGGCAAGGAGAGCTGCACTCTGTGTCAGGGAAAGGCACCAAGATGCCATCCTGAAGGGTCTTATTTTGGAATCTAAGTCTTTGGGTTGGAGGTCTATGCCAATAACCACTGTGTATAAGTTATACCCTTTGATCATTTGCTTTGGGATAAAAATAAATTTTAAAGTATTTAAAGGGATGTAAGTGATAGAAAGCTCCCCCCAGCATTGTTTCTACATCCTTGCTCATTCTGTTCTCCCTGCTTTCAGAGGATCTGAGGACGGTGTGTTCCAGACTGCCACACAACAAGTAAGGAAATGCTAGCGTTTCAAACTACAGCTCTATTAATTCAAGTTGAAATGTGATTTGTCTTCTTTGCAGTGGGATCACATGTTCAATTTACGACTAGCAATAACCCCAAGTACCCTCTAGCCTTACCATGCCTTATCAACGCCTTGATTTCAGAAAGTAATGGCATCCATTGCAAACATACACTTGAACCCCTTGTGTAGGGCCCCCCGTGGCCTAGTGGATTAAAGCCTCATGACTTGAAGGTTGGGTTGCTGACCTGAAGGTTGCCAGGTTTGAATCCCACCCGGGGAGAGTGTAGATGAGCTCCCTCTATCAGCTCCAGCTCCATGCGGGTACATGAGAGAAGCCTCCCACAAGGATAGTAAAACATCAAAACATTCGGGTGTCCCCTGGGCAACATCCTTGCAGACGGCCAATTCTCTCACACCAGAAGCAACTCATGTTGCTCCTGACACAAAAAAACCCCCCTTGTGTCTGAAGATCCCTAACCCTAACCCTTTTAGTTGATTATTACCTCACATATTAATGTTTAAATTAATGTCAGGTTTTGGGGCCAAAATTATGGATTTTGATATGACCCGTAGATAAGTCAAGGGCTATTCTATGGAGAAGGGAAAGCAGCAATGCAGCCTCAGAGGGTTAGCTGCCCCTGGCTACCACTAGACATTCAGAAAAGCCAGAAGCCATGCCAGGTTGAATAAAGTTGAAGGTGTCATTGCCTCTTTTAGGTTTTTCTGGGATGATAATGATGATTTAATAATAATAATAATTTAAAAGTACGCCTGTTAGGAATTATGGGAGTTGAAGTTCAAAACACCCAGAGAGCCGAAGTTTGTCTATGCTTGGTTTAGAAACACCATCTACTGTTCTTTTGATTTTGTTTACTGTAGTGTATATTTTATTTTATTGTATTGTTTAATGCGTTATGATTTGTTGTTTTATATTGTATTGTTCTGGGCATGGCCCCATGTAAGCCGCCCCAAGTCCCTGTTGCGGAAGAAATGCAAGACTGTAATCCGGGAAACCAGCTTGAAAGCATCTGGATAAGAATCAAGGGAACCGGGACTCAAAAAGATCTTGTCGTGGGTGTCTACTACAGACCTCCGAGTCAGGATGAAGGACTTGATGAAGCCTTCTGTCAACAGCTGACCAAACAGGCACAAAGAAGAGATATAGTAGTCATGGGCGATTTCAATTATCCCGATATCTGCTGGAAAACAAACTCAGCCAAGAGTACAAAGTCCAACAAATTCCTCACTTGCCTTGCAGATAATTTTATGGTCCAGAAGGTAGAAGAGGCAACAAGGGGATCAGCAACTCTTGATCTAATCTTAACAAATGTGGAAGACCTGATCAATACAGTTGAAGTGGTTGGATCCTTAGGGGCAAGTGACCATGTGCTCCTGCAGTTTGCAATACAAAGGAATGCTGAAACTAAGACAAGTCAAACACGCATTCTGGACTTTAAGAGAGCTGACTTCCAAAAAATGAAGGAATTACTGAGCGGCATTCCATGGACGCCGATATTAAAAAACAAGGGAGTTAAGGATGGATGGGAGTTTTTCAAAAGTGAAATACTCAAGGCGCAAATGCAAACGGTGCCAACAAAGAAGAAAAATAAGACAAGTGCAAAGAAGCCAGAATGGATGTCCAAAGAACTTCTAACTGAGCTAAAGCTCAAAAGTGACATGCACAAGAAGTGGAAAAGGGGAGAAATCACCAAAGAAGAATTCAAACGTATAGCCAACTCCTGTAGGGAAAAGGTTCGCAAGGCTAAAGCGCAAAATGAGCTCAGGCTTGCCAGGGACATAAAAAACAACAAAAAAGGTTTTTTTGCTTACGTTGGTAGAAAAAGGAAGAAAAAGGAGGCAATAGGGCCACTGCAAGGAGAAGATGGGGTGATGGTGACAGGGGATAGGGAAAAGGCAGAACTGCTTAATGCCTTCTTTGCCTCGGTCTTCTCACAAAAAGAAAGCCATCTTCAACCTCAGCAACATGGAATGGACGAAGGATTGGGGGAAATCCAACCCCAAATAGGGAAACAAGTTGTCCAGGAACACCTGGCCACTCTAAACGAATTCAAGTCGCCAGGGCCAGATCAGCTACATCCAAGAGTATTGAAGGAACTAGCGGAAGTTATTTCAGAACCACTGGCAATCATCTTCGAGAGTTCTTGGAGAACAGGAGATGTCCCAGCAGATTGGAGGAGGGCGAATGTGGTCCCTATCTTCAAGAAGGGAAAAAAGAACGACCCAAACAATTACCGTCCGGTCAGCCTCACATCAATACCAGGCAAGATTCTGGAAAAGATCATTAAGGAAGTGGTCTGCAAACACTTAGAAACAAATGCGGTCATTGCTAATAGTCAACACGGATTTACCAAAAACAAGTCATGCCAGACTAATCTGATCTCTTTTTTCGATAGAGTTACGAGTTGGGTCGATACAGGGAATGCCGTGGATGTAGCATATCTAGATTTCAGTAAGGCCTTCGACAAAGTCCCCCACGACCTTCTGGCAAACAAACTAGTAAAATGTGGGCTAGACAAAACTACGGTTAGGTGGATCTGTAATTGGCTAAGCGAACGAACCCAAAGGGTGCTCACCAATGCGTCGTCTTCATCATGGAAAGAAGTGACAAGTGGAGTGCCGCAGGGCTCCGTCCTGGGCCCGGTTCTGTTCAACATCTTTATTAACGACTTAGACGAAGGGTTAGAAGGCACGATCATCAAGTTTGCAGATGACACCAAACTCGGAGGGATAGCTAACACTCCAGAAGACAGGAGCAGAATTCAAAACGATCTTGACAGACTAGAGAGATGGGCCGAAACTAACAAAATGAAGTTCAACAGGAACAAATGCAAGATACTTCACTTCGGCAGAAAAAATGGAAATCAAAGATACAGAATGGGGGACGCCTGGCTTGACAGCAGTGTGTGCGAAAAAGACCTTGGAGTCCTCGTGGACAACAAGTTAAACATGAGCCTACAATGTGATGCGGCAGCTAAAAAAGCCAATGGGATTTTGGCCTGCATCAATAGGGGAATAACGTCTAGATCCAGGGAAGTCATGCTCCCCCTCTATTCTGCCTTGGTCAGACCACACCTGGAATACTGTGTCCAGTTTTGGGCACCGCAGATGAAGGGAGATGCTGACAAGCTAGAAAGCGTCCAGAGGAGGGCGACTAAAATGATTAAGGGTCTGGAGAACAAGCCCTATGAGGAGAGGCTTAAAGAGCTGGGCATGTTTAGCCTGCAGAAGAGAAGGCTGAGAGGAGACATGATAGCCATGTACAAATATGTGAGGGGAAGTCATAGGGAGGAGGGAGCAAGCTTATTTTCTGCTGCCCTGCAGACTAGGACACGGAACAATGGCTTCAAACTACAGGAAAGGAGATTCCACCTGAACATCAGGAAGAACTTCCTCACTGTGAGGGCTGTTCGGCAGTGGAACTCTCTCCCCCGGAATGTGGTGGAGGCTCCTTCTTTGGAAGCTTTTAAGCAGAGGCTGGATGGCCATCTGTCGGGGGTGCTTTGAATGCGATTTCCTGCTTCTTAGCGGGGGGTTGGACTGGATGGCCCTTGAGGTCTCTTCCAACTCTACTATTCTATGATTCTATGATTCTATGAGATGGTGGCGGGGTATAAATAAAGATGATGATGATGATGATGATGATGATTATTATTATTATTATTATCTTCCTTGCAGACCGACTCATGCCTCTTCTTTCCTTCCTCCACAGCCTCCTGCAGCTGGTCATTTCAGGTCCAGTCCAGCAACCGGCGCACACCTCTCTGCCGCCCGGCTTTTACCCCTCCATCCACACCCCTCCGCTGGGATATCCCGCCCACGCTGCCCTTCCGGCCCATCCAGTCCAGACGTTTATACCCGGCATGGCCTTCCCCTACCGGCCAGTCCGCTGAGCAGACTCAACATCTTTTGGCCGTTCCTATTCTCCATCAAAGGGTTGTCTTATGGGACGGAAGAAGGGCTCTCCATCTTTTTAAAGGTGCTGCCTGACTTCAAGAAGAAGAGATTTCTTCCCCGGTAAAAGAGGATGTCAGCCACTGGAAGCGGGACCATTTTTTAAAGACCATTTGGCCACTTTGGATGTTGCAAGTGTGCCATTGTTTGTTTTTTGAGGGACAGGTTGTTTATAACAATATGTATATACACTTCCAATGCTTTTGAGAGTAGCCCTTGGCGGCTTTTCTGTACAAGCGGCAAAGTGAGTGGGTGACCAATGGCCCACTGTGTTGTTTAGTAAACCTACATTTTGTTAGGGAAGACCTTCCTCTTCCTTGCTTGCAACCACCGTTGGCTTTGGTGGGCTCTGTTTACAAAGGCTCGCTTTTCTCAGGATGGAAGCAAGGGAAGGCGATTACGAGAAACACCTCTGCACCCAATCCTTTTATTTTTCTACTACCTTTTTCCTCCAGTACAGGGAGTCTGATTGAGAGGCATGGCTTCTCATTTATTTATTTTATTGTGGGTTTTGTTTTTGATTATTATTTTACTTACATTTATTTCAGTTTTACTTACATTTACATTTTAAACACAATCCAATCGTCTTGTCACATCTATATATATAAATGAGTGATGGCATCATGGCGACCCACAAAACAACAAAACTACAGCCCCCCCAACTTCGAAATTTGACAACACAACCCATCATCCACGCCTCTAGGTTGATATAACAAAAAGAAAAGAAAAATAAAGTCCTAATTAGAGGGAGAGCAATAATTGTTTTTATCCAATTGCTGCCAGTTTAGAGGGCTAATCTCTGCCCACTTGGTCTCCTAGCAACCAACTCAGCCAAGGGACAGCCAGGGTTCGGTTAGGGGACAGGCAGACATAGGCCTCACTTAGGCCTCATCCACAGATTATCTGATTTGCACTGGATTATATGGCAGTGTAGACTCAAGGCCCTTCCACACAGCTATATAACCCATTTATAATCTTATATTATCTGCTTTGCACTGGATTATCTTGACTCCACATACAATAGAGTCTCACTAATCCAAGCTAAACGGGCCGGCAGAAGCTTGGATAACCGAATATCTTGGATTATAAGGACTGATCAAGGAAAAGCCTATTAAACATCAAATTAGGTTATGCTTTTACAAATTAAGCACCAAAACTTCATGTTATGCAACAAATTTGACAGAAAAAGTAGTTCAATACGCGGTAATGTTATGTTGTAATTACTGTATTTATGAATTTAGCACCAAAATATCACGATATATTGGAAACATTGACTACAAAAATGGCTTGGATTATCCAGAGGCTTGGATAAGCGAGGCTTGGACTAGTGAGACTCTACTGTATATATATACACATACACACACATATCAAAGTGATTTCAGAGTCACTTCCAAGTAAAATGAAAACTTTTACCAATAGTTTCCGCCCTTGGTGTTAGCCATTGAGGAATCACACCGTCATGGTTATAGTTTTGTCCATACATAGTATTGCTAGTCATCTATATTATTACCGTTAGTTTATTTGTGCCCGGCCTTTATCTCTGCAATTGAGAGGCAAAATGGATCAAAACAGTTTAAAATACATACCTTAATAATAATTATTAAAATCTCCAGCATATAAATATTAAAATAGAGATTGAACATACATAGTGGTTAAAATCCCTTAAAGCACGATTGCCCAGGCTCAGTGCTATGGGATCCTGGGAGTTCATAGTTTTGCAACTTCCACTGTGGGAGAGGACCAAACTATAGATCCCAGGATCCCATGACAGTTAAAGTGTAGATCAGGCATGGGCAAACTTTGGCCCTCTAGGTGTTTTGGACTTCAACTCCCACAATGTAGATGCATCTTCAGGGTTTTTTTTAATGCGTTGTTGAAGGCTTTCATGGCCAGAATCACTGGGTTGCTGTGAGTTTTTCAGGCAGTATGGCCATGTTCCAGAAGCATTCTCTCCTGACATTTCATCCACATCTATGGCAAGCATCTTCAGAGGTTGTGAGGTCTGTTTGAAACTAGTCAAGTGGGGTTTACATATCTGTGGAATAATGTCCAGGGTGGGAGAAACAAAGAACTCTTGTCTGTTGGAGGCAAGTGTAAGTAAGTACAGTAGAGTCTCACTTATCCAACGTTCTGGATTATCCAATGCATTTTTGTAGTCAATGTTTTCAATACATCATGATATTTTGGTGCTAAATTCGTAAATACAGTAATTACTACATAGCATTACTGCATATTGAACTATATTTTCTGTCAAATTTGTTGTACAACATGATGTTTTGGTGCTTAATTTGTAAAATCATAACCTAATTTGATGTTTAATAGGCTTCTCCTTAATCTCTCCTTATTAGCCAACATATTCGCTTATCCAACGTTCTGTTGGCCCATTTATGTTGGATAAGTGAGACTCTACTGTAATAATAATCACTTTTATTACGGCCAATGACCAGCTCATATGGAGGCAAGTGTGAATGTTGCAATTGGCCACCATGATTAGCATTGAATAGCCTTACAACTTCAAAATCTGGCTGCTTTCTGCGTGGGGGAATCCTTTGGTGGGAGGTGTTAGCTGGCCCTGATTGTTTCATGTCTGGAATTCCCCTGTTTTTTGAGTGTTGTTCTATTTACAGTCCAGATTATTTAGTTTTTTAATACTGGTAGCCAGATTTTGTTCATATTAATGGTTTCCTCCTTTCTGTTGAAATTATCCACATGTTTGTGGATTTCAAGGGTTTTTAAAAAATGCTTTAAAAGTCCAAGGGGAAATAGTGTCCTTGAGCATGCGCAGAACGAGAGGTTGGTAGCGGGCCGCCTTCCCCTCTTGCAGGGTCATGTGACTGCCTCCTCGGCTGGACCAACATGGCGGCAACAGGATCACGTGATGCGCCGGCAGCCAATGGGAAGGCGCCTTGTTGCGAGAGAGGCCTGTAGCAGCCGCTGAGGGCAGAAAGAGAGCGAAGGAGCTGCTGCTCAGGCCTGTCGCTCGCCTCAGAAGCCGCTCTCCTCCTCCGCTGGGCCCGCTCCCTCCTCCGCCTCTCCCTCCCCGGGATGCTCTGAAGGGGCCCCGGCCTTCCGTCGCGCTCCCAGGCCGGCCTCGCGCTGGGGCAGCCGCCACCTCTCCTCAGGTAAAGAGGGCCGCCCAGGCGGATCGCCTTGGAGTAGGCCTCTCCTGTCAGGAAACATACAGGGGTACTGTGAATATATTTTTGTGTACATGTAGGTGACTGCATATGTATATAGACCAGACATGGTCGAACTTGGGCCCTCCAAGGGTTTTGGACTTCAACTTTAGCAACTCAGGGGGAAAAGGAAAGGGCCTGAGGCGGTTAGGAATGGTGGGAGTTGAAGTCCCAAACCCCTGGAGGGCCTAAGTTCGCCCATGCCTGATATAGACACACACACAGAGGCCTATAAATAGTTCATTAACAGTTTGTATTACTGATATTATTATTATGCATGACATAGAATCATAGAATAGTAGAGTTGGAGGAGACCTCATGGGCCATCCAGTCCAACCCTCTGCCAAGAAGCAGGAAATCGCATTCAAAGCACCCCTGACAGATGACCATCCAGCCTCTGCTTAAAAGCCTCCAAAGAAGGAGCCTCCACCACAGTCCGGGGGAGAGGGTTCCACTGCCGAACAGCCCTCACAGTGAGGAAATTCTTCCTGATGTTCAGGTGTTCATACAAACACATACCTATAGACTCAAGAAGATATGTCAGTACATATGCATAAATATAATAATAATAATAACTTTATTTTTCTACTCTGCCACCATCTCCCGGCATGGGTCAGAAGCCCGAAATACAAAACAATAAATCAGTTATAACACATTGCAATACAAACACAGTAAAATCAGCAGTTAAACACAACAGTTACCTCAACCAAAACAATACAGTAAATCATAAAAAAAAATCATAAATACACACCTAAGTACAAATACATATATACAGAATAATAATAACAATAGAGACATGTGACCAAAAACACACCAGTGTACACAATTATAAATACACATGTGAGTCCAAACACATACACATATATACAGAATAATAATAATAATAATAATAATAATAATAATAATAATAACATGAAGTCCTCGTAGACAACAAGTTAAACATGAGTCAACAATGTCATGTGGTGGCTAAAAAAGCCAATGGGATTTTAGCCTGCACAAATAGGAGTATAATGTTTAGATCCAGGAAAATCATGCTACCCCTCTGTTCCACCTTGGTCAGATCACACCTGGATTCACACTGTGTCCAATTCTGGGCACCACAATTGAAGAGAGATATTGACAAGCTGGAATGTGTCAAGAAGAGGGAGATTCAAAGGATCAAGGGTCTGGAGAACAAGCCCTATGAGGAGTGAGCAAACTTGTTTTCTGCTGCCCTAGAGACTAGAATGCAATGGAACAATTGCTTCAATCCACAGGAAAGAAAGGGGATTCCACCTAAACATTAGGAAGAATTCCTGATGGTCAGAGCTGTTTGACAGCGGAGTATGCTGCCTTTGAGTAAAATGAAGTCGCCTTTGCTGGAGGTTTTGACCATCTGTCACGAGGACTGAGACAATGCCTTTCTGCATGGCTGTATGGCCCTTGGGATCTCTTCCAACTCTACAGAGCTCTGTTCTCTCCTCATTACTGCTGCTTTGACAGTTGGGAACACGAGGAGCGGTTTTGCAGTGAGGTCAAAGCAGGCAGTGTCAGATGAAGGATTATGGCATCTCCTGAAGACTCTTGAGATTTGGCATCTTTGTTGGGAGAGGAGTCCTTCAAGGAGAACCAGAGCTCTTTTGAAAGTCATAGCAGTTGTAGTTGCAGTCTGTTCCAAAGCCAAAGGAGATCTGGTCAGGGCACAGCCAAGTAGTGGTCAGGACCTCAGGAGGTGGTGCCCATTCCTAAGTGTGACCACCTTCTTGAACACATTAATCTAATATTAGAATCCAACTGGCCACGTAGAATACCAAAGGAATTGGGTTCAGCCTATTGCTTCAGACCTCTACAAAACGCAGGGAGCTTGAACAACAGTGGCCAGCAAAAGGATCACAAAGAGACAAGTGAGGAACAGAGCTACTAATTCATTTAACCAAGTGCTGAGCGTAAAGACTAGAAGAAGGTATCTTTAATGGGTTAAGCAGGAAAGTGGCATGGTTAAAAGTGTAGAATGGAGGCCTTCATGCTCTTTAGCAGCAGTGTTTTCCCTGGCATTAGGCTTCTGCAGCCACTCTTTGTGTTACTCTTCTTGCCCGAAGACATTAAGTTTTGATAGGGAGATACTGGTGTGTCAATAGATTTGCTGTATCTGATGGTATTCTATCCCAGAGTTAATTGTCCTCACTCCTTAAATAATTAAAAGGTTGGCTTCTTTTTTCCAGCTTGAACTCTGGACCTTGAACAGTTAGACATCTGCATGTCTGTCGAGCCTTTTAGTATCGAGTGTCATACATTCTTAAGTGTTTGAGACGTTTGTGTTGAGAGCAAAAAAGTTTTCACAGCTGCTAGTTTGAAAAGACCCTCAACTCCATGGGGAGGGAACTCAATCAATGAGAGTACAATCAAAATGTAAGGAGCAAGGCTGGTTTACATACAAGGAAGTATGGCTAGGATGGGAGGGTTGCTCCGCTTGGGGATTTCAGATTAAAATAAATCCACAGCAGATGGTCCGGCAATTAACTGCAGTTCCTGGAAACAATTCAAGATGGGGCGCACTGCTAGCTCTCTTCCTGTGCCCTGGGGGAACTGGTCCCAAAGAGACTCTGTGCCCTTTGGTATTTTCAGATCCGTCCATTTTGACTTAAACTTTCCTAAAGCAAGGAAGACTGAATACAGATGGGAAAATTCTCTCGTGCTTTCTGTCTCAGCAGTGTGAACTTGTCTGTTGTTTGCCATGCTTTATGTTTTCTTTGCTTGAATGTTGTTTATTTGTTATTTGTTTTTGGGCATTGAATGTTTGCCATCTTTGTTATTTTTTAAACCACCCTGAGTGTCCCCTTGAGGAGAGAGGGTGGGTAATTAATAAAGTATTATTATTATTATTATTATTATTATTATTATTATTATTATTATTATTATTATTATTTATGACACAGCAAACAAGATAGATATGCTGGATTTCGTATCACAAAATCACAAGTCGAACACTTCCCAAGTGTCTAGGACTGTGTGATGTATTTTCGGATGATACGCGCAGATCCCAGTAGGGTGGCCTTTTGCAGTTGGCAGATCGCAATTTTGTCAATGTCTATTGTTTCCAAATGCCGGCTGAGATCTTTTGGCATGGCACATTATTATTATTATTATTATTATTATTATTATTATTATTATTATTATTATTATGCTTTAGGTGGTAGCAAAATGATCCTGTTATTTAGCTCCAACAATAGCACATGGGTCAGAAGTGTTCTCTCATTTAGTGGGGGCTCTGGAGCTGAGATGGGGAGGGTCTTGTGTTTTCTTTCCCCAAAGTATGCAGCTATGCTTGGCCTCCTGCCTTTTCTCATTTGGCTGGATGGCTCTTCTTTTCTGGTCTCCTCTGCAGGTGTGAATGACCGAAGAGGTGCCTCCGACGGCACTCAGTGAGATCTACCTTCGCCTCCTGTGCCATGATGACATAGACACCGTCAAACAGCTCTGTGGCGACTGGTTCCCAATAGAGTAAGTGACCCGTAGAGCTCCCGCAGCTTTGAAGTGGCCCCTTTTGCATCCATAGAATTCATTTGGAGGAGACCCTAAGGGCTGGCCAGTACAACTCTCTTTTGCCGTTATGCCAAAGACACCATCCAAGCCCTCCCAACAGACAGTCACCCAACCTCTGCTTTAAAAACTCCAGAGAAAGAGACTCCATCACATCCATCTAGCATCTGAGTTCCTTTTGTGAAGTGATATATTTTGAAAATTTGAGAAATTTCTATAGGAAAAATAATGTAACTGAAAACATTGGCCACTGCCATTGGCATGAGTTTGGCTTATTTATTCCTGTGCTTTTCTTCCCAGGTACCCTGACTCATGGTACCGAGACATCACCTCCAACAAGAAGTTCTTTTCCCTGGCAGCCACCTATCGGAGCACGATTGTGGGGATGATAGTCGCTGAGATCAAGAGCCGGACAAAAGTACACAAAGAGGTAGGCAGAAGGCCTTCACCCTGTCCCCAGGTCCAACAGGAGCCTGGATTGAGCAGCTTTGGCTTGGTTTTGGGGGGCGTTAAGCCTGGTAGGTAGATGTCCCCCACCCCCAGTGCTGTGTATTGACAGCATCCTTTTCTGCTGGCTTTCTCCCTTTAGGATGGTGATATTTTAGCCTCTGGTTTTCCAGTGGATACTCAGGTTGCTTATATTTTAAGCCTAGGAGTGGTAAAGGAATTCAGGAAACATGGCATAGGTAAGAATCTATTCAGTACTTTATCTCACCTTCAGACAGACAGTGTAAACAAGAGGCTGTAGGAACGGTATTCTTTGCAAATGCAAGAACATGTTATGATGTTAATACTTAGTGCTAAGGGTGGTCTAGGCTTTGCTGGCTGAGAAGGACATGTTAGCAAAGCATAACTGAAGCATTGCCTTTCTGTCTGTCTGCCATGCCTTCTTGCCTTCCCGCCCTGCGCCAGGTTCCCTCTTACTTGAGAGCTTGAAAGAGCACATATCGACCACTTCCCAGGACCACTGCAAAGCCATCTACCTGCACGTCCTCACCACTAACAACACTGCGATAAACTTCTACGAAAACAGAGACTTTAAGCAGCACCACTACCTTCCCTATTACTATTCCATAAGAGGCGTCCTCAAAGATGGCTTCACCTACGTCCTGTACATTAACGGCGGGCACCCTCCCTGGACAATCTTATATCCTTTGCTGGCAGTCTGGGAGGGATTTGCAAATGCCAAAGGGAGATCCATTTGGTCAGGAGCGTCCCCAGATGAGTGCCCTGTGCAGCAGGTCCAGTGTTGTGTATATAAAGGAAGGGCTGTGATAGAAACTCCACTATAAGCCAGAGGAGGCCTTTCTGTATTCGTCCTGTGGCTCCTTAACAGCAATGCACCGATTACCTCCAGCACATCGGTTCGACCCTGGCCAGTCTGAGCCCCTGCAGCATTCCCCAGCGGATCTACCGTCATGCCCAGGGCCTCCTCTGCAGCCTCCTGCCCTGGTCGGGCATTTCGGCAAAAAGTGGCATCGAATACAGCCGGACCATGTGACGCCAAGGTAAGGCTGCAGTTTTCTGAATACATAAATAATAATAGCAACCAATTGCCCTTTCCAACATTGTGATTCTATGGTCACTAAAATGACCCCAAGCTCCCATTTGCCTCAAAGGACTCCCCTCAAAAGCATTACTCATGCTCCTGCTGCATCGAGATATTTCATGGTCTCACAGCTAAGCTGGGTTCCTTGTTTAATGTGGAAACAGTTGCATGGTGCAGAAAGAAGCACAGGTTAATGAGGGGTGGAGCAGGTGCAGCAATGTCTTCCTCTCAGGGGCATTTGGTTAAGAGGAGGAACCATTCCTATCCTCTGGGGTTGTTGGCTTGATCTGTGGGACAGAATGTGGGCCTTGCAATGGGAGGCACTGGCTGGAGGGGAGCTGATTGTCTGCCTGTGGTCCCAAAGAGTGGTTCCCTTGCAGGCGGGTTCTTCCCAGCATTGCTGCAGCCGCTGCACCACTCTGGGGCTCCGCACGCTGTGAACATGCCCTGCGACTCCTGATGCCTCCCCACCGACCCACCGGGATGCTGCCTCCCGCTGCGCTGCCCCAACTCCCCCATTGTGATGGTGCTCCTCAAGGGCCGCCATCCCATGCGGTCAGTCCCTGAGCCGACTGTTATGCAGCCCTGGGCTTTGGCTGAGGACATGTGTGGCGGAAGGAGAAGGACTGAGTCCTTGGACGAGGAGGAGGTGGAGAGCGACAGAGTGGCCGCAAGAAATGCATCTTCTTTCTGTCTTTCCTTTTGTCTTTCTTCCTTTTTTCCTTCCTACTTTGCCTACTTCTGCAAACCAAGCCCCTGATGCCCAGGGAATGAAATTGCTGTTTCATAGTGAAATACGTTATGTGTGTGTATATGCATCGGTATACACAGTGTACAGGGTATCCTGCCTTTGCTCTGGGCTGGAAGTGGAAGTGCTGGGGAGGCACCAGTATCTCTGAATGGCCTTGGGCCCCATCATCCTGTGGAACCCCCTCCCCCTTCCCAATTAGGAAGTTACACAGGGCAGTCTTGGGCCGGCTGTGGCTCCACTGGCCTTTGGGAGGCCCCTTCCTCTGGCCGTCCAGGTTTGCAGTAATACTCTGGATGTGGTTTGCCTTTTGCTAAACAGGCCACGCATGGATTGAAGAATGACTGAGCCTGCATCCCATGTGCAAGCAGGACAAGCATAGCATTTAAAAGTCTTATCATGGCAGGAGGAGGCCAGGTAACAGGGAAACCTCTTCTCACCGTCAGGCTGGCCTCCTTGTTTTCCTCCCCACATTGGTCCACCTTGTCCCCCTCCTCTGAGTCTTGCACTTTTCTCTTTTGAAAGCAGCTCTTTTTTCCCTAGTGGGCCAGGAGACTTTTCTTTCTGGTGGGAATGAGGGATTCTGCCATTGTATGGCTTAGGAAAAAGGGCTCTTGCAGTCCTTAAAAGGAAGGAAGCCAGCAAAGGCACAAACTAGAACTGACTCAGAACTGAATGGTGCTGGTCAGAGCAAGGGGTGCATCCCAGGTGACCTCGCTCCCTTTCCATTGCAAAGAGAGGCACTAAGGGATGATCATCGTGGTCAAGTCCCTCCGCTGTTCTCCCTTTGAGCTGCCTCTTAATTTAGGACAGAGTAAGGCTGTTGCGAGGCTCTCACCCAATGCCCTGAGATCTTCCCTGCCTGCATTTGAGTCTCCTTTTTGCTTGGGAGCGTCCCGAGTCTGATCAGTGCACTCTACTCTTCTTTGGGTGGCTTTGTTCACTTGATACCCTTCTTCTTGCTGCCTCTTGCCCTTTGGACCCCTTCCAACAAGAAGAGAATGGTGGCTTCGGGAGGAAAAAAGGGGACAGACACCCCTTCAGAGGAAAGCCCCCCCCCCTTCCCCTTGGTGCCACCTGCACGCCTGCTGTACCCCCCCCCCCCCCCTATTTATTGATGAGCGACCGTCATCCAGTCACTTTACATGTCTTTGATTAAAAGGTTTTGTTTTGTTTGGGATGTTACTCTGGTCTCATTCTTCGGCCTTGCACAGCGCGTCTGCCTTTGGGAGGTGGGACCTGGTAGCCAAAGGAGCCTCACGTTCTCTGTCAAAAGAGGGTGCTCCTAGGCAGGTGCAGAGCTTTCACGGGTTGAGCAACAGATCCCACCAGCCCCAAGAAGTATACAGCAACAGCGAGGAACGCTGGGGGATGTAGTCCAAGGACATCCAGAGAAAAGGATTCCCAAACTCAAGGAATAAAATGCAAGGATTTGATGTGTGTAGCCTTTTGGGGAAAGAAAAGAAACTGAGCTGTGTCCTGAAAAGGGCAGCCAAGATGGCCAGTGGTTTGGACACTTTGGGGCCTTGTGAGGAAAAAGACAGTGGAGGAATGTTGAATTTGGAGAAGAAAAGACTGAGGAAGGACCGAAGACAGAGCTTGTCCTCAGGTGAGCCGCTCCTCAGGTGCGCCCTTGAGCCAAGGCAGTCCAATTGCAAGAAAAGATGTGAGGAGAAACTTCTGGACTGAGATTCATCAGAGAGTGGTGGGCTCCATCTTTGAGGATCTTTCAACAGAGCAGCTAGGTGGGTGCTTTCAGTATCTCCTGCTGCCTGGCCAAATGAGAGTAACAGCAAGGGGAACAGGCTTCTTGAGGTGGCAGGTGGTGGCTGGTGCATTCTCTTCCTAATGCCCCCCTTGCCTTGCGTGCCAGGAGAGGAGGCAGCTGGCAGCTGAGGCAAGTGGGTCCCAGGTCAGCCAATGGGAGAAAAGGAGGGTGGGGCATGGGGGCCACGCTCTGTTGCCTGTCGCCACCTTCAGAGCCTTCCAGGCGAGGAGGAGGAGGACACACACCTTCCTCAGCAAGAGATACCCAGGCAGGTGGGAAGAACGGTAAGCTCTGCAGAGGGAAAGTACTTTGCAGCTAAGGGGCAGAAGTGGGTGTTTTGCAAAAGTTCAGTCCTAGAGTCTTGGCGGGCAGGGCCACCCCTGTCCCATTGTGTAGCCCTCCCTCCTTGTCCAGGTAGTCATGGGCTATATATGTGGGTTGTGGTCAGACCCGGAGAAGATGGGCCTTCAGTTAACCATCCCTGCTGGAGGGTGGAAATGGGTCGTACAGAGATGGCACCCTAAGAGCGTCTGTGTAGGGTTCCCTGGGGTTCTCATTCACGTGCTATTGTCTTTCTTTCCCTAAAAGCCCTCCCTGCCTTTTCTGCCGGAGGCCATGGGCCTCCCCCAGGTGGGCTCAGGTTGCTCCTCTGCCATAGGGAGTGTAAATATGACCCCCAGCGGCTGCCACCTGGATATCCTCTGAAAGAGGATCACGGGGAACCCTGGGGGCCTGTCACCCGAGATGCCTGCAAGGGCTGTTTGGCAGAAGCCAGAAGTCTTTTTGTTGTCTCTGGCCCTTGGAGCAGGGGGCTGCTCACGGAGCCCCTTCCTCTTTGCAGCAGCCGGAGAGGAAGCCAAAACCAGCACGGATGTCTCTGCCCATCTCCCCTGTGCTCTGGAGGAAAGAGTCGCAACGTAGAAGGCAGAGGAGGCAGAGGCGGCAACGAGACTTGCACCCAAAGCCCTGGAGGGATGCCGTGGTGGACGACAGCCTGACCAGCCTGCAGTGGCTCCAGGAGTTCTCCATCCTGACGGCTGACACAGAGAAGCCCACCGCGTCCGGGGACAAGGGGCCCCCAAGACAGCAGCAGCAGCAGGTCCCTGAGGCTCCGTCCAGCCCTCCGGAAGGGGCCCGGGCCTCTACAGGGATGGGCCCCACTGCCTTCTGCGGCCCCCATCCCCCTACACAGGACCCCCTGGATTTCCGGACAGATGCACGGGTCAAGCCCCCCTACTCCTACGCCACCCTCATCTGCATGGCCATGCGGGCCAGCAAGGGGGGCAGGCTTACCCTGGCAGCCATCTACGCCTGGATCGCAGAGAACTTTGCCTTCTATCGCCTGGCAGAGCCCAGCTGGCAGGTGAGGGAAACAATGGGCTTCTCTCGGGGCTCTGGTGTCTCAGGAGGGTCCCCCAAGGGCCAATTTGGGATCAGGAGAGGGACTCCCTGCGGCCCAGAGGCAGAGAACTGCCCCCAAATTGCAGCCCTGTCTCCTTTTCTATCTTCTCTAACCCTAACCCTTCCTCTCCTTTTTTCCCCCTTCTACTTCCCCCCTCTCTCTCTTCCCTTTGTTTTCTAAGTTTCCCTCTTCCCCTTCTCTTCCTTCCACTGCCTTCTTCCCATTCTATTTCCTCTCCTTTTCTGTGCTTCTCTTTTTTGCCTATTTTCCTTTTTCTCCCTCATCATTTCTAGTTTCCTTCCTTCTCTCCCTTGATCCCTTCCCGTCCTTCTTTCCTTCCCCTGCCTCCTACATTTTCCCTTTTTCTTTTCCTCCCTCCCTCCTTCCTTCCTTCTTTCCTACATTCAGTCCCGTTTGAAGGCAGTCACCCTTCTTTCCACCCTCCCTTTCTCCTTCTCCTTCTCCATAGAACTCCATCCGCCACAACCTCTCCCTCAACAAATGCTTCCAGAAGGTTCCACGGAGGAAGGATGAGCCGGGCAAAGGGGGCTTCTGGCAGATCCACCCGCAGTTCGCCCACCTTTTTGCAGACGATGGGGTTTTCCATCGCAGGCATCGCATGCCAGCCCTGCCTTCGTCTGGACATCCCTTGAACCCAGCACCCAAGCCTCCCCCAGTGGCCCCTTGCCCTCAAGCCGGGCCCCCTTCTCCAGAGGTCCCCGCTCTGTCCAGGGACCTTGGCTGGGGGGCCGTGCTGGAGCCCACCAAAGAGGCAGGCAGCTTGGAGGACCTGGAGCTGGCCGCTGCCCTGGACTCACTGGCCGAAGGTGAGGACAACCATGGCCAAGAAGAAGAAAGGGGCCTGGCCCAAGCCTTGACTCTGTGCCCTGAAGTTTGGGGAGCGGAGGAGGAGGAGGAGAGGGCGGCAGAGCAAGGGTCCCGGTGGGCTTTCGAGGTGGGCGCTTGCTTCTCTGAGGGGTTCCTTTCTGGGATCCAACCCTGGGAAGGGTGAGCAGTGTCTCCCCAGGGGGGGCAGGGGCCCAGAGCTAAAGCATTTCTGCCTGGAAAAGTGGCCCCTGAATCATGCCAGGGCATGGAAACAGACCCAGCCTCTTTCACGCAGTGCAGAAGACACTCATGTACCATCTACACTGCCATATAAAATCCAGATTATCTACTTTGAACTGGATTATATGGCAGTGCAGACTCACATAAAGCAAATAATGTGGACTACATGCTTTGATATCTGGTTTATATGGCAGTGTAGAAGGGGTCTCAGTAGCCAGGGCTTGCAGCTTTAATGAAACCTGGAGAAGGCATGGGCTTCTAAAAGGGTCAACGATCCAGAAGCCTGGGGCAGCTCAAGCCACAAGCTGAAAGAGGCCAGGAGTCGCCCCAAGGGAGTCACCTTGACTTCTCTCCCATCTCCAATTCTCTTTCCAAATATGGATTTCAGCAGAAAACTTAATAAACACAGGCAAGTTTTGGTCTGAGTGCACTGCTTGGATTTCTCTGGCATTTCATGAGCTCCCTTGAATTGATACGGCAATGGAGGGAGGGTTCTTGAATTGGCTGCAAGAGCGTACTGGCAGGTGAGCAAGGAGACGCTTTCCCCACAATGCCAGGCAAGTTTGGGCCTGTAAAGCCTTGGGCAAGCCAACGATCGTCAACCTGTGCCAAAAAGGACCAACGGCTGGAGTGGTCACATTGTCCTCCACAACCGTTTTGTCCCTTTGAGGAAGCCACGTGACCAGAACTCTCCAGGAGAGACTGGGGAGGCTGGCTTGCTCATTCCCAGAGTAAAGAGAAACAAGAGACACAGACTCTAGCGCATAATAATACTTGGTACTTTATACGTAGCACATTTCAAATGTCCAGAGCACTTTACAAACATCACCAAAAAATCCCCTTGCCATATAATAGGTCAGTTATGGCCCTTAAAGGGAAGGCAGGAGGCTGGAAAGGGCCCAAGGCAGCTGTGGGACCATGGGGCATCTCGGTTCATGGGGCCAACTTTACAGCCTTCTCTGGCTTAAGTGAAAAGCCTGTGACCCCCAGATGGGAAGTATGGGAGCTGTAATCCAAGAGAGGGGCTGCCTGGTTTTGCAATGGGGAGAGATGCCTGCCTTTGGAAGAGAAGACACGGGGAACAAACAAGGCACCAGGCAAGGGACCCAAGTTATGGACCAAAGGAGCAGGGCTTTCTGCCCAGGGGATAATCGGTTTGCCCCAAGCTGCCTTGTGCTGCCCCACAGCCATAAAAGGGCACCGGTTTGGTCAGACAGGCACCTGGTTATTGGGGGAGGGGGTTCTGGCACAAAAGAGGCAGCCCACAGGAGCAAAGGGGTTGTTGCCCCATGGGTTGCTTATGGGTTTGGGAGGAGTGCCGGGTGAGCCAGCAGCAAACCCAGTACTTTGCAAAGTGGGAGGGCAGGCATTGAAAAGGCGGGGGGGGGGAGTCTATTTACAAGGGAGAAGGGGCTTTTCACTGCACCGGCCCCCACCTCCGCCAAGGAGCGGGGAAAGGAAGCAGCACATTTGGAGCATGCAAAACTAGAAAGAAAGGCAGGGAGAGAGACTGAGCTCACCAAATGGAAAGGGAACAAGGTCTGTCTTTGAGTATCTGGAAAGAATTAATTCTTCATTGGTGAAAAAGAAAGAGGGAAGGAGGGCCCATCCGGGGCAGCAGAGGAGGCGGTTTGGCATCGCAGGCCCCCCAAACCAGGTGCTCAGGAGGAGGACGAGGAGGAAGGCTGTCTGAAGAGGAAAGGCTGCCCAGGATGGCCACTGGTCCCATGGCCAGAGAGAGTGCCGGCAAAGTCGGAGGACCCTGGAGGGAGGGAGGAAAGAGGAGGGGAGGATGGGTCAAAGGCCCTGGTGAATGACCCCCCCCCCACACACACACACACACATTTGACCCTCCTGGTCCCAGTGTTGCCCAAATGAGGCAAGGCGGGCTGCAGAGATTGCAGGACTAGGGTTCAGAGAGAGTTTGTCCAGCTGAAGCAAGACATGGTACCCACCCCCAATGGAGACCCTTGCACACCAGAGGGAAAGACCTACCAGCTTACTCCTCTATGCCAACGGAGCAGGAGTCCGGTCCAAGGGCTGCCCAGGCCGGGCAGAGAGAGAGAGGAAGGAAGGAAGGAGGACAGGGAGAGAGTCAAGAGAGGGAATTTAGAAGAGACAGACACCTTATAAACAAAGAGACAGGAGCACAGACACAGGGCAGTGCTGGGAAGCAGAGGGGCTGCCATTAAGATGACACCCACCCCATAATTACTCTGAGAGAGCCCTTTCCAGGGCTTTGCAGGAGAATCCCATGTCTGGCCAAAGGAAGGCAAGTCAGCTGTGGGTGGGGGTCCTTGATGGGGGACCATGGCAGGATGTGAGTCTGGAGGTTCACAGTCTGTGCCCCGGGGACCCAGAGAATGAAAGCTCTGTGTGTGTGATGGGGAAGAAGAATGGAAGCTGCTGGAACATGAGGGACAGGGAAAGTAAGGCCCCATCTACACTGTCAAATAAAATCCAGATTATCTGCTTTGAACTGGATTATATGGCAGTGTAGACTCATATAATCAAACCAGATTAGTATAGATTATTTGATATGATAATCTGGATTATATGGCTGTGGAGATCCATCCTAAGAGAGCAGAGAAGACTTGGAGAGGGGAGAGGGTGGGGGAAATCTCTTCAAGCCACACAGGTGCGCCCCTGCCTTCTCCCCAGGCTGCCCCGCCCCATTACCTGGCAGGTAGACCTCGGTGGGCAGCTCGCTCTCCATCCGGGGAAGGCTCCTGGCCTCAGAGGCGGTACTGATGCTGCTGCTGCTGCTGCTCTCCTGGACAATGTCTTCCACAGAGGGGGGCTGGCTCCCTGAAAAGCAAAAGGGCAACGGTCAGTGCAGATACACAGGAGCCCTCCAGACATCAATCTGCCTCAAAGGGGCATCCGTTCAACTCCTCCCTTTGCGCCAGGAACCGTGACTTGCCCCTTTCTTACTCTGCTGCCCAAGCCCTCCTGCCCCATTGGGTCTGATGCAGGAATTGGGCTTTCCGTGCCCTAAAATGAGAGGAGCACCACCCAAAACATCCCAGGAAGGATATGTGGGATGGGGGGCCCTCCTGCCCCCTCTGCATCCCTCCTCCTCCAGGGCCAGGTGGGGCTCACCTTGCTGCAGCGAGTGCATCTCCTCTGAGTCATCCAAGGTCAGGCTCTAGAAAACAGATTCA
Source organism: Anolis carolinensis (assembly GCF_035594765.1). NCBI lineage: Eukaryota > Metazoa > Chordata > Lepidosauria > Squamata > Anolidae > Anolis > Anolis carolinensis. Next base: position 7,788,328 of record NW_026943824.1, read on the forward strand.
GAGAGTTGTGTCCCCCATTCTGATACAGAACGGAGTCTACAACAGCTGCCAAACCCACAAGCACATGGCAAGAACTGCTGAAACCACATTTTAAAAATTGCCAACAAAGAAATGGCAGTATGAAGGGTGGGAACTCCTGGCGGGCACTGGCCCAGAAAAAACTGCCTCTTTAAGCCCCTTCTACACTCCCATAAAATCCAGATTATCAAAGCAGATAATTTTGATTTTGTATGGCAGTGTAGAAGGGTCCTTAGATGTGGGAGAAGTGGAGCAAATGGGTGACTGGGACAGAAGTGTGCCAGAAAGCTGAGGGGGGGAACACACCTCCGGGGAGCTGTCTTCGCGCAAAACCAACTCCGTCCCCGTGACAAGAGGAGGAGGAGGCTGGAGGTCCGAGTCTTCAGAGAGCTTCTCTTCCTCATCCTCCTCATGGATCGGCGAAGATGGGGAGCGAAGGGTGCTAAGGAAGAGGACAACAGGGAGAGCATTGTCCTGCTGCGGGTCTGACGCAGATGCCACAAAAGCAAGAGTCAAAAGGCGTCCCTTATGAAGAAATGCTCTCTCTTCTTAGCTGCTTAAGACCCAACCTGGGCCCTGGCTGGACTCAGTTGCTTCCCCAACTCTTTCTGGGGAAAGATATGGCTGCCATCCAGCACTGCAAAATCCCATTCGACAAAGGGGTTAGGGGGATGAGCCCAAAGAGCTCAGAGCCAGATGGGGGGCCCAGGGGAGAAGGCTGACCTGTCGGGAGACTTGCTGCGCTTGCTCTTCTGGTGGCCGCCCTCCGGGGCCCGATCCAGCGCCCCCAGGGGTCTCCCAGAGAGGGGCAGCCCATCCAGGACCCCTGTGTAGGTGATCTCCTCATAGAGCGGAGCTGAGGGGATGGAGGGCGAGGCAGAGCACAGGCCATTCAGGGCCTCCAGAAGGGAGATGGGTTCGTAGCCTGGAGGGATGTTGTCTGAACACTGCAGAGGAAGGGAAAGAGGGAGATGGCTGGGCTCAGCACCAACTAGAAGCATCAGAGAGCCCCAGGAGGAAGCCCGGCCCCACCAAGGCCCCTTACTGACCGAATGCTCATCGTGGTCCAAGGTCTGTGCCAAAACGGGGCTGAAGGAGAGTGGGGAGAGGGCCCCTGGTTTCTTCCGGACCGCACGGATCTGTAGAAGGGCCCGGAAAGCTGCAAGAGGACAACCGAGATAAAAAGTCCCCTTCGAAACCCAAACCTTTCCTTGGAGAAAGGAATGGCACCCCAAATTGATGGCCCTGTTTCCCTGGAAATGACTTAGGTGTTGTGACAAAGGAACGGGAGCCTGATAAGAGCACAGGATTTGCAGGGCCGTTTCCATCAAAGCGACATAAAAGGGAGCCAAATCTAGACGCTCGCTCCACCATCACGCTAAGACCCTGTATCCCTTTGGCAACAGGAATGAGACCCACGTTTTCTTTCCTCAGTTTACCAAGGAGTAACTCTGGACCCTTCTGCTTGAGCCAGGCTGGTCTGGAATGGGCTGCTAATCCCAGGCAGAAGGGGCTTTGGGAGCAGACGAAAGCCCAATAGCAGCCGCACTTACGCAAGCGGCAGATGGGGCAGTTGTTGGCCTGATAGCGCAGGGTGTCTGCACAGGAGTTGCAGAGGCAGAGGTGCCGGCAAGGCAGGATGAGGGTGTCCCGCAGGTCTGAGAGGCAAACCACGCACTCATTGCTGTTGTCGCTGTTCTCGTCATCACAGGGCTGCAAATAATATTATTATTATTATTTTTCTATCCCGCCGCCATCTTCCTGGAGGGACTCGGGGCGGCTAATGGGGCAGAGTCCAACACGGAAACAAATTAAAACACATATCAATAACTAAAAACAATACTACAACAATCAAGTAAAATAATCAGTTAAAAACATACCATATCATAAAACACAGAATGACCAAGTAAGTTTAGGCAACATTATCAACATCACCACTATGGATAAAAGGGGGAGTTCACTGAACTGGCTAGCCTTCAGAGAAAGCTCAGACCCTGGCAGGCTGAGAAAAGAGCGGCCTACCTCTCCTCCTCCTCACCTTCGTTTCCTGGTTGTTCTTGTTCTCGATGCCATAGATCTCCTGAAGGAGGTAACTGACCCTGTCCACCTAGAGAAAGCAGGAGAGGGCAGCTGAGGAAGCCAACACTGGAGACAATCCTTCCTGCCTTCGTGTATTGAGGAAAGGGACCCTTTGGACAGTGAGGAAGCTGGGCATCCCTACCCTGGAATTTCATCCAGGGCAAAGCATTTTTTCATCCAGAACCAGGCCTCTCAGCCAAGTATACAAGGGGCATACAGGACTGGGTTTCTGGATTCAAACCTACCACCTTGGGATTGTGATGGCCATGCTCAGCCCAGCTGAGACTCCCAGTTTCAGGAACTGGGTGCTTTAAAGGAAAAAAGTTGCCTAAATCTGGCATGGAAGCAGGAAGAGAGGGAGCTCCTGTGGAAATGGCTGCCAGGATTCAGGGAAACAAAAGCCAGGACTTACAATCTGCTTCTGTTTCAGGGGCTTCACGGAGAAACTTCCATCGACATGCTAGTGAAAGAGGGGAGAAAGATGAAGATTAGTTCTTCTGTAAGGAGACATGTAAATGCCTCAGCTTTAGCAGCTGAGGGGGAAAAGGAAGGGGCCTGAGGCCAGGAATTGTGGGAGTTGAAGTCCAAAACACCTGAAGGACCAAAGTTTGCCCATGCCTGCCCTAGAGTCTCTGTTTAATTAAACAGTAATTCCTGGTGTTGTCGAAGGATGCCCCAGAGGCAGGAAGAAGACAGCAGATAAGCTTTTTCAATGCTAATTAAAGTGATTAACTACACAACATTCACACTGACCTCTCTCACCCTAGACTTTCCACAGATATATATTAACCTCTTTGCTTAGTTTTCTCCATACCTCACAACCTCTGAGGATGCCTGCCATAGATGTGGGCAAAACGTCAGGAGAGAATGCTTCTGGAACATGGCCACACAGCCCGAAAGACATACAACAACCCAGTAATTCCTGGCTTGCAGGTTATCTAGCCTTCTTTCTTTTATCTCCTTCCTTTTGTTGTTTTGACTAGGAAGTTTCTATCCCCCGCTCAGGCTCTCTGAGTTTATAATTTTTCATTTCTCTTTGTCTCGGTCAGACCCTTCAGATAGGCCCAAGCCCAACTGCCCCTGTGCTGCTCCCTTACCTTCTCAAAGGCCGCCAGGAGGATGTGAGCATGGCCAGTCACTTCCACAACCACTGAAAGAGAAGCAAAGGCCCCTGAGCAGAGGAATGGGTAACCATCAAGAAAAGAGGTGGCATTGCCAAATGCAGGGGTGCCCATCCGAAAGCTTAGGCCAGAAGGCCAGCCACCTACCATCGCCTTCGTCCACCACGGCCTGGATGACCACAGGGAAAATGCCCCGGTCCAGGTCGAAGTTCAGCTAGAAGGAAGAGTGGGCAAAAGTCACACAAAACAAGCTCCCCTCCTCTTTTCCAATTAAGCACACTGGAGCTTTGCTTGGGAAAAAGAGGGAGGTTTCTGAGCCTTTAACAGGATGCAACCTGCATATATATATGGGTCGTAACCACTCAAGATAGACCCCAGCTTCACCTCTGAACAGCTTCCCCCAAGCGCTTCTGAATTTAAAACTCTCTCAAACAATTCATATTTGAGGCACCCTGAACTCATAGTGTGGAAGAGCAATATCAGAAGCGTTTGAGATAAAGGCCACAATGAAACAAGACCAGTCCAAAGTCCCAGGCAGCAGGGGGTGGTCTTACCTCGTCGTCCTTCCAGTCGGAGAAGTCGATCTTGAAGGAGGGCAGGGAGAACTGCTGGCTGACCCCACGCTTGTAGTGGACTGTCTCCGACTGTAGGGAAGGGTTCTTGGTGCTGTAGCTGCAGAATGGGAGGGAGGAAGGAAGGAAGGAAGACAATCTCCATCACCAAGGCACAACCTCCACAGTCCCTTCAGTCCCTCTATATTGCACTGACCAAGTGTGAGCCCTGGCCAACCCACTATGAAGACTTACACGGCCATCCCACTCACAAACTCCTCTGCTGCCTGGCAGTAGATGGTGATAGCAACCCTAGCATCAGCATCGAAAGTGAACTCCAGGCTGTAAAGGGCCTTCTGCTTCCCATTCTCCTCGATGGGTCGATCTGTGTCTTCCTTGTATCTGGCCAGGACAAGACAGACTCACAATCAACCCATAAATCAATTTCAATTAAAAGACCCCCATTACTTTCAAAGTCCATATAAACAACGTCTCTGTCCTGAGCCACTTGGAGCAATATCGACTCTCAAAGCTTGTTAAAATATAAAACTACACCTTTTTCGAACAACACATATCTTATCAAATAAGGCTGTTGTCAAGTTGGTTGACTGAACTATTCAAAATAATATCTGAAAGGCAGTTTATGCACACGTTCATTTGAACAATACTGTATTTTTCCAATTCTAAGAGTCACTGTTTTCCTTATATAAACATCTCTAGAAATGTGGTGCATCTTAGAATCACAGGTGTATCTCATATCTTTCTGTTGGCAAATTGGGGTGCGCCTTACAGTCAATGTAATCTATAATGGAAGAAATAAAGTATTTCTATAGCAGTGATTCCTGGCCTTTGGTCATCCAGGTATTTTGAACTTCAACTAACAGAATTCGTGGCAGTCTCTGGGAGACAAAATCCCACAGGTCCAAAGTGAACCCATTCAATAAGAACCAAGCCAAAGCCTCTCTGTGCGGAAAAGTCCCCAAAACAACGCAAAGTGCCCAAAGCTGTACCTGACCAAGCGAAGGGAGTCCTTACGAATGTTGACCAAACTGCGCAGGGTCTTCACTGGTTCATGAGGTGCAGGGGTCACATAGGGAAACTGGAAGGGAAAAGGAAGAGCCCCTTGCAGTTTGCTTTATTCATTTTAATGTTTTTATATGTTTCTGTTTTTAAATGTTTAATTAGATTGTTATAAGGTTATTATGTTTTTAATAATACAGTAGAGTCTCACTTATCCAACACTCACTTATCCAACGTTCTGGATTATCCAACGCATTTTTGTAGTCAATGATTTCAAAACATCGTGATATTTTGGTGCTAAATTCGTAAATACTGTAATTACTACATAGCATTACTGCATATTGAACTGCTTTTTCTGTCAAATTTGTTGTATAACATGATGTTTTGGTGCTTAATTTGTAAAATCATAACCTAATTTGGTGTTTAATAGGCTTTTCCTTAATCTCTCCTTATTATCCAACATATTCGCTTATCCAACATTCTGCCGGCCCGTTTACGTTGGATAAGCGAGACTCTACTGTAATAATAATTCATATTTATTCCATGCCTCCCATTTTGGCTCAAGGTGGGGCACAACACAGTCAAGATACACCTATATAACCTCGTTTTTGTGGCTGCCACAAACTCCAACAGAGTTTGGAGTTGGTTGAGTTTCTATGAGTTGGGATTCCCATAGATTCTATTGGTTGAGATTCTATGGGATAGAGCAAAATGTGCTGCAGGATGTCCCCCCTGCAAAGACAAACCTTTCCCATGTTTTTATGATAGAACCATTTAGGAAATGACATGTATAACCCAGGAACAAAAATTGTGTTACAGTGTAATCTGGATTCAGAAGATAGGTTATATGGCAGTGTAAATGGAGCCATAGTTACAAATGACTGAGGAAGGCCTGCCAGAGGAGAGGCCTTCAGTTGTGGGCAGGAGGCCCATTTATTTCCAACATTTATATCCCGCCTTTCTCACCCGAAGGGACTCAGGGTGGCTAACGACACTGGCACAATTAGATGCCTATACAAAATCAATCAACAATACATAAAATTAGTTAAAACTATTAAATACAGTATAAAATTAAAACATAAAGGTTTCCCCTGACGTTAAGTCCAGTCATGTCTGACTGGGGGTTGGTGCTCATCTCCATTTCTAAGCTGAAGAGCCGCCGTTGTCCGTAGACACCTCCAAGGTCATGTGGCCGACATGACTGCATGGAGCGCCGTCACCTTCACGCCAGAGCGGTACCTATTGATCTACTCACATTGGCATGTTTTTGAACTGCTAGGTTGGCAGGAGCTGGAGCGAACAGCGGCCGCTCCCGCCGCTCCCGGGGTTTGAACCTGGGACCTTTCGGTCTGCAAGTTCAGCAGCTCAGCACTTTAACGCACTTTGCCACCGGGGCTCCTAGTATATAAATTTAAAAATACGTATGCTCAGATCCGTTCGTCCAAGAACCTCGTGCATTATCCATAAGTCAGTCTGTGTCATCTTTATCGTTTATTCGTTAAAAGCCTGGGCGCATAGCCATGTTTTTAGGGCTCTTCTAAAGCCCAAAAGAGTTGGAACGTGTCTAATATCTCTGGGGAGGGTGTTCCACAGCCGGGGAGCCACCACCGAAAAGGCCCTGTCCCTCGTTCCCACCAGCCGCGCTTGCAAGGCAGGCGAGACCAAGAGCAGGGCCTCTCCAGATGATCTTAAAGATCTTGCTGGCTCACTTGGAAGGAGGCTGCTATTAAACTGAGACCCAGCAGGAAGCATCTGCTCCATAATGTCTGCTGCGTTTAAAGACTTGCAGGGCTCCATACCCAGCGCAATGTGCCCCCATCCCACAATCCAGAGGAACAAGGCGATCAGTGTGAACAGAGGCTCATACTCTTACCTGGACAGGGCGGTTCCCCAGAAAGTTCAGGTCCATGTTCTCCCCAAATAGGTACCCCTCCGGATGTGGCGTGTCGAACTTCTCTCCCCCCATGAAGAAGTGGCTGGCAAAGTAGTTCCCTGCAGAAAAGACCCCCCCAAACAGAGAGAGCCCTGTATTGCTTTTAAAGGAACAGATTTATGCAAAAAACAACCTCATATTTCTATGTTTACAGCTTGATTCCTCTCCATGGAAACCAAGAGGGCCACCTCCAGCTGCTTCCGGAAGGTAAGAGCCAATGATGCATCCATACCGTGGAATTAATGCAGCTTGTTATCCTGAAAACGGTAGTTTGACAAGGCCTGGAATCTGTATATGCAATACTGTTAATCACAATACATTTTGCAACTGGAATGTGCATAGGCAGTTCTATATTACCGTGGCGTTTTGACTTAAACAGGCTTCTGTATATGGAATTTGCATATGCAATTCTTCATTAAGATACTTTTGAATCTGGAATTTGCATATGCAATGTTTCATATTGTATATGCACTATGATATATAGATAGATCAGGAATGGGGAGAGTTGGGCCTTCCAGGTGTTTTGGACTTCAACTCCCAGCATTCCTCGCAGCCTCAGGCCCCTTCCTTTTCCCCCTCAGCCGCTTAAGCGGCTGAGGGGGAAAAGGAAAGGGCCTGAGGCTGCGAGGAATGCTGGGAGTTGAAGTCCAAAACACCCGGAGGGCCCAACTCTCCCCATTCCTGCTCTATCCCCACCTTGAAAACATAAAAATATATATTTAAAATATCCAAATGCACATTCCTGCACCTGGGATTTGCATATGCAAATCTGCACCGCGGCAGATTTGCATTTGCAACGCCTTCTGGGTGTCCTGTCAGTTTTGGGCGGCGGGCGGGGGGGTCTTGTCCAGTCAAGACAAATAAAGCCTCACCGGACTTAGGCGGGTACCGATAGGCCGAGTTGGCCTGGATGTCGATGTCCTCCACGCCGGCGATGCGGCGGCTGAGTAAGGAGCCCATGGCCGGCGGCGACGACGAAGGCAAAGCGGCGGAGAAGGATCCTCGAAGGCTAGCTCTCCCTTCGGCCAGGCCTGTGTAGGCCGCTCACGCGAGGGCCTCACGGGAAAGCGAGTCCTCAGGGCCCTTCCTCGGTGCGTTCCTCAACACAGCGCCTCGTAACGCAGAACTACAGTACCCATAAATCACCGCGGGGGCGCCCGTCTGGCGTAAACAAGGCACCGCCGGGAGGAAATGAGAAATAGGCGTGGCCTATGCCAGCTGCCAGTCAAAGGCACAGCTTTTGGACTCCAACTCCCGGGAGCCTTTGCCAGTTTCTCCTATGGTGAGGAATTCTGGGAGTTGAAGTCCAAAACCTGGCGAGCTAACAAGGCAGTAACACAGTGCAATAGGCAGCTATGAAGTATGATTGGAATGGCTCCTGGATTATGATTCTGGGCCTTTGTGCTTTTAACAATTTATTTAAAGTATTGATTGTTATGGTTTTATGATTTAAACGGATTTTAATAATAATAATAATAATAATAATAATAGTAATAATAATAATAATACAGTAGAGTCTCACTTATCCAACATTCTGGATTATCCAACGCATTTTTGTAGTCAATGTTTTCAATACATTGTGATATTTTGGTGCTAAATTCGTAAATACAGTAATTACTACGTAGCATTACTGCATAGTGAACTACTTTTTCTGTCAAATTTGTTGGATAACGTGATGTTTTGGTGCTTAATTTGTAAAACCATAACCTAAATTGATGTTTAATAGGCTTCTCCTTAATACAGTAGAGTCTCACTTATCCAACGTTCTGGATTATCCAACGCATTTTTGTAGTCAATGTTTTCAATACATCGTGATATTTTGGTGCTAAATTTGTAAATACAGTAATTATTACTACGTAGCATTACTGCATAGTGAACTACTTTTTCTGTCAAATTTGTTGGATAACGTGATGTTTTGGTGCTTAATTTGTAAAACCATAACCTAATTTGATGTTTAATAGGCTTCTCCTTAATACAGTAGAGTCTCACTTATCCAACGTTCTGGATTATCCAACGCATTTTTGTAGTCAATGTTTTCAATACATTGTGATATTTTGGTGCTAAATTCGTAAATACAGTAATTACTACGTAGCATTACTGCATATTGAACTACTTTTTCTGTCAAATTTGTTGTATAACATGATGTTTTGGTGCTTAATTTGTAAAATCATAACCTAATTTGATGTTTAATAGGCTTCTCCTTAATATCTCCTTATTATCCAACATATTCGCTTATCCAACGTTCTGACGGCCCGTTTATGTTGGATAAGTGAGACTCTACTGTAATACTTTTATTTTTATACCCCGCCCCATCTCCCCAAAGGGACTCGTGTATATTGTATTTGTATATTTATGTTTATTTATTTATTTATTTATTTATTTCTAACATTTATATCCCGCCCATCTCACCTGGAGGGACTCAGGGCGGCTTACAGTAATGGCAACAATTCGATGCCCGTACAAAATCAGTATCAAAACAATGCATAAGACAAGTAAAACCATTAAAAATACAATATAAATTACAATATATACATTTGAAAAGTAAAATCAGATCCGTTCATCCTAGAGGAACCTCATGCTTTGTCCGTAGTCCAGTCCGTGTCATCTTTGCCATTTATTGATTAAAAGCCTGGGCACACAGCCATGTTTTTAGGGCTTTTCTGAAGCCCAGCAAGGTTGGAATTTGTCGCATATCTCTGGGGAGGGTGTTCCACAGCCGGGGAGCCACCACCGAGAAGGCCCTGTCCCTCGATGTTTATTATGGCATTGAATTGTTGCCAATTTGGAAGCTGCTCTGAGTCCCCTTTGGAGTTGAGATAGAACAGGGTAAAAAAATTATTTATTTATTTATTTATTTCCAATATTTCTACCCCGCCCTTCTCCCCGAGGGGACTCAGGGCGGCTTACACAACTGGTAGGATTACTACCAGTACATCATAATACCAGTAAATAAGTAAATAAAGGCATGGCGAGAAACCAATGGAGCATCGAGACTCGCGGGAAAGAAATGACCACAGTGCCACTTTGAAAAAGGAATAACTCAATTTTATGGATCTACATTTCCTCGTTCAAAACATTCTTCTATTTACAGTCATATAGAGGGGGGGGGGGGTATGAGGGACCTATCATCCAAAAAGGAGGCCCCTTCTCATAGGCCGGACATCCCTCCACCATTGGGGACGTGGGTCTGGCTGATGCTGGTGGCCAGATTGGTCAAGGGGGCATCCAGGGTCTCTCCCGGTGGGTGCTCTCCTCGGCGGTGGCCCCCGTTGGGAGTGCTCCCGATCCGGCGGCTGGGAGAGGCTGCTAGAGAGAAAGAAGGAAGAAAGGAGACCCACAATTCAGTCTTTGGGCCTCCATATCCGCACGGTCAAGAGGGCAAAGATTACAGAGGAAAAGGGGAAAGAAATGCCACATTCCTTTGCTCTTGCCCAGGACACCGCTCTACTTCCGCCAGACCAGACATGAGCAAACTTGGGCCCTCCAGGTATTTTGGACTTCAACTCTCACAATTCCTAGTAACCTCGGGCCTCTTCCTTTCCCCCTTCAGTTGCTTAAGCAGCAATGAAAGCAAGCCAAGGACAAAGGAAGAGAGAGGAACTGGGCCATTTTAAAAAGAGCTGGAAAAGTGGGAAGGCAGAGGATTAATGCACAGACTGATTATTATTATTTATTTATGTATTATTTATTTATTTTCAGTATTTATATTCCGCCCTTCTCACCCCGAAGGGGACTCAGGGCGGATCACATTATACACACATAGGGCAAACATTCAATACCCATAAACACATAAAACAGAGACCGAGACAGATAGACGCAGAGGCAATTTAACCTTCTCCTGAGGGGATGTTCGATTCTGGCCACAGGGGGGAGCAGCTGCTTCATCATCCACTCTGATGGCACTTCCTCATTCCAGGTCGTAAATTAGTTAAACTTGCCTCCCCACTTTTATAAGTGGTACCTTATTTCCTACTTGATAGATACAACTATCTTTCATGTTGCTAGGTCAGCAACGAGCAGGGGCTATTTTTTATTTTTAATTGACGGGTGCTCACCCCGCCATGGGCTGGCCTCGAACTCATGACCTCATGGTCAGAGTGATTTATTGCAGCTGGCTGCTCAACAGCCTGCGCCACAGCCCGGCCCCACATTTATACCCCACTTACCTGCATAAGGTGAGGCACTGACGTCTGCAAATGCCGAGCGTGCTCTCTCCATCCGGGTCATTGGGCGGCGCACCTTCACGGCTGAAATGGGAGCAATCATCCACAGGAAGGTAAGGAAGATAAGGCAGTGGACATACCCCTCAACATTTCCCATATTAAAACTGAAAGCAAGAAGCTGCTGCAATGGTCTGCTTTTAGGAAGGACAAGGCTCCAGAGTCAATTCAATGCAAAAGTGCATTGTAACATTTGCAGCATTAGAAGGAAGCTGAGGACAAAGGGGGGGGGGCAGAGTGTGGTGGCAAAGGATCAACCAGAGTGTCCCTGCGAAGTGGAAGACATGGAAAAAGGCTGAATATAGAAGAGCCATTTTAAAGTTGAAAGGAGGGCATCGGGAATGGACTGTGGCTTGAAACATCTGCAGCAGCCTGAGTGAACTCACCTGCAAACTCTCTTTGGATGGCCAGAGCCCGCTCCCCGGCCTCAGAGCTCAGCCGACCTTTGTACAGGACCCCATTCACGCCAAGGATGTCCACTTCGGTCTGGAGGGAAAGAGGGAGAGGGAGAGTTCCTCCCTTGATTCTGGCCCTTTGGGACCAACAGCCCCAACCTCTATAGCTCCAAGTGGAGCCTCCATCTGCAGAGGCAGCCAACCTCTCTGCTCAAAACCTGAGAAGCAGTAGAGTAGGGAGAGGAGGTCTCTGCTTCTATTATTATTATCATTATTATTATTATTATTATTATTATTATTATTATTATTATTATTAGAGCCTCTGGTGGCTCAGTGTGTTAAAGCGTTGAGCTGCTGAACTTGCAGACCGAAAGGTCCCAGGTTGGGGAGCGGAGTGAGCGCTCACTGTTAGCTCCAGCTTCTGCCAACCTAGCAGTTCGAAAACATGCAAACGTGAGTAGATCAATAGGTACCTCTCCAGCGGGAAGGTAACGGCGCTCCATGCAGTCATGCCACATGACCTTGGAGGTGTCTACTGACAACGCCGGCTCTTCGGCTTAGAAATGGAGATAAGCACCAACCCCCAGAGTCGGACATGACTGGACTTAACGTCAGGAAAAACCTTTACCTTTTACTATTATTATTATTAAAAAGGACATCAGTTTGGAGGGAGAAGAGAGGCAAGTGAAGGGCTGAGAGTTGTCCAAGCCCCAACCCTGCATTCCTTTGATCAGGAGAAGCACCGGAAGCATCCATTCAATTATTGGGGTATTGTGTGGTTTCCGGACTGTGTGGCCATGTTCTTTTAGCATTTTCGCCTGACATTTCACCTACATCTGTGGCTGGCACCTTCAGAGGATCTGATGGTTGTCAAGAGAGTGGAGTATATATGTTCAGGATGAGAGAAAGAACCAATGTCTGTTAATCAAGTGTAAAGAGTGCAATTAGCAAACTAGATTTGTATGTGTTGAGTGGGAAAATGTTCGTTTTCATGGTTTATTCTTTTCTTTTGAAATTGTCCATGTGCTTATGGATTTCACTGGCTTCTTTGTGCAGACTAACACAAGTGGTTGTCAGAATGGTCCACAATGTATTTGTTCTCAAATGACATCATGGGGCCCCTGGACTGCCTCTCCGCACCCCTCCCACCCATTCCCCTCCCCTATGGGCTTCCCTTTGGGTCTTACATGGTCGTAGGTGAGGGCCGAGGGGTCTCCATAGGGGAAGACGGTGCCCAGGTCCTGGGAGCGGGAGTGGCGCTTGAGGGTGCAGGCCTGGTGGTGGGCCTGGCACTGCCAGCAGGTCTGCACAGGAGCCGCCCCGGAGCCCATTTCGGCTGCCTCCAGATCCCTGCAAAAGTCACACCCAGGGTTTACAATGAGGTAACATCGATGTGCACCTTTTTGGCCAAATTACAAAGAACACACTTTTTGCTGCCTCACATTACATTTGGCAGCAAATACTTTTTTGGTTTCAGGGTTTTGAAAATTGAGGTGCACATAAGATTCAATGCTTATTATACTTGAGTCAAGATAGGTATTTAGGGGATGGCAGCCTCCTTGTTTCCCCACTTTCCTCCCGGCTGCTCCCTCTCTTACTTCCTCTGCGGTTGAGTCAGATATTCATAGCCATTGGCGCTGGCCGGACGGGGCCTCAGGGGCACCTTGCGGACAGTGATCATGTGCCTGAAAAGGACGAGAAGCAAGAAGGTGGTGACCCATGGCATCATGCCCTTCCACTGGCCCATTTATCCCGATTAATGTCCCTTTTTGAAATGTCCCAGTTGCTCTGCCTTCGCTCCCCCTTTGGTCCCCGGCTAACTTCAGTTGCCCCAAAGTGAGTGCAAAGGGCAAAAAATGACCACGGGAAAACAAAAGGAAAGCATCTCCCAGCTGGCTGTACCCACATCTGGCTTCTCTATGGGATTTTTAATCCAACATTGCTATGTCAATGTCAAGGGTCACTCTGGGTACTCACGGCCCGGTTGCCATGTTCACTGGCCGGTCGCAGGAGATGCACTTCACTCTCTCAAAGAGCTGCCTGAAAATATAATAATATTTATTTATTTATTTATTTTTCAAACTTATATGCCGCCACTCCCCTAGGGCTCGGGGCGGCTTACAAGAACCGGCTAAAATCAACAATTTAAAAACATCTTAAAACATCTTTAAAACATCTTTAAAAATACCTTAAAAACATCCTAAAAGCACCTTTTAAAACATCTAACAGAACTCAAAGGCCTGCCGAAACAGGTGTGTCTTACATGCCCTGCGGAAAGCTGACAAGTCCCGCAAGGCACGGACTTCAGGTGGCAAGGTGTTCCAGAGAGATGGTGCCACTGCTGAAAAGGCTCTGCGCCTAGTTGCTGTTAGACGTAAGGCCTTAAAACTGGGGACTTCCAACAGGTCTTGGTCCTCAGAACGGAGGGATCTCTGGGGTTTGTAGGGAGTGAGGCGGTCCCTCAGGTACATCGGCCCTAGACCATGTAAGGCCTTAAAGGTAAGTACCATCACTTTGAAAGTGATCCGGTGCTCAATTGGTAACCAGTGCAGCTGCCGTAAGATTGGTGTTATGTGGCATCTCATCGGGACTCCCGCAAGGAGCCGGGCAGCTGCATTTTGCACCAATTTGAGCTCCGGATCACCGACACAGGAAGGCCGATGTAAAGGGCATTACAGTAATCCAGTCTCGAGATGACCGTAGCCTGGATCACCGTAGCCAGGTTGTCCCTAGACAGATAGGGGGCTAGCCGTCTAGCCTGCCGAAGATGAAAAAAGGCGGTTTTGCTAATGGCAGAGACCTGGGCCTCCATCGTCAGTGAAGGGTCCAAGAGGACTCCCAGACTCTTTACTAGTGAAGACGGGCGTAGCGCTTCACCATCCAGGATTGGCAACTGGATATCCCCACTGCCCAGTCGGCCCAGCCATAGGATCTCCGTCTTTGCTGGATTCACTCTTAACCTACTGGAACGTAACCATCCAATAATGGCCTTGAGGCACTGATGAAAATTGTCGGGTACAGAATCCGGTCGGCCTTCCATCTTTAACACAAGCTGAGTGTCGTCAGCATATTGATAACACTCGAGCCCGAAATCATAATAATAATAATAATAGCACAGCAGACAAAAAACAGTACAATAAAACCACACTACAAACTAGAGCTGACAGCTAGCACAACAAAACATTGCATGGAAAGTTCCTTGACAAAATTGAAGGAAAAGCTGACAAGGAGAAGACCCGGCTATGGCTCACGAATGGGACACCGAAGAAGGAGACAGAAGGCCTGATCCTTGCAGCCCAGGAGCAAGACATCAGGACAAAGGCAATTCAGGCCAAGATTGAAAAATCAGCTGATGACCCAAAATGCAGACTGTGCAAGGAAACCGACGAAACCATGGATCATATCCTCAACTGCTGTAAGAAAATTGCACAGACAGACTACAAACAGAGGCACAACTATGTGGCCCAAATGATTCATTGGAAATTATGCCTCAAGTACTATCTGCCAGCAGTAAAGAACTGGTGGGATCACAAACCTGCAAAAGTATTGGAGAATGAGCACGCAAAGATACTGTGGGACTTCCGAATCCAGACTGACAAAGTTCTGGAACACAACACACCAGACATCACAGTTGTGGAAAAGAAAAAGGTTTGAATCATTGATGTTGCCATCCCAGGTGACAGTCGCATTGACGAAAAACAACAGGAAAAACTCAGCCGCTCTCAGGACCTCAAGATTGAACTTCAAAGACTCTGGCAGAAACCAGTGCAGGTGGTCCCAGTGGTGATCGGCACATTGGGTGCCGTGCCAAAAGATCTCAGCCGGCATTTGGAAACAATAGACATTGACAAAATTACGATCTGCCAACTGCAAAAGGCCACCCGACTGGGATCTGCACGCATCATCCGAAAATACATCACACAGTCCTAGACACTTGGGAAGTGTTCGACTTGTGATTTTGTGATACGAAATCCAGCATGTCTATCTTGTTTGCTGTGTCATACAATATAATAATAATAATACAATGCAACACAGTTGCTAACACAGGAGAGTTTCACTTATCCAAGCTAAACGGGCCGGCAGAAGCTTGGATAAGCGAATATCTTGGATAATAAGGAGGGATTAAGGGAAAGCCTATTAAACATCAAATTAGGTTATGATTTTACAAATTAAGCACCAAAACATCATGTTATACAACAAATTTGACAAAAAAAGCAGTTCAATACGCATTAATGCTATGTAGTAATTACTGTATTTACGAATTCAGCACCAAAATATCATGATATATTGAAAACATTGACTACAAAAATGGCTTGGATAATCCACAAGCTTGGATAAGCGAGGCTTGGATGAGTGAGACTCTACTGTAATTGTAATAGTAGAACCAAATGGTCAGCTCTGAGAGGCTTTGCAAGGCTCACTTCTTGAAGCCAGCGGCACTGTCGGCATCAAAACGGGGCCCTTCGCTCAGGAACTTCTTGATGAACCTCCAGACTTCCTCCAGCTGCTGGCTTAAGGGGTCCAGGGCCATGCGGTCCAGCTAGAGAGGTCAAGACCCCAGGAAGGAAAGAGAGACAGACAAAGACAGACAGGAGAAGGGGCTTCACAGTCCTGCAGGACCCTCCAATGCAACGCACTGCAACATAATGCGAAGGCATATCCCCCCCCCCCCAAAAAAGCCCTGCTGCCCAGACGGAAGGGCCCACCTTGCAGTCCATGTCGGTGAAGAGCTTCTCCAGGGCCTTCTGCCAGTCCTTATCCTGGAGGGACATCTTCTGCAGCAAATCCTGCATCATCTCACTCAGCTGAGTTGTGGCCGACTTCAGCTCTCCGTGGTTGACCTTTGCCTCCAGGGCGCTCTTGTCCGCTTTCTGGGAGCCATAGAGTCATCACAGTGTTAGAAGGGACCTCAAGGGGCCATTCAGTCCAACCTCTTTTCACCAGGACATCATCCCATCCAGCCATCCAACCTCTGCTTGGAAAACCTCCAGAGAAAGGCTCCCACAATTCCACTTTATTTAAGGTGATGAAGGTGTATTGGGAAAATATAATACTTGTATTGAAAACCATATATTGAATGTAATCATGTTAATAAATAGAAATAGGAAAATATGTAATCACCAGCAGATTGTGTGCCTATAGCCAAAAATACATTCTGCTAAGCAAATACCTGTCTCCCCATAGCAGGACTAAAGTTCATTCTGAGTGCCAGGGACATGTGTTAAGTGTCAACAAGACTAGATAAGCTAATGGACAAGAGACAAATTAAGGCTTTTTGGGATGTCAAGATAAGACCTGGCGCCATGGGGGGAGTGCTAATGGCTCTCTGACAGCTAAGATAATGGGGAACTCCTTAATTAATGAGAACCCCTAATGGATGAGATGAGAATTCCAGAGATAAGGCTAATGCAGGGTCTGAGGTCTTGAAGTAGTCTATATTTTAGGAAAATGCAAAGATAGCTTTTTAGTAAGTGCACAGTAAGACTTTTTTGACACTAATTGGTGATGGATAATGCCTAGATGACATAGTAGATGGAGGGAAAAGAATATATAAGAACCTGTGATGCTTTGTTCCAGTACCTTCGCTTTCCTGATTACAGGAGAAGGTCTCCTTTTTCTTATTGCTATATCCTCACTAGCCATTGAGAATAAACGTCATTTTTTCTACAGCCACCGGAACTCTCTTTGTCTCATTTCCTCAAACCTTTGTCTGCCATTTCAAAGGCAGAACAATCCCCAGGTTGAGAGCTCTTTACGGCACCCGAGGAGTATCGCTTTGGGGGCTTACCACATTCATCTCCTCCTTGATCAGGGCCTTGTCTGCTTTGGTGATGTCCAGCTGCTCCAGCATTACGCGCATGGCCTGAAGGAAGGGTGTGAAGGAAGTCATGTGTCAGACCTCTATGGATGTGCCTACACCCCATATCCTCAGCCCAATATCCCTGAACCCTACAGAACGGGCAAAAATTGGGGAGAGCATTGAGGATCTTGGCGACAGTCATCTCCTTTCCATTCAGGAGGCAAGGAATGGCCGACTGTGAGCTTTCTAGACTAGTTAGGACTATAATTCCCAAGATTCCCCTTGACTGCTGGCCATTGAAGCTAGGGATTGTGACAGCTGAAGTCAATATTCTCAAGGACTATCATAATACAATAATACAATTCTTTATTGATTAGTCACTTTTGACCATATCAAAACATGTTAAACATACAATACACACTTACGCATACATACAATAAAACCATGTAAAGATACAAAAGATCCCGTGGGTTACTTTGAAGGAAATTCTCAATGTCTAACATAGACAAAAGACTCCTGGTTCTTCTGATTGCTTTATATGCTGATTCCTCAGTTAAAGTGAGATTAGGTAATACCCTGTTTCCCTGAAAATAAGACATCCCCAAAAAATAAGACCTAGTAGAAGTTTTGCTGAATTGCTAAATAGAAGGCCTCCCCCGAAAGTAAGACCTAGCAAAGTTTTTGTTTGGAAGCATGCCCAGTGCCTGCCAAACAGAACACCAGAGCATTCAGGATTGGTAAATGTACATTCCAGTTGTACATGGAAATAATGGTAGTAACATGAAATTCTTTATAGGATTCACTGTTTGTCTGGTTATGCTGGTTTGTGATGACAACTACTGTACAGTATATAATACATGTTCATTTTTTGTTCAACAATAAATGTGAATTCTTCTTTATGGAAAAATAAGATCCCCTGAAAATAAGACCTAACACATCTTTGGGAGCAAAAATTAATATAAGACACTGTCTTATTTTCGGGGAAACACGGTAGCGGGGCAGCCTCCAATGGAATAGCTTCAACGAGGGGTGTGAGACAGGGATGTTTGCTGGCACCATTCTGTTTTAATTTTTATATAAATGATATTGTGGAATATTTGAAAATGAAAGAATGTCACGGTCCAAAGATTATGGATAGGAATTAAATATTTTGATATACGCAGATGACATAGTACTGTTATCTACCACCCCTGTTGGGTTAAGAAGGTCTCTGCAAAACTTAGTCGAAGACTATCCTGAGAAAGCAGCATCCTGAAGACCATTCTGAGACATCAACAGGGATGTGAGTCCGTTCTCATTCAGTCCAAACTTCCAAAGCCCCCTCTCTCCATGAATCTTGACTCCAACCGACCCAGATTTTTTGTCATTCTTTGATACTTTGCACTCAAACCAATAGGGCTTCTGCTATGCCCATAACCAAGAAGGAAGCCCAAGTAGAAGCCCTCATGGCCCCCCAAATGCCAGCCCTCAGGAAAGGTCTCCCCTTGGGCTCCTTTCCCCCTGGAAGCCCCCCTTGAAACCTCACTCACCTCCATGTCGGAGGTGCCCTTGGTCAGGCGGTCCACCCCTCGCTGCAGCTTCTCGCAGTGTTCCTTCAGCTGCTCCACCTTCTCCATGGCCGCTTTCAGGGACTCCCGCCTCTGAGGAAAGCAAAAGGGAAGTACTGTGAGGTCCATCATCCATGGTGCCACCTCATGCCCAGTATTCCCATTTTGTCCATGCAAACTTTCCCAAATCTCTGCCAGGGTCCTCAATGAGGACTAGACCTTTGCAGAAGATGTTATGATTGATCAATCAATCAATAGATAAATAGATAGCTTAATGCAAGCCGTCGAGTGGGGGTGAGACAACAGGAAGTGAGAGGGATCTTCCCCTGAAAAGAAAGTAAACTCCTGGAAATTATTATCATGGGGAAAAGGGGTCTCCGCTGAAGCTTTATCTTCAATCCTTTATCAACCATTTTCCAAAGTCCAATTATCACAGGGACCACAGGGACTTTTTATGGAGAGAAAAAGTGGGGTATAAATCAACATTATTATTGTTGTTGTTGTTTAAAGATTTAAAGATTGAACTGCAAAGACTCTGGCACAAGCTAGGAAAGGTTGTTCCAGTGATGATCGGCATATTTACTACATTAATATGCCGCTCTTCTCACCCCGAAGGGGACTCAGAGCGGCTTACAGATCAAATGTACATACAATATATTATTAGCATAGCACAATATAAGCATTATATTACTATATTGTACTATATAATTTTATGGTAATATTATTAGTAATATTACATTTAATATATAATATATAATTAATATTATATTGTACTATACTGCACACTGAGTGCAGTGCCTAAAGACTTTGGCCAGCACTTAAAAACAATTGGCACTGACAAAATTACCACTTGTCAGCTGCAAATGGCCACCCTACTTGGATCTGCACACATTGTTTGCCGATACATCACATAATCCCAGTCACTTGGGAAATGTCCAATGTGTGATCCAATACAGCAGCCAGTATAGTGATTTTGTTTGCTGTGTACTAATCTTGCTGTGTAAATAATAATAATAATAATAATAATAATAATAATAATAATAATAATAATTGTTCAAGGAAACCAGTGCAGGTGGTCCCGGTGGTGATGGGCACACTGGGTGCCGTGCCAAAAGATCTCAGCTGGCATTTGGAAACAATAGACATTGACAAAATTACGATCTGCCAACTGCAAAAGGCCAACCTACTGGGATCTGCACGCATCATCCGAAAATACATCACACAGTCCTAGACACTTGGGAAGTGTTCGACTTGTGATTTTATGATATGAAATCCAGCATATCTATCTTGTTTGCTGTGTCATATAATAAAATAATTGTTCAAGGAAACCGATGAAACCATTGATCATATCCTCAGCTGCTGTAAGAAAATCGCACAGACAGACTACAAACAGAGGCACAACTATGTGGCCCAAATGATTCATTGGAACTTATGCTTCAAATACCACCTTCCAGCAGCAAAGAATTAGTGGGATCACAAACCTGCAAAAGTATTGGAAAATGAGCACGCAAAGATACTGTGGGACTTCCGAATCCAGACTGACAAGGTTCTGGAACACAACACACCAGACATCACAGTTGTGGAAAAGAAAAAGGTTTGGATCATTGATGTCGCCATCCCAGGTGACAGTCACATTGACGAAAAACAACAGGAAAAACTCAGCCGCTCTCAGGACCTCAAGATTGAACTTCAAAGACTCTGGCAGAAACCAGTACAGGTGGTCCCGGTGGTGATGGGCACACTGGGTGCTGTGCCAAAAGATCTCACCCGGCATTTGGAAACAATAGACATTGACAAAATCACGATCTGCCAACTGCAAAAGGCCACCCTGCTGGGATCTGCACGCATCATCCGAAAATACATCACAAAGTCCTAGACACTTGGGAAGTGTTCAACTTGTGATTTTGTGATAGGAAATCCAGCATATCTATCTTGTTTGCTGTGTCATAATATTGACAAAATCACAATCTGCCAACTGCAAAAGGCCACCCGACTGGGATCTGCATGCATCATCCGAAAATACATCACACAGTCCTAGACACTTGGGAAGTGTTCGACTTGTGATTTTGTGATACGAAATCCAGCATATCTATCTTGTTTGCTGTGTCATAATAATAATAATAATAATAATAATAATAATAATAATAATAATAAGAAGCGCATTGGGTGCCGTGCCAAAAGATCTCAGCCGGCATTTGGAAACAATAGGCATTGACAAAATCACGATCTGCCAACTGCAAAAGGCCACCCTACTGGGATCTGTGTGTATCATCTGAAAATACATCATGCAGTCCTAGACACTTGGGAAGTGTTCGACTTATGAACACTCGGGCTGTGGCGCAGGCTGGAGAGTAGCTGCTATGAATCACTGCAATGAATCACTCTGACCAGGAGGTCATGAGATCGAGGCCCGCTCGAGCCTATGTTTGTTTGTCTTTGTTCTATGTTAAAAGGCACTGAATGTTTGCCTATATGTGTAATGTGATCCGCCCTGAGTCTCCTTCGGGGTGAGAAGGGCGGAATATAAATGCTGTAAATAAATAAATTTTGTGATATGAAATCCAGCATATCTATCTTGTTTGCTGTGTCATAATAAAATAATAATAATAATAATAATAATAATAATAATAATAATAATAATATAATAATAATAATAATAATAATAATAATAATAATAATAATACTGTAATAATGAGGAAGGCAGGGACTCCTCTCCCATCGTCCCCAAATCACCTGCTCCTCCTGAAGCTTCAGCCTATCCATTTGTTCCATCAGCAGCTTCAGTTCGGCCGTCATATCCGGAACAGCTGGGAAGAGAGGTAAAAAGAAGGGGCAAATAGAGCTGGGTTGGGGCAGTTTGCGGGGGCAGAAAACGGAGATGCCTCTGGGCATGCGCACAGGGCCCGACTCACCTGCAGGCACCACCTGCTGCTTGAGCCGCCCCTCCATCGCCTGGATCTGGGACTGGAGGGCCTCCTGCTTCTCTGGCAGCTGGACCAGGGTAGCCAGCATCTCCTCGGAGCACCTCAGGCGGCATTCCTTTTCCTCCTCCGAGAAGCTCTGCAACGACACTCTTTCTCTCGCATTTGCAGGCCCCTCTCCCCAACAGGACATCAAGGAGGTGGATTGCACCTCCCAGCATCCCCTTGCTAGCATAGGATCCTCCCATCTGAGGAAATGGCTGGGTTTTGATTGCACTTAATGGCATCTCCCAGCCAACATTACACTAAAAGGTAAAGGTTTTCCCCTGACGTTAAGTCCAGTCGTGACCGACTCTAGGGGTTGGTGCTCATCTCCATTTCTAAGCTGAAGAGCCGGCGTTGTCCATAGACATCTCCAAGGTCATGTGGCTGGCATGACTTCATGGAGCGCTGTTACCTTCCCACCTATTGATCTACTCACATTGGCATGTTTTCGAACTGCTAGGTTGGCAGGAGCTGGAGCTAACAGCGGCCACTCACGCCGCTCCCGGGGTTTGAACCTGGGACCTTTCAGTCTCCAGCTCAGTGCTTTAACGCACTTGGCCACCGGGGCTCCCCAACATTACACTATGTAACATTAATATGAGAGCCATGCATGAGTTAGGGCTTTTTACCCTAGCACTCAAGACCTGGCTCTTTACTAGAGCTTGTAATCTATGTTAATTTTATCAATATTTGTATGTATGTATTTTTATCCTTTACAATTTTATCTTGTAAATCACCTAGAGCATCTTGGATGGAGGGCGATTAATAAGTAATTAAATGATGATGATGATGATGATGATGAATATTGTTCCTGGGTTATAAATGTCATTGGTTCTACCATAAATACATAGGAAACATTTATTAAACTGCAAGGACTTTGTGCAGGAGGGACATCCTGCAGCCCATTTTGCTCTAGTTTTATAACGAATATCTCTTCATAGAGTATCAACCAATTCAACATAATTTGTGGCAGCCACAAAAGCAACCAAGTTTCTGAAGTTTAACAACTACAATGTTCCCTCACTACTTTGCAGATAACCTTTTGCGGATTTGCTGTTTCACGGTTTTTCAATAAACTCTAAAAGACTATTATAAATCACTAGCTGTGCCCGCCCTTGCATTGCTGTGGCAAAGTATGGTGGTATGGGAAATAAAGTATTGAGGAATTGGTGGTAGTTAAGGTAAAAGGTAAAGGTTTTCCCCTGACATTAAGTCCATTATAAATGGGCTATATAGCTGTGTGGAAGGGCCTTGAGTCTACACTGCCATATAATCCAGTTAAAATCAGATAATCTGTATTTGATAGGCAGTGTGGAAGAGGCCTAAGTGAGGCCTAATTCTGCCTGTCCCCTGGGCTGAGTGGGTTACTAGGAGACCAAGCGGACGGAGCTTAGCCTTCTAACTGACAGCAATTGGATAAAAACAATTATTCCTCTCCCTCTAATTAGGACTTTATTTTTCTGTTTTTTTTGTTGTATGAACGTAGAGGCATGGATGAAGGGTTGTGCTGCCAAGTTTAGTGCTTCTGGGATGTGTAGTTTTGCTGTTTTGTCCTAGGCCGAAATTTCATTACCCTTTTATATATATAGATAAAAAATTACAATTTACAGCCTAAGGAAGGGAGGAAGGAAGGAGAAGCTGAAGGGAGAGAAAAGGAGCCCAAGCGGCAACAGGAGGAGAAGGAGGCGATTTAATCAACACACAACTGGTTGATAAAGACTTAAAATAGTGTATAACTACTAAAACAATGTATAAATATCAAAATAAATATAGCGTCCCTACTTTGCAGATTTTCACTTATTGCGGGTGGTCCTGGAACCTAACCCCAGCGAAAAGGGAGGGAGCACTGTACATTCAAAGTACAGTAGAGTCTCACTTATCCAACACTCGCTTATCCAAAGTTCTGGATTATCCAACGCATTTTTCTAGTCAATGTTTTCAATATATTGTGATATTTTGGTGCTAAATTCGTAAATACAGTAATTACAACATAACATTACTGCGTATTGAACTACTTTTTCTGTCAAATTTGTTGTATAACATAATGTTTTGGTGCTTAATGTGTAAAATCATAACCTAATTTGATGTTTAATAGGCTTTTCCTTAATCCAACATATTTGCTTATCCAACGTTCTGCCGGCCCGTTTACGTTGGATAAGCGAGACTCTACTGTACTGCACAATTAAGCAGGAAATAACACTTTCAAACCAGGAAAAAAAAATTTTTTTCCAGATTTTGTTACATTGTGTTATTGGGATAGGAGAGGAAACAGGGCGTTAGAAAAGTTGCTCCAAATCTTGGGAAGTGGCTCTCTTTTGGGACTGCAACACAATTGAGATGGAGAGGAAACGGTGTTTTGGAAAGAGTCCCTCCAGACCTGTTTTGGACTGCGCCTCCCAGCATCCCCCAGCCATTGTTGTCTGGATGGAGAAGAAATGCTATTGAAAGGGGTTTCTCCTTATCTTGAAGAATCGCTCCCTTTGGAACTGTACCTCCCAGCATCCCTCATCCAACGTTAGAATGAAGAGGGAACAGTGCATTGGAAATAATCCCTCCAGACCTATTTGGGACTGCATCTCCCAGCACCCCCCAGCCAACATTATAGGGATAGAGAAGAAATGGCACATTGGGAAGGATTCCTCTGGTTCTTTTCTGGACTGCAACACCCAGCGTCCCACACCTTGCCAGTCAACATCTCACACAGGGAACTCCAGTGGACCAGGTCCGAAGTATCGGTGGCCTCGGTAATCTTCTCCTTCCCTTCAACCTGAAAGAAGAAGAGAAAGAGGCTTTTCTCCCAAGCAGCCGCATGGGCTTTGTAGTCCCCTCCCAAAAGACTCCTTCCCAAAGGTCTTTCCTGAGAATCCGCTCACCGGTTCCCCCGGGATTCTTTCCAACATCCCAGCCTTCAGGTCCAGTTGCTGGAGCCGCTCCTTCATTTCCTCAATGCCGAGCTAAGAAAGAAGGATAGGGTCGGAGCATGTGCAGAGTGAAGGTTCCCCACCCGAACTTGAAAGTCAGACCTGAACCGAGGATGCAGTACTTCGGACAGCGCCTTTCGAAATCCCAACTAAATCCCGAAGCAGATCCCCGGCCTTTGAAGTGTGTGCTACTCACATTGGTGAAGTTGTTCTTCAGCAGCCCCAGCTCTTCCCCCACGTTGGTGGTTGCCGCTCGAAGGGAGTAGACGTTGCTCAGGAGATCCTGCAAAGTCTTCATGGCCTAAAAAACAGGGGAACAAGAGGAAGTAGAATAAGGATAGATTTGGTTGAAGGTGGGATTGGAAGCCAAAGGAAGGAAGACAAGAATGGGAAGCAGAATTGGATCGAGAGGCTTAAGGTTTCCCCTGACGTTAAGTCCAGTCGTGACCGACTCTGGGGGTTGGTGCCTGTCTCCATTTCTAGGCTGAAGAGCCGGCATTGTCCATAGACATCTCCAAGGTCATGTGGCCGACATGACTGCATGGAGCGCTGTTACCTTCCCACCAGAGCGGTACCTATTGATCTACTCACATTTGCATGTTTTCAAACTGCTAGGTTGGCAGAAGCTGGGGCTAACAACGGGTGCTCATTCCGCTCCCGGGATTTGAACCTGGGACCTTTTGGTTCGCAAGTTCAACAGCTCAGTGCTTTAACACTGTGCCACCAGGTATTACATTATGCTATAGTATTTATTTATTTTATTTATTTATTTACAGTATTTATATTCCGCCCTTCTCACCCCGAAGGGGACTCAGGGCGGATTACAATGAACACATATATGGCAAACATTCAATGCCAACAGACAAACAACATTCAGTTTTAGACAGACACAGAGGCATTTTTAACATCTTTCCAGCTTCACAATTCCGGCCACAGGGGGAGCTGTTGCTTCACCGTCCATTGGTGGCTGTTCTTCCTCTTCTTTTCCTCGTGAGCAGCTTTTTTATGGTGTTGTAGATTAGTTAAATTAGCCTCCCACATAAAGCGTACCTAAATTTTCCCTACTTGACAGATCCAACTGTCTTTCGGTGCTGCTAGGTCAACAGCAAGCCGGGGCTATTTTTTTTTTTAATGGTCGGAGGCTTAACCCGACCAGGGCTTCGAACTCATGACCTCTCGGTCAGTAGTGATTTATAGCAGCTGGTTACTAGCCAGCTGCGCCACAGCCTGGCCCCTCTCATCCATCCATCATTTACCTGCCTGATCAATCAATCTAGCAAGCTAGCTATCTAGCTAGCTACCTGCCTTATCTATCTGTTTGCCTGCCTCTCTTATCTATTTGCCTGCGTCATCTACCTACCTTCCTACCTACCTATTATTTGCCTGCCTCATCTATCTGTCTGTCTATCTATACAGTAGAGTCTCACTTATCCAACATAAACCTATAAGCCTATTAAACATCAAAATTGGTTATGATTTTACAAATTAAGCACCAAAACATCATGTTATACAACAAATTTGACAGAAAAAGTAGTTCATTACGCATTAATGCTATATAGTAATTACAGTAGTCTCTCACTTATCCAAGCTAAACAGGTCAGCAGAAACTTGGATAAGCGGATATCTTGGATAACAAGGAGGGATTAAGGAAAAGCCTATTAAACATCAAATTAGGTTATGATTTTACAAATTAAGCACCAAAACTTCGTGTTATACAACAAATTTGACAGAAAAAGTAGTTCAATACGCAGTAATGTTATGTTGTAATTACTGTATTTACGAATTTAGCACCAAAATATCACGATAGATTGAAAACATTGACTACAAAAATGGCTTGGATAATCCAGAGGCTTGGATAAGCGAGGCTTGGATTAGTGAGACTCTACTGTACTGTATTTATGAATTTAGCACCAAAATATCACGATATATTGAAAACATTGACTACAAAAATGCGTTGGATAATCCAGAATGTTGGATAAGGGAGTGTTGGATAAGTGAGACTCTACTGTATATCATTTGCCTGCCTCATTTATACTATGTAACACGTTTCTCATTCCTGGGTTATAAATGTAACTATTTCCTCATTGTTTTTGTGGCTGTCACAAACTAGGTTGAATTGGTTGATACTGTATCAGATATTCATTGAAAAACTATAGCAAAATGTGCTTCAGGATGTCCCTCCCGCAAAGACAAAGTTTTTGCAATTTAATAAATGTTTCTCATCTTTTTATGATAGAACAATTAGGAAATGACATTTATTACCTAGGAACAAAAATCATGTTGTATAGTGTAATGTGGCTGTGTAGATCTAATACACCATCGAATCTAACGTGCACCTCAATTTTCAAAACCCCGAAACCAAAAAAAAGTATTTGCTGACAAATGTAATGTGCAGTAGCAAAAGATGCACTTTATGTAATACTAGCATTGCCCGGCCACGCATTGCTGTGGCGAAGTATGGTGGTATGGGAAATAAAAGTATTGAGGAATTGGTGGTAGTTAAGGTAAAGGGTAAAGCTTTTCCCCTGACATTAAGTCCATTATAAATGGGTTATATAGCTGTGTGGAAGGGCCTTGAGTCTACACTGCCATATAATCCAGTTAAAATCAGATAATTTGTATTTTATAGGCAGTGTGGAAGAGGCCTAAGTGAGGCCTAACTCTGCCTTCCCCTGGGCTGAGTGGGTTGCTTGGAGACCAAGTGGGCGGAGCTTAGCCTTCTAGCTGGCAGCAATGGGAAAAAAACAATTCTTCCTTTCCCTCTAATTAGAACTTTATTTTTCTTTTCTTTTTGTTGTATGAACGTTGAGGCATGGATGAGGGGTTGTGCTGCCAAGTTTAGTGTTTCTGGGATGTGTAGTTTTGCTGTTTTGTCCTAGGCCGAAATTTCATTACCCTTTTATATATATAGCCATTGCAATTGCCGCCTGCTTAGAATTCCTTCCTTAAAACCAAAGTGTTAGGGCACCAAAGCTTCCATCAATGGAAAGGAAAACCTTGGGATGCATCTATGCTGTAGAATAAAAAGGTAAAAGTTTCCCCTGACGTTAAGTCCAGTCATATCTGACTCTGGGGGTTGGTGCTCATCTCCATTTCTAGGCCGAAGAGCCGGCGTTTTCCGTAGACACCTCCAAGGTCATGTGGCCATAGGCATGACTGCATGGAGCGCCGTTACCTTCCCACCGGAGCGGTACCTATTGATCTACTCACGTTCGCATGTTTTCGAACTGCTAGGTTGGCAGAAGTTGGAGCTAACAGCGGCCGCTCACGCCACCCCCGGGGTTTGAACCTGGGATCTTTCGGTCCGCAAGTTCTGCAGCTCAGGGTTCATTTAAATTGCTTTGGTTCAATGCAATGGAGTCACGGGGGTTGTAGTTTTACAAGCCTCTGCCAAAAAGTGAGGATGCCTCACCAAACTACAAATGTCAGGATCCCATGGAAATTAAATTATTCAATGACATCCCTCAAGGAGGAGCTCTAGGTGCAGCTTCCTTTGGCTTCGGCTCAGCACTAAGATGACCTATATTATGCACATCTAATGCCACCCCACTTTTGGCAAAGTGATGTAGCCAAAAAAGGGTGAGTGTTAAATTCAAGTAAATACAGTATATCAGGGGTCCTCAAACTTTTAAAGCAGAGGGCCGGTCCACAATCCTTCAGACTGTTGAGGGGCCGAATTATCATTTGGGGAAAAAAATTCCTATGCACACTGCACATATCTTATTAGTAGTGCAAAACAACAACAATAATAATGAAAGAACAATACAATATTTAAAAATGAAAATAATTTTAACCAACATAAACCTATCAGGATTTCAACAGGAAGTGTGGGCCTGCTTCTGGCCAATGAGATAGTCAGGTTAATTAGGATTGTTGTTGTGTGTCTTCAAGTCATTTCAGACTTTGGGTGAGCTTAAATCCAAAATTATTTATTTATTCATTTACTACATTTATTTACTACATTTATATCCCACCCTTTTCACCCCGAAGGGAACTCAGAGCAGCTGTATGTACATACAGCCGGGCTGTGGCGCAGCTGGCTAGTAACCAGCTGCTATAAATCACTACTGACCGAGAAGTCATGAGTTCAAAGCCCGGGTCGGGTTAAGCCTCTGACCATTAAAAAAAAAAAAATAGCCCCGGCTTGCTGTTGACCTAGCAGCCCCAAAAGACAGTTGCATCTGTCAAGTAGGGAAAATTTAGGTACGCTTCATGCGGGAGGCTAATTTAACTAATGTACAACACCATAAAACTGCTCACAAGGAAAAGAATGAGGAAGAACAGCCACCAACAGCTCCCCCTGTGGCTGGAATCGTGAAGCTGGAAAGATGTTAAAAAAATGCCTCTGTGTCTGTCTAAAACCTGAATGTTGTTTGTCTGTTGGCATTGAATGTTTGCCATATATGTGCTCATTGTAATCCGCCCTGAGTCCCCTTTGGGGTGAGAAGGGCGGAATATAAATACTGTAAATAATAAATAAATAAATATATTATTAGCATAGCACAATTTTA
Source organism: Anolis carolinensis (assembly GCF_035594765.1). Classification (NCBI taxonomy): domain Eukaryota; kingdom Metazoa; phylum Chordata; class Lepidosauria; order Squamata; family Anolidae; genus Anolis; species Anolis carolinensis. Next base: position 7,817,410 of record NW_026943824.1, read on the forward strand.
GCATTATATATTACTACTAGCTGTGCCCGGCCACGCGTTGCTGTGGCAAAGTGGTGGTGGTATTGGTTAAAAATTGTTGTGTAATTTTTATTTGCATTTTTTATTAATTTTATTGTAAGTTATATTTTTATTTATTATATTTTATTTTCTTGTATTATTTTTAGTTATTTTTGGTATTATAGTATTTTATTGTATTAATTTTTAGTGTTTTTTATTATTTTTTATTGGGTTGCTAGGAGACCAAGTTGGAGGAGCTTAGCCTTCTAACTGGCAGCAATTGGATAAAAGCAATTATTCCTCTCTCTCTAATTAGGACTTTATTTTTCTTTTCTTTTTGTTGTATCAACCTAGAGGCATGGATGATGGGTTGTGTTGTCAAATTTCGAGGTTGGGGGGCCTGTAGTTTTGTCGTTTTGTGGGTCGCCATGATGCCATCACTCTTTTATATATATAGATACTGAACTATATCACTATACTGTAATATTATATGTAATATATAACATATAATTAATATTATATGGTATTATTATTAATATTATATTGTATAAAATAATATTATTATCAATATAATATGTATATACAGTATATTATATTATTAAAACGGATATAAAAATATTATATTATAAATGAGGGCGGGGGCCAATTAAATGACCTTGGAGGGCTGCATCTGGCCCCCGGGCCTTAGTTTGGGGACCCCTGCAGTATATCAACCAAAGGGACACTTTGAGATCTTTCTGAGGCCGATGGGAGTGGTAGTTGTCCGTCTCCCGCTTGCCTTGTTCATGGCTTCCTCGTTGAGCTCCATCTTCTTCTGCAGCTGCATCATCTGATACATCTCCTGGGCCGGACGTGCTGGGCCCTGGCTGCGCTCCAGGAGCTGCTCTGTGTCCGGCGTGCTCTCCAGGAAGTTGAGCCGACGCTCCAGGGCCGCCATGCGCTCGTGAAGCTGGTGGAAGAGGGAACTGGACTTCTTGGCTGGTGTGATGCTCTCAGTTGAGGGGGTGAGATTTGGCGTGCGAATAAAGTCCATCTCCTCGGCTGTGACCTCCTTCTTGACATCGGTCAGGTGGAGGTGATCAAGGATGCCTTGCAGCAGGACGTGGAGGGCGTTGAAGTTGACATGGCCCAGCTCCGGTGTCCCGATGGCCAGGTTGATCAACTCCGAGAAGGAGAGGTTGCTGCTCATGGTTGTGGCTCTTCTGGGGGACCCTTCTGGCCTTAAGGACTAAGCAACGGCAACCAGGCAGGCCTGGCAATGTGAATGTGAGGAAGGCAAGGGCTCGGCATTCTGGTTCTTGGAAAGTTTCTCCTGTTGCTAAGAGACGACGCTGGAACTGGAACACAAGGAGGAGGAGGAGGAGGGCTCCGGAAGAAGGAAAGGGCAACTTGGGCAAGGCAGCCAGAGCTGCAACTTGCGGCCAAGTGACCACAAGGCCCAAAAGGAAGGAACAAAGGAAGGAAGGAAGGCCTGCAACTTTAGAGTCCTGCAACCGTCCTGTCCTTAGCAAACTCCACCAGGTCCCATTATCCCCATCCCTTTCCTTTGGAAGCAGAAAAAGAAACACACTCATTAGCTGGCAACTATATTGTTTAATGGATGCAGTTATAATAATATAATAAACTAGCTGTGCCCGGCCACGCATTGCTGTGGCTAAGTTTGGTGGTATCTATATATATAAAAGAGTGATGGAATCCTGGCAACCGACAAAACAACAAAACTAAACACCCCACAACCTCGAAAATTGATAGCACAACCCCTCATCCATGCCTCTAGGTTGATACAACAAAAAGAGAAGAAAAATCAAGTCCTAATTAGAGGGAGAGGAAGAATTGTTTTTATCCAATTGCTGCCAATTAGAAGGCTAAGCTCTGCCCACTTGGTCTCCTAGCAACCCACTCAGGGGACAGGCAAAGTTAGGCCTCACTTAGGCCTGATCCACACTGCCTATAAAATACAGACACCACCAATCCAAGAGTTTGGAGAGACCCCTAAGGGCCATCCAGTCCAACCCAATTCTGATGACCGTCACCCCGGCTTTCAAATTGATTTGAAAACGCAGCGGAGAGTTCCGTAGATCGCTCACCAAAGGAACGGAACGGGACCGCAGCAGACTATTATTAAGAGATCTTTTTATTTCACTTTCCCCTTCCCTGAACTATGTAACAAAATCCCCCAATAAAAGTAGCATTTATTTTAACAATAACACTCTCTATCTGGTTATTTTGTATCTTTCTCTGACTCCTTCCTTTGCATGCAATTTCTCTCTCTCTCCCGTCCCTTTAACTCCGGCTGAGGTTTCTCCGCCATAGATTAATATGGCGGACGATACAAATCGGCTCATATCTCTATCAAAATTACCCCTAGAACGCTCCTCTTTTAGTCCTAACCCTTTCTAAGGCTCCTGACTCGAAGACAACCAGCGGAACCGGAATCGGTCCAGTTTTCGGCACCTCAACAGCTGACTGTCAAACGGGACCGACGGCTCCTTTCAAGCTAAACTGCTGCCTTATCCCGGACTTTCCTCTCCCTGCGGCCCGCGGAATGGTTTTAAGAGATCCCTAGCCCCTTTCTGTGAACTGGGGATGGGGGGATCGCTCTCTCGCTGGGGAAACATAGTTCTCCAAGAACCCTTACCCTCTCTACAGCTGCCAGGGGGTGCCCGGATGGGTGCCCTCCACGTTTCATTCATACTTTCATAATTTTATGAAGGAGAAGAACACTCTTCCCCAGACCTACCCCTGGACTTATGAAATCCTATACTTCCAAAGACTGCAACCCACATGTGCCTCTTCCCCATGCCATCTCTACGAATTCCTCCCATCACAGATGAACTCTTTTTCCTCATGTATCCATGAATTTGCATATTCTATGTACCTGGACACCCTCATGACCCACTGTTGTATGAATTTCTAATCGTTGGGCTAACTTCATGAATTGTGAAATCATGCTGCTTGAACTCCACTCCTATGACTTTCCATATTGGGTTCCCCAGATGTTGTAAACCTCATTCTTATCAAATGTTTTCAATTGTTTATATCATCCATGGTTCCCCTTTGTGCAATGTAACCCCCCCCCCCCCCTCTATGGATTCTCCCTTTCCTCCTTGAAATCTACCTATCTGCCTATATGTATTTATACTCTTTGGGATCCCCGGAAAATATGTGTTTTTCCCAGCTGGGTTTATGTTCCAACTTTATCTTAATTTTCATTTTATCCCATATAATTGTCAAATCATGGAATCAAATGGGAAATATTATGACCCCAACGTGAACCCTAGACCTCCCTTCCCAAAAACAAAAGGATAATCTGCCACAGTTTAATCCAATCTCATTCCGATCGCATGGACAATATAGGGCTTGAGTCACCAAATTCCTAAAGGTGATTCGACCCCAAGGCAAACATTGTCATATCCCAGGCCAGGACGCCTCAGGAAGGCACCCTGTGGGGCCCGTCAATGACGGCTCATCACCACCCTTCTTTACTTCCCCCTGACACCCCAAGACATATCTAAAAACCTGTGAACATGACAGGACCCCGGACATCCTTGATGGGTGCCATTAATTCCTTTAGAAATCGGCCAGGCCAGGATTAATCTGATATTTCCTGTCCGGTCACCTCATTGTTTCAATAGCTCCCGCCTCCTCCTCTCTGATTGGCCCGAGTGGGGACAAAAAGCGGCTCCCCATTGGGCCAGCAGAGCAAGGTGGGAAACGAAAGCCCGCCTCGTTCAACCTCTCAGCCTATCCGCGATCAGATGGGCGGGGGAGCGGGGCGGGAAATTCAAAGGGCTGTCAGACCGAAACATTGTATAAATATGGCTTTATTTGAAACATATGTTACGCTAGTAGATTGAATGATCGCTATTAGCGTCCTTTTCAGCTGAATTGCTCAATAAAGACTCCTTGGCGGATTTTCCTTCACCCTTGGCGGACCTTCTTCATTTCAGGCTTCAGGTTGTATTGCGGCTTATATTCTCCTTTTGGCTTCGCCAAGGTCCGTTCCCTCAGGACCGGATCGGGTCTCTCCTTAAGGGCCCGATCCCCGAAAACGCGGTCGACAACAATTCTGCCATGCAGGACACAATCCAAGCACTCCCAACAGATGGCCACTCACCCTCTCAATAATAATAATAATAATAATAATAATAATAATAATAATAATAATAATAATAATCACAACATCATCATACAATCCTAAGGTTTGGAGTGACCCCTAAGGATCATCCAGCTCAACTTCCTTCTACCATGCAGGAGGACACAATCCAAGCACTCCTGACAGATGGCCATCCACCCTCTACATAATGATGATGATGATGATGATGATAACAACAATAATAATAGAAGCATAGAATCCAAGAGTTTGGAGAGACCCCTAAGGGCCATCCAGCCCAACTCTTTCTACTATGCAGCAGACACAATCCAAGCATTGACAACACATGGACAACGTATAAATACTATACAATACTACACAGGGACATAGACCCCCCCTCTACCCTCACCACTTTCACAGTACACAAACAGCCAAATGCATACTAAACATAAAGACAACCATACAGCAGACATTCAATACCACCACTACCTCAACAAGTTCTCACCAACACCACCAGACAATGCCACAGCAACGTGTGGCCGGGCACAGCTAGTAATAATATAATAAACTAGCTGTGCCCAGCCACGCGTTGCTGTGGCTAAGTTTGGTGGTATGGGAAATAAAGTGTTGAGGCATTGGTGGTAGTTAGTATATGTTATGCCCTAATGCATGTGAATATACAATATTTCTGGTTGTTCCTTGTTTTGTCTGCCGGAGGCAAGTATGAATGCTTAAATTAGCCAGAATTATTTGCATGTAATGGCCTTTCAGCTTCAAAGCCTGGCTGCTTCCTCCCTGAGGGAGCCTTTTGTTGGGAGGTGTTAGCTGGCCCTGATTGTTTAATGTCTGGAATTCCCCTGTTGTCAGAGTATTGTTCAGAGTGAACCCAGTTCAAAGCACCCCCATTACCCTTTACTGTGAGCCACCCGTTTTATTATTATTATTATTATTATTATTATTATTATTATTATTATTTATGACACAGCAAACAAGACAGATATGCTGGATTTCGTATCACAAAATCACAAGTCGAACACTTCCCAAGTGTCTAGGATTGTGTGATGTATTTTCGGATGATGCGTGCAGATCTCAGTAGGGTGGCCTTTTGCAGTTGGCAGATTGTGATTTTGTCAATGTCTATTGTTTCCAAATGCTGGCTGAGATCTTTTGGCACGGCACCCAATGCGCCAATCACCACCGGGACCACCTGCACTGGTTTCTGCCAGATTCTTTGAAGTTCAATCTTGAGGTCCTGAGAGCGGCTGAGTTTTTCCTGTTGTTTTTCGTCAATGCGACTGTCACCTGGGATGGCGACATCAATGATCCAAACCTTTAATTATTATTATTAATTATTATTATTATTAATTATTATTATTATTTGTTATGCAATGCTTTTGACACGAAATAAATAAATAAAAATTATTATTATTATTGTTATTATTATTTTCTGCTCACCCCATTCCCCTCTCCATTGGCCCCATATTACCCCAACACCATGCATAGGATTAATGCAGTCTGACCCCACTTGAACTGCAATGGTTCAAGGCTATGGAATCCTGGGAGTTATAGTTTCGAATGACTTTTAGCTTTCACTAGTAATAGACTCCCAGAAGAACTGGGAGTCTATTGTTCAGGAGGCAGCAACAAAGGACATCCCAAAGAAAAAGAAAACCAAGGGCTGAAAGGAAAGGGCCGGAGGCTGCTAGGAATTTTGGGAGTTGGAGTCCAAAACACCTGGAGGGCCCAAGTTGGCCCCTGCCTGGTGCAGACTCTAATATAATGCGGTTCAAATGCAGTTAGCAAGTCCTGTGTTCCAGTGTGGCTCCTCTGCTCCTGCCCCTCCCTCCCTGGGCAGGTGGGTGCGCGCGCAGCTGATTGGTCGCCCCCTGCTAGGCCACGCCCCCTCCCTCCATCCTTGGGGAGAAGCTGACCGCAGAAGAGAGAAGCGAGCGGGAGCCATCGTCGCCTCAGGGCCCTGCCTTCCTCCTCCCGCCCTCCCTCCGCCCCTTGGCTTCTGAGGTAAGACCCCCCTTATTTATTTTGATCCCCTGGACCCCATAATTTGGCATGGGAGGGGGTTCCTGTCTCTGTCTGTCTGTCTGTCTGTCTGTCTCCTTCGCCCGGTGGTTGCTGGGGGTTGTAGTCTCCGAGAGGCCCCTGGGGGCGACTGAGGGGGCCCAGGAGGAGAGGAAGGGGCGGAGAGGCCCCGGATGGAGGAGGTAGGGGTCTCGGTCCAGAGCCAAGAGGGGCCCGGGGGGTCCCAAGGCCGCGAGACCCCAAGGGAAAGGGGTTTCCGTGACCCCGCCGGACTACAACTCCCATCGGCCTCGGCCGAGGAAAGATCTCGAAGAGCCCCTTTGGCTGGTGTGGAATCCTGGAGGCTGCCGTTGGGCGGAGGAGGCTCCAGAAAGCCCTTGGGGAACTGAGACTCGTAGGGAAACTGTGGCTCCAAAAAAAGATCTTGTGGAACTGCAACTCCCAGGAAAAACCTTGGAGAACCTCAATTCCCAGGAAAAACCTTGGAGAACCTCAATTCCCAGGAAAGGTCTTATGGAACTGCAACTCCCAGGAAAGGCCTTTTAGAACTGCATCTCTCAGGAAAAACCTTGGAGAACCTCAATTCCCAGGAAAGGCCTTGGAGAACTGCAACTCCCAGGAAAGTTCTTATGGAACTGCAACTCCCAGGAAAGTTCTTATGGAACTGCATCTCCCAGGAAAGTTCTTATGGAACTGCAACTCCCAGGAAAGTTCTTATGGAACTGCAACTCCCAGGAAAGTTCTTATGGAACTGCATCTCCCAGGAAAGGCCTTTTAGAACTGCATCTCTCAGGAAAAACCTTGGAGAACCACAATGCCCAGGAAAGGCCTTTTGGAACTGCATCTCCCAGGAAAGGCCTTTTGGAACTGCATCTCCCAGGAAAAACCTTGGAGAACCTCAATTCCCAGGAAAGGCCTTGGAGAACTGCAACTCCCAGGAAAGTTCTTATGGAACTGCATCTCCCAGGAAAGATCTTATGGAGCTGCATCTCCCAGGAAAGGCCTTTTAGAACTGCATCTCTCAGGAAAAACCTTGGAGAACCTCAATTCCCAGGAAAGGCCTTGGAGAACTGCAACTCCCAGGAAAGTTCTTATGGAACTGCAACTCCCAGGAAAGTTCTTATGGAACTGCAACTCCCAGGAAAGTTCTTATGGAACTGCATCTCCCAGGAAAGGCCTTTTAGAACTGCATCTCCCAGGAAAAACCTTGGAGAACCACAATGCCCAGGAAAGGCCTTTTGGAACTGCATCTCCCAGGAAAGGCCTTTTGGAACTGCATCTCCCAGGAAAAACCTTGGAGAACCTCAATTCCCAGGAAAGGCCTTGGAGAACTGCAACTCCCAGGAAAGTTCTTATGGAACTGCATCTCCCAGGAAAGATCTTGTGGAACTGCAACTCCCAGGAAAGGCCTTTTAGAACTGCATCTCCCAGAAAAAGCCTTTTAGAATTGCATCTCCCAGGAAAGATCTTGTGGAACTGCAACTCCCAGGAAAGGCCTTTTGGAACTGCATCTTCCAGGAAAAACCTTGGAGAACTGCAACTCCCAGAATAAGCCTTTTGGAACTGCATCTCCCAGGAAAAACCTTGGAGAACCGCAACTCCCTGGAAAGGCCTTTTGGAACTGCATCTCCCATTGCCTTGAGGCTCAAGGCATCATCATCCTTTTGGAGCTGGGGCGGTGCTGAAGCAGAGCCTTTCCTGTGGAGCTCTCCCTGGTGCTGAACCTGCTCCTTTCACTACAGGGGCCAAGGCTGGACTCCAACCCAGGGCCCTTGGGTCTCCTGGCATGCCTTTGCGCCCCACTGGCAGGTCTTTTGAGCCTGTTGGCTCGGAGTGGCCCATTTCCAAGTGTGTAGTGCTTTGGCCAAAGGAACTTCCAGTGCTGATTTTGGAGGAAGAGGAAAGATTTGGAGCCATGAAAGCAGCCCTTTGCTGCCTCTTGCACTGGTTGCGTGGCCACGGTTTGCAAAGGGCCTGATGCCAAGGGTCCCCAGTGGGGAAGAAGCTGTCTGATCTCTCCTGTCAGATGGCCATCCAGCCCCTGCATCATAATATTATGAATAATAATAGAACCATAAAAATAAAGTATTATTATTATTATTATTATTATTATTATTATTATTATTATTATTATTATATTTATTTAATACATTTATATCCCGCCCTTCTCACCTCGAAGGGGACTCAGAGCGGCTTACAAATTAAATTGACATATAATATTATATTATTAGCATAGCACAATACTATATATTGTAATATCTATATATTGTAATATTATTAAAATATTACCTGTAATATATAATATATAATTAATATTATTATGTTGTATATTAGTATTATATTGTATTACAAAATAATATTAATATTATATGCATATACAATATATTATAATATTATATATTATTGTAAATTATATTGTATATATGTATATATGCATGTGTGTGTGTGTGTGTGTGTGTGTGTGTATATATGGGCCCCTGATGGCACAGTGTGTTAAAGCGCTGAGCTGCTGAACTTGCGGACCAAAAGGTGCCAGGTTCAAATCCCGGGAGAGGAATATGCACCCGCTGTTAGCCCCAGCTTCTGCCAACCTAGCAGTTCGAAAACATGCCAATGTGAGTAGATCAATAGGTACCGCTCCGGCGGGAAGGTAACGGCGCTCCATGCAGTCATGCCGGCCACATGACCCTGGAGGTGTCTATGGACAACGCTGGCTCTTCGGCTTAGAAATGGTGATGAGCACCAACCCCCAGAGTCAGTCACGACTGGACTTAACATCAGGGGAAACCTTTACCTTTATCTTTTTTACTATATATATTGTAATATTATTAAAAATATTACATGTAATATATAATATATAATTAATATTATTATGTTGTATTATTAGTATTATATTGTATTACAAAATAATATTAATATTATATGCATATACAATATATTATAATATTATAAGTTATTGTAAATTATATTGTATATATGTATATATGCACGTGTATATATATATAGTAGAGTCTCACTTATCCAACATTCGCTTATCCAATGTTCTGGATTATCCAACGCATTTTTGTAGTCAATGTTTTCAATATATCATGATATTTTGGTGCTAAATTCGTAAATACAGTAATTACTACATAACATTACTGCGTATTAAACTACTTTTTCTGTCAAATTTGTTCTGTAACATGATGTTTTGGTGCTGAATTTGTAAAATCATAACCTAATTTGATGTTTAATAGACTTTTCCTTAATGCCTCCTTATTATCCAACATATTTGCTTATCCAACGTTCTGCTGGCCCGTTTATGTTGGATAAGTGAGACTCTACTGTATATACACACATGAGTATAGTATCATAAAGTTGGAAGAGATCCCAAAGGCCATCCAGTCCAACCCTCTTCTGCCACAAAAGGGAGACACAAAGAAGGAAGGAAGGAATAATAGAATCCTAGACTGGGAAAGGAATCCCAAAGGGCCATCCAACCCAACCTCCCTTCTGCCAGACAGGAAGACACCATATGATCCCTCCCGACAGATGTCCATCCAGACTTCCATAGAATCCTAGAGTTGGAAGGGAGCCTAAAGAGGGCCATCCAGTCCATCCCCCTTTCTGCCAGGCAGGAAAGCATAATCCAAGCCCTCCCAGCAGATGTCCATGTAGCCTCTGCTTGGAAACCCACAGAGCAGGAAAAGTCCACCGTACTCTTAAGATCAAAGTGGTTCCATGATCAAACCCCCAGCTATGGGGCTGGGAATCCAAAGCCCAGCTCTGCTTCTCTTTGGGGGCCTTTGTGGAAAGGGAGCCACATGGCCTTCCCATTTATCCCATTCACTGTTTCTCCTCTCATCCTCTCCTCCTTTCCAGAAGCCCCTTCCAACCCCACTCCCTCTCCTCCGGGCCTTTCTTTTGACCTCTGCTCCTTGGGAGACCCCAGGAGGGAGGGATGCCAGGCCAGGCCCTTCTTCTCGTTGCGGGACTTTCAGTGGAGGAGACCTTTTCCCTCAGGAGCAGGAAGCATGTCTTGTGTGTCAACAAAGGCGCCTTTGTCCCGGGTGGCTGAGCCGAGGGCTCTGTCCAGTTGGCGGCCGCAAAGGGTCAAGGCCTCAATGGGCGGCCTCTCATCTGCATGCAGAGCGAGCAGCAGCAGCCTCACCACGACAGGAACACTAGTCAAGGGCCTTTGCAGAGGAGGGGGCGGTCTTGGCTAGGGATCCCTTGCAGAAGCCACAGGCTGCCCCCCCTGGTGCTGCGGCCACCCTCCCTGCTCCTTCTGTGTGTTTTTTCTTGAGCATCACGTGTCACTGATCACGTGGCGGCAGGCTTTGCTCTGTGGCAAGTGGACCTGCGGCCGCTCTCCCACCAAGGGGCAAGTGAGGGGTTTCAGGGGCCGGGTTTTGCTCAGCTTGAATGGGATATATGGGCAGGAGGGGGGTGGTCTCCTCCCGTGGCTTCGGCCCCATTCTCAGTCTGTTGGGCCTTCCCTTCTTCAGGGATCTTTCCTCTGCCCACTTGGGCCACTGCCCACTAATTGCGGCCAAAGGGCACCTCTGGTAAGGCCTCCCAGCAAGGTGCCCAGAGTGGATTACTCTGGGCACCTGGACTGTTGCTTCTTCCAGGGTACTTTCCGTGCGTGTATGTACATTTGGAGGCCAATCTGGATCCTGACTTATGAGTTGTTGTTATTGTTGTTGTTGTTGTTGTGATTATTTATTTATTTATTTATTTACAGTATTTATGTTCCGCCCTTCTCAGGGCGGATCACATTGCACACATATAAGGCAAATATTCAATGCAATAACATAGAACAGAGACAGAGACAGATGCTGGCCTCGAAATCATGACCTCTTGATCAGAGTGATTTGTTGCAGCTGGCTGCTAAGCAGCCTGATGATGATGATGTTTGGAGTCCAATCTGGATCCTGGCTTATGTTGCTGTTGTTGTTGTGATTGATGATGATGATGATGATGTTTGGAGGCCAATCTGGATCCTGGCTTACGTTGCTGTTGTTGTTGTTGTGATTGATGATGATGATGATGATGTTTGGAGTCCGATCTTGATCCTGGCTTATGTTACTGTTGTTGTTGTTGTGATTGATGATGATGATGATGATGTTTGGAGTCCAATCTGGATCCTGGCTTATGTTGCTGTTGTTGTGATTGATGATGATGATGATGATGTTTGGAGGCCAATCTGGATCCTGGCTTACGTTGCTGTTGTTGTTGTTGTGATTGATGATGATGATGATGTTTGGAGTCCGATCTTGATCCTGGCTTATGTTACTGTTGTTGTTGTTGTGATTGATGATGATGATGATGATGTTTGGAGTCCAATCTGGATCCTGGCTTATGTTGCTGTTGTTGTTGTTGTTGTTGTTGTGATTGATGATGATGATGATGATGATGATGTTTGGAGTCCAATCTGGATCCTGGCTAATGTTGCTGTTGTTGTTGTTGTGATTGATGGTGATGATGATGATGTTTGGAGGCCAATCTGGATCCTGGCTTATGTTGCTGTTGTTGTTGTTGTGATTGATGATGATGATGATGATGTTTGGAGTCCAATCTGGATCCTGGCTAATGTTGCTGTTGTTGTTGTTGTGATTGATGATGATGATGATGATGATGATGTTTGGAGGCCAATCTGGATCCTGGCTTATGTTGCTGTTGTTGTTGTAATTGATGATGATGATGATGTTTGGAGGCCAATCTGGATCCTGGCTTATGTTGCTGTTGTTGTTGTTGTAATTGATGATGATGATGATGATGATGATGTTTGGAAGCCAATCTGGATCCTGGCTTATGTTGCTGTTGTTGTTGTTGTTGTAATTGATGATGATGATGATGATGATGTTGGAGGCCAATCTGGATCCTGGCTTACGTTGCTGTTGTTGTTGTTGTGATTGATGATGATGATGATGATGATGTTTGGAGTCCGATCTTGATCCTGGCTTATGTTACTGTTGTTGTTGTTGTGATTGATGATGATGATGATGATGTTTGGAGTCCAATCTGGATCCTGGCTTATGTTGCTGTTGTTGTTGTGATTGATGATGATGATGATGATGATGTTTGGAGGCCAATCTGGATCCTGGCTTATGTTGCTGTTGTTGTTGTTGTGATTGATGATGATGATGATGATGATGATGTTTGGAGGCCAATCTGGATCCTGGCTTATGTTGCTGTTGTTTTTGTAATTGATGATGATGATGATGTTTGGAGGCCAATCTGGATCCTGGCTTATGTTGCTGTTGTTGTTGTTGTAATTGATGATGATGATGATGATGATGATGATGATGATGATGATGATGTTTGGAAGCCAATCTGGATCCTGGCTTATGTTGCTGTTGTTGTTGTTGTAATTGATGATGATGATGATGATGTTTGGAGGCCAATCTGGATCCTGGCTTACGTTGCTGTTGTTGTTGTGATTGATGATGATGATGATGATGTTTGGAGGCCAATCTGGATCCTGGCTTACCTTGCTGTTGTTGTTGTTGTGATTGATGATGATGATGATGATGATGATGATGATGATGTTGGAGGCCAATCTGGATCCTGGCTTACGTTGCTGTTGTTGTTGTGATGGATGATGATGATGAAGTTTGGAGGCCAATCTGGATCCTGGCTTACGTTGCTGTTGTTGTTGTTGTGATTGATGATGATGATGATGTTTGGAGGCCAATCTGGATCCTGGCTTATAGTTTGGTACTGGTACTGGTACTACTACTATAGTCCTGGTACTACTACTAGTCAGTAGTAGTAGTATCGTGTTTCCCCGAAAATAAGACTGTGTCTTATATTAATTTTTGCTCCCAAAGATACTCTAGGTCTTATTTTCAGGGGATGTCTTATTTTTCCATGAAGAAGAATTCAAATTTATTGTTGAACAAAAAATGAACATTTATTATATACTGTAAAGTAGTTGTCCTCATAAACCAGCATAACCAGACAAACTGTGAATCCTATCAAGAATTTATTATTACTACCAATATTCCCATGTACACTTTATGGTACATACATTTACCGATCCTGCATGCTCTGGTGTTCTGTTCAGCGAGCATGCTTCCAAACAAAAACTTTGCTAGGTCTTACTTTCTGGGGAGGCCTTATATTTAGCAATTCAGCAAAACTTCTACTAGGTCTTATTTTCTGGGGATGTCTTATTTTAGGGGAAACAGGGTAGTTGTTGTTGTTGTTGTTGTTTTCATTGTTGTTGTCCTTGTTTGCTTTCCCCTTCATCATCTCCTTTCTCCTCCTCCTCCTCCTCCTCCTCCTTCACTTCCTTTTTCTTCTTTCCCTTCCTCTTTTCCTCCTCCTTCTCGTTTCGCCCACATCCAATGAATTTGCAGCACATTATCTGTTATCTTGAGTTTACAACTTATAACAAAGTGCACTTTAGCTAGTCTATTACTCAACTTCACTGTTTTTAATTCCGTGTTTTATTAAGTGTGTTTTTATTTTCATAGATTAATGTTTAAATTTTATAATTGGTGTATGTTTTGTTTACTGATGTATTGTTTATTGCCACTGTTTTTATCTGATGTTATCTGTGAGCCACCCACAGATGGAGGCAGGGTATAAATAAAATTATTATTATTATTATTATTATTATTATTATTATTATTTATCCCCTAGGCCTCCGGTGACCTAGGGGATAATAGCCTTGTGACTTGAAGGTTGGGTTGCTGACCTGAAAGCTACCAAGTTCAAATCCCACCCGGGGAGAGCGCGGATGAGCTCCCTCTTTCAGCTCCAGCTCCATGCAGGGACATGAGAGAAGCCTCCCACAAGGATGGTAAAACATCAAAACATCCAGGCATCCCCTAGGCAACGTCCTTGCAGACGGCCAATTCTCTCACTCCAGAAGCAACTCCGGTTGCTCCTAACATGAAAAAAAAATATTATTATTGTTATCTATGGCAGGCATCCTCAGAGGTTGCGAAGTCTGTTGGAAACAAGGCAAGTGGGGTTTATATGTGGAATAATGTCCAGGGTGGGAGAAAGAACTCTTGTCTGTTTAAGGCAAGTCTGAATGTTTCAATTGGCCACCTTGATTAGCATTGAATAGCCTTTCAGCTTCAGGGTCTGGCTGCTTACTGCCTGGGGGGAATACTTTGTTAACCCCAACTGCCTAGCTTCCAATAAATCTCACAACCTCTTAGGATGCCTGCCAGGTGAAATGTCAGAAGACAATGCTGCTGGAATATGGCCATACAGCCTGGAAAACTCACAGCAACCCAGTGATTCCGGCCATGAAAGCCTTCGACAACACATCCTTCTCCTTCTTTCCTCCTTCTATCTTTTTTTCCTTCTCCTTTTTTTCTTTTTTTCCTTCTATCTTTACTTCTCCTTCTTTTCCTCCTCCTCCTCCTCCTCGTCCAGAAGGCCATTATTCCAGAACTCTTGACCAGCATCCTCATCCGCTAAACCCTTGCTTTCCTCCTGCAGCTTTGTGAGAAAGGCTTTGGGACTCCAGGGCTGGACGATGAGCCTTGTAGTCTCCTGGACAGAGGTGATGGCCATTTGGGAGCTCTATCTCCTCATGATTCTGGGCATAACATAACCCATGTTACCCCTCTTTCTCCCCTTTTGCGCAGGGCTGCCAGGAAGGATGTCCAGCGACCCGCCCCCTCCCTACCCCGGGGGCCCCTCAGCCCCTCTCATCGAGGAGAAGGACGGCTCCCCGTTCCCTGCAGGTGAGTGGCCCCGGGACCTCCCTCTGGACAGGGGCCCCCAGGGTCCCCTTGGCCCGGCCCACAACATCCACACGAGACCCCCATAAAGAGTGTGTAAAGAATTTATAACGACTAACACCAATTTGGCAAGATGCAGACCACCAAAGACTCAGGGAGGAGACCTTTTACTTTTTTCTTTCTTCTTATTATTACTTTGAAGGGTAGCGTAACTTGGTTTAGAATACATGCGACAGAGGCTTAGATGTTGGAAGAACAATAACAAGTTTATTCAGGCACAGAGCTTAGTGGTTACAATGGTGTTTCTCACTTACTCACTTCTTATTAACAGTTACAATACTAGAATGAGTTGAATCAAACTCTCTAAAGTATCACTTCTTTTACTTAAAGTAGTTAAAACTTCTTCCTCTGCCACTTTTAAACCGTTACTTCAATGGATCTCTGTGAGTCCAGCTGGGATTGGTTCCCAAAGTCTGAAACTTGGACTATCAAATGACTTCAAACCACAGTCACCCCTTTGATATACTATCACAGATTCTCTGTTCCTTACCAGGACACAGACTACATTAAATAAGTCACCAAACTTATTTAAAACCGACTCAAAATGAACAATTGAGTCTCCTTGATCCCATCAACCAGGAATCAATCTTCCCTGTGCCTCATCAGAGCACAGACTGACTGACTTTTTTAAACCCTGCACTTCTTCATCTAAACGGCAGTTGGCTCCGCCTACTTCTCCATGGCAACCAGCCTCTGAGTGCTGAGATGCAATAACTGTAATACTTACCCTTTTAAAACATAAACACACAATTAAACATAACATCTGTAAACCAAAATTCGTACTTCATTACAGAGTGAAATGCATGGACACACTCCTCCATTCATTGAATCATAGTTGGAAGAGATCTCTTGAGACCATGCAGTCCAACCCCCTTCTGCCTTCATGCAGGAAAAGCGCATTCAAAGCACCCCTAACAGATGGCCATCCAGCCTCTGCTTACAAGCCTCCAAAGAAGGAGCTTCTAGTATACTCCGGGGCAGGGAGTTCCACTACTGAACCACTCTTTTTACAATCAGGAAATTCTTCCTAATGTTCAGACATCTCCTCTGAGGAGCCAGAACTTCCCTGTGGACCAAGGCCTGCAGATGCTGTTGTCCAGGGGGAATTCTCTCCACTAGGCCATGGATACCTTTCTCTCTCCGATGGCCTCGGTTCCCTGCAAAGAGTGGTCGATGTCCCCCTTTCTCTGACCTCTGCAGGCCAGGTGCCCCCTTCGGCACTGCAACCACCGCCGCTGGATGTGGGCCCCCCTCCCTATGAGGCGACAGCACCGCAGCCAGGCTTCCTGCCGCCAACCCCCCTGCCCTCTGCCGAGGGGCCCATGCACCCCTATGTGGCCCCACCAGGTGAGTAAGTAGGGCTGGGCGAAAGTTGTCTTTCATGTCATATTGACTCAAATCTAACGCTCATCTTTCTTTGGCTAAATTACCTTGCGAACATTACGCGTAACGTGGAAATCTAGATTCGCGTAATGTGGAAATCTTAGTGCAGAGCCAAAGCAAAAGGGGAAGCTGCTTCAAGATCACCTGGAGCTCCTACTTGAGGGATATCACCTCATGGATCAATGCTAGGCCCTCCTGAGATTTGTAGTTTGATGATGAGCCGCCAGCATTCTTCAGCAGAGAAAGTTCAAGACCTTGTAAAACTACGTAACACCGTAGCATTGATCCAGGGCAGTGAAAGTGGATTCATTCTGCAGCATAGAGGCACACCAAGGTTTTATGTTCCATTGCTGGAAGCCCAGAAAAATCACAGCAACCTAATAATAATAATAATAATAATAATAATAATAATAATAATAATAATAATAATAATAATAATAGACACAACGACATTGTATGACACAGCAAACAAGATAGATATGTTGGATTTTGTATCACAAAATCACAAGTCGAACACTTCCCAAGTGTCTAGGACTGTGTGATGTATTTTCGGATGATGCGTGCAGATCCCAGTAGGGTGGCCTTTTGCAGTTGGCAGATCGTAATTTTGTCAATGTCTATTGTTTCCAAATGCCGGCTGAGATCTTTTAGCACAGCACCCAGTGTGCCCATCACCACCGGGACCACCTGCACTGGTTTCTGCCAGAGTCTTTGAAGTTCAATCTTGAGGTCCTGATAACGGCTGAGTTTTTCCTGTTGTTTTTCGTCAATGCGACTGTCACCTGGTATGGCAACATCAATGATCCAAACCTTTTTCTTTTCCACAACTGTGATGTCTGGTGTGTTGTGTTCCAGAACTTTGTCAGTCCGGATTTGGAAGTCCCACAGTATCTTTGCGTGCTCATTTTCCAATACTTTTGCAGATTTGTGATCCCACCAGTTCTTTACTGTTAGGAGGTGGTACTTGAGGCATAAGTTCCAATGAATCATTTGGGCCACATAGTTGTGCCTCTGTTTGTAGTCTGTCTGTGCGATTTTCTTACAGCAGCTGAGGATATGATCAATGGTTTCGTCAGTTTCCTGCATTTTGGGTCATCAGCTGATTTTTCGATCTTGGCCATAATTGCATTTGTTCTGATGTCTTGCTCCTGGGCTGCAAGGATCAGGCCTTCTGTCTCCTTCTTCAGGGTCCCATTCGTGAGCCAGAGCAAGGTCTTCTTCTTATCAGCTTTTCCTTCAATTTTGTCAAGGAACTTTCCATGCAGTGTTTTGTTGTGCCAGCTGTCAGCTCTAGTTTGTAGTGTTGTTTTCTTGTACTGATTCTTTGTCTGCTGTGCTTTGAGGAATTTCTGATTTTTGACTTCAATCAAAGCAGGTTCTTCACTTTGCTTTACATATTCTGCCAGGGCATGTTCTTCTTCTTTGACTGCTTGTTTGACTTGTAAGAGTCCTCTGCCCCCTGATCTTCTAGGCAGATATAGCCGGTCAACATCACTGCGAGGGTGCAGTGAATGATGAATGGTCATGAGTTTTCTTGTTTTTCTGTCCAAATTGTCCAGTTCCATCTGTGTCCAATTTATGATGCCAGCAGTATATCTTATGACAGGTATGGCCCAGGTGTTTATGGCCTTGATGGTGTTGCCTCCATTGAGCTTGCTTTTGAGAATTTTTCTGACCCTTTGTGTGTATTCTTTGCTGACCACAGTTTTCACATGTTCATGCTTGATGTTGTCTAGCTGTAGTATGCCCAGATATTTATAGGCCTCTGGCTGGTGACACTTTATTGTTTGGCCATTGGGCATATTTATGCCCTCACTTTCAATGATTTTTCCCTTCTTCAATGCCACTGTCGAACATTTGTCCAAACCAAACTCCATGTTGATATCAGTGCTAAAAATTCGGACAGTGTTGGTCAGAGACTGGATTTCAGTTTCCGTTTTCCCATATAGCTTCAGGTCATCCATGTACATCAAATGTGAAATTTTGTGAGAATTCTTAGATATTTGATAGCCGAGATTTGTTTTTTGTAAGATTGTTGACAGAGGGATCATGGCAATAATGAAAAGCAGAGGGGACAATTAATCTCCCTGGAAAATTCCTCTCCTGATGTTGACAAGTCCATAGCTTTCATTTCCAACAAACAGTTCAGTTTTCCAGTGCTCCATCATGTTTTCAATGAAGGTGCCAACTGTTTTACATTTACTGTTTTTTATTATTATTATTATTATTATTATTATTATTATTATTATTATTATTATTATTATTTTATGGGGTGTAAAATGGGACATGTTCCCCTATTGCTAGGAAATGGAGACATGTCCCCAATTGCGCTTTCCAACGCCACCAACATCCACAAGAAACAATGTTGTTGTTTTTTTATTATTATTATCCCACTTTGGTTTTATCAAAATCGAAGAGACTCTAAGTGGCTCACAATAGAACCGATATGATAGAAGTCAAACTCTGTGAATCGAGACAGGGACAAAGAGACTGACTATCAGATGATGCAGATCACAGCCTGAGGCTCCTGGATCGATTCCTGGCTGGCTGGGAAATGGATTTTAGATGAACTAACAAGGCCAGGAAGTGGTCCTGCGTCCGGCTCGGAGAGCTATGGTCACTCGAGGCTGTGGCTCTGGACTCCAACTCCCACCATTCCTAACAGCCTCAGGCCCTTTCCTTTTCCCCCTCAGCCGCTTAAGCGGCTGAGGGGGAAAAGGAAAGGGCCTGAGGCTGTTAGGAATGGTGGGAGTTGCAATAGCTGTGCAAACCCATATGTGCGATTTCACAGACACCACAAAGAACAAACCATCAAGACCCCTTTTCCCCATAAGATGGCACTTTTCTAGCTCAAGAAGCCAGAAATGCTGGTTTGACTTCTCTGACTTCACTCTTTCACCTTCCTTCTGTCTTCCTTCCCTCCTTTCTTAGGGGGCTACTATGTCCACCCCGGCCCGCACCCCCCCATGGGATACTATCCCGGCCCGGGGGGCCCCTACACCCCGATGGGGGGCCCGGGGGCAGGGTCTGCGGCGGTGCTGATGCCCTCGGTGGCGGCCACCACGGTGACCGTCCTGCAGGGGGAGGTCTTCCAGGCGGCCCCCGTCCCCACCGTCTGCCCGCACTGCCAGCAGGCCATCACCACCAAGGTCAGCCACGAGGTCGGACTCATGAACTTCCTGCTGGGCTTCTTCTGCTGCTTCGTGGGGTACGTGGCTGGGGAGACTGGACTGGACTGGACTGGGAGGAATGGGGAACCCTTTGGGGTCGCACCCTGCTTGTGCTTCTTGGGCTCAGCTGGCTGTAAACAGAAGGAGCTTTCCCGATTGACAGGTCACAGACCTCACTCCTTTTTTTCCTCCTTTCCTTCCCCTCCTCTTCTCCTTCTTCTCCTTTTCCCTTCCCATTCTATTCCCTTTCCTTTGCCTTTCCCTTTTCTTCCCCTTCCCTTTCTTTTCCCTTTCCTTTCCCTTTTCTTCCCCTCCTCTTCTCCCTTTCCCTTTCCAATCCATTCTGTTTACTTTCCCTTTCTTCTCCCTTTCCCTTCCCTTTTCTTCCCCTCTTCTCCTTCTTCTCCCTTTCCCTTTCTTTTCCATTCCATTCCCTTTCTTCTCCCTTTCCCTTCCCTTTTCTTCCCCTCTTCTCCTTTTTCTCCCTTTCCCTTCCCTTTCCTTTGCCTTTCCCTTCCCTTTTCTTCCCCTCCTCTTCTTCTTTCCCCTTTCCCTTTCCCTTCCCTTTCCCTTCCCTACTTTGTCTCCCTTTCCCTTTCCTTCGCCTTTCCCTTTCTTCTCCCTTTCCCTTCCCTTTTCTTCCCCTCCTCTTCTCCTTCTTCTCCCTTTTCCTTCCCTTTCCTTTGCCTTTCCCTTTCTTCTCCCTTTCCCTTCCCTTTCTTTTCCCTTCCCTTTTCTTCTCCTCCTCCTTCTTCCTTCCCTTTCCTTTCCCTTCCCTTCCTTTTCCCTTCCCTTTTCTTCTCCTCCTCCTCCTTCTTCTTCCTTCCCTTTCCTTTCCCTTCCCTTTCTTCTCCCTTTTCTTCCCCTCCTCTTCTCCTTCTTCTCCCTTTCCCTTCCCTTGCTCTCCATCCTTCCAGGTGTGACCTGGGCTGCTGCCTGATCCCCTGCCTGATCGACGAGTTCAAGGACGTGACCCACACCTGCCCCAACTGCAAGGCCTACATCTACACCTACAAGCGCATGTGCTAGCGAGAGACAGCAAGAGAACCCCCCCCCCCACCCTTCCTCTTTCCCTCCACCCCATGCCCCATCCTCCTCCTCCTCCTCCTCCTGGCTTGTGTCTTCCCTCCATCACAGAGAGTCTCCAGGTGCCGCAGAGGAGCCTCTGAGAGAGAGAGAGACAGAGAGAGCTGTGGGGCCCAGGGGTCTCTCCCCAAGAAAGGGAGAGACCCACTCGCTGACAGGGAAGGCCTCCTCCACCCCGATGGCACTTTCTTCATGAAAAGGGAACTCCTCTCCGCTCCGCTCTGGGTCTGCATGCAAAGGGAGGCTGAGTGGAGGAGGAGGAGGAGGCTTGGAGCATTAGCTTTCAGGGGCCGGTGCATGGGAGAAGGCCTTTCAGGGCGCTCGCTCTATGCAGCCGGTCGAGTCTGCAAAAGCTTTTGCAGCGCCATCCCTACAGACCCGACTTTGGTTTCCCTCCATCATTCTCGGTTCTCCCTGTGCTCCTCCCTGGCCATATTTTGCACTGTGTTTTCTTTTATGTGGGCAGCAAGCAGAGGAGGGAAACGGAGGAAGGAAGGAGCCTCAAGGGAAGAAGGAAAGGAAGGAAGGGGACTGACCCCCAAACCAGAAACCCCTTCTTTCCTGCTGGACACCCTCCCTCCTTCGCTCCCCGTTTCCCGGCCTTTGGGTTTCGTAGGCTGCGTTTCACCCAAAGGGAGCCCTTGAGCCACTTTGCACCCAGACATCCCGTCCCCAGCATGTACATAGAAGCAGGTGGGTTTTGGGTTTACCTTCGGTTTTTTATCCCCTGTGAAAAATCTGGACTGTGACTGACCCTTGCACGCCTCCCCCGCCTTTCCTCCATTTTGCACTGACTCCCCCTAGAAAGGCCAGAGAAAACTATAGAGCCAAGAGCCAGAGGGCAGAGACTGGCACTGGAGGCCCAGCATGAGCGCCCCGCTCTCGGCCCAGTTTGATCAGTTCCTCGGCGCCGTCCGTCCCAGTTGGATCCTCCGTCCCGATTGGATGAAGGTTGTAGCCACCAGCCCATCATCCACAACGTCTTCTGAGCCCGTCAGGAAGGATACTCCCAGGACGAGTGACCGGTCGGTTTTCATTTTAGTATGTAAATAAAAAGACAAGACCCACAATGCCGTTGTGTGTGTGAGAGAACGATCACTGGGGGAAACGATGACTCAAAGAGGCATGGGTTGTAATTCCTTCACACGGAACATTTTATTTTGGTGATCCCGCCTCAATCCTATCATCCCAATGGCTGCATTTATTATTATTATTTTATTATGACACAGCAAACAAGATAGATATGCTGGATTTCATATCACAAAATCACAAGTCGAACACTTCCCAAGTGTCTAGGATTGTGTGATGTATTTTCGGATGATGCGCGCAGATCCCAGCAGGGTGGCCTTTTGCAGCTGGTAGATCGTAATTTTGTCAATGTCTTTTGTTTCCAAATGCCAGCTGAGATCTTTTGGCATGGCACCCAATGTGCCCATCGCCACCGGGACCACCTGCACTGGTTTCTGCCAGAGTATTATTATTATTATTATTATTATTATTATTAGCAACATTTATATCCCGCCTGTCCTTCTCACCCCGAAGGGGACTCAGGGCGGCTTACAAGTTATTTGTACATACAATATATTATTTTATTCGCATAGCACAATATTAGCATTGTATATTACTATATTGTACTATACTATACTGCAATTTAGTATAGTACAGTATACTGCAATATGGGGCCCCTGGTGGCACAGTGCGTTAAAGCGCTGAGCTGCTGAACTTGCAGACCGAAAGGTGCCAGGTTCAAATCCTGGGAGCGGAATGAGTGCCTGCTGTTAGCCCCAGCTCCTGCCAACCTAGCAGTTTGAAAACATGCAAAGTAGATCAATAGGTATCGCTCCGGCGGGAAGATAACGGTGCTCCATGCAGCCATGCCGGCCACATGACCTGGAGATGTCTATGGATGTCTGTCTCTTTGGCATAGAAATGGAGATGAGCACCAACCCTCAGAGTTGGTCACGACTGGACTTAATGTCAGGGGAAAACCTTTACCTTTTTATACTGCAATATTATTAGTAATATATAATACTAGCTGTGCCCGGCCACACGTTGCTGTGGCGAAGTATGGTGATATGGGAAATAAAGTATTGAGGTATTGGTGGTAGTTAAGGTAAAGGGTAAAGGTTTTCCCCGTACATCAAGTCCATTATAAATGAGTTATATAGCTGTGTGGAAGGGCCTTGAGTCTACACTGCCATATAATCCAGTTAAAATCAGATAATCTTTATTTTATAGGCAGTGTGGAAGAGGCCTAAGTGAGGCCTAACTCTGCCTGTCCCCTGGGCTGAGTGGGTTGCTAGGAGACCAAGTGGGCGGAGCTTAGCCTTCTAACTAGCAGCAATTGGATAAAAACAATTATTCCTCTCCTTCTAATTAGGACTTTATTTTTCTTTTCTTTTTGTTGTATGAACGTAGAGGCATGGATGAGGGGTTGTGGTGACAGGTTTAGTGTTTCTGGGATGCGTAGTTTTGTTGTTTTGTCCAAGGCCAAAATTTCATTACCCTTTTATATATATAGATACAATTATAATAGTGTATTATTATTATTATATTGTATTACATTATATTATCATTATAATATGTATATATTATATTATTAGTATAGCATATTATTAGTATTATATATTATTATATTGTTATGTCTTCCTGGCCCCCCTTCTTCACTCTGGGCCTCCTGATGCATTTCCTGCACCAGCACTCTACTACTTTCGCCCTCTATGCACAAAAGAGACACACAACCGGGATTTGAGACACCAAAGTATAAATTTCTCTTTATTACATCAGAGACATTACATGGAAAACTAAACCGTTAGCATCTCCCCTCCCCACTCCCTTATGTACAAGTCAGTTCCCATTTTGTTTTCATTATTAGAGGTTTTAGGATTACCAGGCATGGAGGCCGATGCCCTTGTTGAGTGTGCATTTGGAAGAGTGCAAAGCTCTTGCTCCCAAGGAGACCCCCACCCCCCAAAAAGCATAGCAAAAGGGGCAAAGGGGAGGGGCTTTGGGACAAGCGGGCACACCCTTCACCCGCTTACATACACGCTCCCAAACTCTGTTCCTGGTTTTTGTTTTGGAACGCCTAATACGCAGACAGGTTCTCGGGTGCATTCGGGTTTAATGGTTCCGTAGTTAAATTTTGAAGTTAAATCTCCGTTCCGGTTCCAAGTTCTCACATCAGGTACCAGGCGGCCAGCCCCACGGCCAGGAGGGCCACGCAAATCGCCATTACCACCTGGGCTGAGGGCTGTTGCAGCAGAGCCATGGGGCAGCCGCAGGGGGACCCTGCATCACCTTTTGTGGGGCAGAAAGACACAGTCAGGCCCAGAAAGAGGTCCCCAGAAAGCCCTCCCTCCAGTCTCATGGCTGCCTCTCTTTGAGCGGGAGAGGAGAGACTCACCCGGCTTGGCCGCGTAAAAGGGGCACTTGCGCACGTCCCCTTTCCCATCATGCACCGGGAAGCCACCATCTTGGGTTTCCTCTGTCAACAGAGCCCCAATCTTGTCCAGTTCTTCAAAGACCTGCGGTGAAGGGAGCGAAGGAGCATCTGAATTTGCATAGAAAGCAGTTGGGGACAACAAAGGGGTGGCTGTCTGTACCATGTGCCTCCTTGCCTTGTTTTCACCTGTTTCCTAGATCTATGGGGTCACTTCCTTTTCCATTAAAATCTTTTAATATTTTCATTCCTCCTTTGTTTGAGAAGCTCCATGCAGTCATGCCGGCCACATGACCTTGGAGGTGTCTATGGACAACGCTGACTCTTTGGCTTAGAAATGGAGATGAGCACCAACCCCCAGAGTCAGACATGACTGGACTTAATGTCAGAGGAAACCTTTACCTTTACCGTATCAATATATTGTAATATTATTAGTAATATTACATGTAAAATATAATATATAATTAATATTATATTGTATTATTAGTATTATATCGTATTAAAATATATTATGAATATTATATGTATATACAATATGTTATAATTATTATATATTGTAAATTATATTGTATGTAATATAACATGGTCATGTTCAAGAAGCATTCTCTCCTGACATTTCGCTCACATCTATGACAGGCATACTCAGAGATTGTGAGGTTTGTTGGAAACTAGGCAAGTGGGGTTTATATACAGTAGGGTCTCACTTATCCAACATAAACGGGCCGGCAGAATGTTGGATAAGTGACTTAACATCAGGGGAAAACCTTTACCTTTGTTTGGGAAGGGAGCAGCACAAAGCTCT
The DNA here is from genome assembly GCF_035594765.1 of Anolis carolinensis. Lineage (NCBI taxonomy): Eukaryota > Metazoa > Chordata > Lepidosauria > Squamata > Anolidae > Anolis > Anolis carolinensis. The sequence continues at coordinate 7,842,167 of NW_026943824.1, forward strand.
TTTTGCCCCAAGGGATGAGAGTCAGGCTCAGAGACTCCTCTACCAAAGTTAGGTACCTTTGTCTACCTATTCCTTTACCTGAGATGTATTACCTGCACTAATAGTACGCATGTATCTTCTTTCTATCCTTACCAGAGCAACATCTTGAGGATTTTCTCATTTTCTACACGTTTCATAGAAATGTCTTCAAAATGTTTTATGGTGATGTGTTTTTAACTATATATGCCCTGCCTCGAGCTGCGAGGTGAAGCAAGTAATAATAATAATAATAATAATAATAATAATAATAATAATAATAGTAATAATAATAATCTGCCCTCCACTCTGCTATAGATGGCAAATATCCTTACAAAGGGGCTGCCTTTATAGGAGCAAACTCTGGCCTGGCTTCATTCTGTCTCAATAGAAGGAAAGAAAGAAAAGATCTCAGACCCCAAATGTCTCTTGGGGACTGAATGCAGTGGCCCACCCTCCCTTCCTAAGCCCACAGGCCCTGCTTTACCTGCATGTTGAACTCGAAGGCCCGGTTAGCTTCCTTGACCACCTCCTCCTTGGTCTCTGGGTCCAGGTCCAGGGCGTTGAGCCGTGCGCGGTAGAGCTGCTTGAAGCCCTGGGCACTGGAGACATTATCGAAGGCATAGAAGCGGAGCCCTTCCCCAGAGGCTGGAAGCCCGAGGGCCCGCTGAGCCACCTTGCGCAGCACCTGGCCCCCTGAGAGGTCCCCCATGTAGCGGGTGTATGCGTGGGCCGCCAGCAGCTCCGGCCGGTGCCGCCCCACATGGCGGATACGCTCCACGTAGCGGCGGGTGGCCTCTGAGCAGCGCACCGACCCCCGCCAGTCCTCGCCATAGAAGAAGGCCAGGTCCTGCTCTAGCGCCGGTGCCCGGTGCAGCTCTGCAGGGAAGTAGAGCGGGGCGAAGGCCGGGTGATCCTTGTTGCGCTCCATCTCCTCCTCCAACGCCGAGTAGGTGAAGTACAGCGCCACCGTCCCCAGCTGCAAGGCAAGGCAATGGTTCCAATCACCTATGATGACAACGTAGTCTGTGCGCACTCAGAAGGAGACCTACAAGCCACTCTAAACACTTTCACAGAAGCATACGAGAAGCTCGGCCTCTCATTGAACATCGAGAAAACCAAAGTGCTCTTCCAACAGGCACCAGCTAATCCCTCTGTAATGCCAGGAATACAGCTTAATGGTGTCACAATAGAAAATGTTGACCATTTCCGCTACCCTGGCAGCCACCTCTCCACAAAAGTCAACATCGACACTGAAATGCAACACTGCCTGAGCTCTGCGAGTGCAGCATTTTTCCGCATGAAGCAGAGAGTGTTTGATGACCGGGACATCCGTAGAGATACCAAGGTGCTTGTTTATAAAGCCATTGTCCTCCCAACCCTGCTCTACGCCTGTGAAATGTGGACGGTCTACAGACGTCACACTCAACTCCTGGAGCGTTTCTATCAGCGTTGCCTCAGAAAAATCCTGCAAATCTCTTGGGAAGACAGGCGGGCAAATGTCAGCATGCTTGAGGAAGCAAAGACCACCAGCACTGAAGCGATGCTCCTACGCCATCAACTCTGCTGGACTGGCCACGTAGTCCAAATGCTCAATCACCGTCTCCCAAAGCAGCTACTCTACTCCAAACTCAAGAACGGGAAACGTAATGTTGGTGGGCAGGAAAAGAGATTTAAAGATGGGCTTAAAGCCAACCATAAAAACTGTGGCATAAACACTGAGAACTGGGAAGCCCTGGCCCTTGAGCGCTCTAATTGGAGGTCAGCTGTGACCAGCAGTGCTGCGGAATTTGAAGAGGCACGAATGGAGGGCTTAAGGGAGAAACGTGCCAAGAGGAAGGCCCGTCAAGCCAACCCTGACCGAGACCGCCTTCCACCTGGAAACCGATGTCCTCACTGCGGGAGAACATGCAGATCAAGAATCGGTCTCTTCAGCCACCTAAGAACCCACCCCCAAGATACCAAGGATGGAAGACAATCCAAGGATGGAAGACAAACTACGAGGGATTGCCTAGTGACAACTGTCGTAAAACATGGTCAATTGTAAACAAGACCAAGGGAATGGGATAGTGCAAACTGTAGCTAAGAAACAAGGGCATGGGATGAAAATGCAGTGCTGTGTCATTAATTGTGAACCATTGCTTTTCCTATATGGCAGAAATAGGCTTGATTAGATGGCCCGTCTGGTCTCTTTTAACTATGATTCTAAGAAGGATGGCAATGTTGCATTCAGCAGCATCACCCATCTTCCCCAACAAAAATGCCGAGGGACCCCCAAGAGCTCTCCAGTCTAGCACCAAATTGCCACGCAGGGAGAAGACACCTTCCGATCCCTCCTGACAAGTGGCCATTCATTCAGACTCCAACCCCTAGAGTTGGAAAAGACCCCGGGGGGGGGGGGGGGTCTACCATTCAAGGACACACAATCCACACAATCCTTTTAACAGATGTTCCCCCAGCCTCTGATTGGGAGCAATAACAACGCAAAATCAAGCCCACTGTATCCCTTCTGCAACAGGAAGTGTGCCTTCCTTGGCAGCCCACCTTGAAGAGCTCCCGCTTGATCCTCCCTTTCAGGAACTCCTTGACAAACTGGGTGTTTTCGGCCCGGTCATGTGCCTCCTTGGTCCCTTCCTTGAGCAGCTCAGACAGGTCGGTGGGGCTGAGAAGGAGACACAATAACAATAATAATGTATGTAGCCTGCCTCTCCTGATGGCTCGAGGCACATCATTAAAATCACAGAATTGGAAGAGACCCCAAGGCTTCTAGCTCCAGTCCCTCAGGCCTCCAGGTATCTCTCCAGCCAGGAAATAGGTGTGAAATAATAATATGTAACAAAATTTGAAAAAAAAAACCTGTTCCTGACTTGCAAGTGTTATTTCCTGGTTAATTGTATGATCCTTACTTTGAAAAATAGTTGTTACCTAACAGAAACTTAGGAGCCCCGGTGGAAAAGTGTGTTAAAGCACTGAGCTGCTGAACTTGCAGACCGAAAGGTCCCAGGTTCAAATCCCGGAGCGGAGTGAGCACCCGCTGTTAGCTCCAGCTTCTGCCAACCCAGCAGTTCAAAAACATGCCAATGTGAGTAGATCAATAGGTATCACTCCGGTGGGAAGGTAATGGCACTCCATGCAGTCATGCCGGCCCCATGACCTTGGAGGTGTCTACGAACAACGCCGGCTCTTCGGCTTAGAAATGGAGATGAACACCAACCCCCAGAGTCAGACATGACTGGACTTAACGTCAGGGGAAACCTTTACCTTTTTTTTAACAGAAACTGTTTGTATGGCTGCCACAAGCTATCTTGAATTGGTTGAAATACTCATTGAAAAACTAGAGCAAAATAAATGTGCTGCTGCAGGATGTCCGTCCCGCAAAATCAAAGTGTTTACAGTTTAATAAACTTTTTCCATGTTTTTATGATAGAACCAATTAGGAAATAACATTTATAACAAAGGAACAAAAACCGTGTTAATTAGCATAATGATATTAATATTATTAATAATAATAAATGCCTTGCATCCGATGCCTACCTGACATTATCTTCCTCCTCCTCCTCCTCCTCCTGGGCCTCTTCGTAGGTGAGGTTCTCCATCTCCTCCAGGGGCTCGGCCACATCGGACGACATCCTGAAGGAGAATGGTCTGAGCTGACGGTCAAGCTTCCTCTCGGACCTCTGTCTCCTGTCCATCACAAAGAGAACATTTTAAATGGAAGACACCAAGTGCTTGCTGTATACCTGGGCCTACCTAAGAGCACCCAAGGCTTCCATGGATGGAAAGAAAACATTGGGGTGCATCTATGCTGCAAAATGATTGTGCTTTAACTGCCTTGATAGAGTCATGGGGATGTAGTTTGAGATGGGTGCAACCATTCTCTGCCAAAGGATGCTGATGCCTCAAAAAACTACAAATCCCAGCATCCCATAGCATTGACTCAATGCAATTAAATGAGAGATGAGATCCCTCAAAGAGGAGCTCCTGAAGCAGCTTTCCCTTTGGTTTTGGCTCAGCATTTGGTCCAGTGTTGTAGTTTTAGAAGGCTTCGACCCTTCTGAGTCCCTCTAGATGTGGGACTACAACTCCCAGAATTCCCTTCTCCCTTAGATCCCAATAGGAAAGGAGAGCCCTCTCTGCAAGAATGGCCAGGAGAAGCCAAAGCTTGCAGAAGCAAAAGAAAGGCCTTGTGTTGTGGTTCTGCTGGGCCTCAGAGGGATGAAAGCAAGAGGGAAAAGACAGCCAGGTTCCCATTCGCCTCCCTTTGGGCCTGGCCTACCTCGTAAGGCTGTTGCGAGGACAAAGCGGGGCGCCGGGGCACTCTGCACGCGCTCAAGGGCCACCCGCCTCCCTCCCCAGCGCTGACCTGAACAAGGGATGCTTCTTTCTCAAGCTCTCCAGGCGCCACTTCCGGTTTCGGGGGCCCGCCTCCGCTGCGTCTCCAAACAAGAGCAGGCCACGCCCCCTCCTCCTGCCACTGCGGACAAAGCCCGCTGCTCCTGCGAAGACGGAGCGGGCCGCCAGCCAATCGCTCGGCTCGCTCTTTGTGACGTCACCACCAAGCTCTCGATTTGGGCGGGCTGTTGCTGCTCAGTGAGGAATCAACGAAGCACTCAGTCTGGAGTGCGCATGCTCAGAACCAGCTGCCTAGAAACTTTGCTTATCTCCTTTAGGGACGTTTTACTTGGGCCCTCCTTCCAGGAGTTTTGGACTTGAACTCCCACCATTCCTAACCGCCTCAGGCGCCTTCCTTTTCCCCCTCAGCCGCTGAACAAAATCTGGCTCCCAGTATTAAAAACTAAAATCAGGACAGTAAATAAAGAACAACACTCAGAAAACTGGAGAATACCAGACGAGAAACAATCAGGGCCAGTTAACACTTCCCAACAAAGGTATTCCCCCAGGCAGGAAGCAGCCAGGCTTTGAAGCTGCAAAGCCATTCAATGCTAATTTATAATAATTTATAAATATATAGTATTGATTATATATTAAATGTAATATTACTAATAATATTACCATATAATGATATAGTACAATATAGTAATTTAATGCTTATATTGTGCTATGCTAATAATATATTGTGTGTTCATTTGATTTGTAAGCCACTCTGAGTCCCCTTCGGGGTGAGAAGAGCGGGATATAAATGTAGCAAATAAATAATCAAGCTGGCCAATTGCAATATTTATTTTATTTACAGCACTTTTACCCTGCCTTTCTCACCCAAGGGGACTTCACTTGCCTGGGGCAAACAAGAATTCTTTCTCCCAACCTGGACTTTCCAGATACAGTAGAGTCTCACTTATCCAACATTCTGGATTATCCAATACACCCTGCCTTTTAGTAGTCAATGTTTTCAATACATTGTGATGTTTTGGTGCTAAATTCATAAATACAGTAATTACTACATAGCATTACTGCCTATTGAACTACTTTTTCTGTCAAATTTGTTGTAAAACACGATGTTTTGGTGCTTAATTTGTAAAATCATAATCTAATTTGATGTTTAATAGGCTTTTCCTTAATTCCTTATTATCCAACATATTCACTTATCCAACATTCTGCCGGCCCGTTTATGTTGGATAAGTGAGACCCTACTGTATATAAACCCCACTTGCCTAGTTTCCAACAAACCTCACAATCTCTGAGGATGCCTATCATAGATGTGAGCGAAATGTCAGGAGAGAATGCTTCTTGAACATGACCATGTTATATTATATTACATACAATATAATTTATAATAATATATAATAATTATAACATATTGTATATACCAGGGGTCCTCAAACTTTTAAAGCCGAGGGCCGGTCCACAATCCTTCAGACTGTCGAGGGGCCGAATGATCATTTGGGGGGAAAAAATGAACAAATTCCTATGCACACTGCGCATGTCTTATTTGTAGTGCAAAACAACAACAATAACAATGAAAGACCAATACAATATTTAAAAGTGAAAATAATTTTAACCAACATAAACCTATCAGGATTTCAATAGGAAGTGTGGGCCTGCTTCTGGCCAATGAGATAGTCAAGTTAATTAGGATTGTTGTTGTTGTTGTATGTCTTCAAGTCATGTCAGACTTTGGGTGAGCCTAAATCCAAAATTATTTATTTATTCATTTACTACATTTATTTACTACATTTATATCCCACCCTTCTCACCCTGAAGGGAACTCAGAGCAGCTGTATGTACATACAATATATTATATTATTAGCATAGCACAATATTAACATTATATATTACTATATTGAACTATACCACTATACTGTAATATTATATGTAATATATAACATATAATTAATATTATTATATGGTATTATTATTAGTATTGTATAAAATGATAATATTATTATCAATATCATATGTATATACAATATATTATATTATTAAAACTGATATAAAATATTACATTATAAATGAGGGCGGGGGCCAGGTAAATGACCTTGGAGGGACGCATCTGGCCCCCGGGCCTTAGTTTGGGGACCCCTGGTATATACAAATAATATTCATAATATTATATTTTAATATGATATAATACTAATAATACAATATAATAATATTAATTATATATTATACTAGCTGTGCCCGGCCACGCGTTGCTGTGGCGAAGTCTGGTGGTATGGGAAATAAAGTATTGAGGAATTGGTGGTAGTTAAGGTACAGGGTAAAGGTTTTCCCCTGACATTAAGTCCATTATAAATGGGTTATATAGCTGTGTGGAAGGGCCTTGAGTCTACACTGCCAGATAATCCAGTGCAAATTAGATAATCTGTGGAAGAGGCCTAAGAGAGGCCTAAGTCTGCCTGTCCCCTGGGCTGAGTTGGTTGCTAGGAGACCAAGTGGGCAGAGATTAGTCCTCTAACTGGCAGCAATTGGATAAAAACAATGATTCATTTCCCTCTAATTAGGACTTTATTTTTCTTTTCTTTTTGTTGTATCAACCTAGAGGCATGGATGATGGATTGTGTTGTCAAATTTCGAGGTTGGAGGGCCTGTAGTTTTGTTGTTTTGTGGGTCGCCGTGATGCCATCACTCATTTATATATATAGATTTTACATGTAATATTACTAATAATATTACAATATATTGATACAGTACAATATAGTAATTTATTACCAGTATTATACTATGCTAATATAATATTGTATGTAAATTTAATTTGTAAGCCGCTTTGAGTCCCCTTCAGGGTGAGAAGGGCGGCATATAAATGTAGCAAATAAATAAATAAATAAATGGAGCCCGGAAAACTCACAGCAACCCGGACGGGCATCTGTAGGGAGGGCTTGAGGATGCCTTGCCACATGGCAAGAGCTTGCACTGGATGCTATGGTTCTATATTTTTTTTATTTTTGTTACCAATCCGAGATTGGATGGCCATCTGTTATGAGAGTTTAGATTGTGGTTGTCATTGCAGAATGGGCATGGACTGGGGAACTGTTCAAACCCTAGGATTCGTCCATCCAATGTGAGATTCAAAAGGAAGAAGCAACTGGATTCTAAACATCTTTATTGAACAGACATCTCTCCTTTACACCACCACAGAGCCCCAATGCAGGGCAAAGTGACCAGGAGGCGATTAAAGATGCATGTAAATGGACTGCCTGTCAATCACTGGAGACCGCTGGTCAGTCTCTGTTGCCACAGGGAGCGCTGGAGGATGTGGGGCTCAATTCTATTCCCGACAGTCCAAGTAGGACACAAGAGGCACACATGGGCTCCCATGATAGTAGCCTTTTTCCCATCGTTGCCATGCAGACAGTGAGGGCCCATGCGCCTGCGGAGCACATGCGATGGGAAGCAATGGGCCCTGGCTCCTGCCATTGGGGTGCGCAGACTCACCAGACCAGGCTATCCTTGTAGAAGGGCCAATCTGCTAAGAAATTGCCCCAAAAAAGCTGAGCGTAGCCACCCCTCAAAACTTCACTGGTCTCAGAGCTTGAAACAAGGAGCCCAACAGGAAATGCATCCCCTCCACTTGCAGGGAGCGAATGGAGTGGCCGCAAAGTATCACACGCATCCGGAGCATCCCGTAGCCACGAGGCCTCTTGCAACACACAGCAGGACCCAGGCCTCTCCTTTGGGGCCAAGAGACTGGCTGATCTTGGCAACGCTTTCTGCAGCAATCCAACCTTTAGGATGTCAAAACTTCATATAGAGCTAAGTGTGCATTTTTAGTTTTCGGAGTTTTCGGAGTTCAGGTGGCTCCCGCCAATCAGAAGAGTTGCATCTCTCCAGAAGAGCCAAGGTTTCACCAAGTGCAAGTGAACCCAAGACTCCTCTCTGTAGTTCCGGGGACAGAGGCGACCCCTCTGTATACGAGGGCAGCTGTCACGCTAAGCCGGGGGGTGAGGTGTCCATCCTGCCCCTCCTCAAGGACACTGCGGCCACCGGGCAGTCACCACTTGTGCCTAGTGGCCAGCAGAACGTTTCCCTGGAGTCAAAGAGAAGAAAAGTTGGAACATGAGCAAACAATGTGACGCTGCAGCTAAAAAAATAAATATGGGATTTTGGGCTGCATCAAAAGGAGTGTAGTGATGGTCTTGTGAGAAGGTGAAACCGTATTGGAGGGAAATCCATGATAAATGTCAAAAAAAATTAAAAAATAAAAATACCACTACTCCCAGAATTCTTTCTACTGGGCATGACGAATAACCAATGGGGAAAGAATGAAGACGAAATCTTTACACACTTAACAACAGCTGCCAGACTAGTTCTTGCAAGATTATGGAAACAGAAATTAATACCAAAAGTGGAAGAATGGATAAAAAGAATATGGGATATAATGAATATGGACTACCTAACTTTCTTGTTATCAACAACACAAAATAAGCCCAAAAAAAGGATAGATTGGACACCGGTAAAGGACTGGATGAAGAAAGAAAAAGTTAGAATATTGTTATAAAGCCCTTAACACAAAGGAGAAGTGTCAGCTGTCGACACAAAAAAATGAATAATACCAACAACATAATAATACAAATAGTTATGACAACTTTATAGAGAAGAATGGAAGTCAAGAATCGACAAGGATCCCAACCCCCCTACCCTTATTACCCCTTTCCCCCTCACTTTCTATCACCCCCATCCCTCCTCCCCCCCCATACTTTCCTAACCCACTAAGGTGGGTTTTATTGTCATTTTCAAAATTTAATAAAAATTATTTTAACAAAAAAGGGAGTGTAGTGTCTAGATCGAGGGAAGTCATGGGGTCTCCTTATTCGGCTTTGGTTAGACCTCTTTACCTAGCATACTGTGTCCAATTCTGGGCACCACAATTTAACAGAGATATTGACTCTAAGCTGGAAGCTTAAGTGGCTGAGGGGGTAAAGGAAGGGGCCTGAGGCTGTTAGGAATGGTGGGAGTTGAAGTCCAAAACACCTGAAGGGAGGGCCCAAGTTGACCCATGCCTGCTGTATAGAGGCCTGTCCAGCTGGAAAGAATCCAATGGGCTCCCTACCTCAATCAGGAGCTAAACATCCTCTTAAGTTTAGCTAGGAATCCCCCTGCCTCGGGCCTCTCGGCGCTCGCCCCCGGTCCAGCCGGGTCCCTGCCGCCACCTAGGCATAAACATAGCAGAGAGCGCATGGGAGCGTGCGTCACTTCAGGAGGCCAGTCCCCCATTTGCCTGACACTTTGCCAGAACCCCAGTAAAGCAATGCCTGTTCCTTCTTCAGAGCTCCTTCCCCATTGTGCTGCTTGCCAACTTGGCAGCCTTCAAGATTCCCTGGCTCTGCTGGGCTTTGCTCTGACTGGGATTTCTGTGCCTAGGACCTCTCTATACATTTTTTACTTCTATCCACACAGTGAGCACGGAGAATACAGGCACGGCTTGCTTACAGTGGAAACAGCCTGGTTGCTCTGCCCGCTACTTACATTTTTAACAACATCCATGCTTTCTCTTACTATCTCCTAAGTCCTTTGGTTTCCCCCAAGTCAATCTCAGTCTGATCCTGTGTTAAGGGAGAATTGTAACACTGCCTGAGTGTCAGCTTCCAAACAGAGCCCATAGAAAGGGGGGGATAGGGTTTTCCTTGCAATCTTTGCCAGCAAGGAATGGCATCCAGTGCAATGCACAAAAGGCTACAAGAGCACCCGAGAGCAGGCCAGTTAAGAGTGCCCCATCACTGCTTCCCTACCGCCCTCTTCCCATAACAACGTGCCACAGGGCCTCACCAGTTGTGGTGCTTGAAATGCCATTCACGGTCCCTTCCACGTCAGTCTCGTCCTCCCCATAGCTCAGCATCAGAGCCCTCTGCCGGTCTGTCAACTTCCTGTAGAGAGGCAGGGAAGGGCAGAAAGGAAGGGGAGCTGTATGGATGGTCTCAGGGAGGCCCATCAAAGCAAAGCTTCAACACTAGAGAAACATAGCAACATCTCTCTCAACTCGTCCCAAACCATGCAATTATCTCATGGTTCTCTTACAGGATCCTGACAACGCGTCTACGTACTTTGGAACCTTGATCTTGATATGAATGTAGTGGTCTCCATAGCCATAACTGTTGACTCTGGGAATGCCCTTCCCACTCATCCGGATCCTTTGGTCGGCCTGGATGCCCGGTGGGATCTGCACAAAGACACAGATCATGGCATTCACTCAAACCATGCTCCATTTTCCCCAGAAGCCAGTCCTTCTGAGCCTTCTTTATGTTTTCTTTGTGGCTAATCCCCAGCACTGTCTCTAGAAGGGCCTGAACAGAGAGGTAAAAGAGGCAAAAGAGGAACCAGAGCAAAAAGCAGGGCAAAGGACTGGGTGCCACATACCACAATGCTGATGGTCTCATACAGCCCCGGCGACCTGGCCGTGCCCCCAAGGACAGCTTGGGCGATGGAGATGTAGAGGTCCGAGTGGATGTCCGCACCATCCCTCCGGAAGACAGAGCTCTTCTGGACCTGCAAAAAGGAAGCCGGCTAGGCTCAGCGGTGCAGCAAGAGCAGGGCCTGAACTGTTCCCAGGTTGGGTATAACACTATGTAACACTATTGATGTTTTACTGGTATAATTGTTTTATAGTCGTGCTATTGATATTGATTGTCTTATCGGGCTAGGCCCCATGTAAGCCGCTCCGAGTCCCTTCGGGGAGATGGGGCGGGGTATAAAAATAAAGTTGTTGTTGTTATTATTATTGTTGTTGTTGTTGTTGTTCCAGGATTAGAAAAGGTCATTTCATAATTGGTTCTATCATAAAAACATGGAAAATGTTTATTAAACTGCAAAAGCTTTGCTTTATTCTGAAATGGTCATCCTGCAACACAATTTTCTCTAATTTTTAATGAATATCTCATCAAGTCTCAAACAATTCAACATAGCTTCTGGCAGCCACAAAAGCAATAAAGTTTCTGGAGTATAACAACTACTTTCAAAGTATTTCACAATTACGCAGGAAATAACACTATCAAACCAGGAACAGATTTTTTCCAAATTTTGTTACATAGTGAAATTAAAGCAAGAGACTCCCATAAATACGCACCCGGAAGGTAATGAAAATCTCCTTCTTCCCAACCGGCATGCGCACAGTCTGTCCATCCTCCACTCCTGGCACCGGAAGAAGAGCAGAAATATGAATTTCTCCCCAGAATCATATATTCTCTTAAAAGTCTCCCAGAAATATGCATTTTGGGGGAACAGGAGACTGGACTCTCAGTCCTTATGTACAAGAGCTCCCCGTTTTGTAAAGACACAACACTGCCTGACTAATGTGTTTCTCAGGCCATGAACTTGTTAATGTGGGAGTTGTGTATTGGTAGTGTTTAAATGAAATTTGTGTTTTTCCTGTATTGCATGCTGATTGCATCATCCAGAGTGTACTATAGTCTGTAAAGAGTTAATTGCTAAGAAGCTGTGATGACCTTGATGTGTGGCTGGAGCTGGGGAGTATCCAGACACAAGTGTGTGTGCATTGCTGATTGCATCAATTCTGTTCAGTTCTGTTCTGAGTTGTGTCGAGCGCCGTCTGCTGAGAAGTCAAGTCCTTTGTCTACTGTCTGCAAGTCTGTTTGTCTTGATTATTACTGAAGTCAGTAAAACTTTGTATATACAGTAGAGTCTCACTTATCCAAGACTCGCTTATCCAACATTCTGGATTATCCAACGCATTTTTGTAGTCAATGTTTTCAATATATCGTGATATTTTGGTGCTAAATTCATAAATATAGTAATTACTACATAGCATTACTGTGTATTGAACTACTTTTTCTGTCAAATTTGTTGTCTAACATGATGTTTTGGTGCTTTTTTTGTAAAATCATAACCTAATTTGATGTTTAATATGCTTTTCCTTAATCCCTCTTTATTCACTTATCCAACGTTCTGCTGGCCCGTTTATGTTGGATAAGTGAGACTCTACTGTAGTTTTACCAATGTCTCTTGGTGTCACTGTCACTTAGTTCTGCGTTCCACTGACTCCATCCAACTACTGTTGCGTTGCAAATTACTCTGACAGAACTAAGTTGCACAGACCTGCTGGGACTGGGACCATGACCGTCTTCTTCTGCTTTGTCTGGCCAGTTCCGCGGCAAACAACGCAAGGGGTGGTCATCACAGAGCCACGTCCACCGCAGCGCCGGCACGTCGAGCGCATGACAAACGGACCCGTGTTGACCGTCTCCTATCGAAATGAATGTGCAGGGAAAGATGAAACAATGGGAGGCAAAGCCTCCTTTGCCTTTCTAAATTCATGGTGAATTGGAGAGCAAGCAACCTCTGTTTGCCCAGTGGTGCCATCTCCTTCTGCTCTTACCATTCCCGTTCCGTTGCAGTAGTGGCAGTGCTGCACTTTAGTGCCCGGCTCATGCCCTTTGCCATCGCACCGCTGGCAGGCGTCGTTGATGCTCACCGCAATCTCCTTGTTCACCCCTTTTGCGGCCTGATTGAACGTCAGGTCCATGACGTACTGAAAGGGAGGGAAGAAGGGGAATGGGATGGATTTTCACTTGAAGCACAATCAACAAGTTTCCTGCTTCTTGGCAGGGGGTTGGACTGGATGGACCATGAGGTCTCTTCCAACTCTACTATTCTATGATTCTATGAACAGCAGGTTCCTCTGCATTGAGCCATGACCAGGAAATGTTTCTCTCAATTTCCTTCCAATTTCAGTTCATCAACTCCTGATGTCTTCTGCAAACCCCCTGGCTCCCTCTCTCTGTATTAACCCATGTTCCCTTGCAGCATATCATTCCTCACTCCTTTCTCCTCCCAACGAACACCACCTTTGGGTTCAGATCATTGTCTCTGGGACAAGCCAGGCATTGAGTGTATGAGCGCACACACTCCTCCTGCTTACCTCCTGGGGCTGGTCAAAAACAGTGTGGAAATCCCCAAAAGGGGACCCTGAAAACTCCCCAAAGATCTTCCGGAAGAGCTCTTCGGGATCCACCGACGGGCCGCCCCGCCAATACTGCTGCCCGGTCCCTGCAGAGCCGGGGTCAAAGCCTGCCGCCCCGTAAGTGTCGTACTGCTTCCGCTTCACTTCATCACCCAAGACCTACAAAAGGAGAATGCGAAACACACCAAAATTGGCATCCTGCAAGTGTCAGCTGTGAGAGCTTGGGATCCTGTTGCAAAAAGAGAACGGAGAAATCTGCCTCATTACCTCATAAGCTTCAGCCAATTGGGAAAACTTCTCCTTCGCTTTAGGGTCTTCTTTGTTGGTGTCCGGGTGGTACTTCTTGGCAAGCTAAGCAAAAGGACAGTGATGTGATATCAGAATAAGGACAAGATCCCTCAGCATTCTATTTATTTATTTATTTACTTACAGTATTTATATTCCACCCTTCTCACCCCGAAGGGGACTCAGGGCGGATCACATTATATACATGTAGGGCAAACATTCAATGCCCATATACACATAGAACCTAGACAGAGACAGACGCAGAGGCAATTTAACCTTCTCCTGAGGGGATGTTCGATTCTGGCCACGGGGGGAGCAGCTGCTTCATCATCCACTGTGACAGCACTTCGTCATTCCAATGTCGTAAATTAGTTAAACTTGCCTCCCCACTTTTATAAGTGGTACCTTATTTCCTACTTGATAGATGCAACTATCTTTCGGGTTGCTAGGTCAGCAACGAGCAGGGGCGATTTTTTATTTTTTAATTGACAGGTGCTCACCCCACCACGGGCTGGCCTCGAACTCATGACCTCATGGTCAGAGTGATTTATTGCAGCAGGCTGCTCACCAGCCTGCGCCACAGCCCGGACCCTATTTGCATCAAATGACATCCTTGAACTTGAACTTTGAAACATTGGATGCAGCAGCTATAACTCAGGAAAAGAGCTGGCTATTCTATACTTGCTTTCCAGTTTCTGAATAGAGGCCAAGTGATGCAATGCAATGAAATCTTGTTAAAATGGAAACTTCGCAGGGTCCTGTCTTAAATATGAGAATATGTGGAGTAAATGGGAACAGAGGAGGGTTGTATAAAAAAAAAGAGATTCTGGTCCCGGTAAAGGACTAATATTTATTTATTTATTTATTTGCTACATTTATATCCCGCTCTTCTCACCCCGAAGGGGACTCAGAGCGGCTTACAAATCAAATGAACATACAATATATTACTAGCATAGAACAATATAAGCATTAAGTTACTATATTGTACTATATCATTATATGGTAGTATTATTAGTAATATTACATTTAATATATAATATATAATTAATATTATTATATTGCATTATTAGTAGTATAATATTGTATTCCATTATAATATTATTATCAATATTATATGTATATACAATATATCATATATTTATAAATTACTATGATTATTATTGAGCTGTTAATGCAAGACAATGTCATTAGGAAAGGCACCAAGGGAACCGGAGGGTTGGGGTGGCAGTAATAGAAGGATTATAGGCAGTTACAAAGTTACAAACAAGATCAAATCTGTAGGCTCGTTCTTAAATTGAATTTAAATGCAAGCCAGAACAGGGACATTTTAGGTGTAACTCTAAGCACTATATATAATTTTGGATGGCATAGGGAGGGGTTAACACCCCTTTGGTGTTTGTTTTGCTGCCTGTGCCCCTATTCAGAATATTTCACCTTATTTTCTGTCCCTGTGAGGATTAGCTTTTGAATAATTTGGCTTGTTGTGGAGACTTCAGTGGAGACCCTTTTCGCCATGATAACACTAAGTAACATGATTTTTGTTTCTGGGTTATAAACATAATTTCCTAATTGGTTCTATCATAAAAACATGGAAAAAGTTTATTAAAGAGCAATGGGACAGATCTGGAGAGTTACCAAAGTGCAACGTCCAAGAGGAAAGGGGCACAAATCGATATAATAATAATAATATAATAATAAAACTTTATTTATATACCGCCCTATCTCCCAGAAGGGACTCAGGGCGGTTTATAACAAAGATACAGGCATACAATACACAACAATATAAAAACACATTATTACACAATAATAAAATTTACATTAAAATAATAATCAGTAAAACCACAGCAGCTTCCAACTGGGGTCAATAATGTCGTAGTTATGCAGTGTTCCCTTACTCCTGAAGCTGAAATTCCTCTTCTGAGAAATGCGGCCCATCTCCAAACGTACCTGGTAATAGGCTTTCTTGATCTCCTTCTGGCTGGCATTGCGAGGGACCCCCAGGACCTGGTAAAAATCCTCCTTGGCACCACTGATAGAACTAGTGTGGAATGAGGCAGTGCAAACAAGCGGATGGGACTTCATTTCTACGAAAAGTAAAACAGAGGTTTATTGACGTTGAGGAAAACCACGTCCCCAATCCTTGTGAAAATGCAATGCCCCCCCCCCCCCTATTTTGGTCACTTATTTTTGGTCTTCCGGTGTACATTTATTTGTGTGTTTTACTTTTGTGTGTTTTATTATTTCTAGGAGGCATCAAGTTAGAGACTGGGACAGAAGGTTGAATGTAAATGTTTAATGTGCCCGGCCACGCGTTGCTGTGGCAAAGTATGGTGGTATGGGAAATAAAGTATTGAGGAATTGGTGGTAGTTAAGGTAAAGGGTAAAGGTTTTCTCCTGACATTAAGTCCATTATAAACGGGTTATATAGCTGTGTGGAAGGGCCTTGAGTCTACACTGCCATATAATCCAGTGAAAATCAGATAATCTGTATTTTATAGGCAGTGTGGAAGAGGCCTAAGTGAGGCCTAACTCTGCCTGTCCCCTGGGCTGAGTGGGTTGCAAGGAGACCAAGTGGGCGGAGCTTAGCCTTCTAACTGGCAGCAATTGGATAAAAACAATTATTCCTCTCCCTCTAATTAGGACTTTATTTTTCTTTTCTTTTTGTTGTATGAACGTAGAGGCATGGATGAGGGGTTGTGCTGCCAAGTTTAGTGTTTCTGGGGTGTGTAGTTTTGTTGTTTTGTCCTAGGCCGAAATTTCATTACCCTTTTATATATATAGCTATATATATATATAATTATTGTTCTATTAGCCCTGTGCAGTTACTGCATTTATTTATTTATTTACTTACTACATTTATATCCCGTTCTTCTCACCCCGGAGGGGACTCAGAGTGGTTTACAAATCAAATGTACATACAATATATTATTAGCATAGTACAATATAAGCATTAAATTACTATACTGTACTATATCATTATAAGGTAAAGGTAAAGGTTTCCCCTGACATTAAGTCCAGTCATGTCTGACTCTGGGGATTGGTGCTCATCTCCATTTCTAAGCCGAAGAGCCGGCGTTGTCTGTAGACACCTCCAAGGTCATGTGGCCGGCATGACTGCATGGAGCGCCATTACCTTCCCGCAGGAGCGGTACCTATTGATCTACTCACATTGGCATGTTTTCGAACTGCTAGGTTGGCAGAAGCTGGAGATAACAGCGGGTGCTCAAGACGCTCCCAGGATTTGAACCTGTGACCTTTTGGTCCTCAAGTTCAGCAGCTCAGCAGTTTAACACACTGAGCACCGGCAGGCCCCACTATATCATTATATGGTAATATTATTAGTAATATTACATTTAATATATAATATATACTTAATATTAGATTGGATTACAGTAGAGTTTCACTTATCCAATGCTCGCTTATCCTACATTCTGTATTGTCCAACGCATTTTTGTAGTTAATGTTTTCAAAACATCCTGATATTTTGGTGCTAAATTCATAAATACAGTAATTACAACATAGCATTATTGCGTATTGAACTACTTTTTCTGCCAAATTTGTTGTATAATATGATGTTTTGGTGCTTAATTTGTAAAACCATAACCTAATTTATTGTTTAATAGGCTTTTCCTTAATGCCTCCTTATTATCCAACATATTCGCTTATCCAACATTCTGCCGGCCCGTTTATGTTGGATAAGTGAGACTCTACTGTATTATTATTATTAGTATAATATTGTATTACATTATATTATTATCAATAAATAATGTTATTATCATTTCGGTTGTAAGTACCGTTTGGAAGGCGCACACTGTACCATCAGCACCAATGATACATCAGATACATCTGTGATGTATTATTATTAAAGTATTTTTATATCATTATTTTACAATATTTGTTGTTATTATTCTATGATTTCTTTCCTGAGGTCCCTGCACTCTGCACAAGCCCAGAGACACGCCTGACGTCACACTTAAGAGCCGCTAGCCCTCACCGGTGCCGCTTCCGAGCCTGGGGGCCCAGACCAGGCGAGGCGCGAAGGGCCTTCCGGGACCCCCGCTCAGTCCCCGGGCCAGGCGCAGCAACAGCAGCCGCCTCTGCGCCCCGCCGCCCGCCATCATCGCCGCCGCCGCCGCCTCCTTCAGCCAGCGTGAGGCGCACACAGCCGCCATCTTGGGCCGCCCGGCAACACTGCGCCTGCGCACGGCGTCCCAGCCAGCCGGAGAGCAACCCCTCTGCGCGTGCGCCGCCCGGTCTCTCACGTGCTAATCTTTCAAGGCCTCTTACGCAGCGGTCAATTCCACAGGAGGCGGGTTGAGGACAGGCGCCCTCCTGGGTCCTAGTGCACCGCGGGTTGCGCAATTATTTTCCCCCCACAGAGTGTTGCCACCCCTTCAAGGGAGTTTTACCAGGTCTTTCTTACTTTCTCTGTCAAAGGGTGCAAAGTATACACTCCCAGGATTACACAACATAGAGCCAGGCCAGTTGGAGTGGTCACAAACCACATTGAATGTACAGTGTAGAGCTCTTAGGAATGGTGGGAGTTGAAGTCCAAAACACCTAGAGAACCAAAGTTTGCCCATGCCTGGTAAAATTAATAAGTTAACACAGTATTATCTGCTAAAATCATCTACAATTTGCCTCCTTATTTTTATAGCTGCAGCACAAAATTTATTCAATAGAGGAAAATTGGGCCATTGGCACCGGGCGGCAGTGTCCCATTCAGCCACAGGAGGGCAGCAGAGTGCCATCTTTATATTAATTCAATACAGTAAAATTGGGCCATTGGCACCGGGCGGCAGTGTCCCATTTAGCCACAGGAGGGCAGCAGAGTGCCATCTCTATATTAATTCAATACAGTAAAATTGGGCCATTGGCCCCGGGCGGCAGTGTCCCATTCAGCCACAGGAGGGCAGCAGAGTGCCATCTCTATATTAATTCCATACAGTAAAATGGGGCCATTGGCACCGGGCGGCAGTGTCCCATTCAGCCACAGGAGGGCAGCAGAGTGCCATCTCTATATTAATTCAATACAGTAAAATTGGGCCATTGGCCCCGGGCGGCAGTGTCCCATTCAGCCACAGGAGGGCAGCAGAGTGCCATCTCTATATTAATTCAATACAGTAAAATTGGGCCATTGACACCCGGCGGCAGTGTCCCATTTAGCCACAGGAGGGCAGCAGAGTGCAATATCTATATTAATTCAATACAGAAAAATTGGGCCATTGGCACCGGGTGGCAGTGTTCCATTCAGCCACAGGAGGGCAGCAGAGTGCAATATTTGTTTAACGACTCTAAACAAAGGATGCCCCAGAGGCAGGAAAAAGACAGCAGATAAGCTTTTCAATGCTAATTAAAGTGATTAACTACACAACATTCACACTGACCTCTCTCACCCTAGACTTTCCACAGATATATATTAACCTCTTTGCTTAGTTTTCTCCATACCTCACAACCTCTGAGGATGCCTGCCATAGATGTGGGTGAAACGTCAGGAGAGAATGCTTCTGGAACATGGCCACACAGCCCGAAAGCCATACAACAATCCTGTGATCCCGGCCATGAAAGCCTTCGACAACACATTGGGCCATTGGCACCGGGTGGCAGTGTCCCATTCAGCCACAGGAGGGCAGCGGAGTGCAATATCTATATTAATTCAATACAGTAAGATTGGACCATTGGCACTGGGCGGCAGTGTCCCATTCAGCCACAGGAGGGCAGCAGAGTGCCATTTCTATATTAATTCAATATAGTAAAATTTGGCCATTCGCACCGGGCGGCAGTGTCTCATTCAGCCACAGGAGGGCAGCAGAGTGCCATCCCTATATTAATTCCTTACAGTAACATTGGGCCATCGGCACCGGGCAGCAGTGTCCCATTCAGCCACAGGAGGGCAGCAGAGTGCCATCTCTATATTAATCCCATACAGTAAAATTGGGCCATCGGCACCGGGCAGCAGTGTCCCATTCAGCCACAGGAGGGCAGCAGAGTGCCATCTCTATATTAATCCCATACAGTAAAATTGGGCCATCGGCACCGGGCAGCAGTGTCCCATTCAGCCACAGGAGGGCAGCAGAGTGCCATCTCTATATTAATTCCATACAGTAAAATGGGGCCATTGGCACCGGGCGGCAGTGTCCCATTCAGCCACAGGAGGGCAGTAGAGTGCCATCTCTATATTAATCCCATACAGTAAAATTGGGCCATCGGCACCGGGCGGCAGTGTCCCATTCAGCCACAGGAGGGCAGCAGAGTGCCATCTCTATATTAATTCCATACAGTAAAATGGGGCCATTGGCACCGGGCGGCAGTGTCCCATTCAGCCACAGGAGGGCAGTAGAGTGCCATCTCTATATTAATTCCTTACAGTAACATTGGGCCATCGGCACCGGGCAGCAGTGTCCCATTCAGCCACAGGAGGGCAGCAGAGTGCCATCTCTATATTAATTCCATACAGTAAAATGGGGCCATTGGCACCGGGCGGCAGTGTCCCATTCAGCCACAGGAGGGCAGCAGAGTGCCATCTCTATATTAATTCCTTACAGTAACATTGGGCCATCGGCACCGGGCAGCAGTGTCCCATTCAGCCACAGGAGGGCAGCAGAGTGCCATCTCTATATTAATCCCATACAGTAAAATTGGGCCATCGGCACCGGGCGGCAGTGTCCCATTCAGCCACAGGAGGGCAGCAGAGTGCCATCTCTATATAAATTCAATAAGTAAAATTGGGCCATTGGCACCAGGTGGCAGTGTCCCATTCAGCCACAGGAGGGCAGTAGAGTGCCATCCCTATATTAATTCAATACAGTAAAATTGGGCCATCGGCACCAGGTGGCAGTGTCCCATTCAGCCACAGGAGGGCAGTAGAGTGCCATCTCTATATTAATTCCATACAGTAAAATAGGGCCATTGGCACCGGGCGGCAGTGTCCCATTCAGCCACAGGAGGGCAGCAGAGTGCCATCTCTATATTAATTCCATACAGTAAAATTGGGCCATTGGCACCGGGCGGCAGTGTCCCATTCGGCCACAGGAGGGCAGCAGAGTGCATGTCTGCTCAAGCAGGAAGAAGGGGTGTGGCTTGGGCGGACGGGGCGTGACTTATATAGAGGGGCGTGGCTTGGAGCGGCGTGGGCGGGGCCTGCCCATCCCCAGCGGATCCGGAGCGAAGCCTGAACAGGGGCGGCTGAGGCGAGGAAGAGCATGAACCGGTTCAAGGCGTCCAAGTTCCGTCACGCGGAGGCCAGGGTGGCCCGAAAGGAGGTGGGCGGGGCCGGGATGGGGGAGGGAGGGGGCGTTGCAATGGGTCCCTTGCCATAGGGTCCATCCACACGCGCTACTATTCCGCATTAAACCTCCCTTCCTGCTTCCAAGGCGGGACATCCTATGATTCTCACTTCCAAGGCATGGCACCCTGGCATCCCTCAACTAAATTTCAGAAGCAGATCATGGCGTAAAGTGGCCGTATTTACATTCACCTGGGTCTTCCTTTTGTTGTATGGTTCTATTATTGTTGTTGTTATTATTATTAAGCAGGGGATGGATGGCCATCTGTCAGGAGGGATTAGATGGTGTCTTGCTTTGTGGCAAAAGGGTTGTTCAGGTTGGCCCTTGGGGGTCCCTTCCAACTATATTATTATTATTATTATTGTTATTAAGCATAAGCTGGATGGCCATCTGTTGGGGGGGATTGGATGGTGTATTCCTTTGTGGCAGAAGGAGATTGGTCTGGTTGGCCCTTGGGGGTCCCTTCCAAGTCTATAATCTTATGATTGTATTATTATTATTGCTGTTATTATTATGATTATTATTATTATAAAGTAGGGGCTGGATGGCCATCTGTCAAGAGGGATCAGATGGCGTCTTGTTTTGTGGACTGGGTGGCCCTTGGGGATCCCTTCCAACTATGTTCCTATGGTTTTATTATTATTGCTGTTATTGTTATTATTATTATTATTATTATTATTGTAAAGCCGAGGCTTGATGGCCATCTGTCGGTAAGGATCAGATGGTGTCTTGTTTTGTGGCAGAAGGAGATTGGTTTGGGTGGCGTTTGGGAATCCCTTCCAACTCTGTATTCCTATGGTTTTATTATTATTGCTGTTATTATTATTATTATTATTATTATTATTGTAAAGCCGAGGCTGGATGGCCATCTGTCAGTAAGGATTGGATGGTGTATTCCTTTGTGGCAGAAGGAGATTGGGAATCCCTTCCAACTCTGTATTCCTATGGTTTTATTATTATTGCTGTTATTATTATTATTATTATTATTATTAAGCTGTGGCTGGATGACCGTCTGTCGGGAGGGATCGAATGGTATCTTTCTGCCAGGGGTTAGACTGGATGGGCCTTGAAGGCGAACTCTAGGATTCTGTGCTTCAACAGAGACTGGACAGCCATCTGTTGGGAGGGTTTGCGTGTTGTCTTCCCTTATGGCAGGAGGGGGTTGGTCTGGATGCCCTTCAGACTCTAGAGGAGACCATGCCTCGCTTTGGGTGCTACAACAGAAGGAAAGTTCTTCTGCTCTTGGCCCTGAACAGCTTCCGAGCCTTTATTTGGGATTCCTTTCTGTAAATGGATCTTTTGGGCAGAAATGGCAGGAAATGAGGCCGTGAGGGGGAGGCGGACTGTTGCCAAGGCAACCTTCTGCAAAGTGCAAAGGGGGGGGGGTCCGGATGAGTATTTTGCACCCTCCTTTGGCATTGGAATCTTGCCCGCCTCTGCAGCTCCAATGTCTCAGAGTGGGATGCAACCTACTTCCTGGCACAATAATTGAGAGAGAGGAAAAAAATTGAAATTTTAATACGGAGACAGGGTCAGGGTTCCGGGTCAGTGGGGCACCGAATCCATGCCATGTTTTGGGATACAGATGGAGCAAAGCCCAGCACTTTGGAGAGTCTGACGTTACTTCTTCCTTCCAGGCCTGGGTCAGAGACATCCGAGGCTCCTGCCCTGCGCCTGCATTGAGCTGCATCAAGGCCAATGGCCGCTGGATCGCCTTCAGCACCGAGACGGCAGGTGAGGCCTTGGCGGCGAAGCCCCGCCCACTGTCCACAGCCCCGCCCCCTTTTACCTGGCAATGCCCTTTGATAATGATAAATACACATAAATGTCTATACTAGACAATGTCGAAGAGATAAGCAAACACTATGAAGGTTCAAAACATAAAAAGAGATGTGTATATTAGAGCATCTTGCAAAGACCACAGAAATAGTCAGGCCTCTCTAAGTATAGAGCTATCTTCTATGTCAAAAAGATAAGCGAATACTATAAAGTTTCAAAACATACGTTGCACTATGTAATTTAGAGCACCATATACATACAATATTACCCGAGAGTTAACAACAATAATGAAAATAATAAGTAGTCAACTGTTATAATCCACAGTAGTATCTTCCAGACTGTAATGTTTAAAGGAAACTGTAATTATCAAGGCTTAAATGTGAACTAAAGTCAAAACATATCAAGTAGTCTCTGCTATTTAAACATCAATTGGATTTGGCAACCAAAATAATATAAACACATTCAACCTTTGCAAAATAATATTGGTTAATATATCTTAGAGAGGCCTGACTATTTCTGTGGCCTTTGCAAGATGCTCTAATATACACATCTCTTTTTATGTTTTGAACCTTCATAGTGTTTGCTTATCTCTTCGACAATGCCCTTTGATCCCAGGAGAGCAAGAAAAGCCAATGTCTAAACAAACTGTTAGGAATTCTGGGAGTTGAAGTCCAAAACACCTGGAGGGCCGAAGTTCGCCCATGGCGAGCTGGATGGCCATCTGTTGGGAGAGTTTGAATGTTGTCTTCCTGCCTGGTAGAAGGGGAGTTGCCTTTTGTGGTCTCTTCCAACTCTGTGATGATCATAATATCAATAATAATAATGTATAATCTATATATATAAAAGAGTGATGGCATCACGGCGACCCACAAAACAACAAAACTACAGGCCCCCCAACCTCGAAATTTGACAACACAACCCATCATCCATGCCTTTAGGTTGATACAACAAAAAGAAAAGAAAAATAAAGTCCTAATTAGAGAGAGAGGAATAATTGCTTTTGTCCAATTGCTGCCAGTTAGAAGGCTAAGCTCCTCCAACTTGGTCTCCTAGCAACCCAATAAAAAATAATAAAAAACACTAAAAAATAATACAATAAAATACTATAATAACAGAAAATAACTAAAAATAATACAAGAAAATAATAAAATATAATAAATAAAAATATAACTTACAATAAAATTAATAAAAAAATGCAAATAACGTCAAATAAAAATTACACAACAATTTTTAATCAATACCACCACCACTTTGCCACAGCAACGCGTGGCCGGGCACAGCTAGTAATAAAATATAATAGTACTTCTACCTTCCGTCCTGGAGAATGGGTGTTTATTTATTTACTACAGTAGAGTCTCACTTATCCAAGCTAAATGGGCCAGCAGAACGTTGGATAAGCGAATACTTTGGATAATAAGGAGGGATTAAGGAAAAGCCTATTAAACACCAGATTACATTATGATTTTACAAATTAAGCACCAAAACATCATGTTTTACAACAAATTTGACAGAAAAAGCAGTACACAGCAATGTTATGTAGTAATTACTGTATTTACGAATTTAGCACCAATGTTTTGAAAATATTGACTACAAAAACACTGACTACTTAAAAGCCAACTGCGTTGGATAATCCAGAATGTTGGATAAGTGAATGTTGGATAAGTGAGACTCTACTGTATTTATTTACTACATTTATATCCCGCTCTTCTTGCCCCGAAGGGGACTCAGAGCGGCTTACAAATCAAATGTACATACAATATATTATTAGCATAGCACAATATAAGCATTAAATTACTATATTGTACTATATCATTATACGGTAATATTATTAGTAATATTACATTTAATATATAATATATAATTAATATTATTATATTGTATTATTGTTAGTATAATATTGTTTTACATTATAATATTATTATCATTATTGCTATTAATTATTATTATTAATATTCTTTTTAGGAGCCAACCCAGGATTTTATCAAGCATGTTTGTTTTATGTGACTTCATTTGTTTTATGACTTGCTTTATTGTTGATTGATTTGTTTACTGTTGTGTTTTATATTGTCTGTTCTGCCTGGGCTCAGCCCCATGTAAGTCGCCTCGAGTCCCCTTGGGGAGATGAGGCGGGGTATAAAAATAAAATTATTATTATTATTATTTTATGACACAGCAAACAAGATAGATATACTGGATTTCATATCACAAAATCACAAGTCGAACACTTCCCAAGTGTCTAGGACTGTGTGATGTATTTTCGGATGATGTGTGCAGATCCCAGCAGGGTGGCCTTTTGCAGTTGGTAGATCGTAATTTTGTCAATGTCTATTGCAATGATGGGCATCCTTTTGCACTTGGTGTGTCAAAATTCACCAAAAAACCTAGCATGACTTGGGTGGTGTGTCACTTCAAGAAAAAAAACCGTAATTTCACAAAATATATAGTTTAAATAACAAAAATATATAATTGTAATATATAACTGTATTTAATAAATCAAAAATTATTTACTACCATTATTTCCATGTACAACAATCTGTGGTACCTATTGCAGTTTCCACGCTGATTTCTCTCGGTTGTAGTTTCAATGTAATCATGAATAATGAATAATATAATAGTAATAATATAATAATATACTACAATAATAATAGAATTTTATATAAATGTAATGTGCATAATTCCCATGGAGTAAACAACAAAACCACTGGGCCAAATCACACCAAATTTGGCCACAAAAGACATTAGTCATCCAAATTATTTATTTATTTATTACAATATTTATATCCCGCCTTTCTCACCCAACAGGGGACTCAGGGCAGCTTACAATAAAACGCATATATAAAAATTATACAGTGCAATATAATCAATAATATAATCCAATCAATCTGCATGCAGCAGGATGTCAGCAAAAATGGCTAGGCGTGTCAGTGCTGACACGCGTGTCATAGGTTGGCCATCACTGGTCTGTTGTTTCCAAATGCTGGCTGAGATCTTTTGGCACGACACCCAGTGTGCCCATCACCACCAGGACCACCTGCACTGGTTTCTGCCAGAGTCTTTGAAGTTCAATCTTGAGGTCCTGATAGCGGCTGAGTTTTTCCTGTTGTTTTTCGTCAATGCGACTGTCACCTGGGATGGCGACATCAATGATCCAAACGTTTTTCTTTTCCACAACTGTGATGTCTGGTGTGTTGTGTTCCAGAACTTTGTCAGTCTGGATTCGGAAGTCCCACAGTATCTTGGTGTGCTCATTATTATTATATTTTTATTATGTTGGACTGGATGGTCTTTTGGAGTCCCTTCCAACTCTATGATAATAATCATATTAGCAAATAATGAATAATATGGATAACAATAAAATATGATAGTACTTCTATCATCCTGTTTGGCAGAAGAGGGAATGGGCTGAATGGGGTTTTGGAGTCCCTTCCGACTCATAGATCCTGCAAAGGGAGTGGGGCAGAGAGAGGGGGTCATTTGGGGTCACTGGGATGTCTATGTCTCACCTGACCAGGTGTCCCTTTTCTTCAGGTGTGCTGGGCTTGGTGCCCTTGGAGGCCCAGAACGGAGGCAAAAGGGCCGTTTCCCAGCTCTGCTGCCACTCAGGTGAGTAGCCAGTTGAACCTAAACACAGCTAAACATCAATCTAAGAAGACTTTGAAAGCAGACTATTCCAAGCTCTAGGTTGGGATACTTTAGAATAGGCGTGGGCAGGAAGGCTGAAGTTTGCCCATGCCTGCTGTAAAGTCTATATAGTTAATATTCTATTATGTTTAGCATGTACTTGAATCTAAAACCAAGGCCGGATTTTGCAAAACGGCTAGCCTTCTCTCCAAAAGGAAGCGCAGAAATGTCCTTGACTTCCGCTTCTTCCGCCGTTCATTTCCTGAAGCCCTTGTTGTTGCCATTGCTTGCAAAGTTTCGTTGAGCAACAAAGCAAAAACGGCACCGAGTTGCATGGCTGAAAACACACTCCTGCCTAAAGCTGGCTGCACTGCCTTCTCTTGTTCTTTTGCATTTCAAATATGGTTTATTCTTGCCTTTCTTTCAGTCTAAGACACACTTTTTTCTTACTGTATATCCTCGAGTATAAGCCTAGTTTTTCAGCCCTTTTTTTAAGACTGAAAAAGCCCCTCTCGGCTTCTACTCGGGTGAGGGTCCTGGTTGGCTTATATTTGGATCAGCTTATATTCGAGAATATATGGTACATTTATTATTTTTCTCTATTATTATTGGTATTATTACATTATTTTTTCTCTATTATTGTTGCTATTATTACATTTATTTTACTCTATTTTTATTATTATTATTAATACATTTATTATTTTACACTATTATTGCATGTATTATTTTCCTGTATTTATTATTATTATTATTATTACATGTATTATTTTACTCTATTATTATTAAAAGGTTACATAAGCACATTTACACTGAAGAAGATGAGAGTAATGATTTAATCAGAGTTGGACAGTTTTATCTTAAATTTGAGCTTTATGTAAATATTCAAAAACATTTAACCTACTGATACTTCAATTAATGTAATTTTATTGGTATCTATTTTTATTTCTGAAATTTACCACTCTCGGCTTATACTGGAGTCAATGTTTTCCCAGTTTTTTGTGGTAAAATTAGGTGCCTCGGCTTATATTCGGGTCGGCTTATACTCGAGTATATACGGTATATAAAAATGGGGCACGTCATAGAAATGTTTCTGCATATTTATTTTTTCCTTGTTATTGGGGTGCTTCTGACAATCTTTAGAATATGGTATTTTACTCTTTTTTTACATTTACATGTATCAAAATATATTCAATATTTTAGTATATTGTAATATTTCAAATATCTATACATCAAATAAATTAATATTTTAATATTTATATAGTAAATATTTTCATATTATATGCTTTTGCCAATCTTACAATCTTAGGGTAGTTTGTTACTCTTTTTAAATACATATGCAATCATAGCAATGGGACACAAGAAACCCTGTCTTTCACTTGCCTGAAAAAAAGACAAGGACGGGGAAGGTTCATTGAACAATAGAACTTAATTTCATGGATTAAGGACATATTTTCCTCCTTTGCTGCATTGGCCACGTTCTGGCCATGAGAATCCATGTGTTTCTCGCTCTCATTTCGCTCAGATGCAGTGACGGATCTGGACTTCTCCCCTTTCGATGAGCAGATCCTGGCCACCGGATCCGCGGATGAAGTGGTGAGGATGGGGCCAGGTGTCCAGTATGGGGCCGAGTGTCTGGTATGGGATTGGTTGTTCCAGTGGGAGTCAGGTGTCTGGTATGGGGCCGGGTGTTTGGTATGAGGCTGGGTGTCCGGTATGGGGTGAAGTGTCCTGTATGGGGTGGAGTGTCCACTATAGGGTGGGGTGTCTGGTATGGGGCCAAGTGTCCAGTATGGGGCCGGGTTTCTGGTATGGGGTGGAATGTCTGCTATAGAGTGGGGTGTCTGGTATGAGGCCGAGTGTTCGGTATGGGGCTGGGTGCCCAGTATGGGGTGGAGTGTCTGGTATGGGGTGGAGTGTCCGCTATAGAATGGGGTGTCTGGTATGGGGCCAAGTGTCCAGTATAGGGTGGAGTGTCCGCTATAGGGTGGGGTGTCTGGTATGGGGCCAAGTGTCCAGTATAGGGTGGAGTGTCCGCTATAGGGTGGGGTGTCTGGTATGGGGCCAAGTGTCCAGTATGGGACCGGGTTTCCGATATGGGGTGAAGTATCCAGTATGGGGTGGAGTGTCCGCTATAAAGTGGGGTGTCTGGTATGGGGCCGAGTGTCCAGTATGGGGCTGGGTGTCCAGTATGGGGTGGAGTGTCTGCTATAGGGTGGGGTGTCTGGTATGGGGCCAAGTGTCCAGTATGGGGCCGGGTGTCCAGTATGGGGTGGAGTGTCCGGTATGAGGTGGTGTGTCTGGTATGGAGCAGAGTGTTCATTATGGGATTGGGTTTCAGTATAGGGTTGAGTGTCCCCCCATGGGAATGATCTAGGCTTCCTCAGGGCAAGCAATGCTTGGAGAAGCCAGTCTTCCTCAGCCTGCAGCTTCCAGAGTTTCCCATTCGCAGTGGGACCCCCCCCCCCCCAAAATAGGGCCAGGGTCTTCTTGGCTGATGGCCCTTTCTTTTCCTTTCCTTCCTCCCGCAGATCAAGGTCTGGCGCCTGCAGGACGGGGACGGGGACCCCTCCTCCTCCTCCTGCCATGTGGCCCTGGGGGCAAAAGAGGGCCCGGTGGGGGCGGTGCTCTTCCACCCCACGGCGGATGGGACCCTGTCCAGCGCGGCCAGGAAAACAGTCAAGGTCTGGAACGTGGAGCGGCAGCAGGCACTGACCGGTAGGACCCCCACTCTTTTTGCCCATTTGGGGCCACAGTCAGGGTGGGAGACCCCCTGGTTGGCTCTCTCCGTGCCCCCCCCCCCTTGAACCCTGGAGCCCAGAACTGGACGAAGGGAGGCCTTGGACCCTGACCATTCCAGGCAAGAGTCTGATTTAAAAACAGAAATGTTTTATTCAGAGCACAGAACATGTTATTTTATTTTATTATTTTTTTCTACAGAAAAGAAGGAAAGGATAAAGGAGCATTCAAGAGAATGCTTACTGAAGAGTGGCCATAAGAAAAATAGTTTTATTTCAAAAGTTTTATATCCTGCCTATTCTCCAGCAAGATTTGATTAATATCAAAGACTTTAAAATTGAAGCATTCCTCTATAAAACAGTATCCCTCCGTGAAGCAGTAATAATGTCACACAACACAGTTTGATGTTGTGTTTTTAATTTATTTGATAACCATCTGCCTGGTTTATTTGCATGTTGAAAACATTTCTGTTTACTAAATTTCAATATTTTGTCCATTTGTTCCACCAAAATCATCGATGCTTGGATCCTTAATAGTTTTAGTTCTTCAGCTAGTTTTTTAAAAATCTTTTGGTTGTTTATTATATTCAAGTTCCTTTTCTTTACTTTCCAATCGAATTTTGTGCAATTCGGTTTGTTTCTTTTTCTTTTCTATTACGTTGAGTTGTATTAATTTATCCCTCATATAGGCTTTTGCCATATCCCAAATTGTATATGGTAACATATATTGTTGTATTTAACTGTAAAAATTCTAGAAGGTCTTCTTTACATTTTTTTAGGATTTCTTCTTTCTTGAGTCAATTATCATTGAGCCTCCATGTCCATTGTCTGGCTTGCCGTTTTAGTTGCATCGAGATGGGGGCATGGTCTGAAATCAATCTTGGATGAATATCAGAACTTAATAACTTTGTAGTAAGGCTTTTTGTGGCCCAGATCATGTCAATTCTTGAGAGCGAATTGTGTCTGTCTGATCGAAATGTAAAATCAAAGCATGTTATTTACTCACTGCTTAGCCTTCAGACCTTTTATGTTACAATTCCATTGGCTCTCAGAACCCCTCTCCTACTCCCTTCAGGGTCTTTTTATCTAATGATGGGAACACTCTGTAACACAAGTTTTGTTCTTGGGTTATAAATGTCATTCTTTCCTAAATGGTTCTATCATAAAAACATGGGAAACGTTTGTTAAACTGCAACAATTTGGTTTCAGCGGGAGGGACAGCACATTTTGCTTTCGTTTTTCAATGAATATCTTTTCATAGAGTCTTAACTTATTCAATGACAAAAACAAAGTTTCTGGAGTAGAACAACAACTTAAATAAGGACCACGCAATTAAATAGGAAAATAGCAGCCAGACCTGGCCCTGGTTGGTGTCGCTGGCCCCCTCCTTGGAGACTGACTCTCCTGCCTTCCTTCCTTCCTTCCTTCCTTCCTTCCTTCCTTCCTTCCTTCCTTCCTTCCTTCCTTCCTTCCTTCCTTCCTTCCTTCCTTCCAGAGCTGGAGCCCCACGAAGACCAGGTCCAAAGCCTAGGATGGAGGCCAGACGGATCCCTTTTGGGCACTTCATGCAAGGTAAGCAAAGCCCGCCTTGGATGCCGGCGAATTCCAAGCCTAGGAGATCTGTTCTGGGTCTTAGGGAGCATCCACACTGTAGAGTTAACGCAGTTTGACACCACTTTCAGTACCATGTCTCTATACTATTGAGGTGTATTTATACACGGTCTTTAGCTTTCGCTGCCAAACAGGGCTGGGGCCTTGCCAAACTACAACTCCCAGGATACCATACCAGTTGAACTGGCGTCAAAGTGGATTAATTCTACAATGTAGATGCACTCATAGAAAGGAGGGGATTTGTGTATACCTTTGTATGTATGTTTACGTATGAGTGGGGTTCATTCCTTTTATTTAATATACATTAGAGTCTCACTTATCGAACGTAAACAGGCCGGCAGAACGTTGGATAAGCGAATATGTTGGATAATAAGGAGAGATTAAGGAAAAGCCTATTAAACATCAAATTAAGTTATGATTTTACAAATTAAGCACCAAAACATCATGTTAGACAACAAATTTGACAGAAAAAGTAGTTCAATAGGTAGTAATGCTATGTAGTAATTACTGTATTTACGAATTTAGCACCAAAATATCATGATATATTGAAAACATTGACTACAAAAATGTGTTGGATAATCCAGAACGTTGGATAAGCGAGTCTTGGATAAGTGAGACTCTACTGTATTATATATATATATATTATATTGTATTGTATTCTATCACATATAAATTTATATTGTATTGTATTATATCATATATACTGTATATACTCGAGTATAAGCCTAGTTTTTCAGCCCTTTTTTTAAGACTGAAAAAGCCCCCCTTGGCTTATACTCGGGTGAGGGTCCTGGTTGGCTTGTATTTGGGTCAGCTTATACTCAAGGTCAAAAATATATGGTACATTTATTATTTTTCTCTATTATTAATGGTATTATTACATTTATTATTGTTCTCTATTATTGTTGCTACTATTACATTTATTTTACTCTATTCTTATTATTCTTATTAATACATTTATTATTTCACTCTGATCTTATTATTATTGCATTTATTATTTTACTCTATTATTACATGTATTATTTTTCTGTATTTTTATTATTATTACATGTATTACTTTACTCTATTATTATTAAAAGGATACATAAGCACATTTGCATTGAAGAAGATGAGAAGAATGATTTGATCAGAGTTGGACAGTCTTATCTTAAATTAGAGCTTTATGTAAATTTTCAAAAACATTTAACCTACTGATGCCTCAATTAATGTAATTTTATTGGTACAGTATAGTCTCACTTATTCAAGCCTCACTTATCCAAGCCTCTGGATTATCCAAGCCATTTTTGTAGTCAATGTTTTCAATACATCATGATATTTTGGTGCTAAATTCGTAAATACAGTAATTACAACATAACATTACTGCATATTGAACTACTTTTTCTGTCAAATTTGTTGTATAGCATGATGTTTTGGTGCTTAATTTGTAAAATCATAACCCAATTTGATGTTTAATAGGCTTTTCCTTAATCCCTCCTTATTATCCAAGATATTCGCTTATCCAAGCTTCTGCCGGCCCATTTAGCTTGGTTAAGTGAGACTCTACTGTATCTATTTTTATTTCTGAAAATTTCCACCCTCGGCTTATACTTGAGTCAGTGTTTTCCCAGTTTTTTGTGGCAAAATTAGGTGCCTTGGCTTATATTCGGCTCGGCTTTTACTCGGGTATTTACGGTATATTGTATTGTATTTATAGATTTGCCTTTTCTTTTCTCCAGAACAGAAGCTCAAGATCTCCAGGGATAAAATGCATATAACAAAATAGAGACAGACCTATTAATTAAGATTAATTAACGCCACAGACAGCAATAAAGTAGGGGAGGCCAGACTTGCTTCCATTGGTATCCCCATTATTTCCCCATTACTTATTTCATTTCCTCTTTCTATCCCACCAAGCAAGAAGGAAAGGTCCAAATATCTACATATTGTGATTTTTGGCAACACAAAGACCATTTTTTCTGCAATGTACCCCACAAATGTGTGAAGATGGTGCAATGCCGCATATGGACACCAGATGGCGGTGTGCGCATGTCCAATTGGGGACCTTGAGCCCTTTTGCATGCTAGAAATGTAACTTTCCCAAGCTGTCCAGGGTTGAGACTTTCTTGCATTGTGCTGTGTGTGTGAACTGGACAATACAATCATATTCTTCCTGTGTATGAATCGGATGCCTCTGAACTTCTTTTCCCACCTCTCTCTTTTAGGATAAAAAGCTGAGGATCTTTGACCCCCGGACCAAACCGACTCCTTGCCAGGTATTTGGCTTCTTCAGATTTTGCAAAATCCCAGTTATTTTGCACCATCACTTTGCATACAAACAGAGGAGCTTCTGTGTTTTGTCAAGGCTTTCATGGCTGGAATCACAGGAAAAGCACCCTCAAAGCCCTCCTGCTTATTATTATTGTTATTATTATTGATAAGAATAGTATTAGAAGCATAACACCCTAGAGTTGACCCTATCCAGCCATGAAGGCACAATCAAAGCTCTCCTGACAGATGACCATCCAGCCTATGCTTATTGTTATTATTATTATTATTAAAAATAATAGTATTAGAAGCATAACACCCTAGAGTTGACCCTATCCAGCCATGAAGGCACAATCAAAGCTCTCCTGACAGATGACCATCCAGCCTATGCTTATTGTTGTTATTATTATTATTAAAAATAATAGTATTAGAAGCATAACATCCTAGAGTTGGACCCTATCCATCCATGAAGGAAGGCACCATCAAAGCTCTCCTGACAGATGACCATCCAGCCTATGCTTATTGTTATTGCTATTATTATTGAAAATAATAGTATTAGAAGCATAACATTGTAGAGTTGGATCCCATCCAGCCATAAAGGAAGGCACCATCAAAGCTTTCCTGATAGATGACCATCCAGCTTATGCTTATTGTTATTATTATTATTATTATTATTGATAATAATAGTATTAGAAGCATAGCACCCTAGAGTTGGACCCTATACAGCCATGAAGGCACCATCAAAGCTCTCCTGACAGATGACCATCCAGCCTATGCTTATTGTTATTATTATTATTATTGAAAATAATAGTATTAGAAGCATAGCACCCTAGAGTTGACCCTATCCAGCCATGAAGGCACCATCAAAGCTCTCCTGACAGATGACCATCCAGCCTATGTTTATTATTATTATTATTATTATTATTATTATTATTATTATTGAAAATAATAGTATTAGAAGCATAACATCCTAGAGTTGGACCCTATCCAGCCATGAAGGAAGGCACAATCAAAGCTCTCCTGACAGATGACCATTCAGCCTATGCTTATTGTTATTATTATTATTATTGAAAATAATAGTATTAGAAGCATAACATCCTAGAATTGGACCCTATCCAGCCATCTCCTGACAGATGACCATCCAGCTTATGCTTATTGTTATTATTATTATTGAAAATAATAGTATTAGAAGCATAGCACCCTAGAGTTGACCCTATCCAGCCATGAAGGCACCATCAAACTCTCCTGACAGATGACCATCCAGCCTATGTTTATTATTATTATTATTATTATTATTATTATTATTGAAAATAATAGTATTAGAAGCATAACATCCTAGAGTTGGACCCTATCCAGCCATGAAGGAAGGCACAATCAAAGCTCTCCTGACAGATGACCATTCAGCCTATGCTTATTGTTATTATTATTATTATTGAAAATAATAGTATTAGAAGCATAACATCCTAGAATTGGACCCTATCCAGCCATCTCCTGACAGATGACCATCCAGCTTATGCTTATTGTTATTATTATTATTGAAAATAATAGTATTAGAAGCATAGCACCCTAGAGTTGACCCTATCCAGCCATGAAGGCACCATCAAAGCTCTCCTGACAGATGACAATTCAGCCTATGCTTATTGTTATTATTATTATTGAAAATAATAGTATTAGAAGCATAACATCCTAGAATTGGACCCTATCGAGCCATGACGGAAGGCACAATCAAAGCTCTCCTGAGAGATGACCATCCAGCCTATGCTTATTGTTGTTATTATTATTATTATTGAAAATAATAGTATTAGAAGCATAGCACCCTAGAGTTGACCCTATCCAGCCATGAAGGCACCATCAAAGCTCTCCTGATAGATGACCATCCAGCCTATGCTTATTATTATTATTATTATTGAAAATAATAATATTAGAAGCATAGCACCCTAGAGTTGACCCTATCCAGCCATGAAGGCACCATCAAAGCTCTCCTGACAGATGACCATCCAGCCAATGCTTATTGTTATTATTATTATTAT
Source organism: Anolis carolinensis (assembly GCF_035594765.1). Taxonomy (NCBI): domain Eukaryota; kingdom Metazoa; phylum Chordata; class Lepidosauria; order Squamata; family Anolidae; genus Anolis; species Anolis carolinensis. Next base: position 7,877,085 of record NW_026943824.1, read on the forward strand.
TGAAAATAATAGTATTAGAAGCATAACATCCTAGAGTTGGACCCTATCCAGCCATGAAGGAAGGCACAATCAAAGTTCTCCTGACAGATGACCATCCAGCCTATGCTTAATGTTGTTGTTATTATTATTATTATTATTGAAAATAATAGTATTAGAAGCATAGCACCCTAGAGTTGACCCTATCCAGCCATGAAGGCACCATCAAAGCTCTCCTGACAGATGACCATTCAGCCTATGCTTATTGTTATTATTATTATTGAAAATAATAGTATTAGAAGCATAACATCCTAGAATTGGACCCTATCCAGCCATGACAGAAGGCACGATCAAAGCTCTCCTGACAGATGACCATCCAGCTTATGCTTATTGTTATTATTATTATTGAAAATAATAGTATTAGAAGCATAACATCCTACAGTTGACCCTATCCAGCCATGAAGGCACCATCAAAGCTCTCCTGACAGATGACCATCCAGCCTATGTTTATTATTATTATTATTATTATTATTAGTGAAAATTATAGTATTAGAAGCATAGCACCCTAGAGTTGACCCTATACAGCCATGAAGGCACCATCAAAGCTCTCCTGACAGATGACCATCCAGCCTATGCTTATTGTTGTTGTTGTTATTATTATTATTATTATTATTGAACATAATAGTATTAGAAGCATAACATCCTAAAGTTGGACCCTATCCGGCCATGAAGGAAGGCACAATCAAAGCTCTCCTGACAGATAACCATCCAGCCTAAGCTTATTGTTATTATTATTATTATTGAAAATAATAGTGTTAGAAGCATAACACCCTAGAGTTGGACCCTATCCAGCCATGAAAGAAGGCCCAATCAAAGCTCTCTTGACAGATGACCATCCAGCCTATGCTTATTGTTATTATTATTATTGAAAATAATAGTATTAGAAGCATAACATTGTAGAGTTGGACCCCATCCAGCCATGAAGGAAGGCACCATCAAAGCTCTCCTGACACATGACCACCCTGCCTTTGCTCATTGTCATGATTGTCATTATTATTGTAGTTAATAATACAGTAGAGTCTCACTTATCCAAGACTCTCTTATCCAAGGTTCTGGATAATCCAAGGCATTTTTGTAGTCAATGTTTTCAATATATCATATTTTGGTGCTAAATTCGTAAATACAGTAATTACAACATAACATTACTGCATATTGAACTACTTTGTCTGTCAAATTTGTTGTATAACATGATGTTTTGGTGCTTAATTTGTAAAATCATAACCTAGGCTTTTCCTTAATCCCTCCTTATTATCTAAGATATTTGTTTATCCAAGGTTCTGCCGGCCCGTTTATGTTGGATAAGTGAGACTCTACTGTAATAATAATAATAATAGAACCATAGAATCCTAGAGTTGGGCCCCATCCTGTCCAACCCCCTTCTGCCATAAATGAAGACACCGCTCAATCCCTCCCGATAGATAGCCATCCAGCCTCCAATGAAGGAGCCTCCGCCAAGATCTGAGGCAGAGAGTTTCACTGGTGAACAGCTCTTCTGACCTTCCTAACAATGAGGTGAAATCACTTCTCCTACCATTCGAATGCATTGCTTGCCGGTGTCCCACGAATCCCACCCTCCCCATGGGCTCCAAGGGACGTTCCCAAGGAGGCCGTGGGAAGCGGAGGCGGAGGCAGCACAGGGGGCTTGGCTTGGCTTGGCTTGCCTTTTCGGAGGGCTATTTTTAGCCCTGCTTCCCTGGGTCCCAGGCTTCAGGGGGGAAGCACATGGCTCCCCATTTCTGGCTGCTCTCCTCTCCCAGGATCCAGCATTTGGGATCAGGCGCAGTGACAGAGGAAGCTCCCCATCTGCAAAGGCCTCTCCATCCCACCCTTTTCTCTCCCTTCCTCCCTTTTCCAGGCTTGGCTTTTGAGGGCTGCCTTTTCCCCTTAGCAATTTCCCCCCTTCATGCTGACCCATGGTATTTGGCTGCCTGAGTCAAAGGGCGAAATCATGCCATTCCCTTCATTCTCTGGATGCACAAATTGCCTGGAAGGGCATCTGATCCAATGCTCTTGGTGGACTATAACTCCCTGCATTGGGGGATTCTGGGAGGCATAGTCCCCCAAACAGACCCCTTTCTCTACTCCAGTGATTCCCAAAGTGGGCACTACCGCCCCCTGGTGGGCGCTGGAGCGATCCAGGGGGGCGGTGATGGCACCTATTAGGACACACAGGGGGCGGAGCTAGAGGAGTGGGCGTGACTTCTTCCCAAGAGCCCGAGACAGGGCTGAGAATCTCCTATACCTCTTCTGAGGCTCTTGTTGGGACACAGAGGGCGGAGCTAGGGAATGAGGCGGGGCCTCTTTCCAAGAGCCTGCAACAGGGCTGAGCCTCTATACTTCTCCTGAGAGGCCTTTTAGGACTAAAGGGCGGGTCTAGATGTGGGGGCGGGGCCTCCTTCCAAGAGCCCAAGACAGGGCTGAGCCTCTATACTTCTCCTGAGAGGCCTTTTAGGACTAAACGGTGGGGCTAGGGGTGGGGGCGGGGTCTCCCTCCAAGAGCCTGCGACAGGGCTGAGCCTCTATACTTCTCCTGAGAGGCCTTTTAGGACTAAAGGGTGGGGCTAGGGGTGGGGGCGGGGCCTCCTTCCAAGAGCCCAAGACAGGGCTGAGCCTCTATACTTCTCCTAAGAGGCCTTTTAGGACTAAACGGTGGGGCTAGGGGTGGGGGCGGGGCCTCTTCCCAAGAGCATGAGACAGGGCTGAGCCTCTATACTTCTCCTAAGAGGCCTTTTACGACTAAACGGTGGGGCTAGAGGTGGGGGCGGGGCCTCTTCCCAAGAGCATGAGACAGGGCTGAGCCTCTATACTTCTCCTAAGAGGCCTTTTAGGACTAAACGGTGGGGCTAGGGGTGGGGGCGGGGCCTCTTCCCAAGAGCATGAGACAGGGCTGAGCCTCTATACTCCTCCTAAGAGGCCTTTTAGGACTAAACAGTGGGGCTAGAGGTGGGGGCAGGGCCTCTTCCCAAGAGCATGAGACAGGGCTGAGCCTCTATATTTCTCCTGAGAGGCCTTTTAGGACTAAACGGTGGGGCTAGAGGTGGGGGCGGGGCCTCTTCCCAAGAGCATGAGACAGGGCTGAGCCTCTATACTTCTCCTAAGAGGCCTTTTAGGACTAAACGGTGGGGCTAGAGGTGGGGGCGGGGTCTCTTCCCAAGAGCATGAGACAGGGCTGAGCCTCTATACTTCTCCTAAGAGGCCTTTTAGGACCAAACGGTGGGGCTAGAGGTGGGGGCGGGGCCTCTTCCCAAGAGCATGAGACAGGGCTGAGCCTCTATACTTCTCCTAAGAGGCCTTTTAGGACTAAACGGTGGGGCTAGAGGTGGGGGCGGGGCCTCTTCCCAAGAGCATGAGACAGGGCTGAGCCTCTATACTTCTCCTAAGAGGCCTTTTAGGATTAAACGGTGGGGCTAGAGGTGGGGTCGGGGCCTCTTCCCAAGAGCATGAGACAGGGCTGAGCCTCTATACTTCTCCTGAGAGGCCTTTTAGGACTAAACGGTGGGGCTAGAGGTGGGGGCGGGGCCTCTTCCCAAGAGCCCAAGACAGGGCTGAGCCTCTATACTTCTCCTGAGAGGCCTTTTAGGACTAAAGGGTGGGGCTAGGGGTGGGGGCGGGGCCTCTTTCCAAGAGCACGAGACAGGGCTGAGCCTCTATACTTCTCCTGAGAGGCCTTTTAGGACTAAAGGGTGGGGCTAGGGGTGGGGGCGGGGCCTCTTCCCAAGAGCACGAGACAGAGCTGAGCCTCTATACTTCTCCTGAGAGGCCTTTTAGGACTAAAGGGTGGGGCTAGGGGTGGGGGCGGGGCCTCTTTCCAAGAGCACGAGACAGGGCTGAGCCTCTATACTTCTCCTGAGAGGCCTTTTAGGACTAAAGGGTGGGGCTAGGGGTGGGGGCGGGGCCTCTTTCCAAGAGCACGAGACAGGACTGAGCCTCTATACTTCTCCTGAGAGGCCTTTTAGGACTAAACGGTGGGGCTAGGGGTGGGGGCGGGGCCTCTTCCCAAGAGCACGAGACAGGGCTGAGCCTCTATACCTCTCCTGAGAGGCCTTTTAGGACTAAACGGTGGGGCTAGGGGTGGGGGCGGGGCCTCTTCCCAAGAGCACGAGACAGGGCTGAGCCTCTATACCTCTCCTGAGAGGCCTTTTAGGACTAAACGGTGGGGCTAGGGGTGGGGGCGGGGCCTCTTCCCAAGAGCCCGAGACAGGGCTGAGCCTCTATACTTCTCCTGAGAGGCCTTTTAGGACTAAAGGGTGGGGCTAGGGGTGGGGGCGGGGCCTCTTTCCAAGAGCACGAGACAGGGCTGAGCCTCTATACTTCTCCTGAGAGGCCTTTTAGGACTAAACAGTGGGGCTAGGGGTGGGGGCGGGGCCTCTTCCCAAGAGCCCGAGACAGGGCTGAGCCTCTATACTTCTCCTGAGAGGCCTTTTAGGACTAAACGGTGGGGCTAGGGGTGGGGGCGGGGCCTCTTCCCAAGACCCCGAGACAGGGCTGAGCCTCTATACTTCTCCTGAGAGGCCTTTTAGGACTAAACGGTGGGGCTAGGGGTGGGGGCGGGGCCTCTTCCCAAGAGCCCGAGACAGGGCTGAGCCTCTATACTTCTCCTGAGAGGCCTTTTAGGACTAAAGGGTGGGGCTAGGGGTGGGGGCGGGGCCTCTTCCCAAGAGCCCGAGACAGGGCTGAGCCTCTATACTTCTCCTGAGAGGCCTTTTAGGACTAAAGGGTGGGGCTAGGGATGGGGGCGGGGCCTCTTTCCAAGAGTACGAGACAGGGCTGAGCCTCTATACTTCTCCTGAGAGGCCTTTTAGGACTAAACGGTGGGGCTAGGGGTGGGGGCGGGGCCTCTTTCCAAGAGCCCAAGACAGGGCTGAGCCTCTATACCTCTCCTGAGAGGCCTTTTAGGACTAAAGGGTGGGGCTAGAGGTGGGGGCGGGCCTCTTCTGAAGAGCGTGAGACAGGACTGAGCCTTTATACCTCCCCTGTGAGGCCTTTTAGGACTAAAGGGCGGGGCTAGGGGTGGGGGCGGGGCCTCTTCTGAAGAGCGTGAGACAGGACTGAGCCTTTATACCTCCCCTGTGAGGCCTTTTAGGACTAAAGGGTGGGGCTAGAGGTGGGGGCGGGGCCTCTTCTGAAGAGCGTGAGACAGGACTGAGCCTTTATACCTCCCCTGTGAGGCCTTTTAGGACTAAAGGGCGGGGCTAGGGGTGGGGGCGGGGCCTCTTCCCAAGAGCGCGAGACAGGGCTGAGCCTCTGTATACCTCCCCTGAGGCGTTTGTTAGAACACGGGGGTGGGGTATAGAGGTTCAGCCCCGTCAGGCACTTGGGAAGAGGCCCCGCCCCCTCCTCTAGCCCCGCCTCCTGTGTCCTGGACAGAGATAGAAGCTCAGCCCTACCTCAGAGCTCATAACTCCGTCCATCCCAGTCCTGGCCGCCCATTTGTGGCCCCACCCACCTCCCCCTTGCAGCCCTGCATCTTGGACTACGGGAGAGGCTTAGCCCCACCCTCTTGAGCAGGAGCCACACCCCCTCTAAGCCACGCCCCCCTTTCCAGGGGGCAATGAGTAATATTTTTTGTGGAAAGGGGGCAGCAGGCCAAATAAGTTTGGGAACCACGGCTCTACTCAAACATGCCCCTTGTTCTTGTGTGCCTTTGGGTCTTGTACGATTCCAGGGCCCCAGTGGGGTAAAACAGCTTTTCCTCGTCCTGTTCTCAGGCCCCAGAAATAGACTTGTCGGGGTTTCTTTACCATTCCACAAACAAGAGTTGAGATAGGTTCGAAACCAGTAAGCTGCCCTACTTGCTTCTGTTGTTGTTGTTGTTACTATTATTGTTATTATTCCAGGTCCTAACATGCATCTCCATCATCAGCATCATTGTTGTTTTTTAAGGCCTTTTGGGAGAGAGAAAAACAACTGCATTCAGCAATACTTTTGACTCCTTAGTGGCACTTTGGGGATTAATAATAATAATAATAATAACAACAACAACAACAACAACAACAATGATTTTGTGATACGAAATCCAGCATATCTTGTTTACTGTGTCGTATCATGTCATTGTGTCAATATTATTGTTATTATTATTGTTATTATTAATAATAATAATAATAATAGTGATTTTGTGATCCAGCATATTTATCTTGTTTGCTGTGTCATATCATGTCATTGTGTCAATAATAATAATAATAGTGATTTTGTGATACGAAATCCAGCATATCTATCTTGTTTGCTGTGTCATACTATGTCGTTGTGTCAATAATAATAATAGTGATTTTGTGATACGAAATCCAGTATATCTATCTTGTTTGCTGTGTCGTATCATGTCGTCGTGTCAATAATAATAATAATAATAATAATAGTGATTTTGTGATACGAAATCCAGCATATCTATCTTGTTTGCTGTGTCGTACCATGTTGTTGTTTCAATAACAATAATAATACATTAATAATAATAATAATAATAATGATTTTGTGATACGAAATCCAGCATATCTATCTTGTTTGCTGTGTCATACCATGTCATTGTGTCAGTAATAATAATAATAATAATAGTGATTTTGTGATACGAAATCCAGCATATCTATCTTGTTTGCTGTGTCATACCATGTCATTGTATCAATAATAATAATAATAATAATAATAATAATAATAATAATGATTTTGTGATACGAAATCCAGCATATCTATCTTGTTTGCTGTGTCATACCATGTCGTTGTGTCAGTAATAATAATAATAATAATAATAATGATTTTGTGATACGAAATCCAGCATATCTATCTTGTTTGCTGTGTCATACCATGTCATTGTATCAATAATAATAATAATAATAATAATAATAATAATAATAATAATAATAATGGTATTGGCCCACAAAGGCAGCATAGCCATAAATGGACCTATTTGGGGGGGGGGGGTCGCTTTCAAAATGTAGGGGGACCTGACCAGTGCTGGACCTTCTTTTTCTCTCTCTTTCTTGCCCCGTAGAGTGTCCTGGGCCATGACAACGCCAAGGATTCCCGGTTGGTCTGGGTTAACGCCGAAGGAGGCCTCCTTTCTGTTGGGTTCAACCAGGTAAGAGACCCCTGGATTTTACCTGGCATATAGATATATTTATTTATTTATTACATTTATATCCTGTTCTTCTCACCCCGAAGGGGACTCAGAGCAGCTTACAAATCAAATGAAAATACAATATATTATTAGCATAGCACAATATAAGCATTAAATTAAATTAAATTGGGCTCGGGCTGTGGCGCAGGCTGGAGAGCAGCTGCAATCAATCACTGCAATGAATCACTTTGACCAGGAGGTCATGGGTTCGAGGCCCGCTCGAAGCCTATGTTTGTTTGTCTTTGTTCTATGTTAAAAGGCATTGAATGTTTGCCTATATGTGTAATGTGATCCGCCCTGAGTCCCTTTCGGGGTGAGAAGGGCGGAATATAAATGCTGTAAATAAATAAATAAATAAATTACTATATTGTACTATATCATTATATGGTAATATTATTAGTAGTATTACATTTAATATATAAAATATATTCAATCAATATTATTATATTGTATTATTATTAGTATAATATTGTATTACATTATAATATTATTATCAATATTATATGTGTATATAATCTATATATATATAAAAGGGTAATGAAATTTCAATGTAGGACAAAACAACAAAACTACACATCCCAGAAACACTAAACTTGACAGCACAACCCCTCATCCATGCCTCTACGTTCATACAACAAAAAGAAAAGAAAAATAAAGTCCTAATTAGAGGGAGAGGAATAATTGTTTTTATCCAATTGCTGCCAGTTAAAAGGCTAAGCTCCGCCCACTTGGTCTCCTAGCAACCCACTCAGTACAGGGGAAGGCAGAGTTAGGCCTCAGGCCTCTTCCACACTGCCTATAAAATACAGATTATCAGATTTGAACCGTTGGGGAGATGGTGGCGGGGTATAAATAAAGTTTTTATTATTATTATTATTATTATTATTATTATTATTATTATTATTATTATATGACAGTGTAGACTCAAGGCCCTTCCACACAGCTATATAACCCATTTATAATCTTATATTATCTGCTTTGAACTGGATTATCTTGACTCCACACTGCCATATAATCCACTTCAGTGTGCAGTCGGACACAACTGGACTTAATGTCAGGAGAAAACCTTTACCCTTGACCTTAACTACCACCAATTCCTCAATACTTTATTTCCCATACCACCAGACTTCGCTACAGCAACGCGTGACCGGGCACAGCTAGTATATTATATATTTATAAATTATTATAAATTATATATATATATTTATAAATTATTATAAATTATATATATAAATTTTATATATTTATCATATAGCAGCAAACAGTGAACTCACCATATGACACGAATCTAATGTGCACCATAATTTTAGTGATGTAATTTAGCCAAAAAAAGGTGAGCATTAGATTTGAATACTCAGGGTATATATATGAAAACCCTCGTGTAAACATCAATGCTGAGCAAAGGGTGCCAATCCGTGCCTCTCCTTTTGCAGGTGAGGGAGCGCGAGGTCCGGCTCTGGGACACCCGGAAATTCGGCAGTTCGCTGGCCTCTGTCACCCTGGACGCCTCCCCCAGGTAGGAACCCCAGGATTTGCCTCTGTTTCCCTTTGTGTTCGGACCGCCTTTGGCTTCCTGAGCCAGAGATGTGGGTTTTGGAGGGCATTGAAAGGTTTTGTATTTGGTCTCTCTGTTCTTGGAGAGTCTTTTGTTTGGCATTTGGATTCTGTTTGGTGACTGTGGTTGCTTTGTGTTTGCATTCTGTCCTTGTTGGGAGCCCTGTTTTGCTCACTGATTTGAGGTTAATTCTCGCCAACCCCAGAGCAAGAAGAGTGCCTTTATGTGATGGGAAACTACAGATCTCGGGAATCCATATGAAATGGCAAAAGCTGTTTGTAAAGATCTTATCATGACTAAGGCTCTTTCAGGCAGGGGAGAATCTTTTTATCTCACCTGCTGCCCCGAATTTGTGAAGATCTTATAACGACTGGCACCAATTTGTAAAGGACTATGAACAACTAACACCAATTTGGAAAGATACAACCGCCAAAGACTCAGGGAGGAGACCTTTTACTTTTTTTTCTTTCTTCTTCTTCACTTTAAAGGGTAGCGTAACTTGGTTTAGAATATATGCGACAGAGGCTTAGATGTTGGAAGAACAATAACAAGTTTATTCAGGCACAGAGCTTAGTGGTTCCAATGTTGTTTCTCACTTGGAGGTATTCTTATTAACAGTTACAATACTAGAATGAGATGAATCAACTCTCTAAAGTATCACTTCTTCCTCTGCCACTTTTAACCCGTTACTTCAATGGATCTCTGTGAGTCCAGCTGGGATTGGTTCCCAAAGTCTGAAACTTGGACTATCCAGTGACCCCTGTGATATACTATCACAGATTCTCTGTTCCTTACCAGGACACAGACTACATTAAATAAGTCACCAAACTTATTTAAAACCGACTCAAAATGAACAATTGAGTCTCCTTGATCCCATCAACCTGGAATCAATCTTCCCTGTGCCTCATCAGAGCACAGACTGACTGACTTTTTAAAACTCTGCACTTCTTCAATTAAACGGCAGTTGGCTCCGCCTACTTCTCCATGGCAACCAGCCTCTGAGTGCTGAGATGCAATAACTGTAATACTTACCTTTTAAAAACATAAACACACAATTAAATATAACATTTGTAAACCAAAATTCGTACTTCGTTACACCGTTAGAATGGGTTTAATGGCTATTAATGGTTTAGCATGGAAACATTTCTGGTCTCTCCAGACAAAGTAGTGAAGGTCCCTTAATTTGTCGCCTGCATTTAAAGAAATACAGGAGGCATCAAGAATTGGGTTCCCAGCAAAGCCCTGAGCAGCAACAAACAGGGCTTTGTGGTCTCTTATCAAGGTTTGAACACATATCTTTTGCCTGGTTGTTTGGGTGACCTTATGTGACTCCTTTAGATTTCTGGTTGCTGATGGTGGTATCTTCCACTTTTGGTCCCCTTCAGTATTGACTTGTATGTATATGTAATAAGTATATACCAGGCATGGGCAAACTTGGGACTTCAACTCCCACCATTCCTAACAGCCTCAGTCCTTTCCTCTTCCCTCTCACCTACAGATTATTATTATTATTAATATTACATTATTATTTAAAGGTATTTGATATTGTTATAATTTAATAACATTTATTATTTCCGTATTTCTTCAATTGTAAGACACGCCCTAATTTCAGTATCATCACCAACAATAAACATACATGAAGATACACTTATGATTCTAAGACACACCCCATTTTTAGAGATGTTTATATGAGGAGAGAAGCACATCTTAGAACGGAAGAAATGCAGGATGCGTATAAGTATTTATTATTTATTTATTTATTTAATACATTTATATCCCGCCCTTCTCACCCCGAAGGGGACTCAGAGCGGCTTACAAATTAAATTTACATACAATATTATATTATTAGCATAGCACAATACTGGCAATAAATTACTATGTTGCACTATAGCAATATATTGTAATATTATTATTAATATTACATGTAATATATAGTATATAATTAATATTATTATATTGTATTATTAGTATTATATTTTATAAGTATGTCTGTATGTGTGTATATCTCTCGGGGGTGTTGTTGACAAACTTTGCTGTGACTTTTGGGGTCCCAGGGGCTGCCTGGCCAGGGAGGGCACCTTCCTCTTCCCTTGTTTTCAAAAGCCCTTCTGCAGTGGATTCCAGGCTTATTTGGGCTTGTTTTGCCCCTGGCCCTTATCTGCGAAGGAATGTGCAAACGGCATATCTGAGTGTGAAGCCGCCTGCCCTGAGCACAGTCCGATAAAGAGAGCCTTTTGGGGGAGGGATGTTGGCTTTCTTTAAAAAAAATAAATTATATCATTATGCAGATAAATTATAACAGTTGCAATTACAAGGTTGCTGTATAACCATGTTCCAGAAGCAATCCAGTGATTCCAGCCATGAAAGCCTTAGACGATACATACTGTATATACTCGAGTATAAACCTAGTTTTTCAGCCCTTTTTTAAGACTGAAAAAGCCCCCCTCGGCTTATACTCGGGTGAGGGTCCTGGTTGGCTTAGATTTGGGTCAGCTTATACTCGAGAGTATATGGGACATTTATTATTTTTCTCTATTATTATTGGTATTACAGTAGAGTCTCACTAATCCAAGCCTCGCTTACCCAAGCCTCTGGATTATCCAAGCCATTTTTGTAGTCAATGTTTCCAATATTTCGTGATATTTTGGTGCTAAATTTGTAAATACAGTAATTACAACATAACATTAATGCGTATTGAACTACTTTTTCTGTCAAATTTGTTGTATAACATGAAGTTTTGGTGATTAATTTGTAAAATCATAACCTAATTTGATGTTTAATAGGCTTTTCCTTGATCAGTCCTTATAATCCAAGATATTCACTTATCCAAGCTTCTGCCGGCCCGTTTAGCTTGGATTAGTGAGACTCTACTGCAGGGATCCCCAAACTAAGGCCCGGGGGCCAGATGCGGCCCTCCGAGGTCATTTACCTGGCCCCCGCCCTCAGTTTTATAATATAATATATTGTATATACATATAATGTTGATAATAATATTTTAATGTAATACAATATAACACTAATAATAATACCATATAATAATATTAATTATATATTCTATATTACATATAATATTACTAATAATATTACAGTTTAGTGGTATAGTTCAATAAAGTAATATATAATGCTAATATAGTGCTATGCTAATAATATAATATATTGTATGTACATATAATTTGTAAGCCACTCTGAGTCCCCTTTGGGGTGAGAAGGGTGTGATACAAATGTAGTAAATAAATGCAGTAAATAAATAAATAATAAATAAGTACATTTTAGACTTAGGCTCGCCCAAAGTCTGAAATGACTTGAAGGCACACAACAACAACAACAACAACAACAACAACAACCCTAATTAACTTGACTATCTCATTGGCCAGAAGCAGGAGCACACTTCCCATTGAAATCGTGATAAATGTATGTTGGTTAAAGTTATTTTTATTTTTAAATATTGTATTGTTCTTTTGTTGTTGTTGTTGTTTTTACACTACAAATAAGACATGTGCAGTGTGCATCGGAATTTGTTTGTTGTTTTTTTTTCAAATGATAATCCGGCCCCTCAACAGTCTGAAGGATTGTGGACCGGCCCTCGGCTTAAAAAGTTTGAGGACCCCTGCTCTACTGTATTACATTTATTATTTTTCTCTATTATTGTTGCTACTATTACATTTATTTTACTTATTTTTATTATTTTTATTATGACACAGCAAACAAGATAGATATGCTGGATTTCGTATCACAAAATCCCAAGTCGAACACTTCCCAAGTGTCTAGGACTGTGTGATGTATTTTCAGATGATGCACACAGATCCCAGCAGGGTGGCCTTTTGCCGTTGGCAGATCATAATTTTGTCAATGTCTATTGTTTCCAAATGCCGGCTGAGATCTTTTGGCACGGCACCCAGTGTGCCCATCACCACCGGGACCACCTGCACTGGTTTCTGCTCTGATCTTATTATTATATTTATTATTTTACTCTATTTATTACTACATGTATTATTTTCCTGGGAGCCCCGTTGGCAAAGTGTGTTAAAGGACTGAGCTGCTGAACTTGCGGACCGAAAGGTGCCAGGTTCAAATCCTGGGAGCGGGGTGAGCTCCTTCTGTTAGCCCCAGCTCCTGCCAACCTAGCAGTTCGAAAACATGCCAATGTGAGTAGATCAATAGGTACCACTGTGGCGGGAAGGTAACAGCGCTCCATGCAGTCATGCCAGCCACATGACCTTGGAGGTGTCTACGGACAACGCCGGCTCTTCGGCTTAGAAATGGAGATGAGCACCAACCCCCAGAGTCAGACATGACTGGACTTAATGTCAGGGGAAACCTTTACCTTACCTATACTCGATAATATATGGTACATTTATTATTTTTCTCTATTATTATTGGTATTATTACATTTATTATTTTTCTCTATTATTGTTGCTACTATTACATTTATTTTACTCTATTATTATTATTATTATTAATACATTTATTTCACTCTGATCTTATTATTATTATATTTATTATTTTACTCTATTTATTACTACATGTATTATTTTCCTGCAATTATTATTATTATTATTATTATTATTATTATTACATGTTTTATTTTACTCTATTATTATTAAAAGGATACATAAGCACATTTACATTGAAGAAGATGAGAATAATGATTTACTCAGAGTTGGACAATCTTATCTTAAATTTGAGCTTTATGTAAATATTCAAAAACTTTTAGCCTACTGATGCTTCAATTAATGTAATTTTATTGGTACAGCAGAGACTCACTTATCCAACATAAACGGGCCAGCAGAACGTTGGATAAGTGAATATGTTGGATAATAAGGAGAGATTAAAGAGAAGCCTATTAAACATCAAATTAGGTTATGATTTTACAAATTAAGCACCAAAACATCATGTTATACAACAGATTTGACAGAAAACGTAGTTCAATATGCAGTAATGCTATGTTGTAATTACTGTATTTACGAATTTAGCACCAAAATATCACGATATATTGAAAACATTGACTACAAAAATGGCTTGGATTATCCAGAGGCTTGGATAAGCGAGGCTTGGATAAGTGAGACTGTACTGTATTATTATATTTATTATTTTACTCTATTTATTACTACATGTATTATTTTCCTGTATTTATTATTATTATTATTATTATTACATGTATTATTTTACTCTATTATTATTAAAAGGATACATAAGCACATTTGCGTTGAAGAAGAGAATAATGATTTGATCAGAGTTGGACAATCTTATCTTAAATTAGAGCTTTATGTAAATATTCAAAAACATTTAACCTTCTGATACTTCAATTAATGTAATTTTATTGGTACAGTAGAGTCTCACTTATCCAACACTCGCTTATCCAACGTTCTGGATTATCCAACGCATTTTTGTAGTCAATGTTTTCAATACATCATGATATTTTGGTGCTAAATTCGTAAATACAGTAATTACTACATAGCATTACTGCATATTGAACTACTTTTTCTGCCAAATTTGTTGTCTAACATGATGTTTGGTGCTTCATTTGTAAAATCATAACCTAATTTGATGTTTAATAGACTTTTCCTTAATCCCTCCTTATTCTCCAACATATTCGTTTATCCAACATTCTGCTGGCCCGTTTATGTTGGATAAGTGAGACTCTACTGTATCTGTTTTTATTTCTGAAATTTACCATTCTCGGCTTATACTGGAGTCAATGTTTTCCCAGTTTTTTGTGGTAAAATTAGGGGCCTCGGCTTATATTCGGGTCGGCTTATACCCGAGTATATACGGTAGTTACAATTACAATGTTTTCCATATATTTGTCCATCCCTATATTCAATCTTATAACATTTCTGTTGATTCCTGCTCTCCTATTGTTTATATGTTTATACTTATCTACTACTTATATACCGGTATATATATCCATTCTTCTCTTCTGCATGATAGGGTAGCAGCTTTGTTGGCTTTGCTGCCATTGCATTAAATTCTGCAGAGGCAGCAATGGGACCGAGCCAAAGCCCCTGCCTAGTTTGCTTTGGGAGGCTTGCTTTGGGAGGGGGCTTTTTGCTGGCAAAACCTCGGCTTTTGCCCTGGAGACGGACATGAGGCCCCCTGACTCTTTTTGGAATTGGAAGGAATTGTGTGGCCACGGAAGCGCCAACCTTGCAGAGATGCCAAGTGTGGACAGAGGGGCCGGAGAGAGGGATATTGCGGGGGGCCCATCCATCCGTTGCCATGTCTGGCCCCCCGCCGTCCGCCTCCTTGACAACTCTGGGAAAAGAGGGAAAGAGCCTTTGGAAGTGGGCACCACTGCTATTTGCATTCAGTCAGTGGGCAGAACGGTGTCCTCCTTCTCCAAAGCAAGCTGTGTTTTCTCTGTGTTTCTTCTCCCGTTTCGGCCTTTGGGCCACGCTCTTGGCATGGCTTGTATTCATCTGCAAAACCTTTTAAAGTCTCGTCCAAATCAGCAAGGCGTTTGCGTCTCCTTTCGTGCTGAGTCTGTGAAATGAATGAAGGCAACAAAGGGCCCCCAGGGTTGGGACTATAGGGCCCCATAGCAAGCAAGTGGAGCGCGGAGGAGTCACTTGGGGGGGAAACGGGCCTTGGGTCCAGGAGCGGGATTTCACAGCCTGGTTCCCAAAGGCAGCGCCGGCCTCCCGTGGGTCTCTTTGCAGAACCAATGGGGCCTTTCGGTGCCCTGTTTTGGGAGGGGGGTCAGCAAAAGTGCTGAAGCAGCACCTGGGCATTTTTTCATGCAAAGGGACACAACTGGGGTCCAACTGGCTTTGTGTGCGAAAGGCGCCAACGTCATGGAGTTGGGTTTTGGACTCAGGTTTGGAAGGGGAATTCTCGCAGGAAGGGAGAAGAAGGGGAAGGATGAGAATGGGATAGTTATGGGGCATTGCTCTCTGCAAGGAACCCCCAAATGGAGAGTGAGGGGGGCCAGAGAGCAGGAAAGAGCTCGGCCTTTTGGGAAACCAGCTTTGAGGGCCTCTGAAAAAAAGGAAAGAAGGAAGGAAGGAGAAGAGAAGAGGAGAAGGGAAAGAGAAGGGAAGTAAAGGGAGGAAAGGAGAAAGGAAACAAGGAAGGAAGGAGGCAGAGCATAAGGAAGGAGGAAGGGAAGGGAGGAAGGAATGAAAGAAGGAAGGAAGGAAGAAAGGGAGGGGAGGAAGGGGAGGGGAGAAAGGAAAGAAGGAAGGGAGGGAGGGAGGGAAGGAAGGAAGGAAGAGGGAAGAAAGGGGAGGGGAGAAAGGAAAGAAAGAAGGAAGGAAGAGAGGGAAGCGAAGAAGGAAGCAGGAAGGGAAGAAAGGAATGAAAAAGAAGGAAAGGATGGAGGGAGGGAGAGGAGGGAAGAAAAGAAAAAGGAAAGAAGGAGAGAAGGAAGGAAAGAAAGAAAGAAAAAGAAAGAAAGAGGGAAGGAAGGAAGGAAGGAAGGAAGGAAGGAAGGAAGGAAGGAAGGAAGGAAGGAAGGAAGGAAGGAAAGAGAGGGGAGAAAGGAATAAAAGAAGGAGGGAAACAAGACAGAAAGGAAGAAAGAAATAGGGAAGGAAGGAAGGAAAGAAGGAAGAGGGAAGGAAGGGGAGGGGAGAAAGGAAAGAGAAGGAAGGAAGAAAGGGAGGAAAGGAAGGAAAGAAAGAAGGAAGAGAGGGAAGGAAAGAAGGAAGCAGGAAGGGAAGAAAGGAATGAAAAAGAAGGAATGGATGGAGGGAGAGGAGGGGAGGAAGGAAAAGAAAAAGGAAAGAAGGAGAGAAGGAAGGAAAGAAAGAAAAAGAAAGAGGGAAGGAAGGAAGGAAGGAAAGAAAGAAAGAGAGGGGAGAAAGGAATAAAAGAAGGAGGGAAAGAAGACAGAAAGGATGAAAGAAATAGGGAAGGAAAGAAGGAAGAGAGAAGGAAGGGGAGAAAGGAAAGAGAAGGAAGGAAGGGAAGGAAGGAAGGAAAGAAAGAAGGAAGAGAGGGAATGAAAGAAGGAAACAGGAAGGGAAGAAAGGAATGGAAAAGAAGGAAAAGATGGAGGGAGGGAGAGGAGGGGAGGAAGGAAAAGAAAAAGGAAAGAAGGAGAGAAGGAAGGAAAGAAAGAAAGAGAAAGAGGGAGGGATGGAAGGAATGAAGGAAAGGAAGGAATGAAAAAGAAGGAAAAGATGGAGGGAGGGAGAGGAGGGGAGGAAGGAAAAGAAAAAGGAAAGAAGGAGAGAAGGAAGGAAGGAAAGAAAGAAAGAGGGAGGGATGGAAGGAAAGAAGGAAGATGGAGGGGAGGAAAGGATGAAAGAAAAAAGGAAGAAAGGCAAGAAGGAGGGAGGGAAGGAGGGAAAGGGAAGGAGAGGAGGGCCCCCTGAACCTAATCCCTGGCCGTGGGGCAAAGGGGTCTCTGCGCACCCAGGGCAGGGTTTCCTGGGCCTGTGTTTCTTATTTGCAGAGAGCGCTGACATGGAAGGCGGCTGGCGAAGGGCAAGAGGGCAGCAGGCCTCTGGAAGGGGATTAAGGGTGGAAATGTGGAGAAGAGGAAGGAGGGAAAGGGGGGGGGGACTGGGGAGAGGAGGGGCCCTGGCTTGCATTGCCCTGCGGGGATAAACACAGGCAAAGAAAGCCCTGCAAAGGGTGCCTTAAAGCACTTGTTCCAGCTTTGTGTGCAGAAGGGCATGGAAGGTTCAGCTCCAAAAGGCAGTCCTGGGCTTTTGCAGACTGGCCTTTGGCTTCCAGAACAGAGGGCTGGGTTTGGCGTTCTACCTTGCAGCCTGGAAACTGCCACGTCCTCTGAAACCTTATAGCTCTCTCAATATATAAACTATAATTTCCCAAAGAAGCCGCACCGTTCTGTTTCTGGCAACTAAGTAGTGGTTTCACCGCTGGCCCAACGTGCGCCCTGCACACTGGAAGGAAACCTTTGAGAACGAAAAAAGGCAACGGAGTCCCTTGCATGTCGCTTTCCAGTTCATTGCTGGTCTATGATGTCATTGTTGTTGTAAATAACTAAGATTATGCCTAATTAGCAATGGTTTTTAGGAGTGCAAGCTAAACACTACTTTTTAAAAAAGACAGAAATACTATTTGGATGCCAGTCATCACTGCCTATAATATAACCCTTTTTAAACTGGGCCAAGCTTTTAAATAGATAACCCTGGCATGGATCTATCTGTCTATCTAAATATCTCTCTATCTGTCTGTCTATCACAGGGGTCCCCAAACTTTTTAAGCAGAGGGCCGGTCCACAATCCTTCAGACTGTTGAGGGGCCGAATTATCATTTGAAAAAAAAATACAAATTCCTATGCATACTGCACATGTCTTATTTGTAGTGCAACAACAACAACCAAAGAACAATACAATATTTAAAAATGAAAACAATTTTAACCAACACAAACCTATTAGGATTTCAATGGAAAGTGTGGGCCTGCTACTGGCCAATGAGATAGTCAAGTGAATTAGGATTTTTGTTGTTGTGTGCCTTCAAGTCATGTCAGACTTTGGCCGAGCCTAAATCTAAAATTAATTATTTATTTACTGCATTTATTTACTACATTTATATCCCACCCTTCTTACCCCGAAGGGGAATCAGAGCAGCTGTATGTACATGCAATCTATATATACAAAAAAGTGATGGAATCCTGGCACCGAGCAAAACAACAAAACTAAACACTCCCAACCTCGAAATTTCACAACACAATCCATCATCCACGCCTCAAGGTTGAAACCACAAAATGTCACGTCATGAACCTCCACAGAGTCTAAAAAAAACCCAAAACCGGGAGCTATTCAGTGCAATTCCAATGGGCCACAGCAACGTATGGCAGGGCACAGCTAGTACATTATATTATTAGCATAGCACAATATTAGCATTATACATTACTATATTGAACTATACCACTATACTGTAATACTCTATGTAATATATAACATATAATTAATATTATTATATGGTATTATTATTAGTATTATATTGTATAACATTATAATATTTTTATCAATATTATATGTATATACAATATATTATATTATTAAAACTGATATAAAAATATTATATTATAAAACTGAGGGCGGGGGCCAGGTAAATGACCTTGGAGGGCCGTATCCGGCCCCCGGGCCTTAGTTTGGGGACCCCTGGTCTATCATCTATCTATCTATTATGGATTGGACTGGATAGCCCTTGTGGTCTCTTCCAACTCTAGGATTCTATCTATCTATCTATCTATCTATCTATCTATCTATCTATCTATCTATCTATCTATCTATCTGTTTACCTATCTTATCTATCTATCTATCTATCTATCTATCTATCTATCTATCTATCTATCTATCTATCTATCTATCTGTTTACCTATCTATTCTATCTATCTATCTATCTATCTATCTATCTATCTATCTCTCCATTTATCTATCTATCTATCTATCTATCTATCTATATCTACCTATCTATTCTATCTGTCTGTCTGTCTGTCTGTCTATCTGTCTATCTGTTTACCTATCTATTCTATCTATCTGTCTGTCTATCTGTCTGTCTGTCTATCTATCTATCTATCTGTTTATCTACCTATCTGTTTACCTATCTATCCTATCTATCTATCTATCTATCTATCTATCTATCTATCTATCTATCTATCTATCTATCTATCTGTTTACCTATCTATTTTATCTGTCTGTCTGTCTATATATCTATAATAATAATAATAATAATAATAATAATAATAATAATAATAATAATAATTTTATTTTTGTACCCTGCCACCATCTCCCCAGAGGAACTCGGGGCGGCTTACAGATATAAAACCAGCATACAGTAATATCAAATACAAAAACACACAAATAAATTTAAAAGGCATTAAAAATCACAATCATTATAAAGCACATGAAAAACACAGCAATAAAAACATAAAATGAACTGGGCAAAGTGCACTGAGTGGAACTTGTAAATCTATCTATCTATCTGTTTACCTACCTATCTATCTTATCTATCTATCTGTCTATTCAACCCTGTAAAAAAGTTATCAGCAAAGGAAAGTCTAAATTCTGGAAGCCAATCTCAACTCCAAAAGCCCAGAACTGCCTTCTTGTCTGCAAGTTCATTGTCAGTTCTGTATGGAAAACTCAAACAAGCCCTTTAACATAGCTTTTCAATGGCTGCATTTGCTTGTAATAATAATAATAATAATAATAATAATAATAATTTTATTTTTATACCCCGCCCCATCTCCCCAAGGGGACTCGGGGCAGCTTACATGGGGCCAAGCCCAGGCAATAAACAATATAAAACTCAACAGTGAAAACAAATCATAAACAGATAAAATCACATATACCAATATACAATAAACATACTTTAATAAAATCCTGAGATGGCTCCTAACCACTGGCAAGCATCATACAAGTTGGAAGGGGTCCCCAGAGGCCATCTAGCCCACCCCCCTGCCAGGCTAAAGCACCCCGAAAGATGGCCTTCTGGTCTCAGTTTCAAGGTTTCTAAGAAAACAGTGCTTTGCTTCAATTGGAGCAGATCTCAATCAGGCTTCCAGGGCTTCATGGTCCTTCCCTCTCAGGTCAAGTCAAACTCTGTGTACCTATAGTCCCATGCAGCCCCCATTAATCCCCTGCTGCAAGCGATTAGCAAGGAGGCCGGGATCATTATTATAATTGCAGATGATGATAAGGATCTCCTGAGTGGCTTTGGCCGAAGCTGGAAATTCCAGTTTGAGCTTGCAACAAAGAGAGGACACTCAGAGGTGAAGGGCTCCCCTGTTGCATACATTGGAGCCCCTCCAAGAAAGGCAAGCCCCCCCCCCCTTTTTGAGACTGTGACCTCGTCTTTGATGGAACCATTTGGACCACGGCTGTGCTCTTTGGCCTCCAACCTGCCTACCTTGCAGGGCAGAGACTCCACTTTTAAGCCATAGCACTGCTCTTATTATTATTATTATTATTATTATTATTATTGACACAACGACGTTGTATGACACAGCAAACAAGATAGATATGCTGGATTTCGTATCACAAAATCACAAGTCGAACACTTCCCAAGTGTCTAGGACTGTGTGATGTATTTTCAGATGATGCGCGCAGATCCCAGTCGGGTGGCCTTTTGCAGTTGGCAGATCGTAATTTTGTCAATGTCTATTGTTTCCAAATGCCGGCTGAGATCTTTTGGCACGGCACCCAATGTGCCGATCACCACCGGGACCACCTGTACTGGTTTCTGCCAGAGTCTTTGAAGTTCAATCTTGAGGTCCTGATAGCGGCTGAGTTTTTCCTGTTGTTTTTCGTCAATGCGACTGTCACCTGGGATGGCAACATCAATGATCCAAACCTTTTTCTTTTCCACAACTGTGATGTCTGGTGTGTTGTGTTCCAGAACTTTGTCAGTCTGGATTCGGAAGTCCCACAGTATCTTTGCGTGCTCATTCTCCAATAGTTTTGCAGGTTTGTGATCCCACCAGTTCTTTACTGCAGGGAGGTGGGACTTGAGGCATAAGTTCCAATGAATCATTTGGGCCACATAGTTGTGCCTCTGTTTGTAGTCTGTCTGTGCGATTTTCTTACAGCAGCTGAGGATATGATCCATGGTTTCGTCGGTTTCCTTGCACCGTCTGCATTTTGGGTCATCAGCTGATTTTTCGATCTTGGCCTGAATTGCCTTTGTTCTGATGTCTTGCTCCTGTGCTGCACGGATCAGGCCTTCTGTCTCCTTCTTCAGGGTCCCATTCGTGAGCCAGAGGCAGGTCTTCTCCGTATCAGATTTTCCTTCAATTTTGTCAAGGAACTTTCCATGCAATGTTTTGTTGTGCCAGCTGTCAGTTCTAGTTTGTAGTGCGATTTTCTTGTACTGGTTTCTTGTCTGCTGTGCTTTGAGGAGTTTCTGATTTTTGACTTCAACCAAAGCATTACTTTTGCTTTACATATTCTGCCAGGGCATGTTCTTCTTCTTTGATTGCTTGTTTTACTTGTAAGAGTCCTCTGCCCCCTGATCTTCTAGGCAGATATAGGGTTTAATAATAATAATAATAATAATAATAATAATAATAATAATAATAATAATAATAATAATAATGGTAAAGGTTCCCCCTGACGTTAAGTCCAGTTGTGACCAACTCTGGGGGTTGGTGCTCATCTCCATTTCTAAGCCGAAGAGCCGGCGTTGTCCGTAGACCCCTCCAAGGTCATGTGGCCGGCATGACTGCATGGACTGCTGTCATTAGAATACTTCTTCCTGTTTTGAAAGCATATGGCACTTTATCACTGCTACTTATTTCCATGATACAGCACTTTATGAAACCTGTCCCCACTGGGTTGCTTTTAATTACTCTGATTTTATCTGCTTGGATTTTAATGTATTTGTCCATTATTTTATTTTGTGTATTGTTGGAATGTTTGAAGTTTATGTTAAATATGTTGTTGTTGTTCGGGCTTGTCCCTGTTGTGAGCCGCCCCGAGTCCCTTCGGGGAGATGAGGCGGGATATAAAAATAAAGTTTATTATTATTATTATTACCTTCCTGCCGGAGCGGTACCTATTGATCTACTCACATTGGCATGTTTTCGAACTGCTAGGTTGGCAGGAGCTGGAGCTCATGCCTCTCCCGGGGTTTGAACCTGGGACCTTTCGGTCTTCAGCTCAGTGCTTTAATGCACTTCGCCACCGGGGCTCCAATAATAATAACAATAATAATAATAATAATAATAATAATAATTAATATGTCGCCTTTGAGCCGTGCTAAAAACAATGCCGTACGATAAACAAACCCTGTTCGTTGCCTCTCCGTTTTGCAAAAGCAGGGATGTTTCCTCATCGTTTCTTTGTTTCCTCCACGTTCGCACAGAAACAATAATTGAAACCACTCTCGGTTCTGTAAGCAGGATTTATTAGGGCTTTTTTGTGCATTTTCCAAGGGCTTTTCAGACTTTAGTGGAGGGGAAAGATAACTTGGACAGATCTCTGCTTCTTGCCCAGAGAAGAGTGTGTGTTTTTGCAAGGCTTCCTGGGATTTAATGCACAAATGTGTAGGGATCCTTAAAGAGGTTCTGAGTGCTGCTTTTTCTTTTGGCGGAGATCCCTGGCGAGGCCTTCCTTGGCCTTGCTCCGTTTGCCAGTATTTTGGGGAACGAAGGGGGTTTTGTGGGGAGTTTCCTGCCCTCCTTCCCAGCCCTGACTCAGCTGCCGCAGACTGTTTTGCTCTTTCTTTCTTTCTTTCGAAGGCCTCTCCCTTCTGAGGGCTCCATTGGGCCATGACTCTTTGGTGCTTTGGTATTTTGGGAAGGAGCATAAATAAGCTCATCATCATCATCGGAGGCTGCGGTCTGTCTCTCTCTCTCTCTCTTTCTGTCTGTGGTTCCTTTCTCCTTTTCCCAGAAGTTAAAGCCGCCACTACGCCCTCCCTTTCTCCCCCCTTCTCTGGATGGGGCAAAAAGTCATATCATCAGGAGAGACCACCGAGGTCATCTATTTCAGCCCTCTTGCCATGCTAAAGCATCCTGATGTAAAACCCTTCCTTTGATGTCGAGGAGAAGAGGTGCCTGTGAACAGTCCTTAAAATATGGAGGGAAAATATGTCTGGAGGGAGTATATATATCAGGAGGATTTGGAGGATAAGGAAGGATAACAGAACTGAGGAATTTATATGAGTAAATATGGTAACTTATATAAGAAGGTACGGTAACTGCCACCAACGTGAGGTAATGTCTTTTAACGTAAATGATAAATGGTAAATGGTAATGGCTTTTCCCCAGGCGCAGAGTGAGGCAAGGAGACTGATCTTTATGAACAACAATGAAGTTCAAGTTTATTTGTACATAAGCTTGTGGTTGCAATATATAGACGTTTCAGGATCTTGAGTTACAGTGCAGTCTTATTTGTATGAATATTTCTTAAACAACTTCTCTTCAAAGAACAGTGATCTAACTATCACTTTAACAATCAAGCCGTGGATTGATTTTCTTTTTTTTTCTTTTTTTGACCGACTCCCTCTAGACTAAACTCCCGGTCAGCTTATATCCTCAGCCTTTCCCTGAATGACAATAAGCTGCTGTCTGCTTGTGTGAACAAGCCTCAATTTCCCAGCTTTTCTAAGCTGTCAAAGAGCAACCTCTCTTCAGCTGATTCAAACAGCCACTAACTTCCTCAAAAGTCGAACAGCAATTAACTTTTTTAAAAAGGGTCTAAGCCACGCCCCCTTCTCCTCCAAAGAGAGGCTATGTTGCTATGGCAACCTGTTGTATACTGTTTCCAGCTGGCTTCTATGCAAGGCCTGCCTTCGTTAATATATAACTCCTTCTTTTTTTTTTAACAAACAAATAAAATCATATTAATAATAATTTCTGTTAACTCATAACATCCTTACAGTACCTTTTTTGGACTTCCAAAGGCCTACAAATGGGAAGGGAGAAAAGGATCATACTTATTGGAAGGGACCCTCAGAGGTCATTTAGACCAACCCCTTGGCATGTTAAAGCATCTCAATGTTAAAGCCTTTGATAGGGAAGGAAAAGATGCCCTTTTGGACCATAACTTCCAAAATCATACACATTGGGAGAAAAAAATCGTACAAATTGGAAGGGATCGCCAGAGGTCATCTAGACCAGGCCTGGGCAAACTTGGGCCCTCCAAGTGTTTTGGACTTCAACTCCCACAATTCCCTTTTTTTTTGCAATATAGTTTTTATTTATTTCTTAAGAATAAGAATACATCGAAAGTGGGGCAACAGACTAGATAGTGAAGAATAGTGGGAAAGGAGAGTAAGTGAAGGAGGGACAGAGAGAGAAAAATAAAAATAAAATAAAAAGAAACAATATATTATTATTATTATTATTATTATTATTATTATTATTAAACTTATATACCGCTACTCCCGGTTTGGCTCGGAGCGGTTTACAAAAATAGATTAAAACAATACACTTGGCTTTAAAATAACAATAAAAACAATAAAAGCAACAATAAAAGCAACAATAAAAACAGACATATATGAAAGAAGAGGAGAAAAAATTAAGAATTTTTTTAAAAAAGGGGGAGAGATTGGTGCTTTTGACTTCCCATTCTATTCTAACCTCCTTCTTTTTGTTTGTTTTTATATGCAAAACAAGATCTATCATGAAGTTCATTCTTCTTTCTCTTAAGAAGTTTACAACTTTTGTCCAATCTGTTTTATTCTTCCCTTCTCTTATCTTTTGTGTCAATATATAAAAACTAGCTATGCCCGGCCACGCGTTGCTGTGGCGTTGTCTGGTGGTGTTGGTGAGAACTTGTTGAGGTAGTGGAGGTATTGAATGTCAGTTGTATGGTTGTCTTTATGTTTAGTATGCATTTGGTTATTTGTGTATTGTGAAAGTGGTGAGGGTAGAGGGGGTCTATGTCCCTGTATAGTATTGTATAGTATTTATACGTTGTCCATGTGTTGGGAATGCTTGGATTGTGTCCTGCTGCATAGTAGAAAGGGTTGGGCTGGATGGCCCTTAGGGGTCTCTCCAAATTCTTGTGCCTGTCCCCTGGGCTGAGTGCATTGCTAGGAGACCAAGTGGGCGGAGCTTAGCCAATTGGCAGCAATTGGATAAAAACAATTATTTCTCTCCCTCTAATTAGGGCTTTATTTTTCTTTTTTTGTTGTATCAACCTAGAGCCGTGGATGATGGATTGTGTTGTCAAATTTCGAGGTTGGGGGGCCTGTAGTTTTGTTGTTTTGTCCACTGCCCTGATTCCATCACTCTTTTATATATATAGAAGGTAAAGATTTCCCCTGACGTTAAGTCCAGTCATGTCTGACTCTGGGGGTTGGTGCTCATCTCCATTTCTAAGCCGAAGAGCCGGCGTTGTCCGTAGACACCTCCAAGGTCATGTGGCCACTGGTATGACTGCATGGAGCATCGTTACGTTCCTGCTGGAGCGGTACCTATTGATATACTCACATTGGCATGTTTTCGAACTGCTAGGTTGGCAGGAGCTGGAGCTAACAGCGGCTGCTCATGCCGCTCCCGGGGTTTGAACCTGGGACCTTTCGGTCAATATATCCATATGTATAATGTCTAATATTTTAATCAGCCAATCTTCAACATTTGGGGCTTCTTCCTTTTTCCATATTCTTGCTAAAGTCAATCTTGCTGCCGCACTAATGTGGAATAATATTCTATCTTCATTTTTGTTTAATGTTGTAGTTGTGAATCCTAATAAGTACGTTGCTGGTTGCTTTAATATTGGGATGCTTTAACCTTCCGTTTCAAGGCTTTCAAGAGGGAAAAGGTGCCCTTTTTTAGATTGTCATACAAATTGGAAGGAACAAAAGGATCATACAGATTGGTGGGGACCACAAAGGGCATCTAGTCCAACCCCAGTTTCAATGAAGTTCCTGGATATTTCATTGGGGCCTCCTTCCTTGCCATTGAACCTCATGGATTCTGTCCTGCCTGCCTTGCAGGGCTGTTGTTTCTTGCAGCCGCCCACTTCCCCTCCTCCTTCCCCTTCCTTGAAATGGGAGCCTTTTCATCTCCTTCTTTTGCTCCTGCTTCTGCTGCTACTGCGGTTGGAAAATGCACACGTGGCTCATAAGGAAAATATTTGCTCGGCGGTCGCCGGTTTTCGGAGGAATTTGGGACGTTAATGTGAACAGTCTGTTGGGAGGAGGACAATGGAGCCATTCAAGGGGTCAGTCAGCCTGGATCCCCACCTCTTTCGATTACCTATATGAAATTAGGGGACAAAAACACTCCCTGGTATTGATCTAGTTCAATAGTTTTGGGGAAGAGACCCCACTTTTACACCATAGCATTGCTGCTATTATTATTATTATTATTATTATTATTATTATTATTATTATTATTAACACAACAACGTTGTATGACACAGCAAACAAGATAGATATGCTGGATTTCATATCACAAAATCACAAGTCGAACACTTCCCAAGTGTCTAGTACTGTGTGATGTATTTTCAGATGATGCGTGCAGATTCCAGTAGGGTGGCCGTTTGCAGTTGGCAGATCGTGATTTTGTCAATGTCTATTGTTTCCAAATGCCAGCTGAGATCTTTTGGCACGGCACCCAGTGTGCCGATCACCACCGGGACCACCTGCACTGGTTTCTGCCATAATCTTTGAAGTTCAATCTTGAGGTCCTGATAGCAGCTGAGTTTTTCCTGTTGTTTTTCGTCAATGCGACTGTCACCTGGGATGGCAACATCAATGATCCAAACCTTTTTCTTTTCCACAACTGTGATGTCTGGTGTGTTGTGTTCCAGAACTTTGTCAGTCTGGATTCGGAAGTCCCACAGTATCTTTGCGTGCTCATTTCCCAATCCTTTTGCAGGTTTGTGATCCCACCAGTTCTTTACTGGTGGGAGATAGTACTTGAAGCGTAAGTTTCAATGGATCATTTGGGCCACAGAGTTGTGCCTCTGTTTGTAGTCTGTCTGTGCGATTTTCTTACAGCAGCTGAGGATATGATCCATGTTTTTGTCGGTTTCCTTGCACAGTCGGCATTTTGGGTCATCACCTGATTTTTCCATCTTGGCCTGAATTGCCTTTGTCCTGATGTCTTGCTCCTGGGCTGCAAGGATCAGGCCTTCTGTCTCCTTCTTCAGGGTCCCATTCGTGAGCCAGAGCCAGGTCTTCTCCTTATCAGCTTTTCCTTCAATTTTGTCAAGGAACTTTCCATGCAATGTTTTGTTGTGCCAGCTGTCAGCTCTAGTTTGTAGTGCGGTTTTCTTGTACTGATTCTTTGTCTGCTGTGCTTTGACGGGTTTCTGATCTTTGACTTCAATCAAAGCAGGTTCTTCACTTTGCTTTACTTATTCTGCCAGGGCATGTTCTTCTTATTTGACTGCTTGTTTTACTTGTAAGAATCCTCTGCCCCCTGATCTTCTAGGCAGATATAGCCTATTATTATTATTATTATTATTATTATTATTATTATTATTATTATTATTATTATTATTATTATTTTTCTATTGAACCATGCTAAAAACAATGCAATACAATAAACAAACCCGAGTTCGATGCCTCTCAAATTTTGCAAAAGCAGGGATGTGACTCTTTGTTTCCTCCCCGTTTGCACAGAAACAATAATTGAAACCATTCTTTGCTCTAAGCAAGATTTACTAGGGCTTTTTTGTGAATTTTCCAAGGGCTTTTCAGACTTTGGGGTGAGTGGGATGTAAATTTGGGCAGATCTCCACTTTTTGTTCAGAGAATATTGTGTTTTTTGCAAGGCTTCCCGGGATGTACCATATATACTCGAGTATAAGCCGACCCGAATCTAAGCCAAGACACCTAATTTTACCACAAAAAAACTGGGAAAACATTGACTCCAGTATAAGCCGAGAGTGGTAAATTTCAGAAATAAAAATAGATACCAATAAAATTACATTAATTGAGGCATCAGTAGGTTAAATGTTTTTGAATACTTACATAAAACTCAAATTTAAGATAAGACTGTCCAACTCTGATTAAATCATTATTCTCATCTTCTTCAATGTAAATGTGCTTATGTATCCTTTTAATAAAAATAGAGTAAAATAATACATGTAATAATAATAATAAATAATACAAGAAAATAATACATGTAGTAATAAATAGAGTAAAATAATAAATGTAACAATAATAAGATCAGAGTTAAATAATAAATGTATTAATAATAATAAAAATAGAGCAAAATAAATGTAATAGTAGCAACAATAATAGAGAAAAATAATAAATGTAATAATACCAATAATAATAGAGAAAAATAATAAATGTACCATATATTCCGGGCCCGGGCTGTGGCGCAGGCGGGAGAGCAAGCCAACTGCAATTAACTGCAATGAATCACTCTGACCAGGAGGTCATGAATTCGAGGCCACTCGGAGCCTATGTTTGTTTGTCTTTGTTCTATGTTAAAAGGCATTGAATGTTTGCCTATATGTGTAATGTGATCCGCCCTGAGTCCCCTTCGGGGTGAGAAGGGCGGAATATAAATGCTGTAAATAAATAAATAAATAAATATTCTCGAGTATAAGCTGACCCAAATATAAGCCAACCAGGACCCTCACCGGAGTATAAGCCGAGGGGCGCTTTTTCAGTCTTAAAAAAAGGTCTGAAAAACTAGGCTTATATTCGAGTATATACAGTATATATAATATAATACAATACAATATACATTTATATGTGATAGAATACAATAAAATATAAATATATATAATATATTAAATACCAATAATAATAGAGAAAAATAATAAAGAATGCTGCTTTTTCCTTTCATATGCAAAGAAATAAATGAGGGCCCTTTACCTCCTTCATCTCAATGCTGGGGATAATGGGTTTTCCGGGGAGTCCTTATCTATTATCTTTTGGGCAAGTTGGATTTGGATTCTGGCAATCCAAACTCAAAACACCTGGAGGGCCCAAGTTTGCCCAGGCCTGCTATGGCAGGATGTCCCTCCCACTGAAACAAAGTTTTTGAAGTTTAATAAACTTTCCCCATATTTTTATGATGGAACCAATTAGGAAATGATATTAATTTATTTATTTATTTATTTATTTATTTGCTACATTTATATGCCGCCCTTCTCACCCCGAAGGGGACTCAGAGCGGCTTACAAATTAAATTTACATACAATATTATATTATTAGCATAGTACAATACTGGTAATAAATTACTATATTGTACTGTATCAATATATGGTAATATTATTAGTAATATTACATGTAAAATATAATACAGTATACAATATTATTATATTGTATTATTAGTATTATATCGTATTACAATATAATATTATGAATATTATATGTATATACAATATGTTATAATTATTATATATTATTGTAAATTATATTGTATATAATTGGTTATAACCCAGGAACAAAAACGGTGTTACATAGTACAGTAGAGTCTCACTTATCCAACATTCACTTATCCAACGTTCTGGATTATGCAACGCATTTTTGTAGTCAATGTTTTCAATACATCGTGATATTTTGGTGCTAAATTCATAAATAAAGTAATTACTACATAGCATTACTGCATATTGAACTACTTTTTCTGCCAAATTTGTTGTATAACATGATGTTTTGGTGCTTAATTTGTAAAATCATAACCTAATTTGATGTTTAATAGGCTTCTCCTTCATCTCTCCTTATTATCCAACATATTTGCTTATCCAACGTTCTGCCGGCCTGTTTATGTTGGATAAGTGAGACTCTACTGTATATAATTAATATTATTATATTGTATTATTAGTATTATATCGTATTGCAATATAATATTATGAATATTATATGTATATACAATATGTTATAATTATTATATATTATTGAAAATTATATTGGATATAATTGTTTATAACCCAGGAACAAAAATGGTGTTACATAGTACAGTAGAGTCTCACTTATCCAACATTCACTTATACAATGTTCTGGATTATCCAACACATTTTTGTAGTCAATGTTTTCAATATATCATGATTTTTGGGTGCTAAATTCATAAATACAGTAATTACTACGTAGCATTACTGCATATTGAACTACTTTTTCTGTCAAATTGGTTGTATAACATCTCTCCTTATTATCCAACATATTCTTTTATCCAATGTTCTGCCGGCCCGTTTATGTTTGATAAGTGAGACTCTACTGTATATAATTAATATTATTATATTGTATTATTAGTATTATATAGTATTACAATATAATATTATGAATATTATATGTATATAGAATACGTTATAATCTATATATATAAAAGGGTGATGGCATCACGGCAGCGGACAAAACAACAAAAGTAAACACCCCACAACCTCGAAAATTGACAGCACAACCCCTCATCCATGCCTCTAGGTTCATACAACAAAAAGAAAAGAAAAATATACTCCTAATTGGAGGGAGAGGAATAATTGTTTTCATCCAGTTGCTGCCAGTTAGAAGGCTAAGCTCCGCTCACTTGGTCTCCTAGCAACCCACTCAGCCCAGGGGACCCTTTACCTTAACTACCACCAATTCCTCAATACTTTAATTCCCATACCACCATACTTCGCCACAGCAACGCGTGGCCGGGCACAGCTAGTTATTATATGTTATTGTAAATTATATTGTATATAACTAGCTGTGCCCGGCCACGCGTTGCTATGGCAAAGTGGTGGTGGTATT
This sequence comes from Anolis carolinensis, assembly GCF_035594765.1. Classification (NCBI taxonomy): domain Eukaryota; kingdom Metazoa; phylum Chordata; class Lepidosauria; order Squamata; family Anolidae; genus Anolis; species Anolis carolinensis. The sequence goes on from NW_026943824.1 coordinate 7,907,843, forward strand.
GGTTAAAAATTGTTGTGTAATTTTTATTTGACGTTATTTGTATTTTTTAATTAATTTCATTGTAAGTTATCTTTTATTTATTATATTTTATTATTTTCTTGTATTATTGTTAGTTATTTTCTGTTATTATAGTATTTTATTGTATTAATTTTTTAGTGTTTTTAATTATTTTTTAGTGTTTTTTATTATTTTTTATTGGGTTGCTAGGAGACCAAGCTGGAGGAGCTTAGCCTTCTAACTGGCAGCAATTGGATAAAAGCAATTATTCCTCTCTCTCTAATTAGGACTTTATTTTTCTTTTCTTTTTGTTGTATCAACCTAGTGGCGTGGATGATGGGTTGTGTTGTCAAATTTCGAGGTTGGGGGGGCATGTAGTTTTGTTGTTTTGTGGGTCGCCAGGATTCCATCACTCTTTTATATATATAGATTAGTATTATATTGTATTACAATATAATATTATGAATATTATATGTATATACAATATGTTATAATTATTATATATTATTGTCAATTATATTGTATATAATTGTTTATAACCCAGGAACAAAAATTAATCCTCATTAGAATTAATTAAATCCTCATTAGAAAACCCCTTGATTGTATTAACGAGAGACTTGCTCTCAACCCAGGCCTTGCAAAGTCAAGGCAGATGGGACTTCCTTGACGGAGTCCTTTCATCTGGAAGGGGTTTCCGCTTTCTCTCTTTACAAGCATCATGGGCTCTTCTCTCTTTCCAAGCATCACGGTTTTCTTTAGCGAATCCTTTCTTCTTGTTAGCCTGTTTCTTGCTGTTTGGGATTGGAGACGGCTGGAGCTGCAAAAGGCATTTTCGGTCTGCAAAAGGAAGAGTGCTTCCAGGTGGGGCCAGGGCCAACGGTGCCGTAATCCGAGGCCTGGAGCCCTCTTAATGGGATCCATGTGCCGCTGGCTGAGTGTGTGTGTGTGTGTGTGTGGGGGGGGGGGGGGTTAAGGCACTTGATGGGAGGCAGCTGTGTCAACAGGGCTCCCAATGGGGCCCTGCCAAGCCCCCCACCTCCTGCCCAACCAACCAAGGGACCAAGGCGCTGAGTTGGGGATCCCTGTGGGGAAGCTAGGGTGCGCTTTCAGGGGTCTCTTGTAGGGCTTTTCCTGCCCCCTTTTTGGCCCAGCTTCGTTGCGTGGGAGGAGTAAGGAGAGTGAGTCAGACCCACAGAAAGTCCCCTCCTCCAGGCCTTGTCCTTTGGGCCCTTTCCATTGGCACCCAGGCTCCTTCCAAACCCCACCCAACTCTTCCACTTATGGGGCTCCTTGATAATACCACTATGCAACAAAATTTGGAAAAGTTTCTGTTCCTGCTTTGAAAGTGTTATTTCCTGTTTAATCATGTAATCGGTACGTATTTTGAAAGTAGCTGTTTTACTCCAGAAACTTCGATTTGGTGGGTGCCACAAACTACAGAATTGGTTGAGACACACTGAAAATCTAGAGCAAAATGTGCTGCAGGATGTTCCTCCCGCATAAACATAGTTTTTGAAATTTAATCAATGTTTGCTATGTTTTTATGGGGAGCCCCGGTGGCGAAGTGTGTTAAAGCACTGAGCTGCTGAACTTTCAGACCGAAAGGTGCCAGGTTTAAATCCCGGGAGCGGAATGAGCGCCCGCTGTTAGCCCCAGCTCCTGCCAACCTAGCAGTTCGAAAACATGCCAATGTGAGTAGATCAATAGGTACTGCTCCGGCAGGAAGGTAATGGCGCTCCATGCAGTCATGCCGGCCACATAATCTTAGAGGTGTCTAAGGACAACGCCGGCTCTTTGGCTTAGAAATGGAGATGAGCACCAACCCCCAGAGTCAGACATGACTGGACTTAACGTCAGGGGAAAACCTTTACCTTTACCTTATGATAGAACCTATCATAACTCAGAAACAATAACCATGTTGCATAGTATAACTCCTGTGTATACATAGTATATCTCCTGTGCCATAGCAACATGCTATGCTAATATATATATATATATATATATATATATATATATATATATAAAATTTATAATAATTTATAAATATATAATATATTATATATACATATAATATTGATAATAATATTATAATGGAATACAATATTATACTACTAATAATAAGGTAAAGGTAAAGGTTTCCCCTGACGTTAAGTCTAGTCGTGTCCGACTCTGGGGGTCCATTTCTAAGCCGAAGCGCCAGCGTTGTCCGTAGACACCTCCAAGGTCATGTGGCCGGCATGAATGCATGGAACACTGCTACCTTCCCCGCAAAAGTAGTATCTATTGATCTACTCACATTTGCATGTTTTTGAACTGCTAGGTTGGCAGAAGCTAGAGCTAACAGCGGGCACTCACTCCGCTCCCCGAATTTGAACCTGGGACCTTTCATTCTGTAAGTTCAGCAGCTCAGTGCTTTAACACACTGAGCCATCGGCGGCTCCACTACTAATAATACAATATAATAATATTAATTATATATTATATATTAAATGTAATATTATTAATAATATTACCATATAATGATATAGTACAATATAGTAATTTAATGCTTATATTGTGCTATGCTGATAATATATTGTATGTTCATTTGATTTGTAAGCTGCTCTGAGTCCCCTTAAGGGTGAGAAGAGCAGGATACAAATATAATAAATAAATATAACAACAACCAACTTTGTTACCCACCTCTCCTGATGGCTTGGGCTTACATCAGCTAAAACACACAAACATTCCGTAAAACACACATATTAAAATGTGTTTCTATTAAATACAGTAGAGTCTCACTTATCCAAGCAAAACGGGCCGGCAGAAGCTTGGATAAGCGAATATCTTGGATAATAAGGAGGGATTAAGGAAAAGCCTATTAAACATCAAATTAGGTTATGATTTTACAAATGAAGCACCAAAACATCATGTTAGACAACACATTTGACAGAAAAAGTAGTTCAATACGCAGTAATGTTATGTTGTGATTACTGTATTTACGGATTTAGCAACAAAATATCACAATATATTGAAAACATTGATTACAAAAATGGCTTGGATAATCCAGAAAATTGGATAAGTGGGACTCTACTGTACATATTAAAATACACAGAACAAAGATGAAAACACAAGGTGCAAGTTTAAAATCAATGATGAAAATGGATGAGGTTGGCCTTCTGCGGGAAGAGGGCCAAAGAGAAGGCGCTCCATCCTCGCTGCCACTCTTTCTCCCACAGAGACACAAACACATATACAGTACAAACATTTTATTTTTGTACAAAAAAGGGCAGCATTTATAGCCTGGCTTTACAAAACAAAGTACCTCTGTATTAGAACAAAAAAAAAATGCTTTCCCAGAAGAAATGGGAAATAATCCTGTGTTTTATAAATATGCTCTCAAAGTCCGTAAAGCTTTCCTTCCCTTTGAGGGCAGCCATGGGGCTGGGCTTCTTCATCATCACCCTCTTCGTCCTTCTTCTCCATCCCCCCCCCCCAATAAAAGAGACCCCCATTCCTTCATCTTCCCTTTAAGAGACCAGGGCAGGGCAGGAAGGGTCTCCTCTTGCCTTGCTGCCTTTGCAGAGGGGCCTCTCTGGGGCAGGGCTTGGCCTGAGTTCAAAGTAGGTAAAGATTTTCCTCTGACGTTAAGTCCAGTCGTGACCGACTCTGGGGGTTGGTGCTCATCTCCATTTCTAAGCCCAAGAGCCGGCGTTGTCCGTAGACACCTCCAAGGTCATGTGGCCATTGGCATGACTGCATGGAGCACCGAGTTCAAAGTAGGACTCCTAAAAGTAGGAAGGCCTCTGGGGCCTCTGGGACGTTGGTGTAGCCCCGCTCCCTGGCATGAGGGGTGCTTGATGGTCCACACCGTTTGTGGAGAGGGCTTTCATTGGCCCGGCCTGGACCCCCTCCATCTCCAAGGGCCCGAGAGTGGCCTGGCCGCCTTCTTTGCCCGAGGGCCTCCTCCGCTGCTGCTGCTTCCTCCTCCTCCGGACACAGAAGGAGACGCCCGCCACCCCGGACACCAAGAGCAGGACTGCGGTCGCGGCCGGGACGACGGCTACGGCCAGATCGAGGGGGGGCTGCCCCTCAGACGGGCCCCCTTGCTGCTGCGGCTGCTTCCTGGTGAGGGGCAGGGTCCGGGCCTGGGCACAGAGCGGCTCCTCCTGCTCCTCCCTGTCCCCCAGGGGCCCCAGGCAGAGCTGGTAGGAGGCGTTGGGCTGCAGGGCCCGCAGGGTGTAGTCCGGCAGAGAGGCCGGCAACTTCAGGGTCAGGGGCCGCCTCTCTGGGCCGGAGAGGCTCCAGTAGGTCAGGCGCAGGCCCTTGAGCCAGGGCTTGGTCCGGACATAGCTTTGCAGGTCCAGATTAAGGGAGGTGCCTCCCGGCAGGGCCTTCACCGCCATCTGCGAGGGATTTGTGGGAGTGGACGCCGCCGCCGTTGTTGTCACTCGGACCTCACTCTCGCAAAACAAACCAGCGAAGCCCGGCAAGCAGAGGCACTCCAGGTGGTGCCCGGTGCCCAGGTGGCAAGTGCCGCCATTGAGACACGTCCCCAGGGGGCAAAGCGGGGCTTCCGGGAAGGGTGAAAGCGTGGGAAAGGGGCCGCTGTTTGCGCTCAATGTGCTGGATGCTAGTGAGGCAAAGCTGCTTGTGGCCGGTTCTGGTTCAGCCGTAGTAGCCCTCTGCGTCGTGGTTGTTGTTGTTGTCGTTGTTGTTGTTGTGGGGCAACCAAAGTCCACATACCGCATCTCCAGGAGGGTCCGGCCGGCGTTCTTCGGGGGGAAGTGGCAGCGGGTCTCCTCCGGCCGCCTCAGTGAGACCTTGCCCTCGTCCAGCCAGGCCGCCAGCCAAGCCATGGGGCAAAGGCAGTTGAAGGGGTTCTGGGCAGCCGCCAGGGCCGTGAGCCGCGGGAAGGCACCCAACAGTTCCGGGGTCAAGGCAGTCAAGCGCAGGTCGCTGAGGTCCAGCTCCTGGAGGCCGCCCAGATCCCGGAAGTCCTCCGGCCGCAGCTGGGCGATGCGGACGTTGCCAGCAAGGCTGAGCTTGGTCAGAGCGGGCAACTCCCGCAAGGCCTCCGAGGGCACTGCGTCCAGGAGGTTATGGGAGAGGTCCAGCTCGTGGAGACTGCCCAGGCCGCGCAGCAGCCCCTCGTCCAGCCGCTCCAGGCCCAGTCCAGCCGCCTTCAGGGACTCCAGATTGGGCACCCCTCGCAGCACATGGGGCTCCAGGGCAGCGGTCAGCGGGTTGTGGCTGAGGTCCAGCAGCAAGAGGGCTGGCAGGCGCAAGGGGGGCCAGGCCTGCAGGCGGTTGTCCTGCAGCTTTAGCTCCAGGAGGGTCTCCAGGGCGTCCAGGGCTCCCTCCTGGACACTCCGGATGCGGTTCCTGTCCAGATAGAGGCGCTCCAGGAGGCGCAGGCCATGGAAGCTCTCGTTGGTCACCTCCTGGAGGCGGTTGCCGGATAGGTCCAGGTTGCGGAGGGCAGGCAGTGGGCCAAAGAGACCCCGGGGCAATGCCCCCACCTGGTTCTGAGAGAGGTCCAGCAGCTGCAGGGCCGGCGGAAGCCCCCCAAAGCTCTCTGGGCTCAAGGTGCGGATGCCGTTCTCAAAGAGGTACAGGCTGGACGTCTCCGGAGGGAGCCCCTGCGGCACCGACTGGCTCCGGCCAGAGACGCAGAAGACAGTCCGGGGTTGGCTGCACTGGCACTCAGGGGGGCAGCCCTGGGCCGTGTTGGGGGGTCCCAAGGCCAGCAGGAGCAGCAGCGGAGGGAGCAGGGCCCACGGCCCACGGAGCCCCATGTTGGCGTCCTGCAAGACAGAGGAAGGGGACCGGTGAGGCCTAAAGCAGTTTAGGGAGAGGGTTCTAGGGGTTCTCAACATGAGCCAAGAGCTAAAATAGCCCACGTGATCCTGTTTGATAATGGGTTGTGCTTCCTAGGAGTCTAATAAAGACAATGTATTGTCGAAGGCTTTCATGGCTGGGATCACAGGGTTGTTGTATGTATTCCGGGCTGTATGGCCATGTTCCAGAATTATTCTCTCCTGACATTTTGCCCACATCTATGGCAGGCATCCTCAGAGGTTGGGAGGCATGGACAAACTAGGCAAGGAAGGTTAATATATATCTGTGGAAAGTCCAGGGTGTGAGAAGAGTTCTTTGTCAGTGTGAATGCTGCAGTTAATCACCTTAATTAGCATTGGAGAGGTTCGTCTCTTGCCTGGGGGGGGGGGGGGGCATCCTTTGTTCAGAGTCATTAGTTGTCCCTGGAGCTCCTCTGCCTTCAGAGTGTTGTTTCCCATCTACTGTTCTGATTTTTGAGTTTTTTAATACTGGTAGCCAGATTTTGTTCTTTTTCCAATGCTAATTAAGGTGATTAACTGCAACATTCATGCTGGCTTCCAACGGACAAAGAACTCTTCTCACACCCTGGACTTTCCACAGATATATACGGTAGAGTCTCGCTTATCCAACGTAAATGGGCCGGCAGAACGTTGGATAAGCGAATATGTTGGATAATCAGGAGAGATTAAGGAAAAGCCTATTAAACATCAAATTAGGTTATGATTTTACAAATTAAGCACCCAAACATCATGTTATACAACAAATTTTACAGAAAAAGTAGTTCAATACGCAGTAATGCTATGTAGTAATTACTGTATTTACGAATTTAGCATCAAAATATCACGATGTATTGAAAACATTGACTACAAAAATGCGTTGGATAATCCAGAACATTGGATAAGCGAGTGTTGGATAAGTGAGACTCTACTGTATTAATCTTCCTTGCCTAGTTTCTCCATGCCTCACAACCTCTGAGGATGCCTGCCATAGATGTGGGCGAAACGTCAGGAGAGAATACTTCTGGAACATGGCCATACAGCCCGGAATACATACAACAACCCTCTAATAAAGACACTTTCCCTGGAGGTTACTAAGCAGAGACCTGATGACCCTCTGTTGGGAGGGATCCTATGGTGCCTTTCTTCCTGACAGAAGGGGGGGGGGGGTGGATTGGATGGTCCTTGGGTGCCCCTTCTAACAATGTGATTCTATGATTCTACAAACCAAGGCTGGATAGTATGCAGTACTTACTTTGAAAGTAGTTGTTCTACTCCAGAAAGTTCATTTTTGTGTCTGCCACAAACTATGTTGAATTGGTTGAGACTCGATCAGGTATTCATTGGAAAACTCTTGCAAAATGTGCTACAGGAGGTCCTGCAAAACAAAAGTTTTTGCAGTTTAATAAACTTTTTGCCATCTTTTTATGATAGAATCAACTAGGAAATGAGATGTACAACCCAGGAACAAAAATCATGTTACCTACTATAATAAATTGAACCATAGAAACCTATAGTCGGAAGAGACCCTAGTCCGATCCCATTCCATCAGAAATCCACAATCTGATCCCTCCTGACAGAGGCTCATTCAGCCTCTGGAAATTTTTCCGCAAAGGCTCCCGGATGGCTAGATGAGATTTACTCAGATGATCACAGAAGCATAAGGTCAGAAGGGGTCCTTAGAAGTCAGTCAGTTCAACCTCATTCTTCCCTGCAGGAAGGCACAATCAAAGCCCTCCTGGCAGATGGCCATTGAGCCTCTGCTTAAAAACAACCGGAGAAGGAAACTCGATTCCACATAATCCAGTATCAAACAGCTCTTAGCATCAGGAAGATCTAAACAGTCCCCTGACGCTGATCTTATCCCTGATCTCATTCTGCGTCATTGTCTTTTCTTTCAATAAGGCCTCCTCCTTCTCCAAAGGTCAGGGGAAAATTCAGTATGTGTGTGTATGTGTATAATACACACATAATTATACATTTATACATTTATACATACAGTAGAGTCTCACTTATCCAACATAAACGGGCCAGCAGAATGTTGGATAAGCGAATATGTTGGATAATAAGGAGGGATTAAGGAAAAGACTATTAAGCATTAAATTAGGTTATGATTTTACAAATTAAGCACCAAAACCTCATGTTATACAACAAATTCGACAGAAAAAGTAGTTCAATACAGAGTAATGCTATGTAGTAATTACTGTATTTACGAATTTAGCACCAAAATGTCACGATGTATTGAAAGCATTGACTACAAAAATGTGTTGGATAATCCAGAATGTTGGATAAGCGAGACTCTACTGTATTTACAACAGCAATGACATCATAGACCAGCAATTAACTGGAAAAAGACATGCAAGGAACCCTGTTGCCTTTTTTCGTTCTTATACTGGAGTCAGTGTTTTCCCAGTTTTTTTGTGGTAAAATTAGATGCCTCGCGTTACATTTGGGTTGGCTTATACTCGAGTATATACGGGTATGTATATGTATGTGTGTGCATATATATGTGTGTGTATATATATGTGTGTGTGTGTGTGTGTGTGTGTGTGTGTATATATATATATATATATGTATATATACGGGGGCTATCCAGAAAGTAGGCTACGTTTTGGATTTTAAAAAGGACAAAGTATAGGATAAATCATTTACCATATGCAGCTGAAAGACACATCCCAAAACTACAATCTCATGTAATCCCCATTTAAATTTAGCCACGTTTCTTATAGATAAATGAGTTTGAAAAGTACTGCACCAGTAAATTCCCCGCTTGTGTCCTCAGCTCTTCTCCCTTCTCCCTTCCTGCAGCATAGCCAAAACACTGCACTGCCAGCCATGCCCCCATTGTTGGAAATGGAGGAGAGAGGCGGCAAATTTACTGGGGCAGACCTTTTCAAACTCATTTATCTATAAGAAACGTGGCTAAATTTAAATGGGGATTACATGAGATTTTAGTTTTGGGATGTGTCTTTCAGCTGCATATGGTAAATGATTTATCCTATACTTTGTCCTTTTTAAAATCCAAAACGTAGCCTACTTTCTGGATAGCTCTCGTGTATATATACACACACATACATACACACACACAATGGCAAAAGCAGAATAAATAGGTGTCAGGTGGGACTCCTTGGGGAGCTTTTAGAAGAAGTATGTACTTCTATCCCTGTTTCCCCGAAAATAAGACAGTGTCTTATTTTCTGGGGATGTCTTATTTTAGGGGAAACAGGGTACTACAACTGACAGGGCAAACCCTGGGGGGTGATGGAAGATGATGTCTGGTCCACTAAGCTAACTTTTCCAAGCTTCAAGGAAGGAAAGAAGGAAGTCTAGAGAGGAAGGAAGGAAGGAGGGAAGGAAGGAAGGAAGGAAGGAAGGAAGGAAGGAAGGAAGGGAAGGAAGGGAAGGAAGGCGTCACCACTGGGGTAGCCAAAGAGACTTGCAACATGTTCTGGCGCCTTGGGGGCAGAAAGCCCAGTCCAGTTAAAGGTGGGGCTTTTGGGGGGGTGGGCCTTGGAGGCCTTGTCTCTCTGGCTCCTCTCCTCCCCTCTCTGCCCCCCAGGATCCCATCTGTCAGCTCTTTTAATCAGGGAGTTAATTATCTCTGGGGAAAGGGGGGAGGCCATGCTGGGGAAGGGGGGGGGGCTGTTCCAAACCGGCATCACGCAGACAGGTAATAAAGTCTGGAATGTGCAGCTGGAGGGGGGGGGGGGAGCGGGAGGGGGCCGAGAGGAGCAGGAGTTTGGCCAGAGGGCCTTGTAGGAAGGAGGAGTTGGTTCTGGACCAGCAAGAGCCAACACAGAAAGAGAGAAAGAGAAGGGGCTCTTAGAGGATTTGGCCCCGAAAGGCAGGTGAAGCCTTTGGTTGGATACTGCAGCCCCCTTTTTACCATTCAGCAGTAACATAGGCTTCCTTGGATGGTAGTGGGTTTCCCTTTGTCTTTAAATAGAGGCTGGACATATTGGGGCCTTACCTATACCTACGCCCCCAGATGGCATAGTGGACTAAGTGACTTGAAGGTTGGGTTGCTGACCCTGAAAGCTGCCAGGTTCAAATCCCACCCGGGGAAAGTGCGGATGAGCTCCCTCTATCAGCTCCAGCTTCATGCGGGGACATGAGAGAAGCCTCCCACAAGGATGGTAAAAACATCAAAACATCCGGGCGTCCCCTGGGCAACGTCCTTGCAGATGGCCAATTCTCTCACTCCAGAAGCGACTCAAGTTGCCCCTGACACAGAAAAAAACCAAAACCTATACCTAGGTTGGGAGCTCCGGTGGCGAAGTGAGTTAAAGCACTGAGATGGAGACCAAAAGGTCCCAGGTTCAAACCCCAGGAGCGGCGGGAGCGGCCGCTGTTAGCTCCAGCTCCTGCCAACCTAGCAGTTCGAAAACATGCCAATGTGAGTAGATCAATAGATACCGCTCCAGCGGGAAGGTAACAGTGCTCCATGCAGTCATGCCAGCCACATGACCTTCCATAATATATGGCACCATAAATCTCCATATTTTATGCCATCATAGGCCTCCGTAGTATATGCCACCATAAGCCTCCATAGTATGCGCCACTGTTGGAGACTAGCCCGGAGGGGAAGGAAAGGAGAGAATTCCAGGAGAGCAATAGAACAAGCCTTTTATTGTTATCACAGCTGATGATAAGGCAAAAAAGCCATATGTACCCACTTCGGTGGGTCCGTACCATGCAAATGGCCGTCGCAACATGTGCGTAGCAAACAAAGAATTTATATCTCGGCTTATCTAAAATTGACCAATGGCTGAGGGTCTTCCTCACTTTCCACACCTACTTGGCACAAGTGATAGGAATGACAACTTGTTTACTCTGAGCTTTCTTCTCCCTTTGGAACTTCCTGGAGAAAGACACCAGCTCACAAGAAGGGAGGGGCATATGAACAGGCAAAGCCACATAGGCAATAGTTTACTATGCTTATGGTTTATGGTCCCTACACCACCATAGGTCTCCATAATATAGGTAAAGGTAAAGGTTTCCCCTGACGATAAGTCCAATTGTGACCAACTCTGGGGGTTGGTGCTCATCTCCATTTCTAAGCTGAAGAGCCGGCGTTGTCCATAGACACCATAGTTTGAAAACATGCCAATGTGAGTAGATCAATAGGTACCGCTCCGGCGGGAAGGTAACGGCGCTCCATGCAGTCATGCCAGCCACATGACCTTGGAGGTGTCTACGGACAATGCTGGCTCTTCGGCTTAGAAATGGAGATGAGCACCAACCCTCAGAGTTAGACATGACTGGACTTAACGTCAGGGGAAACCTTTACCTTTACCTAGACCTAGGTTATCAGACAGAATGGGGCTGGACTAGGGTTCCCTTCCAACTCTAGTGGACTCTCATGAAAGGAGAGGGGCCTTATGGAGGTCAAAGCAGAGGCTGGATGGCTATATGTTAGGAGGGTTTTCACTGTGTCTTTCTACATGGCAGAAGGGAGTTGTCCCGGATGGTTCTTGGGGCCTTTTCCAACTTGATGAATCTATAATAATGATAATAATCTTTGCAACTAATGACAATGACAGACAGGGCCGTAGCCAGAAAATTGGGGGGGGGGGGTTTGAACCTCTAACACCCCCCCCCCCCCCCCACAGACCTGTCAATATCTGCTTGAGATAGTGCCTGGAGGGACTTAATTTTTTTGCATCTCATAGACTTAGCATGGGGATTTGGTTCACCAGTTAAAATTCATGAGTAAACCAGGTTTTTTTTAAACCTGAAAATTGGGGGGGGGGGGATTGAACCCCTAACACCCCTCCACCCACCCACCCCCCGCTACAGGCTTGATGACAGAGTGTCTTTATCTGGAGGTTTTGAAGCAGATGCTGGACACCCATCTGTCAGGAGTGTTTGGATGGTGTCTTCCTACCTGGAAGAAGTGGGTCGGACTGGATGGCCTTTGGGGGGCCCTTCCAGTTCTGTGACTCCAGAAGCACCTTTGTTTCTGAATGAAGAGCAGAGCTGCTTTTGCTGCGTCCTTCCCCATCATCAACAAGCTTCATTCAGTTCTAATCCAAGCCTTTCCCCTCTTGTGGCCCCCTGACCTGCCAGGTGGGTGGGGGGCGCTTGTGGGGCCCTTTCCTGATGGATGGATAGATGGATTTGGGGGGGGGGGCATCCTGGGTAATGGGAGCCAGGTGTGGGGCGGGAGACAGCCCGCTCCTCCTGCTTCTTGTGGAGGGGCCTGGAGTGCTTCGTGGGCAGGGGGGAGCAATGGGGTCAGCGGAGTCCGGTTTCAGGGGATCGCCTAGATGGGGTCTGGGGAGGGGACTGCACTGCTGCAGCCACCAAAGCCAACGATTTCAAGCTCCACACTTAGTTTTGCTAAAGCTGGAGCAGAAAATATACCCTATTTACTCCAATCTAATGCTCATTTGCCTTTTGCAGCTCCCAGCAGCCCCCTTAAAATGCACTGAGTGCCATTCTTCTCAACGGCCAACCTGATATATCCAAAGGCGAGAGGAAATTACTGTATGTACTCGAGTATAAGCCTAGTTTTTCAGCCCTCTTTTCAAGACTGAAAAAGCGCCCCTCGGCTTATACTCGGGTGAGGGTCTTGGTTGGCTTATATTTGGGTCAGCTTATACTCGAGAATATATGGTACATTTATTATTTTTCTCTATTATTATTGGTATTACAGTAGAATCTCACTTATCCAACATAAACGGGCTGGTAGAACGTTGGATAAGCAAATATGTTGGATAATAAGGAGGGATTAAGGAAAAGCCTATTAAACATCAAATTAGGTTATGATTTTACAAATTAAGCACCAAAACACCATGTTATACAACAGATTTGACAGAAAACGTAGTTCAGTACGCAGTAATGCTATGCAGTAATTGCCGTATTAACGAATTTAGCACCAAAATATCATGATGTATTGAAAACATTGACTACAAAAATGCGTTGGATAATCGAGAACGTTGGATAAGAGAGACTCTACTGCATTACATTTATTATTTTTCTCTATTATTGTTGCTACTATTACATTTATTTTACTCTATTTTTATTATTATTAATAATACATTTATTATTTTGCTCTGATTTTATTATTATTATTGCATTTATTATTTTACTCTATTTATTATTACTTGTATTATTTTCCTGTATTTATTATTATTATTACATGTATTATTTTACTCTATTATTATTGAAAGGATACATAAGCACATTTACATTGAAGAAGATGAGAATAATGATTTGATCAGAGTTGGACAGTCTTATCTTAAATTTGAGCTTTATGTAAATATTCAAAAACATTTCACCTACTGATGCCTCAATTAATGTAATTTTATTGGTATCTATTTTTATTTCTGAAATTTACCACTCTCGGCTTATACTGGAATCAATGCCTTCCCAGTTTTTTTGTGGTAGAATTAGATGCCTCAGCTTATATTCGGGTGGGCTTATACTCGAGTATATACGGTATATGGCCGGGAGGTTGGCTGCCCCTTTTCTTTCAAAGCTTATTATTCAAACAGCCAGGGGTCTGTGCTTTTTGCAAAGTTACTTTTTGGTTGGCAACTCCCAGAATCCCCCGGTTTCTACAGCTGAGCATATGTTCAAACCCTGGCCTCCAGGGTCGCGGTTCAGCAAAGAAAGAAAGAAAGAAAGAAAGAAAGAAAGAAAGAAAGAAAGAAAGAAAGAAAGAAAGAAAGAAAGAAAGAAAGAAAGAAAGGGAAATTCTTCCCCACTAAGTGCAGGATGTGCATACTTTCCAGGCCTCTGGCTCAGCCCAGACCCAGCTTGAACTGGCACCCTGCCCTCCGCCAGCCTTGCCTGCGGTGACATCCAAGGCCTCTAATCCACATCAGTTCCTCTCTGATGCCAAAGTCAACCCAGACACGAGCCCCGTCCCTCCCTCCCTCCCTCCTTGGCAGGTCTGCAGGGTCTCTCCGTTGAGGTGCCTTTTGAGGATCTCTTCCTGTACAGCAGAATGGGGTGGGACTGGATGACCTTTGGGATCCCATCCAACTCTAGGATTTGGTGGCTGGCCATCTGTTGGGAGGGACCTGATGGTGTCCCAACCTGGCAAGAGGGGGCTGAACTGGATGGCCCTTGGGGTTCTTTCTAACTCTAGAATTCTATGGTGGTTCGTTGTTATTACTACTACTACTACTACTACTACTACTATTTTACACCAACTCTAGGATTCTATGATAAATAGATAGATAGATGGATTTGGTATTTCTTCTGTTCTAAGACTTACTTAGGAGCCCAGTGGCAAAGTGTGTTAAAGCACTGAGCTGCTGAACTTGCAGACCGAAAGGTCGCAGGTTAAAATCCTGGGAGCGGAGTTAGCGCCCGCTGTTAGCTCCAACTTCTGCCAACTTAGCAGTTTGAAAACATGCCAATGTGAGTAGATCAATAGGTACCACTCCGGTGGGAGGGTAACGATGCTCCACGCAGTCATGCCAGCCACATGACCTTGGAGGTGTCTACGGACAACGCTGGCTCTTCGGCTTAGAAATGGAGATGAGCACCAACCCCCAGAGTCGGTCACGACTGGACTTAATGTCAGGGGAAAACCTTTACCTTTACCTTTTCCCAAGATTTACTTGCCTCCCCATAAAAACATCTCCAAAAATGGGGTTTGTCGCAGGCATACCATGTCTTTTTGTTGGTGGTACTGAAATTTGGGTGTGAAAGGTCCCAGGTTCAAACCCCAGGAGTGGCAGGAGTGGCCGCTGTTAGCTCCAGCTCCTGCCAACCTAGCAGTTCAAAAACATGCCAATGTGAGTAGATCAATAGGTACCGCTCCAGCGGGAAGGTAACAGCACTCCATGCAGTCATGCCAGTGGCCACATGACCTTGGAGGTGTCTACGGACAACGCCGGCTCTTGGGCTTAGAAATGGAGATGAGCACCAACCCCCAGAGTCGGTCACGACTGGACTTAACATCAGGGGAAACCTTTACCTATGGGACTCAGAATGGCTTAAAGCTTTAAAATATAATAGCAATAGGCTGCTGTGAGTTTTCCGGGCTATATGGCCATGTTCCAGAAGCATTCTCTCCTGATGTTTCACTCACATCTATGGCAGGCATCCTCAGAGGCAACCTGGGAAACCTTTACCTACCTTGCAATCTGTTGTAGAAATAGGGTTGTTGTATGTCTTTTGGGCTGTGTGGCCATGTTCCAGAAGTATTCTCTCCTGACGTTTCGCCCACATCTATGGCAGGCATCCTCAGAGGTTGTGAAGTATAGTTTTATACATACCTCACAACCACTGAGGATGCCTGCCATAGATGTGGGCGAAACGTCAGGAGAGAATACTTCTGGAACATGGCCACACAGCCCGAAAGACATACAACAACCCTGTGATCCCGGCCATGAAAGCCTTTGACAACATATTGTAGAAATGTGAGTATATCACACAAACTAAGCAGGTATCGGAGTAGCCACTAATTTAAGAAAACTGGATCTAAAACCAACACACAAAGCTAATGCATATCAGGGGTTTGGGGGTTTTGAGACTTTGGGACCCCTTCCCGAACCCAACCCCCTCTTTCTGCCCCATCTGCTCCCAAGATGCAGCCGCTATTTTAAAAGAATCTCCTCCTTCAAGGGGGCTGGCAGCACTTCAGAGGCTCCCTTCCCGCCCACAGCATTCCTTCCTTCCTTGAAATTCAGCCCCCCACCCCCCAAAAAGATGTCTGCGGACGGCTTCGGAATTATTGCATTGGAAACACCTGGGGTCCCTGGCGCTGCCAAGGAGGAGGGGTCCTGCTTTGTCCTTGGGTTTCACTCTCCCTTTCAGCCTCTCAACCCAGGAGAGAGAGGCTGACGGGAGATGCCTTTGGGGCCATGCAGAGCTCTCCCCTGGGCAAGAAGAGAGGGAGGGGTCTCCAGGTTGCAGGACCCTGGCACTCTGCAGCCCACCTTCCTGCTTTCCTTGGCAGGAGTCTTTGGTATATACAGTACTATGGAGATTTATGGTGGCATATACTACCAAGGCCTATGGCAGGGGTCCCCAAACTAAGGCCCGGGGGCCGGATGCGGCCCATCAAAGCCATTTATCCGGCCCCCATGGCACAAGGGCAGAAGGGGGTTAGACTAAATGACCCAAGGGGTCTCTTCTTCTCTTACAACCATCATTATTATTATTATTATTATTATTATTATTATTATTATTATTTGAAATACAACAAGATGAGTCCACAGCAGACACTCTGCTGGCTGTTGTATTGGATCACACGTCGGACACTTCCTAAGTGTCTAGGACTGTGTGAGGTATCAGCGAATAATGTGCACAGGTCCCAGTATGGTGGCCTTCTGCAGCTGGCAGGTGGTGATTTTGTCAGCGCCGATTGTGTTTAAGTGCAGGCCAAGGTCTTTAGGCACTGCACCCAGTGTGCCGATCACCACTGGGACAACCTTGACTGGCTTGTGCCAGAGTCTTTGTAATTCGATCTTTAAATCCTCATATCGTGTCAGCTTTTCCAGTTGTTTTTCCTCAATCCTGCCGCCACCTGGGATTGCAACATCGACAATCCATACTTTGTTTTTTAACATGATTGTGAGGTCAGGAGTATTGTGTTCCAAAACCCTGTTTTTATTATTATTATTATTATTATTATTATTATTATTATTATTATTATTAACAATGAAGCTGGGTGGCCATCTGTTAGAGGTGCTGTGCTTGCGCTTTCGGTGCACAAAGGCAGAAAGGGATTGGACTCAATGGCCCAAAGGGTCTCTGCCAATCCTCTTTATTATTATTATTATTATTATTATTATTATTATTATTATTATTATTATTTATTGCTCGGTGGCCAACTATAGTCCGGCCCTCCAACGGTCCGAAGGATTGTGAACTGGCCCCCCGTTAAAAAAGTTTGGGGACCCCTGGCCTATGGTCTCTATAGTATTTTCCAACATAAATCTCTGTAGTATATGCCACCATAGACCTTGCTAGTGTATGCCACCATAGGCCTCCATAATATATGCCACCATAAGCCTCCATGGCATATGCCACCTTAAGCCTCCATAGTATATGCCACCCTAAGCCTCCATCTTTCTTCTATATATATAAAAGAGTGATGGCATCAGGGCAGCGGACAAAACAACAAAACTACAGGCCCCCCAACCTCCAAATTTGACAACACAACCCATCATTCACGGCTCTAGGTTGATACATCAAAAAGAAAAGAAAAATAAAGTCCTAATTAGAGGGAGAGGAATAATAGTTTTTATCCAATTGCTGCCAGTTTGAAGGCTAAGCTCCGCCCACTTGGTCTCCTAGCTACCTACTCAGCCCAGGGGACAGGCACAGTTAGGCCTCACTTAGGCCTCTTCCACAGATTATCAGATTTTAACTGGATTGTATGGCAGTGTAGACTCAAGGCCCTTCCATACAGCTATATAACCCATTTAGAATCTTATATTATCTGCTTTGAACTGGATTATCTTGAGTCCACACTGCCATATAATCCACTTAAGTGTGCATACTAAACATAAAGACAACCATACAACATACATTCAATACCACCACTACCTCAACAATTTCTCACCAACACCACTAGACAACGCCACAGCAACACGTAGCCGGGCACAGCTAGTGTTATATATCACCATTAACTTCCATAATATATAGCACCATAAATCTCCATATTATATGCCATCATAGGCCTCCGTAGTATATGCCACCATAAGCCTCCATAGTATGCGCCACTGTTGGAGACTAGCCCGGAGGGGAAGTAAAGGAGAGAATTCCAGGAGAGCAATAGAACAAGCCTTTTATTGTTATCACAGCTGATGATAAGGCAAAAAAGCCGTAGGTACCCACTTCAGTGGGTCCGTACCATGCAAATGGCCATTGCAACATTTGCGTAGCAAACAAAGAATTTATATCTCGGCTTATCTAAAATTGACCAATGGCTGAGGGTCTTCCTCACCTTCCACACCTACTTGGCACAAGTGATAGGAATGACCTAACTTGTTTACTCTGAGCTTTCTTCTCCCTTTGGAACTTGCTGGAGAAAGGCACCAGCTCACAGGAAGGGAGGAGCATATGCACAGGCAAAGCTACATAGGCAATAGTTTACTATTTTTCTGGCTTACGGCCCCTACACCAGCATAGGCCTCCATAATATAGGTAAAGGTAAAGGCTTCCCCTGATGATAAGTCCAATTGTGACCAACTCTGGGGGTTGGTGCTCATCTCCATTTCTAAGCTGAAGAGCCGGCGTTGTCCATAGACACCTCCAAGGTCATGTGGCCGGCATGACTGCATGGAGTGATGTTACGTTCCTGCCGGAGCGGTACCTACTGATCTACTCACATTTGCATGTTTTCGAACTGCTAGGTTGGCAGGAGCTGGGACTAACAGCGGGCGCTCATTCCGCTCCCGGGATTTGTAACTGGCACCTTTTGGTCTGCAAGTTCAGCAGCTCAGCGCTTTAACACACTTCGCCACCGGGGCTCCATAATATATGCCACCATAAATCTCCATATTATATGCCATCATAGGCCTCCGTAGTATATGCCACCATAAGCCTCCATAGTATATGTCACTATCAACCCCCATAATATATGGCCACCATAAATCTTCATTGTATATGCAATCATAGGCCTTCATAGTATATGCCACCTTAAGCCTCTGTAGTGTACACCACCATAGGCCTCAGTAGTATATGCCACCATAAATCTCCATTATATATTCCACCATAGGCATCAATAGTATATGCCACCTTAGGCCTCCATAGTATATACTGGAGCTAAGGTTTCCATAGTATATGCCACTATAAATCTCCATTATATATGCCACCATATGCATTAATATTAATTAATTAATCAATATTAATTAGTTAATATTAATTAATTAACGGCGCTCCATGCAGTCATGCCGGCCACATGACCTTGGAGGTGTCTACGGACAACGCCAGCTCTTCGGCTTAGAAATGGTGATCAGCACCAATCCCCAGAGTCAGACATGACTGGACTTAACGTCAGGGGAAAACCTTTACCTTTATGCATTAATAATATATGCCACCATATATCTATATTGTAAATGCCACCTTAGGCCTCCATCTTCTATATATATATAAAAGAGTGATGGCATCAAGGCAGCGGACAAAACTACAGGCCCCCCAACCTCGAAATTTGACAACACAACCCATCATTCACGGCTCTAGGTTGATACAACAAAAAGAAAAGAAAAATAAAGTCCTAATTACAGGGAGAGGAATAATAGTTTTTATCCAATTGCTGCCAGGTTGAAGGCTAAGCTCCGCCCACTTGGTCTCCTAGCAACCTGCTCAGCCCAGGGGACAGGCACAGCTAGGCCTCACTTAGGCCTCTTCCACAGATTATCAGATTTTAACTAGATTATATGGCAGTGTAGACTCAAGGCCCTTCCACACAGCTATATTACCCATTTACAATTTTATATTATCTGCTCTGAACTGGATTATATGGCAGTGTAGACTCAAGGCCCTTCCACACAGCTATATTACCCATTTATAATTTTATATTATCTGCTCTGAACTGGATTATATGGCAGTGTAGACTCAAGGCCCTTCCACACAGCTATATTACCCATTTATAATCTTATACAGTAGAGTCTCACTTATCCAACCCTCGCTTATCCAACGTTCTGGATTATCCAACGCTTTTTTGTAGTCAATGTTTTCAATACATCGTGATATTTTGGTGCCAAGTTGGTAAATACAGTAATTTCTACATAGCATTACTGCCTATTGAACTACTTTTTCTGTCAAATTTGTTGTATAACATGATGTTTTGGTGCTTAATTTGTAAAATCATAACCTAATTTGATGTTTAATAGGCTTTTCCTTAATGCTTCCTTATTATCCAACATATTCGCTTATCCAACATTCTGCCAGCCCGTTTATGTTGGATAAGTGAGACTCTACTGTATATGCCACCTTAGGCCTCCATAGTATATACTGGAGCTAAGGTTTCCATAGTATATGCCACCATAAATCTCCATTATATATGCCACCATATGCATTAATATTAATTGATATTAATTAATCAATAATAATTAATATTAATTAATCAATCAATATTAATTGATATTAATTAATTAATGGCGCTCCATGCACTCATGCCGGCCACATGACCTTGGAGGTGTCTACAGACAATGCCAGCTCTTCGGCTTAGAAATGGAGATGAGCACCAACCCCCAGAGTCAGACATGACTGGACTTAACATCAGGGGAAACCTTTACCTTTACCTTTATGCATTAATAATATATGCCACCATATATCAATATTGTAAATGCCACCTTAGGCCTCCATAGTATATACTGGGAGCTAAGGCCACCATAGATGTTGATAGTATATACCAGGGGTCCTCAAACTTTTGAAGCAGAGGGCCGGTCCACTATCTTTCAGACTGTTGAGGGGCCAAATTATCATTTGGAAAAAAAATACGAACAAATTCCTGTGCATACTGCACATGTCTTATTTGTAGTGCAACAACAACAACAACGAAAGAACAATACAATATTTAAAAATGAAAACAATTTTAACCAACATAAACCTATCAGGATTTCAATGGGAAGTGTGGGCCTGCTTTTGGCCAGTGAGATAGTCAAGTTAATTAGAATTGTTGTTGTGTGCCTTCAAGTCATTTCAGACTTTGGCCGAGCCTAAGTCTAAAATTAATTATTTATTTACTGCATTTATTTACTACATTTATATCCCACCCTTCTCACCTAGAAGGGGACTCAGAGCAGCTGTATGTACATACAATACATTATATTATTAGCATAGCACAATATTAGCATTATATATTAATATATTGAACTATACCACTATACTATTATATAATATGTAATATATAACATATAATTAATATTATTATATGGTATTATTATTAGTATTATATTGTATAACATAATATTATTATCAATATTATATGTATATGCAATATATTATATTATTAAAACTAATATAAAAATATTATATTATAAAACTGAGGGCGGGGGCCAGGTAAATGACCTTGGAGGGCCGCATCCGGCCCCCGGGCCTTAGTTTGGGGACCCCTGGTATATACTGAGAGCAAGGTCTTTGTAGTATACGCCGAGGGTCCTAACTCCCTGGTGAGCAGTGGACTTTCTCCTTCATCGGAGGTTGCCAAACAGAGGCCAGACGGCTACTGATCCAGTTATGGATCCTTTGCTGTAGAAAGTGGTTGGACTAGATGGCCTTTGGGGTGCCCCTCCAACAGAAGCCTGTCTTCCCGTCATGCCCCCCTTCCCTGGATTTCTGGGAAGGGAGGAAGGAAGTGGCCTTGCCGCCAACGTGTCTGTGGCCTGTGCAGCCTGCCGAGTGGCGTCTGCCGGCCCTTCAATTACCGTTGCCGCTTGTTGGGGTCAGGGGTAGGCAGTGCCAGGGTCCGTCCCACTGCGGTCACTGCCACCACTAATTGTGGGCTGTCCTTGTGGGCAAGCAGGGACAAGCACGGGCAGCGGCTGACCCATCATCTCTTGCATTGGCTGATGATGATGCCCTTTCCTGGCAGGGTTATTTGGGGCTCTAGGGCGGGAAGGGACCGAGGGGCAGCAATTAGGGTCATTGCAGAGAGACAGCCTGCCATTATGTGGCAGGGAGGGGTCCCTGGATGGGCTGGAAGAGGAGGAGGAGGAGGAGGAAGGCTTGGGCCTGGAGTGACCCGGAGCCAGGAAGACCCGGGGCATGGACCCCTTTTGTCCTCGCCTGCCTTAGAGGCCTCTCTCTGCCTATTATTCTTACACTATGCAACACGAGTTTTGTTCCTCGGTTATAAATGTCACTTCCTAATTGGTTTTATCATAAAGACATGGGAAAAGTTTATTAAACTGTAAACACTTAGTTTTTGCAGGAGGGACATCCTGCAGAAGCACATTTTGCTCTAGTTTTTCAATGAGTATCTCACAGAGTCTCAACCCATTCAACCTAGTTTGTGGCACCAAAAAAACAAAGTTTCTGGAGTAAACTCCTTTCAAAATAAGGACCGCACAATTAAACAGGAAATATCACTTTCAGACCAGAAACATATTTTTTTCCCCAAATTTTGTTACATAGTATTATTATCATTGTTGTATAGGAGCCCCCAGTGGTGCAGTGGGTTAAACCCTTGTGCTAGCAGGTTGACCGGTTTGAATCCAGGGAGAGTGGGTGAGCTCCCTCTGTAAGCTCCAGCTTCTCATGCAGGATGTGAGAAAAGCCTCCCACAGGATGATAAAACATCAAAACATCTGGGCATCCCCTGGGCAACGTCCTTGCAGATGGCCAATTCTCTCACACCAGAAGCGACTTGCAGTTTCTCAAGTCGCTCCTGACATGAAAAAAAAGTTGTTATATTATCATTATCATTATTATTTCTTACCCGCATCTCCTGGTGGCTCCTTGAGCCAAAAGCAGTAGCATTTTCCTTTGCCTAATGTCCACATCGGCCACTGCCAGGACAATAGCTGACCCTCCTTTTGCCCCCGCACCTTGGACACTGACCAACTGATAATCGGAATCCCCTTCTGCCAGGCAGGAAAAGCACTATTAAAGCCCTCCTGACAGATGGCCATCCAGCCTCTGCTTAATAATAATAATAATAATAAGGAAGATGACGAAACCATTGATCATATCCTCAGCTGCTGTAAGAAAATCGCACAGACAGACTACAAACAGAGGCACAACTATGTGTCCCAAATGATTCATTGGAACTTATGCCTCAAGTACCACCTCCCAGCAGTAAAGAACTGGTGGGATCACAAACCTGCAAAGGTTGTGGAAAATGAACACGCAAAGATACTGTGGGACTTCCGAATCCAGACTGACAAAGTTCTGGAACACAACACACCAGACATCACAGTTGCGGAAAAGAAAAAGGTTTGGATCATTGATGTTGCCATCCCAGGTGGCAGTTGCATTGACGAAAAACAACAGGAAAAACTCAGCCGATATCAGGACCTCAAGATTGAACTTCAAAAACTCTGGCAGAAACCAGTGCAGGTGGTCCCCGTGGTGATGGGCACATTGGGTGCCGTGCCAAAAAATCTCAGCCAGCATTTGGAAACAATAGGCATTGACAAAATTACGATCTGGCAACTGCAAAAGGCCACCCTACTGGGATCTGCGCGCATCATCGAAAATACATCACACAGTCCTAGACACTTGGGAAGTGTTCGATTTGTGATTTTGTGATACGAAATCCAGCATATCTATCTTGTTTGCTGTGTCATAATAATAATAATAATAATAATAATAATAATAATCATAATAGAAAGCTAGAGTTAGAAGAGACTCCCAAGGGGCATCCAGTCCAAACCCCTTCTTTCTGCCAGGCGGGAAAAGTACAATCAGAGCCCTCTCGGCAGATGGCCATCCAGTTTTTGCTTAAAAGTTTCCAAAGTCCTGGCAATACACAACGGCAGTGGCTCTATCCCCGCTTTCAGGTGCTGAGGAGGAGGAGGAGGAGGAGGGAGAGCTAAGGCAGGCTCCTTTCCAAAAAGGAAACTGATCCCAGGGATTGGGAGGCAGTGGTGGGAGCGGTAGCAGCAGCGGCGTGGGAGGGGAGTCTGCACCTCCGCTTCCCTGACACACAATGTGCATAATGTGCAAAAAGGCCTCTCTTTCCCCATCTCCGTCTCTCTCCTGCGCATTCCAAGGCCATGAGGCCATGGCTGCCTTTCTGGTTTGGGGGTGGGGGGGGGGGGGCGGGCAGGTGAGTCCAAAGCAACGAAAAATCACAGCACCCCAGTTGGGCGACGCCTGTAAAGGAGACCATCTAGTCCAGCCCCTTTAGCCACGTAGAAAGACACAATCCAATCCCTCCCGACAGAGGGCCATCCAGTCTCTGTTTCAAAACCTCCACTGGACTCCATGGCAGTCAGTATTACACTACAATGATAAATACACGTAAATGTCTATACTAGACAATGTCAAAGAGATAAACAAACACTATAAAGGTTCAAAACATAAAAAGAGATGTGTATATTAGAGCATCTTGCAAAGGCCACAGAAATAGTCAGGCCTCTCTGAGTATAGAGCTATCTTCTTTCTATGTAAAAAGGATAAGCGAATACTATAAAGTTTCAAAACATAAGTTGCACTATGTAATACAGAGCACCATATACATACAATATTACCTGAGAGTTAACAACAATAATGAAAATAATAAGTACAGTCAACTGTTATAATCCACAGTAGTATCTTCCAGACTGTAATAGTCTCCACTATTTAAACATCAATTGAATTTTGCCAAAGTTCATGTAGTCCAACTCTCTTCTGTCATGCAGAAGGACACAATCAAAGCTCTCCCAACAGATGGCCTTCCAACTTCTGCTTAACTTCCTCCAGGGAATGAGACTTTCATGGCAGCACAATCTACTGTCAAACCTCTCTAACATCTAAGTTCTTCCTAATGTTTATTTGGGGATCTTTTTCCTTGCCATTGGAATCCATTTGCTCCTCTCCGCCTCCAAGTCTCAAAGGACTCCACCTCCCAACAGCCTCTTCTATTGTATTGGCTTGTTTTGTCTGCTGATATGGGACTCGTATGTTTTGTTTTGTCTGCTGATATGGGAGCGGCATGAGCGGCTGCTGTTAGCTCCAGCTTCTGCCAACCTAGCAGTTCGAAAACATGCCAATGTGAGTAGATCAATAGGTACTGCTCCGGCGGGAAGGTAACGGCGCTCCATGCAGTCATGCCGGCCACATGACTTTGGAGGTGTCTATGGACAACGCCGGCTCTTCGGCTTAGAAATAGAGAAGAGCACCAACCCCCAGAGTCAGACATGACTGGATTTAGCGTCAGGGGAAACCTTTACCTATGGGACTCAGAGTGGCTTAAAGCTTTAAAATATAATAACAAAAGGTTGCTGTGAGTTTTCCGGGCTAGATGGCCATGTTCCAGAAGCATTCTCTCCTGATGTTTTGCCCACATCTATGGCAGGCATCCTCAAAGGCAACCTCTGAGGATGCCTGCTATAGATGTGGGCGAAACGTCAGGAGAGAATGCTTCTGGAACATGGCCATACAGCCCAGAAAACTCACAGCAACCCAGTGGTTCCGGCCATGATAGCTTTCAACAACATAACTATTACTAGGTGTGCCCGGCCACGCGTTGCTGTGGCGAAGTATGGTGGTATGGGAAATAAAGGTATTGAGGAATTGGTGGTAATTAAGGTAAAGGGTAAAGGTTTTACCCTACATTAAGTCCATTAAGTCCATTAAGCACTTTGCCTGGGTTCTATGAATTAGTCTCCAGTGTTAATATTGTATGTTTTATGTTGATTTTAACGATTGTTTTTACTGTAATTGATGTTTTTATTGGATAACTGTTTTATTGCTGTGTTTTGATATTTGATTGTTTTATCGGGCAAGGCCCCATGTAAGCCGCCCCGAGTCCCTTCGGGGAGATGGGGCGGGGTATAAAAATAAAATTATTATTATTATTATTATTATTATTATTATTAAAAATGGGTTATATAGCCTTGAGTCTACACTGCCATATAATCCAGTTAAAATCAGATAATCTGTATTTTATAGGCAGTGTGGAAGAGGCCTAAGTGAGGCCTAACTCTGCCTGTCCCCTGGGCTGAGTAGGTTGCTAGGAGACCTAGTGGGTGGAGCTTAGCCTTCTAACTGGCAGCAATTGGATAAAAACTATTCTTCCTCTTCCTCTCCCTCTAATTAGGACTTTATTTTTCTTTTCTTTTTGTTGTATGAACGTAGAGGCATGGATGAGGGGCTGTGCTGGCAAGTTTAGTGTTTCTGGGATGTGTAGTTTTGTTGTTTTGTCCTAGGCCGAAATTTCATTACCCTTTCATATATATAGATTATTGTTATTGTTATTACCCAACTTTCCTCTTTTAAAGGAGACTCAGAGCGGCTCGCAACACTACGCACAGTCCACATTACAATTTAAAACCTCCAACAAATAAACATTAAAATAGAATTAAGCTCAGAATTGTTAAAGCAAAGCGTAGAACAGTAGTCTACATTTACAAGGGTCAGGGGCACAGGGTCCCTGCAAAGCTGCCAATGTAAATAAGGTCCTTGAAGGCTATTTCTGTTGCCTCCTCTGGGCCTTTCTGACTTGTGCAAAAGCCCTGCTTTGGAGAGCCCTGGCGGAGGGCAAGGCATGCTGGGTTTTGTAGTCCTAAAACTGCCTTGCGAGGACAGAGGCTCCATGACGCGCTGCCAGGGCCCTTAAACACAGACAAAACCGGCTTCCAAAGTCTTGCCAATGTCATAAGGGCTTCTTAGGCAAGGAATAATACGTCAAAGCGGTTGGGCCAGTTCTTTCCTCCTGTACTTTTTTGCGCCAATTCAATTAACCAGCCAATTAAACTGGTTTATGCAGTCAGACAGGGAAGGAAGGATGCACCATTCAAGCCCTCCTGACAGATGGGCATCCAGCCTATGCTTATCATCATCATCATTATTATTGATGATAGTGATGGTGATAATAATAATCCCATAGACCCCACCCAATCCCAACCACCTTCTTCCAGACAGGGAGGCACCATCCAATCCCTCCCAACAGACGGCTGTCTGGGCTCTACTTGAAATCCTCCAGAGAAAGAGAGTTCACTCCCAAATAGAGATATATAGTCTGACTGGGAGTGGAGTCTCATTGTGGAGAGAAAAATCAGGGTATTAATATAATAATAATAATAATAATAATAATAATAATAATAATAATAATACAAAATCCAGCATATCTATCTTGTTTGCTGTGTCATACAACGTCATTGTGTCAATAATAACAATAATATAATAATAATAATAATAATAATAATAATAATAATAATAATAATAATAATATCATCCAGCATATCTATCTTGTTTGCTGTGTCATAATAAAATAATAATAATAATTTTTCTCTGGAGGGTTTTAAGTAAAGTCTAGGTGGCCATCTATCAGGAAGGTTTTGATTGTGCCTTAATTCTTAGCAGAAGGGGGTTGGATTGGATGGGATCCACCTCTAAGATTCTATAATATTATAATCGTCATTATCATAATCATCAATAAAATAGTGAGGATAAGCATAGGCTGGATGGCCATCTGTCGGGAGGGCTTTTAATGTGTCTTCCTTTATGATTAAGGGGGACAGACTGGATGGCATTTGGGGAATCCCTTCCACTAGTGCTATATGAAGGGATCCCCAAATGCCATCTAGTTCCTCCCCCTTCTGCCATAAAGGAAGGCACATTCAAAGTCCTCCCAAAAGGTGGCCATCCAGCCTATGCTTATCATGATGATGATGATAATGATAATGATAATAATAATAATAATAATAATAATAATAATAATAATAGAATCTTAGAGGTGGATCCCATCCAATACAAAACCCTTCTGCCAGGAATTAAGGCACCATCAAAACCCTCCCAATAGATGGCTATCCCGACTATGCTTAAAACCCTCCAGAGGAAAATTTATTATTATTGGTAGTAGATAATATAGACAACTAGCGTCTCACTTATCCAAGACTCGCTTATCCAAGGTTCTGGATTATCCAATGCATTTTTGTAGTCAATGTTTTCAATATATCGTGATATTTTGGTGTTAAATTCATACATACAGTAATTACAACATTACATTCTGCGTATTGAACTACTTTTTCTGTCAAATTTGTTGTATAACATGATGTTTTGGTGCTTGATTTGTAAAATCATAACCTAATTTGATGTTTAATAGGCTTTTCCTTAATTCCTCCTTATTATCCAAGATATTTGCTTATCCAAGGTTCTGCCGGCCCGTTTATGTTGGATAAGTGAGACTCTACTGTAATAATAATAATAATAGAACCATAGAATCTTAGAGTTGGGCCCCATCCTGTCCAACCCCCTTCTGCCATAAAAGAAGACACCACTCAATCCCTCCCGACAGATAGCCATCCAGTCTCCAACGAAGGAGCCTCCGCCAAGATCTGAGGCAGGGAGTTCCATATATAATAACCCCTCCATATTATCCAAGATATTCGCTTATCCAAGCTTCTGACGGCCCGTTTAGCTTGGATAAGTGAGACTCTACTGTATAATAATAACAATAATAATAATAATAATAATAATAATAATAATAATAAAAAATCCCAAAGGCCATCCAGTCCAAGCCCTTTCTGCCAGGCAACCACCCTTAACAGTAATTGGAAGAGACCCCAGGAGCCATTCAAGGCAACCCTATTTCTGCCAAAAAGGAAGACACCATTCGATCCCTCCTGACAGATGGCCATCTAGCCATAGATAACATTAAGAAAGTTATCTAGGAAACATTGATGAGTATAGAGTTAAAAGGGGTCCCCATGGGCCACCCCATTCCTACCATTGTGGGCAACACCATTCGATCCCTCCCGACAGATGGCCATCTAGCCATAGATAACATTGAGAAAGTTTTCTAAGAAACATTGATGAGTATAGAGTTAAAAGGGGTCC
Source organism: Anolis carolinensis (assembly GCF_035594765.1). Classification (NCBI taxonomy): domain Eukaryota; kingdom Metazoa; phylum Chordata; class Lepidosauria; order Squamata; family Anolidae; genus Anolis; species Anolis carolinensis. The sequence goes on from NW_026943824.1 coordinate 7,936,057, forward strand.
CCATGGGCCACCCCATTCCTACCATTGTGGGCAACACCATTCGATCCCTCCCAACAGATGGCCATCTAGCCATAGATAACATTGAGAAAGTTATCTCTGAAACATTGATGAGTATAGAGTTAAAAGGGGTCCCCATGGGCCACCCCATTCTTGCCATTGAGGGTGACACCATCCGATCCCTCCCGACAGATGGCCATCTAGCCATAGATAACATTGAGAAAGTTATCTCTGAAACATTGATGAGTATAGAGTTAAAAGGGGTCCCCATGGGCCACCCCATTCCTGCTATTGAGGGCGACACCATCCGATCCCTCCCAACAGATGGCCATCTAGCCATAGATAACATTGAGAAAGTTATCTCTGAAACATTGATGAGTATAGAGTTAAAAGGGGTCCCCATGGGCCACCCCATTCCTGCTATTGAGGGCGACACCATCCGATCCCTCCCGACAGATGGCCATTCAAATTCCAGAGGAGGGGAACTCCTCCTGCCTCTAGTTTCCGAGGGAGCTCCATTGTGTCCCAGTCTCCTTAACAGCCCAGAAAGCAGCCTCCCTCCCGTTTGTAGGGCCCCGATCCTGAAAGAGGGTGCACTCACCTTCGGGGGTGAGCTCAGGCCTCCTTCCTCTCGGGGGGCGACCCCCTGCCCAGGAGACCCTCGTCCCTGCGTCCGCTTCGCAGCCCGGCGCCTCTCGCCTCGAATCGCAAGAGAAGGAGGAGGGGCGGGGCTTAAGGAAGGGGGCGGGGCCACCGCTTCCAAGGCCCCGCCCTCTCTGAGCCAGGACAGCTCAAGCCAAACTGCATCCATTCCACAGTGTAGCACAGGCCTGGGCAAACATGGGCCCTCCCTCCAGGTGTTTTGGACTTCAACTCCCACCATTCTTAACAGCCTCAGGCCCCTCCTCAGGATTCCCCCAGACAGGAAACTGAATCTGCCAGGCTATTCAGTGCTAATCAGATGGGAGTACTCCTCCCCCCAAGGTCTAACTGCCATTCTGGAGCAGAATGAAGAAGGCGGGGCCAGGAAGACATCTTTCCACCATATCTCCTGTATCAATTTAATAATAATATATCATAATATTATACTATACTAATAATATATTGTATATACATGTAATATTCTTCTGCCAACCTAGCAGTTTGAAAACATACCAATGTGAGTAGATCAATAGGTACCAGCGGGAAGGTAATTTATTTATTTATTTCCAACATTTATATCCCGCCCTTCTCATCCGAAGGGACTCAGGGCGGCGTACACAATTGGCAACAATTCGATGCCTACACATAATTAAAACATAACAATAAAAATCCAATTAAAGCAATTAAAACAATATAAAAATATAAAACATATGGTTAAAAATCCATTCATCCAAAATCCTCATGCTGTAGCCGTAAATCAGTTCGGGTCGTCTTTATCATTTAATCTTCGAAAGCCTGGGCACATAGCCATGTTTTCAGGGCGCTCCATGCAGTCATGCCGGCCACATGACCTTGGAGGTGTCTACGGACAACGCCGGCTCTTCAGCTTAGAAATGGAGATGAGCACCAACCCCCAGAGTCAGACATGACTAGACTTAACGTCAGGGGAAAACCTTTACTTTCACCTTTTTTACATGTAATAATAATAATAATAATAATAATAATAATAATATGATGTAATACAATGTAATAATAATTATAATTCACTATTATAATTTTATATTTATATTACATGCAATATTACTAATAATATTGCAATATAGTCATATAATATATTATATTGTGTATATATATATATACTTATAAACCGCCCTGAGTCCCCTTTGGAAATGTCACAAATAAATAAATAAATAAATAGATAATCAAGGTGGTTGATTGCTATATTCACACTTGCCTCAGGCAGACAAGAGTTCTTTCACCCACCCTGGACATCATTCCACATAAATAAACCCCACTTGCCTAGTTTCCAACAGACCTCACAACCTCTGAGGATGCTTGCCATAGATGGGGGCAAAACGTCAGGAGAGAATGCTTCTGGAACAGGACCGTACGGCCCGGAACACTCACAGCAACCGATAATAATAAAAGTATGGCACAGCAAACAAGATCGTTGTGTCAATAATAATAATAATAATAATAATTAAGGCCAAGATCGAAAAAACAGCTGATGACCTAAAATGCAGACTGTGCAAGGAAACCGACGAAACCATTGATCATATCCTCAGCTGCTGTAAGAAAATCGCACAGACAGACTACAAACAGAGGCACAACTATGTGGCCCAAATGATTCATTAGAACTTATGCCTCAAGTACCACCTCCCAGCAGGAAAGAACTGGTGGGATGACAAACCTGCAAAAGTATTGGAAAATGAGCACGTAAAGATGCTGTGGTACTTCCGAATCCAGACTGACAAAATTCTGGAACACAACACACCAGACATCACAGTTGTGGAAAGGAAAAAGGTTTGGATCATTGATGTCGCCATCCCAGGTGACAGTCGCATTGACGAAAAACAACAGGAAAAACTCAGCCGCTATCAGGACCTCAAGATTGAACTTCAAAGACTCTGGCAAAAACCAGTGCAGGTGGTCCCGGTGGTGATGGGCACATTGGGTGCCGTGCCAAAAGATCTTAGCCGGCATTTGGAAACAATAGACATTGACAAAATTACGATCTGCCAACTGCAAAAGGCCACCCGACTGGGATCTGTGCGCATCATCCGAAAATACATCACACAGTCCTAGACACTTGGGAAGTGTTCGACTTGTGATTTTGTGATACGAAATCCAGCATATCTATCTTGTTTGCTGTGTCATAATAAAATAATAATAAAATTACGATCTGCCAACTGCAAAAGGTCACCCTACTGGGATCTGCACGCATCATTCCGAAAATACATCACACAGTCCTAGACACTTGGGAAGTGTTCGTCTTGTGATTTTGTGATATGAAATCCAGCATATCTATCTTGTTTGCTGTGTCATAATAAAATAATAATAATAATAACAATAATAATAATAATTGTTATTATCGGAGACACTGGCCTCTGTTTGCAGCCCATTCTGAACCCATTCTGGTCCCAGGTTGCCCCTCAGAGCCAGACGACCCCTAAGTGGCCCCTGATTTGAGCCTCATCCCACCCCCACCCACCCCTTGGCAAATAAACCGAATGGTCAGCCCCATCCCTCCCTTTCTGCCACCTGGGCAACCGCAAACATGGCATGTTGGCAGTGTTCCTGGAGAGGCCCCTTGTTCCCTTTTTCTGGCCGCGGCCTCGGCCTTTATCTTGGGTCAACAGAGGAGGGAGGGGACGGGGCCCAAGACCCCCCTGGCTTCAATGGCTGGAAAAGGTTTGTTTGTTTTTGCCTGACTTCTATTCCGCTTTTCTACCACCCCACACAAAGGCAGTAGATGGGGAGAGGCAAAAGGACTCTTTAGGATAAACGTTTCCTTTTGGACCCCAAGTTTCTTGCATGGCAGAACATTTTTATGGCTTGGGCACAGTGGGGACCTAGTGCAGATGAAGTGGGATTCTTTGCATGGCCTTCAGCAGAGCTCTCTCTGCAAGACTGAATGCCACTGGAAAGGGGCTCTTGGTTGGAGGAAGAACCAGTTTCCAGGGGCAGGGAGTTCCAGAGGTGCCCCACTTTCCCAATCAGGTGCCATGGCTGAATCCCCCAGCCGCTTTGGCGCCTGCAGCCAGATGCTATCGGGTGTGTTTGCTCATGGAGGTGATGTGTGTTCCTGGCACGCTTTGGTGTGTTTGTGAAAGAGAGGGAGGGAGGGAGAGAAAGAGGGAGGAGGTGGGCAGGGAAGTCTCGGCAGAAGCGGCCCTTCTCTTGCCAAGATGGCAGTGCCCACCTGGGTCACCCGCTGGAGGACCCAGGCCAAGGGCCCAGCCCTTGCCCAACATAACAGAGCCATTGAGTTGAAATTTATTATTTATTTATTTCTAATATTTATATCCCACCCTTCTCACCCGAAGGCGGGCGCTCATTCCACTCCCGGGATTTGAACCTGGGACCTTTCGGTCTGCAAGTTCAGCAGCTCAGCGCTTTAACGCACTGTGCCACCACCAGGGGCCCACTTATAATCATAATATTATTATTAATATTACATGTGTATACAATATATTATTAGTATAGTATAATATTATTATATTAATTGGCAGCAATTCGATGCCTGTACAAAATCAGTATCAAAACAATGCATAATACAATTAAAACTATTAAAAGTACAATATAAATGACAATATATAACTTTAAAATGTAAAATCAGATCCATTCATCCTAGAGAAACCTCATGCTTTGAAAGGGATCCCCGAAGGCCATCTAGTCCAGGGCCTCTTACAGCTTTTCCCACTTTGGTCCGAGAAAGCTTCACATGACCCCAAGCATAAAGGTAGATAAAAAGGTACACAAAAAACCCGAGCATTGACTGTGTTGTCGATGGCTTTCATGGCCAGAATCACTGGGTTGCTGTGAGTTTTCCTGGCTGTAATGCAATGCTGGGCCCCCTGGTGGCACAGTGTGTTAAAGCACTGAGCTGCTGAACTTGCGGACCGAAAGGTCCCAGGTTCAAATCCCGGGAGCAGAATGAGTGCCCGCTGTTAGCCCCAGCTCCTGCCAACCTAGCATGCCTCCATGCCAATGTGAGTAGATGAATAGGTACCGCTCCGGCGGGAAGGTAACAGCGCTCCATGCAGTCATGCCGGCCACATGAGGCCACATGACCTTGGAGGTGTCTACAGACAACGCCGGCTCTTCAGCTTAGAAATGGAGATGAGCAACAACCCCCAGAGTCGGTCATGACTGGACTTAACATCAGGGGAAAACCTTTACCTTTACCTTTACCTAAGTCTTACTTGCCTCCCCATAAAAACATCTCCAAAAATGGGGTTTGTCGCAGGCACACCATGTCTTTTTGTTGGTGGTACTGAAATTTGGGTGTGAAAGGTCCCAGGTTCAAACCCCAGGAGCAGAATGAGCGCCCGCTGTTAGCCCCAGCTCCTGCCAACTTAGCAGTTCGAAAACATGCCAGTATGAGTAGATCAATAGGTACCGCTGCAGTGGGAAGGTAACGGCGCTCCATGCAGTCATGCCAGCCACATGACCTTGGAGGTGTCTACGGACAACGCCGGCTCTTCGGCTTAGAAATGGAGATGAGCACCAACCCCCAGAGTCAGACACGACTGGACTTAACATCAGGGGAAACCTTTACCTTTAACTTTAATGCAATGCTAATCAAGGTGGCCAGTTACAACATTCACACTTGCCTCAAACAGACAAGAGTTCTTTCTCCCACCCTGGACATTATGCCACAGATATATTAACCCCACTTGCCTAGATTCCAACAGACCTCACAACCTCTGTGGATGTCTGCCATAGATGTGGGCGAAACGTCAGGAGAAAATGCTTCTGGAATATGGCCATACAGCCCGGAAAACTCACACCAACTGGGCATTTACTGATGATAACAAATCCACCTTGGCGAGGCTGGTTTTCCTTTTTGTGGAGCACAGCTGAATCCTTTCCTGTGTGTTGTCGCTCACAGATATGTGGTGTTTGTTGTTGCCACATTCTTTGCGACCGCATCATTGAGCCTTTATTTGGAGTTGGGACCCTCCGTTGAAGATGTAGTGATAAAGACAACCCAGACTGATTTACGGCTACAGCACGAGGATTTTGGATGAATGGATTTTAACCATATGTCTTATATTTTTATATTGTTTTAATTGTTATAATTGGATTTTCATTGCTATGTTTTAATTATGTGTAGGCATCAAATTGCTGCCAGTTGTGTACGCCGCCCTGAGTCCCTTCGGGTGAGAAGGGCGGGATATAAATGTGTGAAATAAATAAATAGTCCAACCTGTGAAAGATCCCCCAACTAAGCCACTCCAGGCAGATGCCCATCCAACCAGCAGTTGAAGGATTCCCAAAGATTATACCTTCTTGGAAGGGACCCCCAAAGGCCATCTAGTCCAACCCCTTTGGCCTAGCTAAGGACACCACTCCCAAAAGATGTCCAAATATAAATGAGTTGTAGAATCGGAAAGGGCATCTAGTCATATCCGTCGAGATAAAATAAAACACAACCAAAGCCTTCCTGGAAGAGGCCCATCCAACCTCTGTCTGCTGCCTTCCAAGGCTGTTTGTTCCACCCAGGAGGCCATCCGGCAGGCTCCGTCCCTTTTGAGTTTTAGAAAGAAAGTGAAGACCTGACTATGCAAGCAAGCATTCAAAGAATAAGTTTCGTTGGCTTCGACTCAGTCTGGACTAAGGTTTATGTACAATGTTTTATGGATGAATGGCTCAAGTATTTTGTATTATTGAGGAGGAGGGAGCAAGCTTGTTTTCTGCTGCCCTGGAGACTAGGTCGCGGAACAATGGCTTCAAACTACAGGAAAGGAGATTCCACCTGAACATCAGGAAGAACTTCCTCACTGTGAGAGATAGCTGTTCAGCAGTGGAACTCTCTTCCCCGGACTGTGGTGGAGGCTCCTTCTTTGGAGGCTTTGAAGCAGAGGCTGGATGGCCATCTGTCGGGGGTGCTTTGAATGAGATTTTCTTGCTTCTTGCAGGGGGTTGGACTGGATGGCCCGTGAGGTCTCTTCCAACTCTACTATTCTATCTATATACATAAAAGAGTGATGGAATCCTGGCGACCGACAAAACAACAAAACTAAAGGCCCCCCAACCTCGAAATTTGACAACACAACCCATCATCCACGCCTCCAGGTTGATATAACCAAAAGAAAAGAAAAATAAAGTCCTAATTAGAGGGAGAGGAATAATTGTATTTATCCAATTGCTGCCAGTTAGAAGGCTAAGCTCCACCCACTTGGTCTCCTAGCAACCCACTCAGCCCAGGGGACAGGCAGAATTAGGACTCACTTAGGCAGCTTCTGCCAACCCTAAAGTTCAAAAACATGCAAATGAGAGTACATGAATAGGTACTGCTCCGGTGGGAAGGTAACGGCGCTCCATGCAGTCATGCAGGCCACATAACCTTGGAGGAGTCTACAGACAACGCCAGCTCTGGAAGATACTACTGTGGATTATAACAGTTGACTGTACTTATTATTTTCATTATTGTTGTTAACTCTCAGGTAATATTGTATGTATATGGTACTCTAAATTACATAGTGCATCTTATGTTTTGAAACTTTACAGTATTTGCTTATCCTTTCTACATAGAAGGAAGATAGCTCTATACTCAGAGAGGCCTGACTATTTCTGTGGCCTTTGCAAGATGCTCTAATATACACATCTCTTTTTATGTTTCGAACCTTTATAGTGTTTGTTTATTTCTTCAACAACGACTGGACTTAATGTCAGGGGAAAACCTTTACCCTTTACCTAACTACCAGCAATTCCTCAATACTTTATTTCCCATACCACCAGACTTTGCCACAGCAACGTGTGGCCGGTCACAGCTAGTGATTCTATATTTTAAATCTGTATTTAATTGCTTATGTTTTATTCTTTTGTATTGTTGCGTATCGGCATTGGATTCTGCCAGTTTTGTAAGCCGCCCTGAGTCCCTTCGGGTGAGAAGAGCGGGATAGAAATAAGGAAATAAATAAAATAAATAAATTGAGGAAGGAAAAGGGGAAGGAAAAAAAGGGGCTGGAGTTTCCCAGGCAGCACCTAAGGAAGGTGCCCATAAAGCTGTCCAGCCAGGGTGACAAATGATGGGAGAGTGATGTTGGAGGCTATGAAGCCGGAAAGGGGAGGGCGTGGGGGCTTCGTTCCCACAGTCGGCCACGAAGGCCATGGTCCAGAAAGGGGTCCTTCCCAGTTGACCCTGTGCCCCTTTCCGCCTCCTCCTTGCAGGGCCCTGATCCCGCTCTTTGACTCCAGCACCGGCCTCCTCCTCCTGACGGGCAAGGTGAGTGAGTGAGGAGTGAGTGAGTGAGGGGCAGCCCCAGCATGGCATTAGAAGGAGGGTCAAGGGGAGCAGCTCACACTGACCCTTGCCTTTCTTCAGGGGGAGAACGTCCTTTTCTGCTACGAGGTCCAGACCGGGCAGCCAGCCCTGACGAAAGGTGAGGCACCCCCAGAATGCCCTCAGTGCATTTGGGACAAAGGCCACGTCGGGAGGAGGCTGACTTCCATGACCCCTTCCTTTCTCCCTCTGCCAACCAGTGACGCAGTGCCTGACGGAGGGCAGGTCCCTGGGAGTGGCCCTGGTGCCCCGGCCGGCGCTGGACGTCATGGCCTGCGAAGTGATGCGGGCCTTGCAGCTGAGCGACAGCGGCGCCATCGTCCCCATCAGTGTCCTGGTGCCCAGGAAGGTCAGTGCGAGGCCGAGGGGAGAAGGGATGCGGAGGGGAAGCTGAGGCACAGACCGCCTGACAACATACCCCACTGACTGGTATCTAATGCTCACCTTTTTTTGGCAAAATGACCTCCCAAAATGAGGCTGCGCATTAGATTCAGGGTTTTGAAAATTGAGATCATTCGATCTGATGCTGCATTAGACTCAAGTCAATATGTGTATCTCTCTCTCTGTACTCTAGTCCACCCAGGAGTTCCACAAAGACCTGTTCCCCGACAGTGCTGGCAGCGTCCCAGGTGCCTCTGCCCAGGCCTGGTGGGCCGGAGACGACGGCCAGGTGAGCCTCACATTGAGTCCCAGTCTGTCTCCCCATTGAGGTGGGCTGAGCGGGACTGGGAGGCTGTCTGCGTGCCCTCCACTGGAAAGGCCACATTGGGAAAAGGGGAAATGATATTTATAACCTATTATTATTATTATTATTATTATTATTATTATTATTATTATTTTCGTGTCAGGAGCAACCGGAGTTGCTTTTGGAGTGAGAGAATTGGCCGTCTGCAAGGACGTTGCCCAGGGGACACCCGGATGTTTTTGATGTTTTACCATCCTTGTGGGAGGCTTCTCTCATGTCCCTGCACGGAGCTGGAGCTGACAGAGGAAGCTTATCCACGCTCTCCCCGGGTGGGATTTGAACCTGGCAGCCTTCAGATCAGCAATCCAACCTTCAAGTCATGAGGCTTTTATCCCCTAGGCCATTATTATTATTATTATTATTATTATTATTATTATTATTATTATTGTATGACACAACAAACAAGATAGATATGCTGGATTTCATATCACAAAATCACAAGTCAAATACTTCCCAATTGTCTAGGACTGTGTGATGAATTTTAGGATGATGCGCGCAGATCCCAGAAGGGTGGCCTTTTGCAGTTGGCAGATTGTAATTTTGTCAATGTCTATTGTTTCCAAATGCCGGCTGAGATCTTTTGGCACGGCACCCAATGTGCCCATCACCACCGGGGCCACCTGTACTAGTTTCTGCCAGAGTCTTTGAAGTTCAATCTTGAGGTCCTGATAGCAGCTGAGTTTTTCCTGTTGTTTTTCATTAATGCGACTGTCACCTGGGATGGCAACATCAATGATCCAAACCTTGTTCTTTTCCACAACTGTGATGTCTGGTGTGTTGTGTTCCAGAACTTTGTCAGTCTGGATTCGGGAGTCCCACAGTATCTTTGCGTGCTCATTTTCCAATACTTTTGCAGGTTTGTGATCCCACCAGTTCTTTGCTGCTGGGAGGTGGTACTTGAGGCATAATGAATCATTTGGGCCACATAGTTGTGCCTCTGTTTGTAGTTGTGTGTGCAATTTTCTTACAGTAGCTGAGGATATGATCAATGGTTTCGTCAGTTTCCTTGCACAGTCTGCATTTTGGGTCATCAGCAGGTTTTTTTATCTTGGCCTTAATTGCATTTGTTCTGATGGCTTGCTCCTGGGCTGCAAGAAGCTGAGGATATGATCAATGGTTTTGTCGGTTTCCTTGCACAGTCTGCATTATTATTATTATTATTATTATTATTATTATTATTATTATTATTAGCCCCTCTTGCCCTGGGGTACCTGAACATGGGCCAGTTGTTTGAGAAGCAAGCAAGGGCTCAAGGAGACCGGACATGTCCTGGGGGCCTTCTCCCACTGCCCACTCCTCTTTTAATCATCATCATCATCATCATCATCATCATCATTCCCCCCCACAGGTGGAGAAGGTCAGCCTCCATCCAGCCCAGCGGCCCAACAAGCTCTTCATCTCCAGCTGTCTGCCCCCCTACCACCCGGAGACCCCTGCCCCAACAGGCTCCCCTCAGGCAATGGATGCGGGTGACCGGACGGAGGACCCAGATGCCAATGTGAGTAGCCATTGGGGACCCCAAGACCTGTGTCTATGTGCACATGCACACACACACTCGACTGCCTTGTATATCTGTCCCGTCTTGCCCCAGACCCCTCTGGACTGGCCAGTCAGGGGATGCTAGGAGTTGGAGTCGTGCAAACACATCCACCTTTTATAGGTCCCAGGCGGCTTCTCTTGGGCTCACATCCTTGTGGGGAAGGTTGTTCAAATCTTTTGAAACTTTTAAGATTGAACTCTGCATCTCGCTTCCTTAAGCTCACGAATTCTTTACAGCCACACTATATCGCTGCTGCTTGCTGTGAGCTGAATGCTCAGCTTAGTATTCTGTGTGTACTTTTAAATACTCTGCTGTTTGTAAGGGGAATTTCCCTAACAGGGATGCCCTTCCTTCTCTTCCACCTTGTTTCCAGGCCGGCAGCAGCGGCCTCTCCTCGCCCTCCAGCTCCATGGCTTCTCCTCCCTCCAGCGCTGCCCCTTCGCTCTCCGTCTCCAGCAGCGGCTTTGCCTCCAGCCCCAGCCAGCGCTCCCTGCAAAGCATTCTGGGTAAGTGCCCCCCTAGTCCCCCCCCCCAAAAAAAACTCAGAGACAGAACATTGGGACCTGGAAAGAACGCTCTTTCTATGCCTTCCGTCCCTTCCTGATTGGCAGTCCAGACTGGGCAGCACTGGGAAGGCTATTGGGTGGGACAAGAGCAGGGCTTCTTAAAAAGGTGGGCTTCCCTGAGCTCAAGGTTGGGGGTCTCAAAAAGGTTTGAACACCATCTAGCAGCTGTTTTAGGTATTGAAACCGTTGTTTGCAGCCGACTTTGCAGAAGCTGGGGTGTTGTGTGGTTTCCGGACTGTATGAATCATAGAATAGTAGAGTTGGAAGAGACCTCATGGGCCATGAAGTCCAACCCCCTGCCAAGAAGCAGGAAATCGCATTCAAAGCACCCCCGACAGATGGCCATCCATTAGGGTTGGCAGAAGCTGCCTAAGTGAGTCCTAACTCTGCCCCCTGGGCTGAGTGGGTTGCTAGGAGACCAAGTGGGTGGAGCTTAGCCTTCTAACTGGCAGCAATTGGATAAAAACAATTATTCCTCTCCCTCTAATTAGGACTTTATTTTTCTTTTCTTTTGGTTATATCAACCTGGAGGCGTGGATGATGGGTTGTGTTGTCAAATTTCGAGGTCGGGAGGCCTTTAGTTTTGTTGTTTTGTCGGTCGCCAGGATTCCATCACTCTTTTATATATATAGATAGAATCGTTGAGTTGGAAGAGACCTCATGGGCCATCCAGTCCAACCCCCCGCTAAGAAGCAAGAAAATCTCATTCAAAGCACCCCCGACAGATGGCCATCCAGCCTCTGCTTAAAAGCCTCCAAAGAAGGAGCCTCCACCACAGTCCGGGGGAGAGAGTTCCACTGCCGAACAGCCGTCACAGTGAGGAAGTTCTTCCTGATGTTCAGACGGAATCGCCTTTATTGTAGTTTGAAGCCACTGTTCCGTGTCCTAGTCTGCAGGGCAGCAGAAAACAAGCTTGCTCCCTCCTCCCTATGACTTCCCTTCACGTATTTGTACATGGCTATCATGTCTCCTCTCAGCCTTCTCTTCTGCAGGCTAAACATGCCCAGCTTTTTAAGCCGCTCCTCATAGGGCTTGTTCTCCAGACCTTTGATCATTTTAGTCACCCTCCTCTGGACGCTTTCCAGCTTGTCAACATCTCCCTTCAACTGTGGTGCTCAGAATTGGACACAATATTCCAGGTGTGGTCTGACCAAGGCAGAATAGAGGGGGAGCATGACTTCCCTGGATGTAGATGCTATACTCCTATTTATGAAGGCCAGAATCCCATTGGCTTTTTTAGAAGCCGCATCACATTGTAGGCTCATGTTTAACTTGTTGTCTACGAGGATTCCAAGGTCTTTTTCACGTGTACTGCTGTCGTGCCAGGCGTCCCCCATTCTGGTTGTGTTCCAGGTGAAACATCAGGAGAAAATGCCACTAGAACCTGGCCATACAGACTGGAAACCACACAACACCCCAGTGATTCTGGCCGTGAAATCCTTCAACATTACAATGAGCTGCTTCCTCTGTATGAGGAAACCAGCTCTGCTATTAACAGGGCTTGCAAAAGGATGCTCGTCTGTGTTTTGATTTCCATACTGTGAACCGTCCTTAAAATATGGAGGGAAAATATGTCTGGAGGATTTGGAGGATAAGGATTTTGGAGGATAACAGAACTGAGGAATTTATATGTGTAAATATGGTAACTTATATAAGAAGGTACAGTAACTGCCACCAACGTGAGGTAATGTCTTTTAACGTAAATGATAAATGGTAAATGGTAAATGGTTATGGCTTTCCCCCAGGCGCAGAGGGAGGCAAGGAGACTGATCTTTATGAACAACAACGAAGTTCAAGTTTATTTGTACATAAGCTTGTGGTTGCAATATATAGACGTTTCAGGATCTTGAGTTACAGTGCAGTCTTATTTGTATGAATACTTCTTAAACAACTTCTCTTCAAAGAACAGTGATCTAACTATCACTTTCACAATCAAGCCGTGGATTGATTTTCCTTTTTTTATTATTATTTTTTTTAAACTGACTCCCTCTAGACTAAACTCCCGGTCAGCTTATATCCTCAGCCTTTCCCTGAATGACCATAAGCTGCCGTCTGCTTGTATGAACAAGCCTCAATTTCCCAGCTTTTCTAAGCTGTCAAAGAGCAACCTCTCTTCAGCTGATTCAAAGAGCCCCCGACTTCCTCAAAAGTCGAACAGCAACTCTCTTTTTTTTAAAAGGGTTTTAAACTTTAACTGCCAACTAAGCCACGCCCCCTTCTCCTCCAAAGAGAGGCTATGTTGCTATGGCAACCTGTTGTATACTGTTTCCAGCTGGCTTCTATGCGAGGCCTGCCTTCGTTAATATATAACTCCTTCTTTTTTATTTTAACAAACAAATAAAATCAAATTAATAATTTCTGTTAACTCATAACATCCTTACACATACCTACTGTCATACCTCTACGGCGAGGGGTCGCATAAATGTTTCTGGGGTCTTTCAGGGCCTCTAAAGGTGCCTTCCTTTTGCTCTCCTTCCCAGGACCCAGCTCCAGCTTCCGCCACTTGCAGGGCACCGTCCTCCACCGGAGCACCCACATCACCAACCTCCGGGGCCTGAGCTTAACCACTCCAGGCGAATGCGATGGTTTCTGTGCCAATCGGCTCTTTGTGGCCGCCCCACTCCTCTCCGCAGGAGGCCAGGTGGCCGTCTGGGAGGTAAGGGCAGCCCCACATGACTGCCAGGAAGTCAGGAGGTCAGGGGTCACCCTCCTGTCCCTCCTCATTTTGGGCATTTCTCCCCTTTCAGCTCTCCAAACCGGGCCGCCTCGCCGATGCAGCAGCAATGCCCACCATACAGAATGGGGCTCCCGTCTCGGATTTGTGCTGGGACCCCTTCGACCCCAGGCGCCTGGCCATTGGTATGGGATGACTAGTACTCTCCCCTGCTCTTTCTCCCACCCACCCCAGCCTTGGCCATGTCTAGGTGTTATGGTAATCATTAATTGCTACAAAAAATAATGACCCCATTTCTAATTCTGACCCTTTGCCACCACATCAGGTACGACTTACTGATATCAGAAAATTGACCCCCGCCTCTAATAACAATAACTATTTTTACAGATCTTAGCTGGGTTTCTAGCCTCAGCCCAGCCCCAAACATTCATGGGAGGATTATTCTAATCATTACCAAGCCTAAGAGGCCAACTGAAAAATTAGTTTGGCAGGAAACCCCTCAGGCAATGGTCACCCAAAATTGACCCCCGCCTCTAATAATAATAACTATTTTTACCGATCTTAGCTGGGTTTCTAGCCTCAGCCCTGCCCCAAACATTCATGGGAGGATTATTCTACTCATTACCAAGCCTAAGAGGCCAACTGAAAAATTGGTTTGGCAGGAAACCCCTCAGGTAATGGCCACCCAAAATTGACCCCCGCCTCTTCTTTATTTATTATTTATTAATTAAACTTATATACCGCTACTCCCAGTTTGGCTCGGAGCGGTTTACAAAAATAGATTAAAACAATACACTTGGCTTTAAAATAACAATAAAAACAATAAAACAATAATAAAAGCAACAATAAAAACAGACATAGCCCCGAGTTTTTCACCCACTGAAAGCTTGTCGGAAGAGCAAGGTTTTGCAGGCTTTCCGAAAGGCAAGTAAGTCTCGGGTGGTTCGAGTTTCAACTGGCAAGGCATTCCATAATTGAGGGGCTACAATTGAGAAGGCTCTCTGCCTAGTAGAAGACAAATGATAAGTCCGTATGTTAGGGACTTCAAGCAAATTTTGGTCTTCGGACTGAAGTAATCTCTGGGGTTGGTAGGGGGATAAGCGGGCCCTCAGGTATACTGGCCCCAGACCATGTAAGGCCTTGAAAGTTAGTACCAGTATCTTGAAAGTAAACCGGTACTCTAATAATAATAACTATTTTTACAGATCTTAGCTGGGTTTATAACCTCAGCCCTGCCCCAAACATTCATGGGAGGATTATTCTAATCATTACCAAGCCTAAGAGGCCAACTGAAAAATAGGTTTGGCAGTAAACCCCTCAGGCAATGGCCACCCAACAAAGGCAATGGCCCCACAACCCTTCTATATGATCACCCCTTTTGGGGCCTCAAGGCCATAGGACAGGGGGAGCCAGCACCCCATGGCGTAAGGGGAAACCTTGGGAGGAGATCCGCTAAAAAGCCCCACAGCTGTTCTGACAGCTCTCCTTTCTTTTCTCAGCCGGAGAAGATGCCCGGATCCGCCTGTGGCGCTTGGGGCCAGAGGGGCTGCAGGAGACCCTTCTGGAGCCGGAAAGCGTCCTGAGAGGTAGGCAGATGTCCACTCTCCCTTGTGTTTAGAAGAAGGGGGCATTGGGTGGGAAGGGAGGCAGGGTCCTATGGCCTCAGCAAATGGTGGAGGAAGGTGCCAGCTCAGCCGTCCTTCTTGCCTCCCTCGCAGGCCATTCCGAGAAGGTCTACTCCATCCGGTTCCACCCTTTGGCTGCGGACATCCTGGCCTCCTCCTCCTTCGACATGAGTGTCCGCATCTGGGACTTGGGCAATGGGAAGGAGGCCATGAAGCTGGATGGACATCGGGACCAGGTATGGGGCCTTGGCCTGCATTCCTTGCTCTATACAGATCTATTTATTGGGGCGGTGGGGAGGAGCTGGTTTTGACCCACTAAGTCTTATGCTCCTGGAGGAGCAGAACGTCTGGAACAGGGGTCCTCAAACTTTTTAAGTGGAGGGCCGGTTCATGGTCCCTCAGATTGTTGAGGAGCCGAATTATAGTTTTTAAAAAATATATGAACAAATTCCTATGCACACTACACATGTCTTATTTGTAGTGCAAAAAAAAAAAACCAACAACAATTATTTATTTATTTATTTGCTACATTTATAACCCACCCTCTCTCACGCCGAAGGGGACCCAGAGCGGCTTACAAGTTGTATGTACATACAATATATTATATTATTAGCATAGCACAATATTAGCATTATATATTATTACTATATTGTACTATACCACTATACCATAATATTATTAGTAATAATACATTTAATATATAATATATAATTTATATTATTATATTATACAATATTATTATATTGTATTATTATTAGCCGCCCTGAGTCCCCTATTGGGTGAGAAGGGTGGGGTAGAAATACTATAATAAATAAATAAATAAATATTATATTGTATTACATTATAATATTATTATCAATATTATATGTATACACAATTTATTATATTATTACCATATCATTCATTTACAATATTAGTAAATAAAATAATTTTAACAAACATACTGTAAACTTATCAGGATTGCAGTGGGAAGTGTGGACCTGCTTCTGGCCAATGAGACAATCAAGTAGGATTGTTGTTGTTGTGCCTTCAAGTCATTTCAGACTTTGGGTGAGCCTAAGTCTAAAACTGAGGGCGGGGGCCAGGTAAATGGCCTTGGAGGGCCGCATCTGGCCCCCGGTCCTTAGTTTGGGGACCCCTGGTCTGGAAGATCTGCCCCAAATATCAGTGCCTTAGAGTAAGAGACCTCTCACTGCTCTTACTTCCCAATTCCTTTGCTGATCATTGGACTGCCTTTCAGATCTTCAGCTTGGCCTGGAGCCCCGATGGACGCCGCTTGGCTACGGTCAGCAAGGACGGCAAAGTGCGGGTTTATGATCCCCGGATGGGCCCTGAGCCCCTGCAGGTGATTTGGGGGGAGGGGTCTCAGCTGGAGTGGGGGGGGGGCTGGGAAGGGGTCACTGTGGCCTGAGGCAACAAAGCCCACCCCATCTTTGCACTGATTTGGGGAACCCGAGTCTTTTCGCAGGATACACAAAGCATTGGCCTGGAGTGGATGAGGACAGAAATGGGGGCCTAGTAGGCATCGAAATATCTATGTACTGCTTCTCCCAACATCCTTCACTACAGTGTTGGCAAATGGGAGTAATGGTGCTCTGACAGAGCAGAGCAAGATGCGGCATTATTGTTGTTATATTATTATATTACAGTAGAGTCTCACTTATTCCAACACTCGCTTATCCAACATTCTGGATTATCCAACGCATTTTTGTAGTCAATGTTTTCAATACATCATGATATTTTGGTGCTAAATTTGTAAATACAGTAATTACTACATAGCATTACTGCGTATTGAACCACTTTTTCTGTCAAATTTGTTGTATAACATGATGTTTTGGTGCTTAATTTATAAAATCATAACCTAATTTAATGTTTAATAGGCTTTTCCTTAATCTCTCCTTATTATCCAACATATTCGCTTATCCAACATTCTGCCGGCCCGTTTACGTTGGATAACCGAGACTCTACTGTATTAATGAGGACCCGCCGGTGGCGCAATGGGTTAAAGCCTTGTGCCAGCATGACTGACAACTTGAAGGTTGGGTTGCTCCCTCTGTCAGCTCCAGATCCATGCAGGGACATGAAAGGGGAAACGTCCTTGCAGATGGCCAATTCTCTCACACCAGAAGCGACTTGCAGTATTTCAAGCCGCTCCTGACACGAAAAAATATTAATAATAATAATTATTATTATTAACATACTATTATAACTAGTAAGATTATTTGATGATGATATCATCATCATCATCTCTGAAACAGGAGGTTCCGGTGCCCAAAGGTGGAGGGCTAGAGGGCAGGATGTGTTGTTGTTGTTGTTGTTGTTATACCATTATTCTCTCTGAAACAGGAGGGTCCGGGGCCTGAAGGAGGTCGGGGGGCCCGCATCGTCTGGGTCTGTGGAGGCAACTTCTTGCTGGTGTCGGGCTTTGACTGGTGAGGCACACCTTGGCCCTTGTCCTTTTGCCAGAAGCCCCTTGGGATCCCTGAAGCAGATTCAGACATCTCTCTCTCTCTCCAGTCGCAGTGAACGGCAGCTCTCCCTCTACGGGGCCGAGTCGGTGTCTGCTGGCCCCCTGGCCGTCCTGGGCCTGGACGTGGCCCCCTCCACCCTCATCCCCTTCTACGACCCGGACACCAGCCTGGTCTTCCTCACAGGAAAGGTGAGCAGGGGCCATGGACTGGTCAGTCAGTGAAGGAGAGTGTGGTGAAGTGTAAATTTTGGTTTACAGTTGTTATGTTTAATTATAGATATATGTTTGGAATGGGTAAGTATTAGAGTTATCAGTGTGTGGGGGATGGTAGCCAGCTCAGCATTCTGAGGCAGGTTGCCATAGGCGGAGCCAACTGCCGTTTGGTAAGAGAGAGCAGATTTTGAAAAGAAAGTCAGTCTGTGATCAGGGAATCACAGGGAAGACTGGTTCTAAGGTAGTGAGAACCAGGGAAGTTCAGATCTCTAGCTTGTGTCGGTTTAAATAGGTCAAGTGACTTATTTGAGTTAGCAATGGAGTCTGAATAAAAAAGGGAAAGAAATCCCAGCTGGATCTGTAGTGATCAGTTAAATTAAGAACATTGGTTGGAAGGAAAAAAGTTTAAACTGCTCAAGGGAAGAAATAATCCTTTTCAGAGTTGTTTCATCACATGTTATCATTGTAACTGTTGAAGAAGAGTATCTCTAAGTGAGAAGTAACATTGAAACCGCTAAGCTTATGTACCTGAATAAACTTCTTACTGGTTTTCAACATCCAAACCTCTGTTACTTACATTCTAAGCCAAGTTATGCTACCCTTTAAAATAAACGTAAACATCTCCCTGCGTCTTTGGTGGTTGCATCGCCCCAGAGAGCCACCTCCTCCTTCTGCAGACGACTACTGTCCTTTGCACCAGCTTTTTCTTCTTCTTCTTCTTCTAATAAATTTTTATTTATACATATAAACATACAAGCAAAACATACTAACATTCTCCAATAGTTATAGTCTCTCAATATTCTACACCCATTAAATGAACATGAACCAGGAGTGGCGGGGCAGGGCTGCCCTATGTCCTCCCCCCAAAATGGCATCTCCTCTCCTCCATTCTTTTAGGGTGACACCCGGGTCTTTGTCTACGAGGTCCTCCCCGAGGCCCCCTTCTTCCTGGAGTGCAACAGCTTCATCTCCAACGAACCCCACAAGGTAAAGAGGGAAGGAAGCACCCCCTGTGTTGACACAAGTATATGTAAAACAGAACTGAGTGACATCTCCAGGTTTGGGACTAAAGGGAGAAGCAAGAGGATGCCTGCAATGGAGGACCCAGTTTGTCTCTGCCAGTTTATGGGAGACCGAGCTGCCACGTCTTAGTTTCCGAACCCACTTCCCGTGGCCTCCCAATTGTGCCTCTTAGGCTGCCCCCTTGTGGCTCTCCCTGGCATTGCATCGCAACTAAGAAGCCAAAGGTTGTTGTATGTCTTTCGGGCTGTGTGGCCATGTTCCAGAAGTATTCTCTCCTGACCTTTCGCCCACATCTATGTCAGGTATTCTCAGAGGCTGTGAGGCATGGATAAACTAGGCAAGGCAAGGGAAAAAATATATATCTGTGGAGAGTCCAGGGTGTGGCAAGAGTCCTTTGTCAGTTGGAAGCCAGCATTAATGTTTCAGTTAATTACCCTAATTAGCATTGGAAAGGTTTTGTCTCTTGCCTGGGGGGCATCCTTTGTTCAGTCATTAGCTGTCCTTGGGGCTCCTCTGCCCTCAGAGTGTTGCTTCCCATCTACTGTTCTGATTTTAGAGTTTTTTAATACTGGTAGCCAGATTTTGTTAATTTTCATGGTTTCCTCCTTTCTGTTGAAGTTGTCCACATGCTTGTGGATTTCAATGGCTTCTCTGTGTAATCTGACATCATAGTGGTTGGAGTGGTCCAGCATTTCTGTGTTCTCAAATAATATATTGTGTCCAGGCTGGTTCATCAAGTGCTCTGCTATGGCTGATTTCTCTGGTTGAATTAGTCTGCAGTGCCTTTCATGTTCTTTGACTCTTGTTTGGGCGCTGCGTTTGAAGCCAAGTTTCCACTGCAAGAGGAATCTCACCTTTTTATAATTGTATTGTTACCTCCTGAGAAAGGAGCCCCCAGATGGCGTAGTGGACTAAGTGACTTGAAGGTTGGGTTGCTGACTTGAAAGATGCCAGGTTTGAATCCCACCCGGGGAGAGTGCTGATGAGCTCCCTCTATCAGCTCCAGCTCCATGCGGGGACATGAGAGAAGCCTCCCACAAGGATGGTAAAAACATCAAAACATCTGGGCGTCCCCTGGGCAATGTCCTGGCAGACAGCCAATTCTCTCACTCCGGAAGTGACTCAAGTTGCTCCTGACACAAAAGAAACCTCCTGAGAAACCCATTGGGTACCCTTCTGACGGGCGTGTCCTTTCTCTCCTCCCTTTGCCCCCCTCCCCCAATAAACAGGGCCTCCAGTTCCTGCCGAAGATGGAGTGTGACATCCGGGAGGCGGAGGTGGCACGGGCCTTGCGCCTTAGGCAGGGTGCCCTGGAGCCCCTGGCCTTCCGGGTCCCAAGGGTCAAGGTAGGGGTTGGGGGGGCTGGGCATTGCTGGCGGGGGGGGGGGGGCTCTGCCAAATGGGCAAGCTGCCACCTTGGAAGGGTTTAGGAAGAGCCTGAAAACTTGGCTCTTCACACAGGCTTTTGAATAAGTACTGCCTACATGAATGTTAAATTCTCATACTAATGATTACCTCTGATCGGTTGCATCCGCATGGTTAATTTCTTGATTATAGCCTCAGGGTTCAACTCACATTTTTGGGTTCTCCCCCATGATCTTATAGCACTTTTAACTTCCTCCTTGTTTACAAGTCTTACTTAGTGCACTTTTGACCAGCCCATCCTTACGTTTTATTGCTGCGTCTTAACTTTGTCTTATTAATGGTTGTGATTTGATCGTATGTTTTTAATTTTCATTTGTGCGTTTTTGGTATTTGAGGTTATTGTATGTATGTTTGTTTTGTATTTGTAAGCCGCCCCGAGTCCCTGCAGGGAGATGGAGGTGGGGTATAAGAATAAAATTATTATTATTATTATTTTATTATGACACAGCAAACAAGATAGATATGCTGGATTTCGTTGCACAAAATCACAAGTTGAACACTTCCCAAGTGTCTAGGACTGTGTGCTGTATTTTCGGATGATGCGTGCAGATCCCAGTAGGGTGGCCTTTTGCAGTTGGCAGATTGTGATTTTGTCAATGTCTATTGTTTCCAAATGCCGGCTGAGATCTTTTGGCACGGCACCCAATGTGCCCATCACCACCAGACCGCCTGCACTGGTTTCTGCCAGAGTCTTTGAAGTTCAATCTTGAGGTCCTGATAGCGGCTGAGTTTTTCCTGCTGTTTTTCGTCAATGTGACTGTCACCTGGGATGGCGACATCAATGATCCAAACCTTCTTCCTTTCCACAACTGTCATGTCTGGTGTGTTGTGTTCCAGAACTTTGTCAGTCTGGATTCGGAAGTCCCACAGTATCTTTGCGTGCTCATTTTCCAATACTTTTGCAGGTTTGTGATCCCACCAGTTCTTTGCTGCTGGCAGGTGGTACTTGAGGCATAAGTTCCAATGAATCATTTGGGCCACATAGTTGTGCCTCTGTTTGTAGTCTGTCTGTGCAATTTTCTTACAGCAGCTGAGGATATGATCAATGGTTTCGTCAGTTTCCTTGCACAGTCTGCATTTTGGGTCATCAGCTGATTTTTCGATCTTGGCCTGAATTGCCTTTGTTCTGATGTCTTGCTCCTGGGCTGCAAGGATCAGGCCTTCTGTCTCCTTCTTCAGGGTCCCATTCGTGAGCCATAGTTTTTGTTGTTGTTGTTATTATTATTATTATTAAATGGGTAATCATTGGAGCAGAGGTGGCACTCTTCCCAAAATGGCCAACAGAGCAAGAGTGAGCTCTTTCCATCTACACCTATTTATCTGCATCTGTCTACCTATCCGTGTATCCGTTCATCTGTTCTATTTATCTATTTCCGGCATGGGCAAACTTGGGCCCTCCCTCCAGGTGTTTTGGACTTCAACTCCCACCATTCCTAACAGCCTCAGGCCCCTTCCTTTTCTGCCTCAGCCGCGTAAGCCTCCAACTGTGCTGTTGTGGCCCCCCGGGTATGTCTGTATGACCCTTGGGGGTCCCTCTCCCTTTTTCCCCCTAGAAAGACTTCTTCCAGGATGACCTCTTCCCACCGACTGCAATATCTTGGGAGCCTGCCCTTTCGGCCGAGGCTTGGCTGCTGGGCCAGGATGGCCAGCACCGGAGGCTGTCCCTGCAGCCCAAAGGCATGGTCCCAGGTCAGTGAAAGGAAGGGAATAAGTGAGGAAATGGAGGGGGGAGGTACATATAATATACATATTATATACATATAATATTCATAATATTGTAATACGATATTATACTAATAATACAATATAATAATATTAATTATATATTTTATATGTAGTACTACTAATAATATTACAATATATTGATATAGTACAATATAGTAATTTATTGCCAGTATTGTACTACGCTAATAATATAGTATTGTATGTAAATTTAATTTGTAAGCCGCTCTGAGTCCCCTTCGAGGTGAGAAGGGCAGGATATAAATGTAGTAAATCAATAAATAAATACTCTCAAGATCCCATTGTCCCCATCCTATGTCTCTGGCAGTGAGTGAGGCCCCCAAGGAGCCCCCCAGCAGGAAATACGTCCCGTCCTCGGTCTATTTGGAGGAGAAGTCGGACGAGCAGAAGAAGGAGGAGGCAAGTATTTCCCAGGATTGTTTTCAAGGGGGAGAGTGGGCACCATGAGCAGGGGTTGATAGGAAAAGGGGCCTATTTCTCCCCCCCCCCCCCCAAAGACTCCATACCTGCGCCAATGACCCCTTGACCCTCCTCTGCAGCTGCTCAATGCCATGGTGGCCAAGCTGGGCAACCGGGACGACCCTCTGCCCCAGGACTCCTTCGAAGGCGTGGACGACGAGGAGTGGGTAAGGGGTGCCAAGGCATACAGAGACTCATATCATATCAGAAGAGACCCCCACAGACTATCCAGTCCAACCCCCTTCCATCTGTCAGGCAGAAAAGCACCAAGGGGTGCTCTGGGGTGGCCCCTTCTTGCCTCTCAGCCCCTCTCTTTCTGTCTCCCTAGGACTAACCCAGGAGCCATTGCCTTTCTGCTCCTCCCCAAACAAACCCACAGCCATGGAGCGGATGTCCATCCAGCAGCGCCTCAAACGCCTTTTTCACTAAGAGCCTCTTTCTGGGCGACGACTTCCCGACGGAGGCTGCCTTCCGGCTCTTGAACCCAGGCACAGGAGCAACGGTTCCCCCTCCTCTTTGCAGAGGCCCTGGGCTGCATTGGGGCAAGTGCTGGATGCCGGGCCCCCTTCTCTCTTTGCTTATAGCCTTTTCCCAGGATGCCCTTCCAGCAACTGGGAATACTGGAAATGCTGGCAATGCAGAAGGTGCCCATACCTTGCCCTGCTTTTCTCAGGGGCATTTTGTAAGGCCCAGGGAGGCCTGTTTTCTCCCCCTCTGCCCTTTGGCTCAACTTTCTGTGGCAGAATATTGGAATAATGTGGTTTTTAATATTATTATTGTTACTATTATTATTAAAGAGCTGCATGTGGAATTGTCCTGTGTCTTGCCAGAGGGCCAGGCCAAATGCTCCTTGTGTCTGATGCGCTGCAACAAAGCCACTCTCTCTGCCTGAAGTTCCCTTTGGAAGGTTGCATGAAGAATGCTGTTGTGCCTTTCTTTCCTTTTTCCAAATAAAGGCGGTTTTGGAATATCGTGCGGACGCCTCCATTCTGTGGGGTCTGCCCCAAAAGGGTCGAGCCCTCAAAGAATATTTAGATGAGATCTTCCCCTGTTGGAGACTAGCCCGGAGGGGAAGTAAAGGAGAGAATTCCAACAGAACAATAAAACAAGCCTTTTATTATTATCACAGCTGATTATAAGGCGAAACAGCCGTAGGTACCCACTTTAGTGGGTCCGTACCATGCAAATGGCCGTCGCAAACAAATAATTTTATATCTCGGCTTATCTAAAATTGACCAATGGCTGAGGGTCTTCCTCACCTTCCACACCTACTTGGCACAAGTGATACTGATGAGCTAACTTGTTTACTCTGATCTTTCTTCTCCCGTTGGAACTTCCTGGAGAAAGGCACCAGCTCACAGGAAGAGAGGGACATATGCACAGGCAAAGCTACATAGGCAATAGTTTACAATTTTCTGGCTTATGGTCCCTACACCCCAAAGGCTAATGGGGACTCAGCTTCCATACCAGAGCTTTCCCAAACTTTTCATAGACAAGGTTTCCTTTCGTGATGTGATTGTTCAGTTTTACTCACAATGTCCTTCATTAGAAGAAATACGAATGTAGACACCTCCATGTGGCCATTGGCATGACTGCATGGAGCGCCGTTACCTTCCCACCGGAGCGGTACCTATTGATCTACTCACATTTGCATGTTTTTGAACTGCTAGGTTGGCCAAATCTGGGGCTAACAGTGGGAGTTCACTCCGCTCCTCGGATTCGAACTGCCCACTTTTCGGTCAGCAAGTTCAACAGCTCAGTGGTTTAACCTGCTGTGCCACTAGTTACTGTGAATTAGATACAGTGAAGACATGGCTCTTCATGCCCAGTGTGGAATACATCTCACCATGTTCAAACAGTGGATGTGGCTCTTAATGAGATATGCCGCAGTATCACAGGATGTCTATGCCCTACACCAGGGGTCCCCAAACTTTTTAAACGGGGCCAGTTCACGATCCTTCAGACCATTGCAAGGCCGGACCTTAGTTGGCTACCAAGCAATAATAATAATAATAATAATAATAATAATAATAATAATAATAATAATAATAATAAATAAGAGGGTTGGCAGAGACCCTTTGGGCCATTGAGTCCAATCCCCTTCTGCCTTTGTGCACTGAAAGCTCAAGCACAGCACCCCTGACAGATGGCCACCCAGCCTCAATGTTAATAATAATAATAATAATAATAATAATAATAATAATAATAGTTGGAATAGATCCATTAGTCATTTAGTCCAACCCCCTTCTGCCTCTGTGCACCAAAAGCACAAGCAAAGCATCCCTGACAGATGGCCACCCAGCCTCAATGTTGTTAATCATCATCATCATCATAATACAGGGTTTTGGAACACAATACTCCTGACCTCACAATCGTGTTAAAAAACAAAGTATGGATTGTCAATGTTGCAATCCCAGGTGACAGCAGGATTGAGGAGAAACAACTGGAAAAGCTGACACATGAGGATTTAAAGATCTAATTAAGAAGACTCTGGCACAAGCCAGTCAAGGTGGTCCCAGTGGTGCCTAAAGACCTTGGCCTGCACTTAAACACAATCGGCGCTAACAAAATTACCATCTGCCAGCTGCAGAAGGCCACCTTATTGGGATCTGCACGCATTATTCGCCGATACATCACACAGTCCTAGACACTTGGGAAGTGTCCGACATATGATCCAATACAACAGCCAGCAGAGTGTCTGCTGTGGACTCATCTTGTTGTGTTTCAAATAATAATAATAATAATAATAATAATAATAATAATAATAATAATAATAATAATGGTTTTAAGAGAAGAAGAGACCCCTTGGGTCATTTAGCCCAACCCCTTTCTGCCCTTGTGCTGTGGGGGCCGGATAAATGGCTTCGATGGGCCGCATCTGGCCCCCGGGCCTTAGTCTGGGGACCCCTGCCCTACACCATTGGAGAAATTCTTCTTAGCTGGTATGATATCCGTTATGAAGTAGCAACCAGCATGAAAGGAGCAAGGGATTGACGTCTCCCGCCCATCCTCTGTTCGAGTATCAGTCAGCATGCCAATTATTTGAATCAAGAAACAGAGATACAGGAACACCTCAGCAAGTGAGAGTCCAAAAGTGGCAGGCTAAAACCTCTGATGTACAGAGATACAGGAACACCTCAGCAAGTGAGAGTCCAAAAGTGGCAGGCTAAAACCTCAATCAGTGGTTGATACCGGATGAGAAACTCCCTCCTGGGCACACAGAAAACTGGGCAACTTTGCCACCCAGGTAAGGGCAAACTTGGGTCCTCCAGGTGTTTGGGACTTCAACTCCAAGCATGCCTCACAGCCTCAGGCCCCTTCCTTTCCCCCCTCAGCCGCTTAAGCGGCTGAGGGGGAAAAGGAAGAGCCTGAGGCTGTGAGGCATGCTGGGAATTGAAGTCCAAGACACCTGGAGGACTCAAGTTTGCTCATGCCTGTTTTAAGATCACTGTGCTTCCTCTTCCGGCCACGAGGGGCCGCTGCGGCTTCCACTGGCACCCCGGCGGCTGCTTCCGGCACTAAGAACCTCCTCTCTCCGGCACAGCTCTGTGGTAATTTCCGGCCGCGGCCCAGGGACAGACATGGTGAGGCTGAGGGAAGGGGCCCCGGGTCTCTTGCCTGGTTTGGGGGGCTACCGGGAAGGCGGGCCTTGACTTGACAGCCCCCGTTCTCTTCCTCCTCCTCCTCCCTGCCTTTTAGGCCAAGTACCTGGCGCAGATCGTGCTGGTGGGCCTCCAGGTGGTGGGCAGGGCCTTCACCCGGGCGCTGAAGCAGGAGTTCGCAGGTCAGTTCCGGGGAAATAAGGCCGAAAGAGGGGACTGCGGCGTCCTCTCCTCTGCGCATGCGCGGTACCGCAGAGAGGCGCCTCTGACATCACATGGAGGGGCGCAATTGGTGTGAAGCCCCGCAAGCGCCACCTCGAGGCCTGAAGCCTCTCTGCAGAAACTCATGGCGGGGTGATCAGAGCTTCTTACCTTGCTGCACAGCCTTGGGGCCTCCATCTCCCAGAATCTCCCCTTGCCATCTTGTCCAGTGCTCAGGAATTCTGGCAGCTGGAGTCCCAAAAGGCTGTGCAAGTTTGTCTTATAGCTCTATTATAATTATTGCCTGTCATATAGACAGCCCTGTCTTAAGGTAAAGGTTTTCCCCTGACGTTAAGTCCAGTCATGTCTGACTGGGGGTTGGTGCTCATCTCCATTTCTAAGCCGAAGAGCCGGCGTTGTCCATAGACATCTCCAGGTCATGTGGCCGGCATGACTGCATGGAGCGCCGTTACCTTCCCGCCGGAGCCGTACCTATTGATCTACTCACATTGGCATGCTTTCAAACTGCTAGGTTGGCAGGAGCTGGGGCTAATAGTGGGCGCTCATTCCGCTCCCGGGATTTGAACCTGGGACCTTTTGGTCCGCAAGTTCAGCAGCTCAGCGCGTTAACACAGTGTGCCACCAGGAGCCCTTGCCCTGTCTTATAGGTCAATTATTATAATTGGCTGCGCTGGCCTTTCTTATAGGTCAGTTATTATTACTATTGACTGTGCAAGTTTAATTCTCTTTATGCTGGTCATGGACCGTAACAAAGTCTTGATTGATTGACTGATATAGGTTAATTACTATTACTATTGGCTATGCAGGCCTGTCTTATAGGTCAATTATTATTATTATGATTTTATTATGACACAGCAAACAAGATAGATATGCTGGATTTCGTATCACAAAATCACAAGTCGAACACTTCCCAAGTGTCTAGGACTGTGTGATGTATTTTCGGATGATGCGTGCAGATCCCAGCAGGGTGGCCTTTTGCAGTTGGCAGATCGTAATTTTGTCAATGTCTATTGTTTCCAAATGCCGGCTGAGATCTTTTGGCACGGCACCCAGTGTGCCGATCACCACCGAGACCATTATTATTATTATTATTATTATTATTATTATTATTATTGACTGTGCAGGCCTTTCTCATAGGTCTATTATTACTATTTGTCTATGTATGTACTATGTATGTACTTAGTATGTTATATTTTAACTATGTCAAGTTGGGCTCGTCCCCATGTAAGCCGCCCCGAGTTCCCTTGGGGAGATGGAGGCGAGGTACAAAAATAGTTACTATTATTATTGACACAACAACATTGTATGACACACCAAACAAGATAGATCTGCTGGATTTCGTTTCACAAAATCACAAGTTGAACACTTCCCAAGTGTCTAGGACTGTGTGATGTATTTTCGGATGATGTGCGCAGATCCCAGCAGGGTGGCCTTTTGCAGTTGGCAGATTGTAATTTTGTCAATGCCCCGGTGGTGAAGTGTGTTAAAGCACTGAGCTGCTGAACTTGCAGACCGAAAGGTCGCAGGTTCAAATCCCGGGAGTGGAGTGAGTTCCCGCTGTTAGCTCCAACTCCTGCCAACCTAGCAGTTCGAAAACATGCCAATGTGAGTAGATCAATAGGTACCGCTCCGGCGGGAAGGTAAGGGCGCTCCATGCAGTCATGCCGGCCACATGACCTTGGAGGTGTCTACAGACAACGCCGGCTCTTCGGCTTAGAAATGGAGGTGAGCACCAATCCACAGAGTCGGTCATGACTGGACTTAACGTCAGGGGAAAACCTTTACCTATGTACTATGTATGTACTTAGTATGTTATATTTTATATTTTAACTATGTCAATTGGGCTCATCCCCATGTAAGCCGCCCCGAGTTCCCTTGAGGAGATGGAGGTGAGGTACAAAAATAAAGTTGTTATTATTGTTATTATTAGGTATGCAGTATTATAGGACACAGTTTCATGCCTTCGTATTGCTCTTGCTTAGTTTTTCTTTGTTTTTTTAAGAGTCACTGGTTTTGTCAAGGTTTCGGGCAGTTTAGCTACAATATTGTGATCTGGAAAGACACCAAGTGATTCGTGTGTTTTTCTAGCTTTTGTATTGCTTTACCTGGGGGAAAAGGCAGGAAGGCCCTGCATTCAGAGCCTGGAAGAGGGTACTTTGTGAGAGAAGGGGGTCTTGCTCTTGGTTGATTCCTTATAGTTCTGTGCTGAGTGTTCTCCAGGGATCCCAAATACCTCTGTTCTACATGATGGTGCCTAGCTTGGCAGCATTAGACTTAGCATTAGAGGCCTAACTGTGTCCCGGCCGTCTTCCCCAACAGCCAGCCAAGCGGCAGCCAACGCCCGGGGACAAGCGGGACCCCGATCCTCCTCTGCCGCAGCCTCCAGCCTCTCCGGGATCAGCCTCCAAGAGGCCCAGCAGATCCTCAACGTCTCCAGGCTCAACCCAGAGGAGATCCAGAAGGTGAGGTGGGCATGTTTGGGGAAAGAGAAGGGCATTGTTTTCCTTTAGATGGAAGCCCCCCTTGAGCCACTCCTGCAACGTAGACCTGTGTACCTTTCCCCTCTTTGGCTGCTTCTGGCCTCTACTTTCTTCACACTTTTCCTAGTAGAATGGAAAGGATGAAAGGGATTCTAGTGTCCAGACTGAGGGACCGCTCTCTTCTGCTTTGGTCAGACCTTCTCCTTGGAATAATAACCCTGTGTCCAATTCAAGAGGGATACTGACAAGATGGAAGGGGTGCAGAGGAAGAGGTGACTGGAGAGCATACATGATAGCCATGTTAAAATATTTGAAAGGATGCCACAAGGAAGAGCAAGGAGACTTGTTTTCTGCTGCCCTGGAGAATAGGACTCAATGGGTCCGAATTACCTCCCGCTTGACTATTAGGAAAAACTTCCTGAGCTATTTCAACAGAGTAGTTCTCTGCTTTGGAGTCTGGTGGAAATTCCTTCTTTTGGGGACTTTTAAACACAGTCTGGGTGGCCATCTGTCAGGGCGCTCTGATTGTGCTTCTCCTGTATAGTTGGAGTGGATGGCTCTTGAGAGTCTCTTCCAACTCTGCGATTCTATGGCATAGGATTCATTGCACACCCCACCAAAGGTCTCCACATGCCATCCCATGGCTTTGCCGTCGCACAGCTACAGCTCCCAGGTGGGCCATGCAAGTTACATCCTCACCACTCTTGCAGAACCCTAGGACCTGTAGTTTGCAGGAGGAATTTAGGGTTCTGTGCCTTACCAATCTCAGGACTCTTGGTTGGGAGGAACTGGGCTTGTGGGTCTGGTCTGATCCATGGGAAGGGACCTCTTTTGCTGTGTTCAGGGACCCCTCCTAATCCAGTCTTCCCCCAAAGGGCTATCCTTCCTCATCTGGGGATGTCCCTTTTGGATATCAAACTGTTAATGAGAACCAACCCATTGCTTTTTCCATGGCAGAACTACGAACACTTGTTCAAGGTGAACGACAAGTCGGTGGGTGGCTCCTTCTACCTGCAGTCCAAGGTGAGTGAAGATCCGATTTTGCCATCAATCTCAGGGCCTGGTTCTGCCCTACCCTTTGCTCCCCCCCTCCTGCAATCCCCTGGAGCCCCTCGCTAGCATTAGGCAAGGACTCCTGAGAACTGCAGTCATAATAATACTGCAGTCAGTATTAGCCATCTCTCTTTGCAACTGATTTACATGCCAAGAGTCATTTAATCCCCCAAACTAGTTTAAAATGAGAGATAAATTCTCAGATGTTTCTTGCAACTGGCAGCAGAGTTAGTTTTCTTCTGCTGTGTCCTGAGCCCGATGCTGCCCTCTGGCGGTGGCACAACCTTCTCTTGGCGCAAAGGATGGTGCTGCAGCCCTCCTGCTCTGTATGGCCTTCCTTCCATCCCATTGCTCTCTCCTTCTGCAGGTGGTGAGGGCCAAGGAGCGCCTGGACGAAGAGCTCCGGATCGAGCACCAAGGAGAACAGGACCCGCAACACAAGGCCGAAACGTAGTGCTTAACCCCCTTCCCTTCCCCTCCCCGGCATTAAGTTATAGCTAGCTAGTAAATTGCCCTTGTATAGCCTTGGTCTGTGAGCGTGGCTTTGTGTCCAACAGGGGTCCAGACAACCTTCCAACTTGTGCAATTTGTCCCAAATCACAACCCCTTCATTTTGGAGATCGAGGAGAACGGGTTCCTCCTTAAGGCACTGAAAACGAGGCGCAGTGGAGTGTTTGGGTTTGCTTTTATTGTTTCTGTCATAACCGGCCCTCCTTCCTTTTGGGGCAGAGGGACCGGGTGGTCATCGGTCATAGCTCATTGCTTCCTGCCTTAAAACTATGCTAACATGGGGGTGGGGACCAACATAGAACTACAATCGAAAGGCACTTAGAAACTGTTAAAATACTGGCGGCCCAAACAGACAGGAAGAGAACGACGGGAGGCAGGAGCACACAGCACCGGCTCAGAGGCCTGGTCGATTGGCAGAAGATGCCGGGAGGAAGGAAGCAAGGAAGGAGGGCAGTGCTGCTCTCAAGCCCCAAAAACGGAGGAGTGTTTCCGCCTGCGCCTGGGAGGCCAGCTCCCCTTGGGGCGCAGGGGGAATGGTCAACAGGAGGCTGCAGGAAGCCCACAGGAGGGGTCCCTCTGAGAAAAGTGGGTGTGGACAGGCCCACAGGGACCCCTTGTGAACGGAGAGGGAACTCCTTGGGAATGGAGGGGAAGAGGAGGGCAGGACGGGGGCGCTGGGGCTGTGGAGTCTGTCTCCAGCATTCCTGGAATGGCTCTGCCTCTATGCAGCTACAGAAAGGAAACCAAGCTTCTGGCCCTCAAGGTTTGGCGACAACAGCCCTGTCAGTGGGAGATTCTTGCAGGAGACTGGAATGGGCCTGGCAGGGAGGGAAAGGCAAGTGGCCCAAGAGGAGGGAGGAGGCTGCCCACAAAGGAGAGACTCCTCCCCAGGGCCCACCCCACAGTCCTGTTCAACCTCTTTAATGGGAGGCCCTACTGCTCATAGAGGGGAAGTGAATATTTCAGTCCCTCTGTGTCAAAGGGGCATGTAAATTGGTGAGCAGCACATGATGCCTTGTCATGGGAGGGGGCTTTGTACAGAAGGGGATCCACCCAGCAGCCATTCCAGACCCAGCACTCCCTGGGCTTTACAAACTGTGGGATGAGCAGAAAGGCAAAGAAAGGGCTGCCCCTGCCTTTCTGTTGCAGGGAAGACATAGAGGAGTTCAGAAAGGGCCGGACCAAAGCCAGGAGCCCCAAGGTCAGCCTGTCCAAGCAGCACAACAGGAATTTGGGGGAGGTTTGTCACAACTGCTGCCCATGGAAATGGCGCTTATTGCTTTGCTCAGGAGAGACTCCTCCTCCGTCGTAAGAGAAAGCAAATCGGGGCAAAGGAGGCCGAGGCTGGCTCTGTCAGGACGTACAAGGGGGAGCTATATGGGGGACAAAGGGAGACCCCCTCTGATAAGATACTGTTTGTTCTGCCACAAAGGAGGGCAGCCGTTTCAGGGGAGCCGCAGACCCACCTTGAAGGTCACGCTGGGGTCTTGGACCATTTCGTGCATTTGCCTTGACCCAAGAAGAGAAGTCTCAAGCAAACCCCCTCGGGACTGGAAGCTTCAGGGCACAGGGCTGTTCCAGTGCCTTGGCGTCTGGACAAGAAATGGGAGGCGGTGATAGGGAGCCTGCTCTGCAACCGGTTCCCAGAGGTCAGTCCTCACCTTCATCATTCTCTCAGTTCACCGCCGCCTGTTTGAGCAACACCGATCCTGTGGGGATGACCACCCATCCGGGGGGCAAGGCCTCGCCTCCGCTGCTGCTATTCCGGTTCCCCCCGGAGTTGACCCCAGTGGAGAGGTCCAAGGCGCTACCAGGGAGCAAGGGCAGACCCTCCTCGGGCACAGGGGACCCGGGTCGCAGCCGGGCCAAGTCAGTCCGCTCCAGAAGCCCTTTGCAGCTGCCCCTGACAATGCCACCACTGCCACCGCCTTTAAGGAGCCGGCCTCCGTTCCCATGGGGGCACCTCTCAGCCTTGGCGATGGAGGCTCCGGCCAGCAGGGAGACCAAGGGCAGCCCCAGTCCGCCGGGTGCAAAGGGGGTGGAGAGAAGGGGGTTCTTGGCCAGGTTCAGGGGGGCCAGGACCGGACTGGGCAAGCCAGCGATGGCTGCTGTGGAGCCCAGTCCAGCGCAGGCCAAGGCGCTGAGGTCCAGGGGGCCTGGGGATCCAAGGGGCAGGCCACTCAAGCCAGGGCCCCCAAAGAGGCCGGGGAGGAGGAGCTGGGCGCCAGCGAAAGGCCCGTCCCCCGCCAGGGAGCCCCCCTTGGAGGCAGCGGAGGCAGTGATGATGGCAGAGGGGCTCCCTTGGGCCTGGAGTATCTCCTGCTGCTGCTCCTGGGAGATGTGGTGCCCGTGGGCCTTGATGTGCTTGCGCAGGGAGCTGGGGTCCGTGTAGCGCTTGTGGCAGCCGGGCATCTTGCAGTAGTAGGGCTTGTCCACGTAGTGTGTGCGCGTGTGCTTGAAGCGGTCGCTGGAGTTGGAGTAGCGCTTGTTGCAGCCTTCATAGGGGCACAAGTAAGGTTTCTCCCCTGGAGGTGGGAGGGCAGAGAGGGGAATTGAAATGTGGGGAAAGGATAGTTTTGGAGGAGCTTATCGGCCTCCCCTGCCTCAGCTGGCCTTCTCCAATGTATTAGGATGAGCAGAGAGCGACCCACCTCAGGCCTTTATAGAGCCACTCCATTCAGATGGGAGACTAATCTTTTGCCTTTGGCACCCATAAGAATAATAACAACTAATAATAATAATAATAATAATAATAATAATAATAATAATAATAATAATAATAGCAGCATACATTCATATAGTAAAGTCTAGTGTCTGACTGGGGGTTGGTGCTCACCTCTAAGCCGAAGAGTCGGCATTGTCTGTAGACACCTCCAAGGTCATGTGGCCAGCATGACTACATGGAGCACTGCTATTTTGCTGCTGGAGCAGTATCTAATGATCTACAGAAGAGTCTCACTTATCCAAGTTTCTGGATTATCCAAGCCATTTTTGTAGTCAATGTTTTAAATATATTGTGATATTTTGGTGCTAAATTCATAAATACAGTAATTACAACATAACATTTGGTGCTTAATTCGTAAAATCATAACCTAATTTGATGTTTAATAGGCTTTTCCTTAATCCCTCCTTATTTTCCAAGATATTTGCTTATCCAAGCTTCTGCCGGTCCATTTAGCTTGGATAAGTGAGACTCTACTGTACTTACATTTGCATGTTTTCAAACTGTTAGGTTGTCAGAAGCTGGGGCTAACAGCAGGAACTCACCCCACTCCCTGGATTTGAACTGCCAACCTTTTGGTCAGCAAGCTCAGCAGTTTAACTTTCTGCGCCATCAGGGGCTCCGTTCCGCTCCTTCAAAGCCACTTTGTTGCCCCCTTATTTATGCCAGTCCCCTCTCTGCCAGAATGGCAGCATGGGCACCATATGGGCCCTACCGAAAAGGGTGGGGTGCTGTCAGTATCACTCACTCTCCCCGGCCCCGAGACTCACCTGTATGTGAACGGTTGTGGATCTTCAGGTTCTCCAGACGGGAGAAGCTCTTGTTGCAGGTGGGGCAGCGGTGGGGCTTCTCGTTGGTGTGGGTCCGGATGTGGATCAGCATCTTGTACCTGCAGGAAGGAAGTCCATGGGGAGGATAAGGAAGGGGATCCCGAGTGGTGGGTCAATGAGGCCTGAGGCCAAAGGTTGTGCCCTCCCCACCTGCTGGCCTCGTACCTGGCGTTGAAGCCCCTTCCGTGGCGGGCACATCCCTCCCAGTGGCAGCAGTACCCAGTGTCCTTCTCGGGCTTGACATGGAAGTCGTTGACGTGGTCTACTAGGTCTTGCAGGAGGTCAAAGGGCCGGTGGCACTGCAGGGACAAGAGGAGGGTCAGCAGGGGGGCGCCATCTCCCCCCCCCCAATAGGGCCCCCTGCTCATCTCTTGGCCCCGCTCACCTTGGACCACTGGCAGACCAGCTGCTGCTTCGGCAGAGGGAGCTCCGGAGAGAGGCGCTTCTCCTTGGGGGGGCCCAGGAATGCCGAGGCGGGCAGGGGCAGCCCCCCTGCATTCAGGGGCAGGAAGAACTGGAAGGAGTTCTGCAGGGCCTCAATGTAGCGCAGCGAGGGTAGGTCCTGGGGGGAGGGGGCAGTACCACACAGTCAGATAACAAGGCCCATGTTTGTCTCTCTAATATTTATTTTTAATTGTTAAAACCCTCCCAACCACACCGCCCACCACCCAGACCACATGTTTCCTCTATCTTTAACCATGAGCACAATTTTCGGGTTGAAAGGGCACCTGACAGTCAGATCACAGGGTCTGTGCGACCTGAAAATCCCTTTGCCTTCTCCTTATGACCAGCCCTTGGGACTCACCCGCAAAGCAGAGAAGGAGGAGGATGTTGCGGGGGTCTCCGAGGATGGAGGGGGCGGTGAGAGGCGGAGGTCAATGGTTGGCGGCTGCGAGGGGCAGGGGGCTTCCCTCTTGTCCTGGGGGCACCGGGGCCGCAGTGGGAGGCCTGTGGGGCAGAAAAGGGGCAGGGGCCAGTGAACAAGGAGCAGGCGATCCTGGAGCCGGAAGAGATACAGCCAACCCCCCCCCCCCCCCTCTGCCAGGCAGGAAGGCACCCTCCCAACAGATGGCCATCTCCTTAGAAGGAGACTCCACTGGACTCTAAATCCTAGAATTAGAAGGGACCCCCAAAGATTCAGCTCTAGATTGTAGGTCTAAATCCTTTTCTCCAATCCTCAGAGTGAGTTTGAGGAATCCTAAGGCAAAAGCATTGCCATATAAAGTGTGGACTCACACAGATCCCACTGACTCACCACTATTGGGGGAGCAGGGGGAGGGCGGGCTGGCGATGGGGGTCCCCTCCTCCTCTTCATCCTCTTCTTCCTCCTCCTCTGAGGCCCGGGGGTCCAGGCGCTTGGGGCCAACGGGGGCCCAGCCGCCCTTCTCCCGGAGCCTGGAAACGCTCAGCTTGAGGTCCAGGGGCTCGTCCAGGGAATGCATGGCGAGGGGTCAGACTCCTCTTGTCGGGGAGGTGGAGCTTCAACCTGAAGGAAAGAGAATAGAATAACTTTATTGTCATTGTACATCAAAATTAAATACCATCCCCAATCACATTCATTTTTCATTCAATTGTTGGTTTCTTAAAAGTCTCATATAATACAATCTCTGCTGGGCCTTCTTAACCAACGCCGCAGTATGAACACTGTCCTTGGTCAGGTCTTCCTAAACAAGAGGAGAGTTCAAAGGGATGAGGATGAGGAAAACGGGGGCTTCTGGAAATTGTGGGAGGACATAGACCCTGCCCCCCTCCAATCACAGCCAAGGCTCCCAACAAAGGATTCCCCTAGGCAGGAAGCAGCCAGGCTTTGAAGTTACAAGGCTATTCAGTACTCATCAAGGTGGCCAATGGCAACATTCACACTTGCCTCAGGCAGACCCTGAACATTCCAGAGATATATAAACCCCACTTGCCTAGTTTCCAACAGACCTCACAACCTCTGAGGATGCCTGCCATAGATGTGGGCGAAACGTCAGGAGAGAATGCTTCTGGAACATGGCCAGACAGCCCAGAAAACTCACAGCGATTCTGGCCATGAAAGCCTTCACAACACATTTATTATTTTTATTATTATTGACACAACGATGTTGTATGACACAGCAAACAAGATAGATATGCTGGATTTCGTACCACAAAATCACAAGTCGAACACTTCCCAAGTGTCTAGGACTGTGTGATGTATTTTCGGATGATACACGCAGATCCCAGTAGGGTGGCCTTTTGCTATTATTATTATTACTACTACTACTACTACTACTACTACTACTACAACTAAGCAGGGCCATCTGTCAGGAGGGTGCTGGCTGTGCCTTCCTGCCTGACAATAAGGAGCTGATAAGGGGCTGGACTAGATAGCCCTGGGGACAGGATCTCTTACAGCTCTATAGGTCTTTAGAAGTGTCCATTCTTGAGATGCCAGGCTTGGAACCAAGGGAGATTTCCCTGCAAGGGACCTTACTGTGTTTCCTGCAGGAAGGAAGGAGTGGGCCTTCCTCCCCTCCTGTCTGCGGCCGCAGCCCAGCCCTGTGGCTCCTGGCACTGAATGGAGGAAAAGGAGGAGGAGGAGGAAGCAGGCCCTCCAGCCCACTCTCCGCCTTGCCTTTCTTGCCTTCCTGCTCGGGCTGGGCCTGGCAGGGGGCCATGCAGGAATGGCTCAGACAGGCTGGAATGTGGGAGTGGCTCCCTCTTGGGGGGCCCAGGCAGGAAACCATAGGACCCCCCCCCCCCCCCAGGGAATACAGCTCAGCTGCAACACCAGCAAAGGAATACTCCCACACACACACACTGGACCTCCAAATTGCCAATAACAGCAGCAATGAAAAAGGGAGGGGGGTGTCTCCCAAGGGAGAAAGGGAGCAGCTGCAAGGGTCTTCCCTTATACTTTGGAGGAAAGGAGGGACACCTTTTCCTCTAGGGTGAAAACAAGGTCCTGGTCTAGAAATATAATGTTTGGGCTTTAAAAAAAATCCGGTGCAGAATAACCCATTTTCTGTGCAGGGAGATACCAAACAAGCAAACAAACAAAAACCCCTAAATCAAACCATTGCATATACAGTAAAGTCTCACTTATCCAACAGAAACGGGCCAGCGAATAGGTTGGATAATCAGGAGGGATTAAGGAAAAGCCTATTAAACATCAAATTAGGTTATGATTTTACAAATTAAGCACCAAAACATCATGTTATACAACAAAT
This sequence comes from Anolis carolinensis, assembly GCF_035594765.1. Taxonomy (NCBI): domain Eukaryota; kingdom Metazoa; phylum Chordata; class Lepidosauria; order Squamata; family Anolidae; genus Anolis; species Anolis carolinensis. Next base: position 7,973,083 of record NW_026943824.1, read on the forward strand.
TTGACAGAAAAAGTAGTTCAATACGCAGTAATGCTATGTAGTAATTACTGTAGTTACGAATTTAGCACCAAAATATCATGATGTATTGTAAACATTGATTACAAAAATGCGTTGGATAATCCAGAACATTCGATAAGCAAGTGTTGGATAAATGAGACTCTACTGTATATTTATCCGGGAGGGAATTCTTCAGAACAAAGTCCTGAGAGATATGGGGGATCAGGCTAGACCTCACCCTTCAAGCCTTCTGCATACAATTGAAGACATGGCTTTTCCAACAAGCCTTTGGCCATATTTAGTTTTTTTACGAATACATATGAGGACCATCAGATTCTCTATCAAGCACTTTACACATCTGAGATCGAGTACTGCTGTTTTTATCTGCAGCAATTGTTATATTTTACTGTTTTTAATCAGGGCATATTGTGAAACTGTGATGTTATGTTGGCTGCTTGTTATGTTTTGTTTCTGCACTTTTTGTATTTTGCATGTTGCACTTCGAGTTCCTCGGGGAGATGGTGGCAGCGTATGAATAAAAGTTTATTATTACTATTATTATTAAAGTTGTGCTGGGAAACTGCACAGAAATGCCTTTACAAAACAGCCAAACTTTTCACCCCGCTTAAGGAGCATCAGAGCCTCCTGTTCCTTGCAGACCTGTGAGGACGGCCTGGGCCCCTTGGCAGGCAACGGCTGGTTCACCCTGTGCTCATTTGCATATGCTAATGGGACAGAGGCCAAAGGGATGGGAGGGGTCTCCATGCCCACTTACTAGGAGGAAGAGTGGGGTCCCCCCCCCCGCAAATCCATGGGGATTGGGAGGAAGGAGTGGGTGCTGCAGCCAAGGCTGAATTCCTGAGCTGCTTCCCTGAGAGGCACCTTGGGTGGGGCGCCTTGGACACGAAGCGGATCCAGAAGGGCCCCCCTTCCCTTCCCCGCTTCCAAAGGCGGCTGCAGAGGCAGAGGCTGCCAAGCCAAACTCCGCCTGGAGCCCCACATTCCTGGGAAAAGAGGCCTTCCCAGAATCCAGAGGAACCGGAACAGCCAGAGACCCAAGCCTCCCCCTCCCCGCCTTCCTTCAGTGCTGCCGCCACTGCCTCCTTCCAGGGCCCCACCCTTTGGGTCACAGCCGCAGGGAGGGAGCGCAGGCCAAGAGAAAGAAAGAGAGAAAGACAGATCCAGGAAAGTGGGAACCAACACCATGTTGCTGCAACACCCAAGCGTTCACTCCCTGACCTTTGCCCTGGAGTGAAACCCACCCCTATAAATCCCAGCAGAGAAAAAGGGAGGTTTTCAAAGCACTCAAGAAAATGGGTCAGGGTCCGCCTGCAGAAGCCCCACAGGGAGGCACCCCCCATAGCTATACATGGCAGCCTTTTTGTGCAGTGGACTCACAGGCACCCTGCTCCTCACTCCCATCCTGCCTTGAACTGAGGCACGCCATCCCAACTCTGCCCCAACTGAGGGACAGGCAGGTGACCCCTTTCTCCCCTTTCCTGGGCCCTTTTGCCTCGATGGGGGTCGGGGTGTGGAGAGGAGGGGGCCCAAATCACCCAAGGCCTCTGGCGCAGAGTTGTATAGGAATTCCAGCCTGAACAGACAGAGGATATGGTAGCTACCTATTTGGGGGGGGGGGGGGTGGAGTCTTATTTGTGAGCCCCTACTTGGGGCTTCGGGCCCCTGATGGCACAGTGTGTTAAAGCGCTGAGCTGCTGAACTTGTGGACCAAAAGGTCCCAGGTTCAAATCCTGGGAGAGGAATGAGCGCCCACTATTAGCCCCAGCTCCTGCCAACCTAGCAGTTCTAAAACATGCAAATGTGAGTAGATCAATAGGTACCGCTCCTCCGGGAAGGTAACGTCCCTCCATGCAGTCATGCCCACCACATGACCTTGGAGGTGTACCTTAACCTATACCTACTTGGGGCTCCCCAGATACAGACTGCCTTCTCTTAGGAATCCCAATGGGCCATGATCCTAGGGCCAAGTCCAAGAAGGGACGTGTCTTAAATCCTTTAGGGGAAGGTCTAAGATATTCCTTCCATTTGGACCTGGTTTGAAATGAGTTGAAGCTGCCTCGTTTGAATATGAAATGAAAGCCACTTATTAGTTAAATTAAATTTGTTATAAACATGAGTTATAAATGTGTTGTTGAAGGTTGTCATGGCCGGAATCACTGGGTTGCTGTGAGTTTTCCGGTCTGTATGGCCATGCTCCAAAAGCATTCTCTCCTGATGGTTTCACCCACATCTATGGCAGGCAACCTTTAAAGTTGTGAGGTATCTTGGAAACTAGACAAGGCAGGTCCACAGGTATATAAACCTCATCTAGTTTCCGATATACCATACAACCTCTGGGGATGCCTGCCATAGATGTGGGCGAAACGTCAGGAGATAATGCTTCTGGAACATAGCCATACAGCCCAGAAAACTCACAGCAACCCATGAGTTATAAATATTTAGATAATAATAAACAGCAATTCGTATTCTTTGTCACCTTCTTACAGACCCTTAGCCTCAGAGGGTGGGGTGCTACCTCATGCTGGGGAGGGGTCTCAATGCATGCTTTGGGAGTCTGATAACATGACCCTCTCCCTCTGGCAAGACACAGCTGTTTGGGATGGGACCCCTAAACAAGGGGGCCGCCATGGAGAGGCTTCTAATCTCATCCCCCCCCCCCTTTGCAGAGAGCAGCCAAGGACAATGCCCAGCGGGGGCCCGGAGGGGAGAAAGAGGGCCCTGTGCCCAGATGGCTGGCCTGGCCCAGCCCTTGGCACAGCCTCCATGCCCCCCTTTTCACAGACACAGACAGCCCCCCCTCCACTTTGCCCAGGGCACCTGCCTGCTCCTCCTCCTGGCTTCCCTGCTCAGCAGAGCGCAGCAGCAGTAACAGCAGCATCCGCCACCTCATCACCAGGCCGCCGGCACCGACACCGCCTCCTCCTCCTCCTCCATTGAGCTTCGGCATCCTGAGCAGCAGAGGAGGAGGAGGCGGCGCTGCTGGCGTTCCTTCCACCTGGGCAGCTGCCAAGGGAGCCTGCCAGGCCCCAGGCTGTCTGCAGAGCCCCAGCTGCGACTGCTGCGAGGAGGAGGCAGCGCCAGACAGAAATAGCGGGGAGGGGGACACACAGAGAGAGAGAGAAAGGGTGGGAAAGGCCCTTTATTATACTGGGGGGTTATACTGAGGGGCTATAGGACCAAGGCAGAGGGAGAGGGCAAAGTGGAGATCACAAAGAAAAAGGCAAGGGATTGACATGCTATGTAGGGCCAGTCAAGAGACCCCCGCCCCAAAAATAGCATCAGACTCATAGAGTTGGCAGGCCATCGAGTCCAATCTTCTTCTGCCACCATCCAAGCCCTCCCGACAGATGATCACCCAGCCTCTGTATCATTATCGTCAGCATCCTACAGTTGGAAATCCCATTACTCTGCCAGGAAGGAAGCCAACATCCCAGCTCTCCTGACAGATAGCCATCCAGCCCCTGCATCACAACAGCAGCAACAATAGAATCCTGCAGTTGGATAGACCTCCAAAGGCCATCCAGACCAATCTCATTACTCTTCTAGGAAGGAAGACCCCATCCAAGCCCTCCTAACAGGTAGCCATCCAGCCCCTGTGTCACAACAGCAGCAGCATCATCATTGACATCCTAGAGTTGGAAGAAACCTCAAGGGCCATCCAGTCAAATCCCATTACTCTGCCAGGAAGGAAGCCGCCACCCAAGCCCTCCTGACAGATGGCCATCCATCCTCTGCATCACAACAACAACAGCAACAACAATAAGAATCATAATAACAGAATCCTAGAGTTAGAAGAGACCCCGAGGGCCTTCCAGTGAAATCCCATCACTCTGCAATGCAAGAAGGCCCCAAAGGGTCTCCACATCACAAGCGGTGGGTTCAAGTTCTCCTTCCCCAAAGGCAAGAGGCATTTGCACAAAGTACTTTTCCTCCTTTTGGGAGGGAGAAAAAAAGGCCCAGGTGGAAAACACGGTACAAAAAGTCCCACAATCATCTCAGTCACAAAGGAAAAAAAAAAGACTAGGATCAATATAATCTGACATGAAGCCACAATAATGTGACTGTATATTATTCTTGTTTTAAATTGTTTATTTTATGATGTTTCATACTTATTACCGATATATCTGAATTGTTGTCTACATGATTTTAACATGTAGGCTGCTTTGGGTCCCATGAGGGAGAAAAGCAGGATATAAATAAGGATTTATGATGATGATTTTTTCCGCACTCGCATGTCGTGGACTCCACTTTGTAGCCCCGTTTCGTAAGGTTGGCTCTGCATCTCGTGATGCCCGAGCGCAGTCTGTTCAGTGCCTTCTGTGTGCCTAGGAGAGAATCTCTCATCTGGCACTGAGGTTCTGGGTTTTAGCCTGCCACTTTTGGACTCTTGCTTGCTGTGGTGCGAGTATTTCTATAGCTCTTAGAGATATATATAAACCTTCCTTGCTGAGTTTCTCCATACCTCACAACCTCTGAGGATGCCTGCCATTGATGTGGGCGAAACGTCAGGAGAGAATACTTCTGGAACATGGCCAGACAGCCCGGAATACATGCAACAATCCTATACTTTTGGTTGTGAGAGAATTAGGTAGGGGCTCACAGTGAAGGGTCTGTGGCAGGCCTGGGCCAACTTGGGCCCTCCCTCCAGGAAGGCTGAAGGGGCTGAGAGGGAAAAAGAAGGGGCCCGAGGCGGTTAGGAATGGTGGGAGTTGAAGTCCAAAACACCTGAAGAGAGGGCCCAAGTTGGCCCAGGCCTGGGTTGGTGCGCATGCGCACTGCCTTCCCTCTGTTCCCCCCCGCCCCTCCCTTCCCTCACCTTGGCTTTGTCCGCGTCGCGGTGGGGGGCCCTCTTCCGCCGACTCTTCCTTCCTCTCAGCCCCTCCTTCCTGCCCCTCCGGCCGCCCTCCGGCCCCGACGGAGCCCCCGCCGCATCTGCGCCTCAGGAAGGAGAAGGAAGAAGAGGAAGAGGGGGCGTCTCCGTCCTTTGGGGGCCGTCGAAGAGGAGGAGGAGGAGGGGAAGAGATGAGGCGAGTGACCAGCCCGGCCTCAGCCGCCCAGCGCCCCCTCAGGAGCAGAAGGGGCGGTCCCTCCGCGAGGCCCCGCCCACTCTCCCTCTCTACCCGAGGCCCCGCCCACTCTCCCCCTCTAGGATGGAAACCGAGCGGAGTGCGCACGCGCAAGGGCTCCCTCGGCCTCAACGGGGCGTGGGCGGCGGCATCAGCTGCTTCCGGAGTCCGGATTGGGGGGGGGGTGAGAGGGGAGGGGGACATTCTTGAGAGGCGCCCAAGTGGAAACGCCCGCCCCCTCCCCTCCCCCCGGACAGAAAGAGCGACAGGGAGGGGGCGAGCGGTGCAATGCGGGGAGGAGCTCCACAAAACAACCAGGGAGGCGGGGGGCGGCCAACAAAGCCGCCCTTTCTCTCCCTCCCAGTGCTCTCCTCTGAAAGGGGAGGGAGGGGGCTCTCGTGGGTTGTTTTTCCTGCGCGGAAAGTGTACCCGCGTGGGTCGGGTGGGGCCTCTGCGCATGCGCGCCCTCAATGCTCGAAGGGCGGGGGAGCTAAAGGGCTCTGTCACGTGACTGCCAGGCCGAGCGATGGAGCCCCCTGCAGGGCGTCCAGGAAAAGAATGTCCAGGGGTGTTATTGGCATTACTATTATCATTGAAGCCTATCACTATTGGGTTATTGTATGTATTCCGGGCTGTATTTATTTATTTATTTACAGCATTTATATTCCGCCCTTCTCACCCCGAAGGGGACTCAGGGCGGATCACATCTATCTATATATATAAAAGAGTGATGGCATGACGGCGACCCACAAAACAACAAAACTACAGGCCCCCCAACCTCGAAATTTGACAACACAACCCATCATCCACGCCTCTAGGTTGATGCAACAAAAAGAAAAGAAAAATAAAGTCCTAATTAGAGAGAGAGGAATAATTGCTTTTATCCAATTGCTGCCAGTTAGAAGGCTAAGCTCCTCCAACTTGGTCTCCTAGCAACCCCAAAAAAATAAATAAAAAACACTAAAAAAATTAATACAATAAAATACTATAATAACAGAAAATAACTAAAAATAATACAAGAAAATAATAAAATATAATAAATAAAAATATAACTTACAATAAAATTAATTAAAAATGCAAATAACGTCAAATAAAAATTACACAACAATTTTTAACCAATACCACCACCATTTTGCCACAGCAACGCGTGGCCGGGCACAGCTAGTTACACATATAGGCAAACATTCAATGCCTTTTAACATAGAACAAAGACAAACATAGGCTCCAAGCGGGCCTCGAACTCATGACCTCCTGGTCAGAGTGATTCATTGCAGCTGGATTCAGCTGGCTTGCTCTCCAGCCTGCGCCACAGCCCGGGCCCATGTATGGCCATGTTCTAGAAGTATTCTCTCCTGAAGTCCCCTGACTAGACAAGGAAGGTTAATATATATCTGTGAAGAGTCCAGGGTGTGAGAAGAGTTGTTTGTCAGTTGGAAGCCAGCATGAATGTTGCAGTTAATCACAGAAAGGAGGAAACCATGAAAATGAACAAAATCTGGCTACTAGTATTAAAAAACTCAAAAATCGGAACAGTAGATGGGAAGCAACACTCTGAGGGCAGAGGAGCTCCATGGACGGCTAATGACTCTGAACAAAGGATGTCCCCCAGGCAAGAGACGAACCTTTCCAATGTCATTTAAGGTGATTAACTGCAACATTTACGCTGGCTTCCAATTGACAAAGAACTCTTCTCACACCCTGGACTCTCCGCAGATATATATTAACCTTCCTTGCCTAGTTTCTCCATGCCTCACAACCTCTGAGGATGCCTGCCATAGATGTGGGTGAAACATCAGGAGAGATTACTTCTAGAACATGGCCATACAGCCCGGAATACATACAACAACCCTGTGATCCTGGCCATGAAAGCCTTCAACAACCTATCACTATTATTAAAAACCCCTGTGCTGGAAGGACTGATGACTAACAGATCCATGGTTCGAATCCAGGCAGAGCTGACAGAATTCCTCTGTCAGCTCCAGCTCCCCATGTGGGGACATGAGAGAAGCCTCCCACAAGGATGGTAAAAAACATCAAAACATCCGGGCAATGTCCCCTGGGCAACGTCCTTGCAGACAGCCAATTTTCTCACACCAGAAGGGACTTTCAGTTTCTCAAGTAGCTCTTGACACAAAAAAAACCCTATTATTATTGTGAGTTTTCTGAGCTGTATGTTCCTGAAGCATTATCTCCTGAACTTTCTCCCACATCTATGGCAGGCTTCCTCAGAGGTTGTGAGGTCTTTTGGAACATGGCCATACAGCCTGGAAAGCACCCAGTGATTCCTGTTGTGAAAGCCTTCGACAACACTTTATTATTTTTTATTATTATTAGACACACGAGATGAGTACACAATAAACAAGATCACTCTGCTGGCTGTTGTATTGGCTCACATGTCGGACACTTCTAAAGTGTCTAAGACTATGTAATGTATTGGTAAACAATGCGTACAGATCTGAGCAAGGTAGCCTTTTGCAGCTGACAGTTGGTAATTTTGTTAGTGTGGATTGTTTTTAAGTGCTGGCCAAGGTCTTTAGGCACTGCATTCAGCGTGCTAACCACCGGGACCACCTTGATCGGCTTGTCACAGCCTTTGCAGCTCGATCTTTAAATCCTTGTGTAGCGTAACCGTTTCCAGTTGCTTCTCATCGATTCTGCTGTCACCTAGGATTGCAGCATTGACAACAAGCTGCCCTTCTCCAGACCGCAACTCCTATACGCCCTACGGCAGTGGTTCTCAGCCTGTGGGTCCCCAGATGTTTTGGTCTTCAACTCCCAGAAATCCTAACCGCTCATTAACTGGCTGGGATTTTCGGGAGTTGTAGGCCAAAACACCTGGGGACCCACAGGTTGAGAACCACTCACTGCCCTGTGGCAAAGTAATGCAGGGACATCTATTTGGGAGGAGTGATTTCTTATGGTTATTTTATAATAATTATTATATTAATAAAAGTGATATTGATTTAGTAGAGTGTGGTTCAGGGGGTCCCCAGGGGCAACGGAAGGACTCAGTGGGCATCCTATCTGGATGAGGATGGTATTTTTATCATTATTATTAATAATAAGTGTAGAATATTGAGAAGCTATAACAGGCCCTGCAGGTGTTTTGGATTTCAACTCCCACAATTCCTAACAACCACAGACTCCTTTTTCCCCTCGGCCGCTTAAGCTTTTGTATGAATTTTTTGCAATAAAAATTTATTATAAAAAGAATGCAGTTTTACTGCATTATATTATAATATATAATAATAATAATCCTTTATTTGTACCCTGCCTCCATCTCCTATAGGGACTTGTGTTGGCCTACACAATTATATGGCAGTGTAGTAGTCATACGTTGTTGCTCCACGTCGAGTTGTAAGGAAAGGTGGTTAATAAATAATTTTTAAAAAGTAATACAGTAGAGTCTCACTTATCCAACGTAAACGGGCCGGCTGAATGTTGGATAAGTGAATATGTTGGATAATAAGGAGAGATTAAGGAAAAACCTATTAAACATCAAATTAGGTTATGATTTCACCAATTAAGCACCAAAACATCATGTTATACAACAAATTTGACAGAAAAAGTCATTCAATACACAGTAATGCTATGTAGTAATTACTGTATTTACGAAATTAGCACCAAAATATCACGATATATTGAAAATATTGACTACAAAAATGCACTGGATAATCCAGAACGTTGGATAAGCGAGTGTTGGGTAAGTGAGACTCTACTGTAATAATAGCTCTTTTTTCACCTCTCTCAGAAGCGAGACTCAAGGAAAAAAGGTAAAGGTTTCCCCTGACATTTAAGTCCAGTCATGTCTGACTCTGGGGGTTGGTGCTCATCTCCATTTCTAAGCTGAAGAGCTGGCGTTGTCCATAGACACCTCCAAGGTCATGTGGCCGGCATGACTGCATAGAGCGCCCTTACCTTCCCGCTGGAGCAGTACCTATTGATCTACTCACATTTGCATGTTTTCGAACTGCTAGGTTGTCAGAAGCTGGAGCTAATAGTGGGTGCTCACTTCGCTCCCGGGATTTGAACCTGCGACCTTTCGGTCTGCAAGTTCAGCATCTCAGTGCTTTAACACACTTCGCCACCGGGACTCAAGGAAAGCCTCCCACAATTTGCAAGCAGCACAATTAAATATATTACCATGGAGTTGTGTGTTTTCCAGGCTCTGTGGTCATGTTCCAGAAGCATTCTCTCCTGACGTTTCGCCGACATCTATGGCAGGCATCCTCTGGTTGTGAGGTTTATATACCTCTCAACTCCTGAGGATGCGTGCCATAGATGTGAGTGAAACGTCAGGAGAGAATGCTTCTGGAACATGGCCATATAGTTTGGAAAACACACAACAACCCTGTGATTCCGGCCATGAAAGCCTTCGACATGGAATCGCGCGAGTATGGAAACAAGTCACTTCCCAAAGCTGGGCTCCTTTGTTTACATGGCGGGGCGAAAGGAAGGAGGGAGGGGGCGGGGCGAGGGAGGAGGAGGGGGCGGAGCCTCGGCGGGAGGGGGCGGTCCTTGCGTGGCCCCGCCCCTCACCAGCTGTTTCCCGCCTTGAGCAGCAGCAGCCGGAGGAGGAGGAGGGAGGCGCGCGCGCACACGCATACACACACACACACAGAGGCACGCTTACACACGCGCGCGCACGCCTCCTTCTGCCCCCCTTCCTAGAAACACGCGGATCGGCGGCAGAGGAGGGGGAGGCCGAAGAGGAAGGCGCCCCCTCCCTCCCTCTCTCCTTCCCTCCCTCCCTCCTCCTCCCTTCCCCCTTCCGATGGAGTACTTCGTGGTCCCCGCGCCCAAGGTGCCTCCGCCGCTGCAGCAGCATCAGCAGCCCTTCCGGAAGTCCGAGAAGGAGGTCATCGGGGGGCTCTGCAGGTGAGTCTGAAGGGAGGGAGGGAGGGAAAGGGGGCGCCCTCTGTCGGGAGGGGAGGGAAGCGCAGGCAGGCAGGGCCACGCGGTGCCTGCGCCTCAAAGGCAGGCAACAGGGAGGGAAGGAAGGGGGAGGCGGGCAGGAGCACAAGGCGGCCACGCGCCTGCCTGACTGGCTGCCTCTTTCCTCTTCCTCTCACTCTTTCTTTCTGCCGCCTCCCTCGTGTTGACTCCTCGCTTTCCTCGGGCCTGGCGGTGACTCTGCAGCCTCCTCCGAGGGAGGGGGCGGGGCTTGGGCCGCGGGGGAAGCCGGGACTTGTAGTTGCGCCCTCGCCCGCCTTTGTCAGCCGCCAAAGATGAAGAGGAGGAGGAGGAGGAGGAGCCGCACGTGGCGCCAAGAAGGGGGAGAGGGGAAAGGCAGGCCTTCCTGGGGGGACCCCCTCCCTCCCCCTCCCCAGGAATATATGGCCTCGCCCCCCCTTGAGCTGAGCTCCCAAACCAAAACAACCCCAGCCATCAGCCCATTAAACTGGGTCCTCAGGCCTGGAGGCGGCCTCCCTCTCTCTAGGGTCCTCCAGGTGTTTTGGACTACAACTCCCACCATTCCTGACTGTCTCAGCCCCCTTCCTTTCCCCCCTCAGCCACTGAAGCTTAGAACAGGGGCCTCAAACTTTTTAAGTGGAGGGCCTGTTCATGGTCCCTCAGATTGTTGAGAGGCCGAATTATCATTTGAAAAAAATATATGAACAAATTCCTATTCACACTGTACATGTCTTATTTGTAGTGCAAAAAAAACCCCCAACAACATTTATTTATTTACTACATTTATACTCCACCCTCTCTCACGCCGAAGGGGACTTAGAGCGGCTTACAAGTTGTATGTACATACAATATATTATATTATTAGCATAGCACAATATTAGCATTATATATTACTATATTGTACTATACCACTATACCATAATATTATTAGTAATATTACATTTAATATATAATGTATAATTAATAAAAGGTAAAGGTTTCCCCTGACATTAAGTCCAGTCATGTCTGACTCTGGGGGTTGGTGCTCATCTCCATTTCTAAGCCGAAGAGCCGGCGTTGTCCGTAGACACCTCCAAGGTCATGTGGCCGGCATAACTGCATGGAACGCTGTTACACAGTGGCCTGCTTTGGTGTAAATCCAGCCAGGAAACAGAGTAGCTCCCAACCAGGAATGTAGGACATTGCTGGAGGGGGGTCCCTAGGAAATATCTACCCCTAAGAGATAGTAAGGTAAAGGTTTCCCCTGACGTGGCTGGCATGACTGCATGGAGCGCCGTTACCTTCCCGCCGGAGCGGTACCTATTGATCTACTCACATTTGCATGTTTTCACACTGCTAGGTTGGCAGGAGCTGGAGCTAACAGCAGGCACTCAAGCCGCTCCCGGGGTTTGAACCTGGGACCTTTCGGTCTCCAGCTCAGTGCTTTAACGCACTATTAATATTAATATTACTATATTATATTATACAATATTATTATATTGTATTATTATTATTAGCCGCCCTGAGTCCCCTATTGGGTGGGAAGGGCGGGGTAGAAATACTGTAATTAATAAATAAATATTATATTGTATTACATTATAATATTAATATCAATATGTATACACAATATATTATTACCATAGCACAATGTTAGTAAATGAAAGAAAAATACAATATTTAGAAATAAAAATAATTTTAACCAACATACTGTAAACCTATCAGGATTTCAGTGGGAAGTGTGGGCCTGCTTCTGGCCAATGAGATAGTTAAGTAGAATTGTTGTTGTTGTGTGCCTTCAAGTCATTTCAGACTTTGGGGGAGCCTAAGTCTAAAACTGAGGGCGGGGGCCAGGAAAATGACCTTGGAGGGCATTAGTTTGGGGACCCCTGCAGTGAGTCTCACTTATCCAAGATAAACGGGCCGGCAGAACATTGGGTAAGGGAAAATCTTAGATAATAAGGAAGGATTAAGAAAAAAAACTAATTAAACATAAGATTACATTATGATTTTACAGATTAAGACCAAAACATCATGTTTTACAACAAATTGACAGAAAGAGCAGTTCAATACACAGTAATGTTATGTAGTAATTACTGTATTTACAAATTTAGCACCAAAACATTGAACATTTACTACAAAAACAATGACTACTAAAAGGCAGACTGCCTTGGATAATACAGAACCTTGGATAAGTGAAGTTTGGATAAGTGAGACTCTACTGTAATAACAGTTTCTTATCCTAATAATAATAATAATCATTCCTACTCACTTCTCCTGGCCCCAATGAAGAATGCTACCCCCAAATGACATCTCAGTGGAACTTTTGGAAAGTTTGGGCATCCAAAAGGGAAAGAGGCTAAGACAAATTGACCACCACCGAGACAACAACAATAATAATAACAAGTGGACTTCACTGGGTTTTTCCCTGCAATGTTAGAATGTGGGGGATTTCTTTTAGGGGTTGCCCTTAGTTGGAGTCCCCAGTGGCACAGCGGGTTAACAGCTGAGCTGCTGAACTTGCTGACTGAAAGGTTGGCAGTTCGGATCCGGGGAGCAGAGTGAGCTCCCGCTATTAGCCCCAGCTTCTGCCAACCTAGCAATTCAAAAACATGTTGAGTAGATCAATAGATACCGCTTATGCGGGAAGGTAACGGTGCTCCATGCAGTCATGCCGGCCACATGACCTAGGAGGTGTCTACGGACAACGCCGGCTCTTCGGCTTAGGAATGGAGATGAGCACCAACCCCCAGAGTCGGACACAACTGGACTTAATGTCAGGGGAAACCGTTACCTTAGTTGGAGGGACACATGGGTTTCCAGGGACACATGGAGTTCCAAAGACCAGGAAATAGATGGAGAAAGACAGAGGTGCCTCTACTACACCTGTTGCCTGTTAGGAACTGAGGGAGTTAAAGTCCACCTTGAGGGCCAAAGTTTGCCCATACTTATTCTAGAGGTTGGTTGTTTCCCCTTTACGTTCCACTGCATCACAAAGTGTTGTATGTCGGGTGGATATCAGAATAATATTAAGGAGTTCAGCCTTCCTCTCTCTCTGCTTTGATGCCTAAGGACTGCCCGGAGCAGCCCCTTGCGTTCCCAGTTGAGCCATGCCCTTTGACCTCCCCTCTGTCCCCCGTAGCCTGGCCAACCTGCCCCTGACCCCCGAGACGCAGCGGGACCAGGAGCGCCGCATCCGGAGAGAGATCGCCAATAGCAATGAGCGCCGGCGCATGCAGAGCATCAACGCCGGCTTCCAGTCCCTGAAGACCCTCATCCCGCACACGGACGGGGAGAAGCTCAGCAAGGTCAGCAGCCACGAGGGGGTATTGGGGAGGAAACCCAAGGCCCCTTCCTCATTGCTAGAAATATAGAGATATATCAAGATTATGCAGAGATTTTTCTTTATCCTGGAAACAAAGTAGGGCCTTCCTTCCACCTGCACCGTCAGAACCACAAAAAGTGTTCTCTGCAAGAGAATCTCTCTCTGTTCACCAAAAGGCTGCCTTGGGTCCCACTCAGGGAGGAAGGCAGCCTGCAAACGTAACAAATGTATAAAAAGTAAAATACTGTAGTGCAAAATGTTGATTGTTTTTTTGTTGTGCAAAACTGTTGTGATCCTAACAACTTGAAATAGTTGCAAACATTGCAACTGTTGCAAACTTTGCAATTAGCTGATGACTGTCACACACATTTTGTTTAGCAGGTTGTATCCTAATGTTGAAGTTTTCTGTGTCTGTAGCTACATTGCGTTGGTTGTAACTAGTGAAGAGTCTTGGGTCCCAGTTTATTCCAAAGTGGGCAAGGGCTCTGCCCATGCCTTCGAGCGAAAACGAAACCAGGAAGCCCTTGTGTCCCTCGTGCCGAGTGTGAACTTTGCCTGCAGTAGAGGGTCCCTTGGACCGCGTCTTGCCCTTCTGCAGAAGCGAAAAAAGTGGCAGAATTGTTTGGTTCTCCTTTATGGGGAATCCAATAATCCAGGGTTTCCTTTCCGGGCGCAAGATGGACTTTGCCCAGTCGGCAGGTGCAGGCTTTCCCGAGTTTGCAAAGACAAGCAGGTGTATCGGATCAAAACCAGCAACAAGTAAACATCTCTGAGTTTTATTCAGGGACTGCGTATTTATTTGTTTAGATTTTACGACTTTATTCAATTGAAGGTGCCTTGTGCAAAACCCCCAGTTTTGAGAAGGAAAAAAAGTATATTATCAATGGAGGAAAGGCAGAAATTTGTACGTCTTCAGTCGACTTCTCAGCTGCTGGAATTGTGGCCAACAGATATGAGAAGTCTTTTGCGTTGAGAATCAGAGAGAAACTCCCCAGACTTTTTTTCCTGCACAAGACAAGATTGCGGCATATCTGGGCTTTGGGGCAAACATTTCCCAAAGGTTCTTCAAGGCACAAGATACTGGACTTTGCTTGAATGTGTTTTCCTGTCTTTGTGTTAAAACTCAACCAGTTTTGTGTGGGAGAGTTACCCTTTCATTACCATCATATGTATATATACATCCCACTGTCCAGGGCTCAAGAGTTAGAACAGACACAATTTCACAATCCATGCCATACAAGAGTTGTAGACAATCAGTGGAATGGAAAACACAGCCCTTAAAAGCGGGAGCCCTTTCAAGTGGCGATGGCTGTGATGGGCTCTAGAGTCAGCTTGGACTTCTGCTGGATCTGGATGGGATCCGTAATAAGGTTGTCCCTTTCTGTCTGCCTCCTTCCCTTTTGAGCTCATCACGGCTATTTGTGTGTCCAAAATACAACAGCCGCATTGACCATTTGGACTTCCGGTGAGAGACCAGGCTGGGGTCTATTGCTGCTGCCATGAGGCACTTGGCTGTTCTGAAGGCGCAATGCTCTCTGGGTGCCCTTTTCTTGCCCAGGGGACCAGTATCAGTATTAGCAATTTATTACAGTCTATGATCAGAATATATAGAAATGGGCACAGGTGCCCGAAAAGGGGAATCGCAGTTCCCATAAAAGTCAGATAAAAGAACAAGTTAAAAACATGCTATAATAAAAACAAATTAAAAGCAGACTATTAGCAGGGTCAGCTAATAGTAAATATCAATCCACTAAGTGGCTCTGGAGGGGGATAGAGGGAGCATTTGCAGTCTTTCAGTTATAACAGATTGCTCTGGCTACAGGCCCTGTGGGGTCAGTCATCGTCCATCTGATGGAAATTGCTGCCGCACAGATCCTGGCGACACTATAGGTTATTGCAGAACAGGAGTCTGAGAGCAGCAGAGAGGTGTAGTATCTTTCAGTGCGGCCTGGATGTTTTAAAAGCCAAGGAGTGATGAAATTGATTCTAATATCTATAAAACATACACTGGAGGGGACCAAAGGGACAACAGGCTTTGCCTCCTTGCAGCCAGGGATCAGGTGAGACTGCCTTCTTGCCCTCCTTGACCCCTCTGTGCCCTCCTTCTCTCCTTCCGCAGGCAGCCATCCTCCAGCAAACGGCCGAATACATCTTCTCTCTGGAGCAGGAGAAGACGCGGCTGCTGCAGCAGAATGCACAGCTCAAGAGGTTTATCCAGGTGAGGCACAAGTGTGGGCAGCCCAGTTGCCTCCCCACCTTTGACCTTCCTCTGCTCTGACCCCCACATTTCCTTGTTGGCAGGAATTCAGTGGCTCCTCCCCGAAGCGGCGGCGGGCGGAGGACAAGGACGAGGGCATCGGCTCCCCAGACATCTGGGAGGACGAAAAGGCCGAGGACCTGCGCCGGGAGATGATTGAGCTCCGGCAGCAGCTGGACAAGGAACGCTCTGTCCGCATGATGCTGGAGGAGCAGGTGAGTGCCGGAAGGGGCCTCAGGGGGTGGGGGGGTTGGAGGTATGGGGACCCCTAAAACTGGGACCCCGGACAGAGGGTGTACTTGGGGGTGCTTTGATTTCCCTCTGTGATCTCACTTCCTGCGATGGAGAAGGGGAGCGTGATAGAGGTGTTGAGCTCCTTCGCCACGGCACCTGCTGACCCCCGTGTCCCCCCTCCCTTGCCAGGTGCGCTCCCTGGAGGCCCACATGTACCCAGAGAAGCTTAAGGTGATCGCCCAACAGGTGCAGCTGCAGCAGCAGCAGGAGCAGGTGAGGCTGATGCACCAGGAGAAGTTTGAGCGCCATCAGCAGAGCCACGGACAGGTGAGCCCCCAAAGGGCGACACCTTTGCAGATGGCACAGGCCAAGAGGGTTGGGAAGGAACGGGTTCCCATGCAGGAGGGCCCCTCCAGCACTATTCATGGGGAGATTCATGACATCATTTTGATTTTATCTGCCCCCCAACAGCTCTTTCCGGGACAGGGCCCCCCGGCGCCTACCCACCATCCCTCTGTTATCGTGCCCCCACCATCGCACCATGTGACAGTGGTAACCATGGGCCCCTCTTCCGTCATCAACGCGGTCTCCACCTCCCGGCAGAACCTGGACACCATCGTGCAGGTGAGCTCAAGGGGGCAGAGAAGGGCAATGGCCCTAGAGGGCACAGAGGGAGGGGTACTCCGAAGAAAAACTTCAGCCAGCTACCAGGAAGCCCTCCTAGGAACTGTCAGATGAATCTCTCTGTGCCCTAGATCTGTCTAGAAGGCCCATTGACTCCCCCTTTTTGGACAGAGAATGTCAAGATGGCATCCCGACTGCTCCAAGCCAAGAATGGCAGCCTTCCCATTAGAAGGGCAGATGAGAAATAAAATAATATTTCCTAAACAGTTCCCTAAATTGGGCAGATGGCCCACATTGGCTACTCATTAGAAAAGCAAGGGAGTCCCACAGTCCTTTTGGGAGGGTGGTTTGCTCCTCAGATGGTCAGCAGGGGTCTCATACCACCCTGTCTCCCTCCTTTCCGTTCTTGCAGGCCATCCAGCACATTGAGGGGACGCAGGAGAAGCCACTCCTGGGGGAGGAGGAGGAGGAAGAGCGGCGCCGGCGAAGGGCTGTGATCGTGGCCCGGTCCGGCTTGGACCCCTCCCTTTCAGACACGGCCTCTGACTCAGAAGTGGCAGCTGAAGAAGAAGACACCGAGGAGGAGGAGGAAGAGGAGGCCATGGAGCACAGCAAGGCCCCCGAGAGGAGGCCCTGACCCCACTGGACGCGGGAGGAGGGAGGGGGCGCTCACATTTTTACAAAACGCCGCCGTGGCAATGCAGGTCTCTTTTATGACCTTTTCGATACTGTAAAGGGAGGGGGCCTGTGGGAGGAAGGCTCCCCCCAATTCAGCTCACAGAAAGGCCAGAGGGAGAAGAAAGGGTCGGCTTCTCAGGGCCCCTCCCTGGAGGCGGTGGGTGGCCTTGGTCCCTCGGGACTCAGCACTGATCTTCCTCTGTGGGTTTGTGTCCCACTGGAAGGAAGACAGGGCCCAAGACCCCCTGCCCCTCCCTGTTAAACATGGCCTTTTCCCCTCTGCTCTCTGTCGCTCTCCTCAGGGGTCAAGGTGGCCCTTGGGGTGGCATTAAGGGGCCAATGGGGGGACCCTGGACTCTGAGATGGGGGCTTGGCTGTGCCCTTCTGCCAATCCTAATACCCCCCCCCCCCAATTCTCAGGGGTCACTCCAGGGTCAGGGCCTTTTCCTCACTTTGAGGGGGGGGATACTGCCCTCTCTTTCGGTTTCTTCTCCACGGGTTCCTTGTTTCTTTTTTTTTTTTTAGCATTTATTTCTGTTTTTTGAAGCACTTAATCCGTTCCATGGGTCCGACCATTGCTGCCCCCTTCCTGTGACGTCCACTCTTCTCCCTTTTTCATTTTGGCTGCCCCCACCCCACCTCTCACCCCCCTTTTAACTAGTGGTCTAGGCCAGTGTTGACTATAGGGCCCTCTGTGGGCATTTGATAGCCCCCCCCCCCCCCTCCAAAGCCACGGCTCCTCCTCCTCCATTCTTCCTTTATTTTTTATTTTAACCTTTTTGGGTTTTGTTTTTTTTTTTTTACAATTTTTTGGGTCTTCATGTTCATTGAGATGCTATTATATTTTGTTAAAAAAGTGGGAAAAAATGAGGCATGTGCTTTTTTGTAAAGAAACAAAATAAAGTTTGTACTTTGTTTTTTAGACGTTCTGGTTTGTGAATGTCATTGTTGGTCGGAAGGAGGGAAGGAATCCTGAGATTTGTAGTTTGTTGGGGGATAAAGGGCTCTTCAGCAGGAGGATCCGCTCTCCCAAGAGCTGTAAACTGGGTTCAAAGCGGGGTAACAGTGTCAACCATTCAAGATCTCGAGATGGATTCAATATGCAGGGTTTTTTTCGTGTCAGGAGCAACTTGAGAAACTGCAAGTCGCTTCTGATGTGAGAGAATTGGCCATCTGCAAGGATGTTGCCCAGGGGACGGCCAAATGTTTTTCTCTGGGAGGCTTCTCTCATGTCCCCGCATGGGAAGCTGGAGCTGACAGACGGGAGCTCACCCAGCTCCCTGGATTCAAACTGTTGACCTTTCGGCACAGGGGTTTAACCTCTTCCAGGTATCTCCCTGCCAAAAGCTAACCTTTCTAGGCCAGAATGAAGGCTCTCCAAAGCAGCTACATTGGCATCCTTCTGTCCCTCTGTTTCCCAAGAGGTCCACCAGGGGGCGCCTGTCCTGCAGCAGGACCAATCTTGACATTTCACTTTTCACTACTTTTGGAAAAACTGGGAGGTGACTGCAAAGCCCTCCACTCCCCCCTTTCATGGGACTTCTGCCTTCAGTTCTTTGGGTCAGTCGCCCCCCCCCCCCCCCCCGTCTTATATTGTAATGACCCAGGGTCTCAAGGGTGCATTCAAGTTTGTGTGTGTGCGTGTCAAGAGCGACTTGAAAAACTGCAAGTTGCTTCTGGTGTGAGAGAATTGGCCGTCTGATAGGACGTTGCCCAAGGTACGCCTGGATGTTTTTGATGTTTTTACCATCCTTGTGGGATGCTTCTCTCATGTTCCCACATGGAGCTGGAACTCTCATTTACACAGAGAGCCGATCTGCGCTCTCCCAGGTTGTATTTGAACTGGCAACCTTCAGGTCAGCAACCCAACCTTCAAGCCATCAATAATCAGTCCTGCCGGCACAAGGGTTTAACCCACTGCGCCACCAGAGGCTCCTGTGCATTCAGGTGAGAGTGGCACAATGTGTGGGTTATGGACACTGAGGTGGGGGGGGGATAACTTGAATGAATGTTTAATTTTATTTCAAGGTTTATACATTGTAGATTTTAAATTGTGTTGTAAGCTGCTTTGAATCTTGTTTTAAGAGAGACAAGTGGAGGGTGATGATAATAGTAATAACCTAGTTGGCACCTTAGGCTTAGGGATGCCAGCTGCCCCTTGGAGAGGAACATAGAAGAAATGCCCTAAGGCGGATGAGGGCTGGTGCCAGGGCTCTCCCATGCAGGTGCTGACCAGGGCTGACCCCACTTAGCTCCCAGGGCCAGACAGGGGCATTTAGGGATTCCCCATCCCTTCCTCTCTTTGCTGTGCAGTTGCCAGCCCCTTCTTCTAGCTGCCTGTCTTCCAGTGGGTCTGCCTCTGCTTAGCCTGCCTGGGCTGCCATTTGACACTCTTGAATGCGGAGAGGGAGGGGGGCAGAGAGGAAGGGACCAGGAGGAGGGGCCTCGTCAAGTCAAGTCCGGCACCAGGACAGCACCTCTCCCTCCGTCCATCCGTGGGTCCCTGCCGCTTGCCCTGCGCTTCCCCTCCAGACAGCATTAAGAGCCCAGAAGCAAGGCCTGCCTGACACCATGAAGGGACTCTGGCTCTTCTGCTGCTGCTGTGTGGCCCCGCTGTTCCTCCTCCTCCTTGCTTCTGCAGGTAGGACCCCAAATGCAGGCACACCTTTCTCCCCAGGATCCTGACCTTTGGTGCCTGTCCTCCACCTCAGTGGTGTCTCCGCAGCTGGACCACCCACTCCGCCCTAGGTCTGTCAAGAGTTACAGCTGGTGCCAAGGAGTCCAAGGCTGCCGGAGGATGTTACCCCTCCCCCCCCCCCCTTATTGAAAGTGTCATTGATGCCAGCCATGGGGCGTTGAGAGGGAAGGGGCAGAGGCCAGACATCCCTTGAAAGCCGCTCTCTGCAGGTGAGGCACCTGAGGCCATGTGAGTGGTGGGCGCAGTGCCCGCTTCCTCCACCCTGACCCCTGGCCAGAACCCCCCTCCTTTCAATGCCTTCCTTTGAGAAAGGAGCCTCTGTCCCTGGCCTCCCTCCCTCCCCTTGGCTGCCCTTGAGTTAATTTGGTCCCTCCGCTGCTCCACTCCCAGCTGCTGCCTCTGGTGACTAAGTATGGAAACTGGCCTGTAACTGGACCCCCAGCCAGACCCCCTCCTTCCCCTCCCTCCCTGCTGCCCATGCACTTGCCATCAGGCTCAGCTGCTACCTCCCAGGCCCCCTCCCCTTGTGCAGTCTCCGTGTTTCCTCCTTTTAAGGCCATCCTTTATCATGGCCAGAACAAAAGCAGGGCAGCAAGGATCAACAGAGGGGCCCTTCCATTGACCAATGTTGGGGCCACTCTCCGTGCCCCTGGCATACTCCCATTTGCCCCTTCAGCCACCACTCGGCTTGGAAGGGAGGGTCCACTGGGGGCAAGGCTGTTCCCAAAGCAGAGGGACCAAGCCAGGCTCATGAGTGGATGGAGCCACCCTCCAAAAGGCATAGCCCTCCCAGGCTTTGGCCTGGTGCCCAGTGCCCAAGGCCAGAGATAAAGGGCAGTGGCAGAAATTCTCTCCTCTCCTTGGTGGCCCTCCTCCTGAGTCCGCAGGTGAGGAAGGTCTGGGCCTCGCCTGGGCCAGTGGAGGCAGACACGGACGGACCTCACCTTCCGTGATTTGTTTCTTTCTGTGTGTCCTTCCTGGCACCTTTCTCCCTTTAACCCCCACCAGCCAAGCCCCTTGGTGTGTTCCCCTCCTCCAAACAGTTCTGGAGTTTTTGCCTCACAGTGAGGTGTTGCATTTTGGTGGCACAGACTCAGGCAGGAAGCCTGTGTTTTTTCTCCCTATTGCTCCAGAAGATTGTTGCTCTTCCCTTTGAGAAAGGGAAGGCAAATGCTACCAAGGTGGACCCCACCTTGGATGGAAATGGGGTGAGGAATGGAGTCCCTCGGGTCTGGCCAGAGAGCAGCTCTGGAGGGGAAAGAGTGCGAGAAAGGTAGAGGAAGGGCTCAGGTGGAGGGTAGGCTTGTGCTTCTAGGTCTCTACTAAGAAGGGATGTGTGTGTGGGCTCCTCTGGTTGGCTTTGGGAGTCTCCTCTGATTGAAGAGATGCAAAAAATGCCAAGAAATCTTTTAGGAGAGGCGATTTCTTTGATCCCAAAAAGTGGGGCCCAGGGAGTTGGGGGGGGGGGTTCGAGGGCCACAAAAGCTGCCTATGTTCTCTCCTTCTTATATGGCTGCTTTTGGAAGGAAAAGAGAGCCCATGGACTGTGGTCTGAACATCACCCAGGGTATCATCCCAAGCAGTGTCCCAGGCCATTCACTGTTGCAGCCGCAGCTCCTCAGAGGAAGTCTAGGTGGGAAGTTCTTGGGAGGCCTCAGATGCCCAGGAAGGACACCCAACCCTGCATTTGGGCACTCAGCAGGGCCTCCCCCAGCTATGGAGCCCCTCCCCTTAAGGGAGGGAGGGGCAGAGCAGCAGCACAGAGCTGGACTATTTTAGGCCTGGAGCCAGAAAGTTTCCCTTGGTGCCCAGTCCAGTCATGGGGGCTCTGCGCGGGCCTTCTTTCCTGGCCTCCCCTCTCTATGGATTGGCCTCCCAAATGCATTTGGTGGTCAGAGGCAGGGGCCCAACCCTTGGCAGAGAAAACAAGAAAGGCTGCTCTAATGAAAGAAGTTGGAAGGCTGAGTTCTAACATATAAAGGCATGTATTAAAGGTTGAGGGTTTTATTTGGAGGCATTGTAATGAACTTGGAGACAATAAGAAAGATCACAGAATCATAGAATTTACAAGGGAAACCCCATCTTCCACAAGCTCCCCCCCCTCTTGGAGTGCCAGATGGCACCACAAGGGGCATTTTGGTCTTTTTGTATATGGGAGTTCATCAGTGTCTTCACATTCCATGTGCCACTTGTGAATGAATTCTGTTGGGATGGCCAGAGAATGATGTGATCTTCCGCAAAGGGAAGCCTGCTTTTCCCCCTTTAAGTGTCCTTATAGTGGGCGCTTTGGGCGGCAAGGCCAGTGGGTGCCCTGGGAATGGGCGTTTTCCTTGAGTCCCAGTGACCCCCCTCCCCCGGCCCAGTTGCTGCGGGAGGTATTTTTAGCCCAACGGGGAGGCGGAGGCAGCGGGTGCTAAGCCCGTAACCTTCAGCCTATTTTGCTGCCCGGCGCTCACCCGCTTGCCATCTGCAGGTCAGCACAATTTGGAACCCAATTTAGTTGGAGGAAGAGCTCCTGCTTGAAAGCATAGAGGGAACTAAGGGAGCCTGATAGGAGGCCTTGCTGGACAGCACCGGAAAGGGTTTTCACTGCTGGGTGGAGAAAGAGGTGTTCTTCTCTTCCTATGAGGCTGAGAGAGTGGGATCTCCTCAGGATGGGTTTCTATGGCGGAGTGGAGGCTGAAACCCTGGTCTCACTGTAGTCCTAGCTCAGTGCCATCCTGTCTCCCCCTTCCTTCATTCACCAATCAGGGCCAGGTGGGTCATGGGTGCCCCTTCCTTCCCTGGTCCAGGACCCTTTCACCTGCATAGACATGCTTCCAGTCCAAGGGAGAGCAATGGCCAACTGGCATTGGGGGAAGGGAGTCTGGCCTTTGTGTAGGCAGCCATGTGCGGAGGGGCAGGATTATGTCTCTGAGCTGCAGCTGTTCCCCTGTCTCTTGTGGGGCAGCTTTGTCTCCAAGGCCTCATTTGGGCGTCATCTGTTGGCAGACAAGGGGAAGAGGGGCTGACAGAGGGGGGCATGTGGGGGGCAATGGTCCCTTCCCTCTTTGAGCTGCTGGTCAAACCCTGTCACCAGCTGCTCTGGAATGTGGCTGAGGATCAGGTCCAATGTGTGGGGAAGGACACAGACCCCTCACCAAAACCTCTGCTGGTCCTGGTTGAAAGTTCCCCTGTTTTGGACTGAGCTCGTTTTCCAGGAAAGGCAAGGAAGATGGGCTACCATTGGCCACCATCTACTGTCAGATGCCCTGTGTTTTCAGGCAGTTCACCTAGGACCCCTTTTAAAGGAGCTGCAAGGAAAGGGGGAAAATGGGGCGGATAGGTTTGGGATACATGATAAATTTAGAGGCCAAAGATTGCTGTCCAGTGAAACCAAAAGGCTTCCTTTGCATTGGAGACTGAGCTTTTTTGGCATGTGCTTGGCAGTTTGACACAGGGAGAGATGTGAAAATGGCAGTGGATGTCTGTGGCAGGATTCACATAGATATGGGTGGAAGGAAGGGGTCTCATTTACACACAGGGATTTCCTTTGTTTGCTTCTGCACTAAATAGGACACTGTCCCTTGGCATCATTAGGTCCCATTGCTTTCCTTTCAGCCAGTCCTAGGGAACCAGATCAACAGCCAGGGAGGGATTGTTTAGGGGTCAAGTTCAGCCACTGGCGGGGGTGGACGTTAATGGACCCCAGCAATGAAAAGTCTGGGGTGTCCTTGTGTGGGGTGCTGCTCTTCTCAGCTTTCCACTCTCCTGCCCTGGTTGCCCCTTCCTTTGTGCGCTTGCTGCCCAGAGAGCCCAGGGCCAGCAAGGAGGCCTTGCCTTTGCGCCCAAGAGAGACCCCCCGCATCCAGCCCCTGCTTGGGCCCAGGAGCACTGACAGGAGCAGGAGAGAAAGGCCTGACCCTGTGGTTGGGGCCCTTCGCCTGGGGCTCAGGTGGAGCCCCAGCCTCAACATCGCCTCTGTAGCAGAAGAGCCTGGTTCCGCTACCCCACTGGCACAAAGAGGCTGTTTTGAGGAGTGGCCAAACTGACTGATCGTGTTCTAACCATTTAGAACGGCAAGTCTCTGCCCTGGATGCTGGCACAGAAGATGCAGCGGCCCATTTTCCCGAGGCAAGCACCTGGTTACCTGGAGACCCAAGCCTGGCACGGGAGGAGGCGGCGCTGCTACACTCTGGAGATGCTGCCGGCGGTGGGGGTGGCGTGGCCGCCGCTGCCCCCATGCCCCCTGGAGCAGGCGCCCCTCTCCAGCCCCCAGGGAGCCCAGAAGAGGAAGAGGGCGAAAGATTCTCCCAGGCCCAGGGTGACACGGAGTCCCCTATCAGCGGCTTGGAAGGTGAAGGCATCCCTGCAAAAGCCATGCATGGGAAAGAGGGGGCTCACAGCCCGCCCTTGGAAGAGGGGGCCTCAGATGGAGAGGAGGAACAGAAGCCCCTGAGTGACTCCAGGCCCACAGAAGAGGGCTCCCAAGAGACAGAGGGCCCGGAGGGGCCCAAGGAAGATGGAGAAGACAAGGAGGGCAACCCTGGCTCTTCAGAGGAGGAAGAGGAAGAGCAAGAGGAGGAGGAGGAAGCCAAGGGGGAAAATGTGCCAGGTGCCAGCCCTGAGGATGGAGAGGGCTCTAAAGAAGAAGAGGAGTCATCTGAGGAAGAAGACGAAGACGACGAGGGTGGAGAGGAAGGGGTGGCAGAAGCAGTCGAGAATGTCTCTGTAGAGGAAGGAGATACTTCCCAGGCCGAGGAAGGAGAAGAGAAGGAGGAGGAGGAGGAAAAGGAGGAGGAGGAGAAGGAGGAGGAGAAGGAGGAGGAGGAGGAGGAGGAGGAGGAGGAAGACGGTATTATTGCCCCTGAAGCTACAGAGGAAGGGTCCCCTGAGGAGGATGCTAATGAGAAAGAAGAGCAGGCAGTCCCAAGGGAAGGCGTAGAAGAATCGGAGGTGCAGGAGGCCACCAACAGACCTGCCAGGACACTCACTGTCTCCCGGAACCAAGAGAGGACCCCCAGTGGGCCAGCAGAAGCATCTGGGTCTTCCAGCAATGGGGCTACAGATGAGGAGGTGCCCTCAGGTCATCGTGCCCAGGCCTTCCCAGCTGCCGACAGTGGCCCTACAGACCACAGTGACACCCTGGCACCAAGAGGTCCTGGCTCTTCTTTGTGCCCTGCCACACAAAAGCCCCTGGTCCGTGTCCCCCCACCCCACACACACACATACATCTCATTTGGCATAAACTTTGTGGGACCCATCCAAAGGGACAGGGAGAAAGGGAAGCTGCTGCCCAACCCTTCCCCCCCCCCCCCCCCCCCGAGAATAGGGGTAGCTGAGATTGAGGCATTGCATCCCTTGAGAGGTGGTGCTACTGAGAAGCGAAGACAATGTGCCTCATGCCACTCTGGTCAAGGTTTCTCTCAAAGGCATAATCTGCACAGCCTTTGCCCACCTGGAGCCCTGGCCATGTGTAGAAAAAGGCAGCCCTTCGGGTGTTGCTGACCAGAGTGGGTTACTTCATTTCCTAAGGCAAATCATGCCAAGCATGAACCCACAAAACGTGCCAAAGGTTTCAAGAATCATAAAAGGTGCTAAGATCAAGTGCAGTGTAGCTTTTGCTAAATGGGTCTGATAAACAAATAATGTAGGCAAGAATGCAAAAGCCAAGGTCATGGTGTAAATGAGTGACACAAACCCTCTCCACACAACCTAAAACCATTGTGACTTTTTAGGGCGCGCTCTCTCTCTCTCTCTGCCTGATACAGGGAAGAAATCTATGTGTTTGAGCTTCTCCCATTGAATTCCTGAAAAACGGAGCCCTTGCTGTCTTCCAGAGGCCACTGGTGTCTGGCAGGACTGGCGAAGGTGGGGAGGGAGGGGGTTACCCATAATGGCAATGATGGCATAGCCCAGATTCCATGCCAGTGATTATAGGGTCACCTGCCATGAGTGTGTGTGCGTGTGTGTGTGCATGAAAGTGGAGGAAGAGAGGCTGGAGTGGCCTTTGCTCACGCTGCTCTCTCCAATGAATGCGCAGCTGGGGATGCCAGGATGTAATGGGAGCCCTGTGGCTGGCGGTTATTTTGGGGACGGGAAAGGCCTCTCCATGGACCTCAGCTACCCGCTCCCCCTCCCTTCCAAGGGCTATTGTCTGGACTCACTCTTCAGGCTATGGATGGCAGCACCCAACACTCCTTGCCAGACCCAGACCCTAAAGGATCTTCCCACATTTCTTGGGAGAGGAGGGGTAGGGCAGCAGAGAAGAGAAAGGGGGTTTGGCAGTAGACTGTTGCCCCACCAGACCAGGCATCATGACCTACTGTGAGAGCCCCACTTTGAAGAGCATAAATGTTTGTGTATGAGAGAGAGAGAGAGAATTTCCTCATTTACCTGCAGTTTACCGATGAAGTTTATTTTTTGCAATTTCTGTTTCCCACAACCAACTCCAATACAGTAATCAAAACTGTATTTATGAAAATATGTATTTGGTTTTCAGGCGTCTATGTGCCTGGCACAGGATTGGGTGCACTTACATTTGGGATGGCCCCTTGGTAGGCACATAGCTGCACTGGGCAGCACAGAAATCCTTGTGGAGCAAGGCATGTTGGCACTGGGAGAGCCATGCCAGCAGCATGGTGTCGCAGCCGGGACCCCACACCACTCCCTGCAGCAATGGCCACAGGCTGATGGGATGGAAGTCCCCACAGACTTCTGGATGTGCTGAATGGTGGTCTTTTACTCTCTCTACAGAGGAAGCAGAGGAGGCTGTGGCAGAGTCAGCCAAGCGGGACCGTTCCCACATCGAGAGCACCCTGAAGCTCAAGGAGGAGAAGCCAGCGGATGACTACTCAGGTAGCAGTAGGAGGCCCCCCCGGCCGAGGGATGCATTTGGGAAGTAGGCAGCAACATCAAGCTCTATGAATCTACTTTGGGGGCCATACTCCTATGGAGTCTGGCCAGATGCTACACCTTCCTGACAGAGAACTCCTAATGTCCCTCCCCCAAACCACAATTTGCCATCAGCTGCAGAGACCCAAAGTGCACTATGCCCAAGGAGCAGCTGCTGAACACTAGGTGGATGGCCACTTGCACAGTGTGGCCTGGCAAGCAGAGCATCCGGGATCCTCTGGCTCTGCATGGAGCTCCAGCCTCAGTGAGACTGGCCTCTTCCCAAGACCCCAGATGCAAAGACATGGCAGGCCCTTTCCCATCACTTCTTCACATGCATTAAATTCTATTGAGCCACCCACTTAAGAAACCTACTGTGTTCGTCACATGACATAGGCTTCAAATATAGGATAGCAATATCTTGGTATTTTTAAAGTGTTTTAAAGGGTTATCTTTTCAGACGCTTACTAAGCTGGTTGGCAAGTGACCCACAGCAGTGCCATTCCAGGCATTCTCTTGTGCTTTCTTTTAAAATATACACATTGCTTCACTTGAGCCTTTCCATTGTCATTGTGTTGCATCTGTGAGCTATGGTTGCTATACAATCTGTTCTGCTGGTGATTCTGGATCTGATTCATATGGGTTCTAGTCTTTTCTTACAAATTATTGTCAGACTAAAAAATAGAATCACCAATACAACCGATTTCTGCTGCTAGGCATAATTCTTGGCTGTCGAAGGCTTTCATGGCCAAATCATTGGGTTGCTGTGAGTTTTCCGAGCTGTATGGCCATGCTCCAGAAGCATTCCCTCACGTCAGTAGAGAATACTTCTGGAACATGGCCATACAGCCTGGTAAACTCACAGCAATCCATAGTTCTTGGCTGTTAATTTAGTTTGGGAAAGCAGGGCAGGTAAGTATATGAGTGCATCTAAACTGTTGAATTACAGCAGTTTGACACTTCAACTGCCATGGATTGATCCTATGGGCTGATGGATTTTCAATATTTGTAATAGTACATAACTTTCCATAACAGCAGCTATCTTTTACTGTCAGCAATTTTCTTCAGGTATTTTTTTTTCCACAAGGAAAATAGGGGAAGGACAGAGGATGGGAACAAATCTCAACAGTGTGATGGCAAATCAATGGAGTACTCCTGAGTAAAACAGATACTGTAGATTGAAAAGTGTGTGATGAAGATAGGAAAATCATCCATTGAATTTCAAAACGGAGTATGCCTGAGCTGAATGGTAAACCTATTCTTCCAAACACTTGACCTGTTCAGTAGTATGTAGTCTCTAATGGTACTTTCTCTGCAGAGTGTGTGATGGGAAGACAAATGCCCGCCACACCAACAGCAGTGCAGGGTGATTCGTAGTGCATCAGTATTGAATCTCTCTTCTTCCAACCTGGGTGCAAAGGAAATGGCCCTATCCGGCTTTTGACCGGTCCCTTCTGCTCTGCTCTCCCATTGCAGCCATCTTGCAGCGGCTCCGGAAAATCTACCACACATCAATCAAGCCCCTGGAGCAGTCTTACAAGTACAACGAACTGCGGCAGCATGAGATCACGGGTAAGGCAGGCAGGGGCATCGGGCAGCCCCCCCCCCCCATGCCTGATTTCCTGTTCAGTCTTTCAGGGAGGGTGCAGTGCAACAGGGATGGGGAAAGGCCTTGGAAGAAGCAGAGGAAGGAACTCGCAACTGGTCCTGCAGTCAAATGCTGAGCCCAGTGGCCCCATTTGCTGTTGCTCTTTTTTTACAGGTTTCTCTTCCCAGTATTTCCAATGGTTCGTCTGCAACCTTTGGGGTTCTCTAAACATTTTGATGCCTTCCTTTTGTACATGGGGGCAGCATTTTGGCAACAAAGGCACATCAGTCACGAAGTAGCTAACAGTGCAAATGGAAGTGAAGAAGGGCGGGGGGGGGGGGTGTCTCCTCAGTGTTTGGACTTCCACATTGTTTGTGTTCACTTCTGTTGTACCTGCCAGTACAGCAATGATGCAATTTCTCCTCTTGAGGAAGTGAGGCAGAAGGCGCATGCCGTGGCTGTATTTGGGGCCTTGTCCTTCTCAAAGGGGCCTGACAACCTTAGCAACCTTTATTTGGGCCACAGCATTGGTTACTTCTGCTATCAGCAGTCAAACCAGTGGAGTTCACAGATAGCATTTCCACTTTTCCCTTTGTCTGTTCTGGGGTGGGACCATCCGGCAGAAGGTTTTAGCTCTAGTTATCCCAATAAAATTGGGATGGGATTTGCATGGTAATCCCTGTGGAAAATATGGCTGTCTCTGGTGCATGAGTCCCTTATGCTGGTGGATGGATCATTTGTGATTCCCAGTCTCTGGGGAGGAATTGGAATCCGCATCCATTGGTTCTGCCTCTTTACTTGGAGACGACAGAATACCACTTCCTTCTTGTCTGACCCCTAACCAAGCACTTTCCCCCAAAAGCCCTTTCCTACTCACGATGCTTTTTCTCTCCCTCTGGCCCCTCCTCCTCTCCTGCCTAACAGCTTACCCTGGACGCACCTTGGGCTCCTCAGCCACAGGTGGGTATAGCTACCTGACACTTGCATGCCAATGACCCTCTGCCCAGGTAGCCAGTTGCCTTGGATTGGGACCCTGGGAGGAGGCTTCCCCATTACAGGAGCCTCTCCAGACAACCCTTGGGATGGTTTTCTAAAGGGGTTGGTCTAGACTGGAGCTTCCCCATTGGGTCCTCTGGGTACTGATGGGACTGCAACTCCAACAGAATCACTGTTTCCTTCATTGAGCGTGTGAGAGTGTGGCATAACATTTTCATCCTTTCATGGTGTGCAAGGAGACCTACTGAAGATTCCAGAATGCTGCTGCTCAACCTTTTAGAGACACTCTTTGGTGACAGTATTCCACTGTGTGCAAGGCCCTTCTTGATTCTTCTCTGGCAGTGTGCGTTTCTTGATCCCATCTCCAACTTTTGAATGAGAAGCCTTCCTCCTGGTTTGTGTTGACTCTTTGAGGGAAGATGGCATCAGCTTGCCAGACCAGCTCAGAGGCACCTCTGTCATCCTGGGGGACATTCAGGGACTGACTTCTCTTTGAAGATGTTTCAGGGACACCCATGAAACAGATGCTTCCATTGTGCCATGGATTTATCGTTTTTTGTTTCTGCTTGCAGATGGAGAGATTACTTCTAAGCCAATGGTGCTGTTCCTGGGACCATGGAGTGTTGGCAAATCCACCATGATCAACTACCTCCTGGGCCTGGATGATACTCCCTACCAGCTGTACACAGGTAGCAGGGTGGGGGAGGCTTCCTGTGCCTTTCTCCCTGGTCCTGGCCAGGATGTCTGGCCTTGCTGCCCATTTTGTGAAGGTGGGACCCCCAGGAGATAAGCTGTCCAGACCTCTGAAGCTGGAGCCAAAAATGGGGTGCAGCAAAGGGCATTGTAGTTTCCAAACCCTCTTCCCAGATAAAGAGCAATGGGAAAGAGCAGAGCACTCTTCGCTGGCCCTGGGGGCTGGTGCTGGATGTGCAGGAAGCTGATGCATGAATAGCAAGGATGCTTGTATTTGGAGATCCATCTGACGGTAGAGAGAAAGGGCTCAGAAAGCCCCTTGCTCACTCCCGTAAGGAAACCCAGCAGACTCCCCACTGGGCCTGCATCCTCCTGCCAGTACGTGCCTGGTTGCCAGAACCACAGTAATCACCCAAAACTGAGCTCTCCCAGCTTCCCTGAGTGGAGCCAATTAACACTGGGAGGAATGACCTTTCCATCTTCCCCTCCTCTGCCTCCTGAGCCTCTTCTCCCTTTGATACTCAGCCTGAGCCCAGTAGGGAACTCCTGAGTTGAAGTCTCTATCGAAAGGCAGGGCTCTCTCTGAGATGATTCTGCCGAGCTTAACAAATAAGAGTAAAGTCCTAGTAAAATTCGTGATAGTCAATCTCTTTCTTGTTTCTCCCTCTCATGAATCTCTTCTTGCTTCTTTCCTGGAAAGGGGCGGAGCCCACCACCTCAGAGTTCACAGTCATCATGCACGGTCCCAAGCTCAAGACCATCGAAGGAATTGTGATGGCAGCGGACAGTGCCCGCTCCTTCTCGCCTCTTGAAAAGTTTGGCCAGAACTTTCTGGAGAAGCTGATTGGGATTGAGGTCCCTCATAAGCTTTTGGAGAGGGTTACCTTTGTGGATACCCCAGGCATCATCGAGAACCGGAAGCAGCAGGAAAGAGGTAATGCTCTGCCCCTCTTTTTCAAAGAGGACCTTATAGAATCATAGAATAGTAGAGTTGGAAGAGACCTCATGGGCCATCTAGTCCAACCCCCCGCTAAGAAGCAGGAAATCGCATTCAAAGCACCCCCGACAGATGGCCATCCAGCCTCTGCTTAAAAGCTTCCAAAGAAGGAGCCTCCACCACAGTCTGGGGGAGAGAGTTCCACTGCCGAACAGCCCTCACAGTGAGGAAGTTCTTCCTGATGTTCAGGTGGAATCTCCTTTCTTGTAGTTTGAAGCCATTGTTCCGTGTCCTATTCTGCAGGGCAGCAGAAAATAAGCCTGCTCCCTCCTCCCTATGACTTCCCCTCACGTATTTGTACATGGCTATCATCTCTCAGCCTTCTCTTCTGCAGGCTAAACATGCCCAGCTCTTTAAGCCTCTCCTCATAGGGCTTGTTCTCCAGACCCTTAATCATTTTAGTCGCCCTCCTCTGGACGCTTTCCAGCTTGTCAACATCTCCCTTCATCTGCGGTGCCCAAGATGAGATCCTCTTTGTTAGCCACTGGGCTCTGGGGAAAGAGCAGGAACAATATTTCTTCTAACTGTTCTCCAGTTATGAAATGTCCTATTTGGTGCCTTTCTTGTAACCTTTCGCCTTTTAACAGGAAATTTGTGGAATATGAAAAGAAATGCCTCTAATTTCAGGATAAGTGAACCAGAACTGCTAATATTTTACATTTGGTCCAGGCTGTAAATAACTCCTAGCCAAATGGTGCCCATAGGGGTCCAGAAATATAAGTCTCCAGTGATATGATGCTAAGGCTGGGTGGGCAGGCTATGATCATGTTCCAGATGCCAGGAGTCTCTTGGCCTCTTCTAAGACTGACCTTCTCATCTCTCTTTCTCTTATCTCTTTCATATAGGCTACCCATTCAATGATGTCTGCCAATGGTTCATCGACAGAGCTGACCTCATCTTTGTGGTCTTTGACCCCACCAAGCTGGATGTGGGCCTGGAGCTGGAGATGCTCTTCCGCCAATTGAAGGGGCGGGAGTCTCAGATCCGGATTATCCTGAACAAGGCGGACAGCCTGGCCACACAGGAGCTCATGCGCGTGTATGGAGCCCTGTTCTGGAGCCTGGCCCCACTGATCAACGTCACGGAGCCTCCCCGGGTCTACGTCAGCTCCTTCTGGCCCCTGGACTACCACCCTGACACCCACAGAGAGCTTTTCCTGAAAGAGGAGATCTCCCTCCTGGAAGATTTGAACCAAGTGATCGAGAATAGGCTGGAGAACAAAATCGCCTTCATCCGCCAGCACGCCATCCGGGTCCGCATCCACGCGCTCCTCGTCGACCGCTACTTGCAAACATATAGGGATAAAATGACCTTCTTCAGTGATGGGGAGCTGGTGTTCAAGGACATTGTGGAGGATCCAGACAAGTTCTACATCTTCAAGACTATCCTAGCGAAGACCAACGTCAGCAAGTTCGACCTCCCCAACCGCGAGGCATACAAAGACTTCTTTGGGATCAACCCCATCAACACTTTCAAGCTCTTGGCCCAACAGTGCTCCTACATGGGAGGATGTTTCCTGGAGAAGATTGAGAAGGCCATCACCCACGAGCTGCCAGACCTCCTGGGTAGCATCGGCCTGGGAAAGAAGCCCAGCGTCCTCTCCTGCGATACGACAGGCTGTGGCGAAGCCCCCAAGAACCGCTACAAGAAACATTAACAGGCTGCCCAGTGTCAACCACTCCCCCACTCTTGTTGGTGAATGAGCTTATGTCTTATCTGTCCAAGAAGCCAAGGTCTGCTAACCCTTCAAGTGCCACACGACACGTGGCAAGAGCTAATGTACCATGAGGACTTGGAGTCCCTGATGTCATCGGCAGGGAAGCTAGGTGGGCCCAGAGGAGAGAATAAAACACTGTGAATACCTGACTGTTCTTATCTAATCTTTGTCATTTTGAGGAGGAGGAGGAGGTCATGAACCAAGCAGTAGGCCAAAGGGAGGGATGTTTCTTAGAGCTGGCTGCCAGTGAGAGTGGCCCTAAGCTCCCACGCAGAAGGAAAGGAGTGTGGAGAAAGGGCTACAGAGACCAACTCTTCCCATCCGGAGAGGCATGAGCAAACACTGCCTCCATCAGAAAACATATACAGTGTTCTTGCAGAATCTTTGACAAGGGATTGAGGACCACAGAATTCATCACATTTCTCTCCACCCTTTTCTTTCTGGGCCTCACGGCTTCCTGGCACCTGCTCTTCATGGGCAGCGAGTCCCCACCTGAGTTTTCCTATCTGAGTTCTGCCTTTTCCATAAGCTAAATTCAAGGCATTTCCTCCCTATCTGGCTAAAAAAGAGAGAGAAATCCTCCAGCATGGATGGGCTCCTAGGTGGCTATCCCAGAGAGTGGCTTCCGAAGCTTGGCCTTTTGGGAGTTCTGTATGAATTGAAGGCTGTTTTGTGTGGGATGTGCTGGTGTAACTGTTTCCATTGCTAGTGCTTGATGTGTTTGGTGGAGTTCTGTCCTGTGCTTGCTGGCGCCTGAGCCCCAGCATTGTCTCCTGCCTCTTGCCATCCCTTGCTGATATTGTTGCTGCCCCTGCTTTTCTTCCAGCTGCTCACTGTGGCTTAAAAGATGAGTTGTCTCTGCCCACAACATGTCTGTTTTTGCTTTACAACTGAAGTGTCTCCCTATATCCCAGAACCTGGCTTAGTGTTCTGCTGCAATGGCTATTTCTTGCGTTTGGACAGAGGTTGCTCCTTTTGAGGGACAAAGGAGACAGACCTTCTTTGCTACAGTATTAGCCATAAAGTGGAGACGAGAGGGGCCTAAGAGGCAGCAAGTGGCAAATAGTAAGCCTAATGCCACAAGGCCTTGCCCCACAAGGGAGTACTCGCTGCCTGAGAAGGTAACCTCCAAGGAGTATGGCATTTAGCTACTCTGGAGGAAGTCTTGATAGAGGATGCTTATGCTCCTTGCTTACCCAAATTCAAGAATTCCCAAGTAAAGTGTAGATAAACAAATGAGAAAGACAGACATGATGATGGAAAAGGCAAAGAGACAGTGGGTGTCTTCACTGGTGGTTGGTTTGCTCCCACCACCACCCACAAAGATAAAGTTTTGAAGACAGGATCAGGCGAATCCGTGAAAAGCAGCTCAGCACCACATCACAGCTAGGGGAAAGAGGTTGCTATGGAAGCTACCAAACTAAACCTCCAGATAAAGTTGGATTTAAAAGAGTCCTGTCTTGAGATCTATTCCAGGATATGGAGGAAAAGTGTGAGCTGCTCTACAATGGGAGACGAAGTGCCAGGAGTGAGAAGAGTGCTGGAGCTGGGCTCTGTTAGGTGGACAGATTTCAGGATGGAAATAAATGGTGGGGAGGGGGATTTGGGCCTGGAGCACTGAGGAATGGGGACAGCTAAGCCGGCAAAGAAGCATCATGGGAACTGGCACCCAGAAGACTACAGCTGTGAGCCAGTGCAGAGAGAAGTATTTGACCGATCCAGAGTTGCTGCCTACTCCCCTCCTCTTCCATTCTTCTCTTGTACATTATCTTCCTGCTATTGATCTCCTCTTACCAGCTGCTTCCCACCCTGCAGTGTTTTCTCCAAATTAGACTTTCTGTTTTTGTCAATAGTTCTGCATCTTTATCCCCACAACTGATGGGGCAAAAAGAAGTGCTCTTACTCCTGGCTCCTCAGTCAGCGCCCTCCATTTCTTCTGTTCTCTCTTTAGTATCCTTGTCCTTTTTCATCCCTCCTGTCTCCTCATGTTCTTGCATCTTCCTTGCCACCTTCCCTCTTGTGAATAAATGTCTTAGAAATCATATGCAGTCAGACCAGGTCACGTTCTGCAATGCGCTCTCTTAGCAGTAACCTCAGCTTGAAGTGCCAGCCTAAAGTGACAAGCTGGTGGCAAGGGCCATGTTGCATAAAAATCTGCAGGAGGTTTTTCATCGCCTGCTATGAAGACGGGTGCTGAGAAATAGTAAGAATCAGCAGCCCAAGTCTATGCAGATCTTCTTATGTAAATGGTAGAACTCATCTCAGCTGCTGAGAAGATGTGTCTGTCTTGTGATCAAAGCTATAACAAGCACCAGATAGAAATATCTTGGCCTGAAGTGCCTGAAGACTCCCTTATCACTCTAGGGCCCTCAGGTCTTGATCTTGTCCAATTTGTTGTGTGCCTTCAAGCCCTTTCCAACGTACGTAAACCCCAGGACAAACCAATGATGGGGTATTCTTGGCAGGATTTTGCTTCCCCTAAGGCTGAGAGGATGTGACTTTCCCAAGGGCTTCTATGGCCAAGCAGGGGCTCACACTCTAGTCTCCCAGAGTCCTAGGCTCAAACAAAGCACCTCCCCATGCTGGCTCTCCTTTCCCTCTTTAGCCTTAAGTATTGTCTGCCCTTTCATCCTCCTCATAGCGATCCTGAGCCTCTCAGAAAAGGCAGCGATTCCAGCACCAAAAGGTATTGCCTGGCATAGTCCATTCAGGAGACATCTTTGTCCTCAAGTATCTGGCTGTGGTTGTTTTTCCGAATAAGCAAAATGAAAGGAATTACCAGGACAGCTGGCTCCTACTGTCTTCATCCTGGCTCTCCTCCATCTTGGGAATATGCTTGCAGAGGACCCGCTGATCTTCTCAGGAGGAGCTTGTGTAGCTCTCTGTTTGGTTAGATTAACTAAAAACCCTTCTTCCACTGTTGTGTGCTTCTTTTGAACAGGATTTTGGACAGATACATTTAAAGGATATTACATAGCTGTAATATGTTTCCAGTATAGCGGTTCACAGTAATCATCTGTATGTGGAGAGACCATGTACATCAGCCATTCTAATAAATTCTGATCTTTTCCAATCATATACTTTGGTGCCTTGCCTCTGTCAATGAGTAGATCTCTTAAAACTGGAAAGGGGAAATGTGGGGTACATAAAGTGGGGAAGGATGGTTTTGGGTAGGCCTCCACAATGTGGGCAATCTCAAAGCATTCAGGATCAAGTGAACACAACAGGGCTGGGATTGGGGAAGTACTGGAGACACCCAGCAACATCTTCTAAAAGTTCTATATTGATGGCGAACAGTGTACCAATGTAATAACTTTGATGAGGGTGGATATTGCAGTACCCCACATCGATCTCTCTGTGTGCTACAATTCATGAGCTGAAGTTCTAATGATGCTGAAATTAATGAAGGGGTTCCCCCTCCGTCCGCAGTGAGGAAGCAGAGAGGAAGCCATTCAGACTGGGTGTGCAAGCAGTGGCCAGGAAGTGGCGAGACCACATCAGGGAGATACTGAGATTCCCCACTTCCTTTCTGCTCCGAGTTATTAGTTTGGCTTCAGCACTGATTCTCTCTTGCTGCCAACACTTGAGAAGTCCAAGATAGCTGCAAATGATTTCAGTAAGTGGCATGAGGGTTGTTTTCCCCCTTTATTCTGGGAGGAAACCCCAATTTTTCCATCACCAACATATGGCAGTGTTGTTGAAAACCAGAACTCCAAAACGGTCCGCAAAACCCGTGGTTCCAAGGACACCCAGAAATTAAGTCCAAGACACCCTTTCCCCCAGTTTCAGGCAACTTCCAAATTAACTTGCCAAAGTTTGCACAAGTAGAGAATCGCCCACCACTTACTCCAGGTAAAGACATAATCCCCTCACAATACCTTCATTGTCACATAATAGGCTTAAGCAGAGGCACGGGGCTTTCCTAAGATTTTATCTAACTTTATCCATGGAACGCTTCCCAATTTCCATCGCCAGATCAGACCCCTTTCCTGGGGTTTCTATTGGGGCTGTTCCAACACCACTCACACCCATTGTGAGGCTAGCCAAAACCCATTTTCCGGACAGGCACCATCCCAGCCCACATTTCTTTCCTTCCACGCCCCTTCTGTGAGCAGACCAAGAAACAGCCACTAGACTTCAAACCAAGCAATGACAGTTTATGAAATGTCCCGCCGCAACCTGCAAGCCAATCAACAGCAACGATGGATGGCATGTCTGCACCAATCAATGAGCAGACCCTGGCTGGCTCCAGTCTGGCCCAATCAGTGGCCAGAGCAGCAAAATCCCCTTTCCCCCCCAAATAGCTGTCGAAGTGCTATAAATAACTATGTATGTGTGCAATTTCACTTGTTTCAGTCTGTGGAGTGCAGACTCTGCTGATGTCCGCTTTGACCAAGGTGAATAAACACATCTGTTCTTTACCTTCAATCCATCTGTGTAATTATTCAGTCATTTGGAGCTAGGTACACTAGGCCTTTGAACCTGCAGTTCTTCTGGAGTTGAAATCACTTAACAGGAGAAAGACCTAATGGGTCAACGTGTCTGAAAGATGGGCTCCTGGCATTGTGATCGTATGAGTTGTGAAGCGTGTGGATTCCCCATTCGTATTGGCTGTCGAGAGTGACAGCTGGGATCTTGGGAAAAGAAGGAAGAAGTGGAACGCTGTGTGCCAACCACCAAGGACTTTGTGTGGGAGCCAGGGATGGGAAGCCGGAGCCGGAAGAGACGACAGAACGCAACACGGGGCCAAAACACACCAAGGCAACAGTGTTAAGTGCAGGCAGGCAGGAGATGATGGAGACAGAGAGAAGCGGCAGACACTTAATTGCCCCTTGACTTCATGAGGCAACCTATGTGGCTTCTTCCCCATGGAATGAGGTTCTCTTGATGGCAGCAACTAATGAACGGTAACGGGGCCCAGGGACTGCTATTAACAGCCACCAAATATTTTATACCATATGGTACCGGGATTTGAAAGCAAAAGGTGGCATCAGCCGGCAATTGCTGAATGGAACCCAAGGAGAATACAAATATTTGGTATTGCTGGTTAGTCACCAGCTTATAAGTGAGCCTTTGACAACAAGCATTGGTGCAGTTATGGCACAAATGGGGAATGCAAGAACATGGATATGGTTATCTTAGACCCAACGGCACCTCTCCTTTGACATTATGTCTGCTAGCCACATTCCCTTCCAAAGTGAATCCCACTGAAAGTCCTATTTGCCACTAATGAACAACCAACTCTCTGAGGCAGGGGTCCCCAAACTTTTAAAGCTGGTTCATGATCCTTGAGATTGTTGTGGGGGAGGACCATAGTTTGAGAGAAACATGAACCAATTCCTATGCACACTGACCATGTCTTATTCATAGTGAAAACAAACATGAAAGAACAACACAATATTTCAAATGAAGAAAATTTTTAACATAAACTCACCAGTCTTTCATTGGGAAGTGTACAACTCTGATGAGAGAATCAAGTTAATTAGGATGAGTTGTCGTTGTGTGCCTTCAAGTCATTCTAGATTCAGGGCAACCCTCAGTCTAAAGGTTAGGGCGGGGGTCAGGTTAAGGGCCTTGGCAAGCTGCATCCAGTCAAAGGGCCCTATTTTTGGGACCCCTGCCATAGGAAGTCCTCTTTGTCACTGATGAACAACCAATGATCTGAAACATTGGGGGCTTCAGGGATGAGGGACGTCCCGGCCTTGAGAGAACAAAAAGAGGTCCAAAAAGCTGAAATATAGCCAGTCCCCAAGTATTTGTTTATAAGTTGGAAGAGTGTAACGTGTAACTCCAACCATAGGGAGCCCCTAGCGGTACAGCGGGTTAAACCGCTGAGCTGCTGAACTTGCTGACCGAAAGATCGGCGGTTCCAATCCGGGGAGCAGGGTGAGCTCCTGCTGTTAGCCCCAGCTTCTGCCAACCTAGCAGTTCGAAAACATGCAAATGTGAGTAGATCAATAGGTACCACTCCGGTGGGAAGGTAACAGTGCTCCATACAGTCATGCTAATGGCCACATGACCTTGGAGGTGTCTACGGGCAGCTTAGAAATGGAGATGAGCACCAACCCCCCCAGAGTTGGACACGATTAGACTTAATGTCAGGGGAAAACCTTTATTTATCTTTACTTTAGGGAAGGGTGAACACCCCTCTAATGTTTGTTTTGCTGTCTGTGCTTGTCTTCAGGCTTTACCCCACTTTCTGGCCCTGTGAGAATTGGATTCTGGAAAATTTGGCTTGTGGAAACAAGGACTGGTGATAAAAGCTTCAGTAGAGACACAGTTTCCCCATGACAATAACTCTTCCAGGAATGAATTTCCCCTCTGAGTGGTAGATCTCTCTTATTTCCTGTCCCACTATGAGTCGTTTTTAAATAGGCTTCTGGAACATATAGTCCGAAAGACAGCAACCCAGTGATTCCGGCCATGAAAGCCCTTGATAAGTAGGATGTGGCCTGTATACTCTTGGGGGGGGGGGGGTACCTTCTCCATCAAAATGGTTGCCAGGTTCCTATCGTCCTGACAGGCTTTTGCCAGCCCCCTTCTCACATCCATGGGCCCATTTCTGAAGAAAGGAGTGTGTCTGTTCCTGAGGGTAATTTTCAGCTGAATGGGCCAAGTGTTTTATTTCAGAAGGCAGTCGAGTAAAAGTCTAGGTCCAGCTTTGCTTTGAAGCCAAAGACGCCAAGAATGGAGACAGAGAAATGAGGCTTCAGGCCTCTCAGAAAGACTCCTCTGGGCTTTTGCTATCTTTTGCTTTTTAAAGAGGCCGTTTGCTTGTGTAAATCTCATCACTGCCTTCAAGGAAGGTCGGTATCGGAGCAGCATTTATGAGGCACACCATTCAGGGCTTTCAAGTCCTTCAAGGGCCTGGGCACAAAGAGGCTTTCTTCGCCTTCAAAGACAACTCTGTGGAAATGTAAAGTCTTGAGATTAAGATTAAGAAAACGGTTTGCTCTGCGATTTGTAACGCTGGTCTGAAAGGGTTTTCTTGTCCGAAGACGGCACTGAAGGGCTAGAGATGAACAGAGAAGCAGATAAACGAGGCGCTTTGTGAGGGAAGGGGGGAAAGGGCGGGAAAAGCCCGAGGAGGGGTGGGAAGGTAGCGAGCATGCGCACTAGCTCAGGCATGGGCGAACTCGGGCCCTCCCTTCAGGTATTTTGGACTTCAACTCCCACAATTCCCCACAGCCTCAGGCCCCGTCCTTTTCCCCCTCAGCCGCTTCGAGAAAAAGAAGGGGCCTGAGGCTGTGAGGCATTGTGGGACTTGAAGTCCAAAACACCTGAAGGGAGGGCCCAAGTTCGCCGATGCCTACAGGCACCCCTGCTCGCTGGAGCTATATGCGCATGCGCGCGTGTCGCCCCGTTCTCCTGAGGGAAGGAGGCCCCCTCTTGGTGCCTCGCCTTCCTTCTTTCCTCCGAGGGGCCCACTGCGCCTGCGCGAAACAGCCCCCGCGCGCCTCAGTGACAGCAGCAACACTCGACGGCGGCGCGGGCCTGCCTTCTTCCCTTCCACGGATGGCGAGGGCGAGGCTGCCGGCGGGCCGTCGGGGCGGAGGAGGAGGAAGAGCAGGAGGAGGAGGCGGCAGAGGCGCGTCCCTGGCGGGGAGCCATGCGTCGGGGCCCCGCTAGGCCTCCGCGGAGCCCAGGCCTTCTCTGAGGGGCAGCCATGGCGTCGTCGTCGTCGTCGTCGTCCCCGCCGCGGGCCACGGAGGTCAGCTGCGACGCGCGCGGGCAGAGCAGCTCCGTGGCGGTGCGCATCCCCAAAGGAGGAGGCGGAGGCAAGGCCCGGAGGAAGGGCAAAGGAGGAGGCGTTGGCGGAGGAGGGGGCTTCGGCCTAGGCTTGGGCCTGGGCCTGGGCTCCCACAGGAGAGCGCGCCATCTGCCTCAGCTCTTCGAGCGGGCCTCGCGCCGCTGGTGGAGCCCGCAGTTCGACTCTGGCAACTTGGAGGAGGCCTGCCTGGAGCGGTGCTTCCCCCAGACGAGGCGGCGCTTCCGAGGAGGGCTGGCTTACCTGGGCCTGGCGGGGTTGCTGTGGGGGGCGCGTGGGCTGGGCCTGGCTGTGGCCCTCCTCCCGGGGCCCGGCGCCTCCCTGCTGACCCTTCTGCCAGGCCTGCTCCTCCTGCTCCTGGCTCTAGCCTGCCTGGCGGGCCTCGCTTTCACCTTCTCGGGAGCCTACGCCCGGCGCCCAGGGGCGACCGCCTTGGTGCTGACACTGCTGGCCTTCACCTTGACGCTGGCCCCTCTGCTGCATGTCCTGGAGGGCCCCCCAAGGGCCAACACCAGCCAGGCCGCCTGGTCCTCGCCCTCGCCTTCCATCTCCCCAGTGGGGTCCTTCTCGCTATGCGTGGCGGTGCTGCTGCTGCTCTATGGTGTCATGCACCTGCCCCTCTACCTGAGCCTCCTCCTGGGCCTGGCGTATTCGCTGCTCTTTGAGACGCTGTCCTTCTGCTCCCGCCCGGCCCCCTGGGGGGAGGTGTTGGGCAAGGCCCTGCTGCACCTCTGCCTCCACGCCACTGGGGTCCACCTCTTTGTCATGTCTGAAGTGCGCTCCCGCAGCACCTTCCTCAAGGTGGGCCAGGCCATCATGCACGGCAAAGACCTGGAGGTGGAGAAGGCCCTCAAGGAGCGCATGATTCACTCCGTCATGCCCCGCGTCATTGCCGACGACCTCATGAAGCCTGGTGAAGAGGACGCTGGCGGGGGAGAGGCCTCGGCCAAGCAGCGGCCCTCTTCCGCCGCCGCCGCCGCTGCCAGCCCCAAAGGCCGCAAGAAGAAACCCTCCCTGCCCAAGAGCCCCATCGTCTTCCGTCCCTTCAAGATGCAGCAGATCGAGCCTGTCAGCATCCTCTTTGCCGACATCGTGGGCTTCACCAAGATGAGCGCCAACAAGTCCGCTCACGCCTTAGTGGGCCTCCTCAACGACCTCTTTGGTCGCTTCGACCGTCTCTGTGAGGAGGCCAAATGTGAGAAGATCAGCACCCTGGGCGACTGCTACTACTGTGTGGCCGGCTGTCCCGAGCCCCGTCCTGACCACGCCGCCTGCTGCGTCACCATGGGCCTGGGCATGATCCGGGCCATCGAGCAGTTCTGCCAGGAGAAGAAAGAGACCGTCAACATGCGGGTGGGCGTCCACACTGGCACCGTCCTCTGTGGCATCCTGGGCATGCGTCGCTTCAAGTTCGACGTCTGGTCCAACGATGTCAACCTGGCCAACCTTATGGAGCAGCTGGGGGTGGCCGGGAAGGTCCACGTCTCGGAGGCCACCGCCAGGTACCTGGACGACCGCTACGAGATGGAAGACGGGCGGGTGGTGGAGCGCGTGGGACAGAGCGTGGTTGCCGACCAGCTCAAAGGTAGAGCATCTGAGATACATATGCACATACATATATACATACACATGCAGGCCATCTGTGAGTTACAAACATCCCACTTACAAATGACTCCTAGTGAAGAACGGGGCTGAGACCACAGAAGATGAGAGGAATTCCTCAGAAGGAAGGGAAATCCCTCGTGGAAGAGTTATCATCATGGGGAAAAGGGAAGCTATCCACAGAAGCTATCCCCAATCCTTGTTTTCCAAAATCATAAGCCATATTTTCCAAAAATCAAATTATCAAAGGGACAGAAAGGCAGTGGAATCTTCTGAACAGAGGCACAGCAAAACAAACACCACAGGGGTATTTATTTATTTAGTATATTTATATGCCACCTTTCTCACCCCTGGAGGGACTACAACATATTAATGGCAAGAATTCAGTGCCAACATACATGTAATAAAAAACCATAATAACTAAACACTGACATATAACTATAAATTAAAATCACTGAAACCATTAAACATAGGCATATGCAACATTTAAGCACTAAAACAAAGCATTAAAAACATCCTAATATAAGTATTAAAATCGCATGATCCGGAATTATATGTTCACCCCTATGCTACCCAAAGCCTTTGTCTGGAGTTACACTTAAAGTGTACCCGTTGCAACTTACATACAAATTCAACCTAAGAACAAACCTACAGAATCTTTCTTGTTTGTAACTTGGGAACTACCTGTATATATGCTAGCATATATACCCAGCATTGCCTGGGTATACATTTTCTTTGTGGCCCTTTCTTTCCTTTCCCTCCCTCCCTTCCTTCTCCTCATACTCATGTCACCTAGCAGCAGGCAGTCCACTTTGCTCCCTTTCTTTCCCAATCACATGACAGAGGGCCACTTCAGCTATTTATTTATTTATTTATTTATTTCTCACATTTATATCCCTCCCTTCTCACCCGAAGGGACTCAGGGTGGCTTACAATAATGGCAGCAATTCGATGCCCATACAAATCAATATAAAACAGTGCATAAAACAGTTAAAACTATTAAAACACATTATAAATTACAAAATATAAATTTCAAACAAATCCGTTCATCCTCATGCTTTATCTGTAGTTCAGTCCTTGTCATCTTCACCATTTATTGATTAAAAGCCTGGGCACACAGCCATGTTTTTAGGGCTTTTCTGAAGCCCAACAAAGTTGGAATTCGTCACATCTCTCTTCGGAGAGAGCAATTGTTTTATTCCTTTCCCTCAGTTCTGGGTCCAAAAAGGGTGGGTTTTTCCATTCAATTTTAGTTTAGTATTTCCTATATAAACATATCTGAAAATGGAGTGCATCTTAGAATCACAGATGTATCTTATGTATTTTTGGGGTTGTTGGTACTGAAATTAGGTTGCATCTTACAATGGAAGAAGTATGAAATTGGATAATGAAGGGTCTATGTGCCAAATTGTTTCAGATCCATCAAGCCACAGAGAAGCCCTTGTGGTGCAAACCAACCAATATACTTACCCAGGGCTGTAGCGGGGGGGGGGGGGGGGGGGGCAAGTGGAGCCTAATCATATATCTATATGTCTGTGTATTAAGATCCTCAGACTTGGGAGTCTCTTTTTCACGACTGAAGAACGATGGGAGACATGCTTTTCATGATGCATGCCTGGCAGTTGCAGCGCCTTCTGGTTTTAGAATTGACATTTTAAAGAGCTTTTTTTTTTCTAAAATAAGGAAAGCAAATGTGGAATTTTAATTAACTGGCAAGTATGCTATATAGCTCATGACATCATCTGACTTACTGTACTGTTCAGACTTTCACGAGATGCAGGTGATTCATAAGCTTTAAGGGGAAAAAATGCCCAGAAGAGCTGTGTTTCCAAGCGCGGGGGAGCAAGTTGTTGGTACTTTTCATGCAGCCTGGCTTTTGGGTCCCCTCACACCTCCACAGCAAAGCTCTTATAATAACGTCTGCTGCATAGGAAGCAATAGCAGCTAGAAAGGATGTTGAGTTCAGTCAACTAAATCTGAACAATTTACATCAGTAAGTATTTTACATTGGCCATAGCAGGGCATTGACTCTGCCTTCTGTGGGCATTTATGTCCTTTTCTGTAGTTATTGTTTTCATTTCAAATAACTCCTAGTGTTGACTTTCTTATCTAAGTGGTAAATAAACATTCACTTAAGATTTCCGCAACTGGATTTCATTTCCTATACTCCTCCTGTCTTGTTTATTCAGAGACAGACAGACAAGTTTTCCTGCTTTATTGTGTTTGATTGTATTGTTTGAAAGAGGTATGTTTGAAAGAGCAGTGTATTTGCTTTTGTGAGGTCATAAATATAGTGTTAATGAGCATGTTGTGATACGGAAGAATAGTTGCACAGAACAATCAGCTTTCGTAGATTCTGGTGTTACCAGGTGTTTTGTGTGGGCTACTGTCCATGAGGGTTTATGCTGATCTTTAGCACAAGAGCTTTGGTTGCTTTTGCTGCAGTAGACTAATGGGGTTGCTTTCTTGTGTGTATTTCTGCATATAATATTCTTGATGCCTGAATACCCACCTAAACCTCCGTTTTTAGTCTTTGAGATGAAATTATTCAGGCTGAACTTGCAGGACCTTCTTGTCAGTTGCCAAGAGGGAAAGTTAGTGTTTAACAGGGAAGAAGTAACAGAAATAAAGACTATATATTTACACCTATGAACAGACATTTGGAACTATGCATTTGCTCATGTGACACACTGTGACACATTAAAAAAAACACAGCCATCATTTTAAGAGTGATTCTAAATTGGTCTGGCATTCATACGGATCACAGTAAAGGAAGTGTAAGTCACATATCTCAGCAACATGTGCAGATGGAGGTATTTTGGTTCTTCCCATAGCATTTGTTGATTTTGTTTAGCATTGTGAGGTTTGCAAGGGACTGAAGTACTCAAAGACTGTTAGCATATTGGAATACACAAGATCAGACC
Organism: Anolis carolinensis; assembly: GCF_035594765.1. Lineage (NCBI taxonomy): Eukaryota > Metazoa > Chordata > Lepidosauria > Squamata > Anolidae > Anolis > Anolis carolinensis. Next base: position 8,018,031 of record NW_026943824.1, read on the forward strand.
CTCAAATGTGTGAGTCTTTAGAGTACTACAAGGCATTTGTTTTGGAAATGAACTAATTAGACCCCAGCTAGTTAAGGACCTCAGGTCCACAGGACCTCAGGCTTAGTGGTTCTGAGAGATCTTGCTTTGTACTTGTATGCAGCCATTAGCTGCAGTCCTCACTTGTCAGTGTCTGACAACCCTGCTCAATACAAATGCTTTATATTCATGTGAGCTGCCTTGGGATACATTTGGAGAGAAAGACAAGATTCATGTACATTAAATGAATGAATAATGGAAGGCTTCCAAGGATGTGTTGTGGAAGGAGAAAGCCTTGCTACCAGTGCTTGTCCTGAAGTATTCGTAGGCTCTGTGCTCGTCCTTGCGATGTGGGGTGCCTTTTCACCCTTCCAGTGAAGTTCAGTAACATCAGGTGGGATGATATCTCCAACAGTATTTAAGACCATGAAGTATTGCTACCTCATTCCCTTTTGCTTTCTCTTACTGAATTAGAAGACGAGGCAAACTAGCCTGTGAGAGAGCTGACCCACCATCATTATTTACAGTGTGTCTTGGGCTGGAAAGTGGGCCTGGCTGTTTCCAAGAGGGGCCATACGCCCTACTGACTACTTGGCATCAGATTTTGCACATTTGGAAAAGGGTTCTGCAAGCCAATGGGAGGGTGGTGCCAGAGTGCTTTTATTAACCGTAGTTTCCTCTCAGGTTTAAAGACATACCTGATCTCTGGCTTGAAGGCGAAGGAGCCCCACTGCAACTGCTCCCAGGCTCTGCTCCCAGGCCTGGAGGCTGGAGACAGGAGCAAGATGCCTGGAGCCTCATCTGTAGAGAACGTGGGCGATTTGGCAAAGGGCTTCAGGCCACCAGAGAAAAGCAAGGTTTGTCAAATGGATCTTCCCCCTCTGTGGTTTACAAAGCATCCCCAGGAGATAAACTAGACTTTTTGATGTGCCATATTTACTCAAATCTAATGCTCAAGTTTTTTTGGCTGAATGTCCTCTCCAAACTTTGGGTACATTAGATTTGCCTCATACAGTAATCTTAGTTCTGAGCCAAAGCCAAAGGAGAAGCTGCTTCAGAAACTTTACCTGGAGTTCTCATTTGAGGGAAGTTGCCTCTCCTATGAGCTCGCGGTGGCGCATCGGGTTAAACTGCTTAGTTGCTGTACTAGCTGTCCGAAAGGTTAGCAGTTCAAATTTGTGGAGTGGGGTGAGCTCCCGCTGTTAATCCCAGCTTTTGCCAACCTAGCAGTTCAAAAACATGCAAATGTGAGTAGATCAATAGGTACTAATCCGGTGGGAAGGTAACAGCTATCCATGCAGTTATGCCAAAAGCTTTGGCCTAGTTCAGGGTCTCCTTCCAGGTACTTCTGAACCTTGCTGTGAGGGCAGAAGTCACTGGCTGTGGCTTCAGGCCTCTCTCCAGCCCTAGCCCTTTCCTTATAAAGTAGAGTCTTCTACTGACAGTGGTTGGGCCCTTGGTCTCATTGCTGGTCCCTGATGGGATGGAAGGAGAGCTATAAATGCAGACAGAAGAGGGACAGTGTACTGGGAATTCCTTTTGCTAACCTTTAAGGGGCCTTCCTGTTTGGAAACTGGTTTCTGTGGTCAGAGGACGAGAACCTCATTCCCCCCTTCCTATTACTGAATGCCAAAAACAAGCCTTGCCTGTGGATGGCAACTTCCTGCTCACTGTTTATACATTCTCTATATTCCTTGTTTATTTTCTGCTCTCTCTTTCTGTTACAGCCCAGACTTTAATTATATATTTTTCAAAAGTTGTCGTCGTCCCCGTCCCCCAAGATTCCAACCGAAATGCAGAGAGACGCAGGTCATGCTATTTTGGGGTTAGCCTGGGAAAATTTCCCAGGAAATGGCCATGATTTTTTTCACATGCTTCCCTTTATGCTCCTGTTATTTTAATTCTGTAGCTTTATATTTTAGAGAGGAAAAGGAAACAAATAGGACCAGCCTCAGGAAGGCGCAATGTTAGAACAAACTAACACTCGCAGTGACAGTAGATCAGTTTATGGGAATTGATGATCTTCTTTTCTGGTTTCAGACGTGCCCTTCCTGCAGCATCGCATTGCCCCCCTCCTGTGCTGCGAGTGCAGAAGAAGGCGCTGTCCAAAATGGAGGCCAGGATGAACATAAGCACGGTGCAAAGGTGACTGCATTTCAGCACGTGTCGCTTTCTGACAATTCTGCCACAGTCATGTTGTGGCTCAAAGTAGAAGTACAGTAGAGTCTCACTTATCCAACACTCGCTTATCCAATGTTCTGGATTTTCCGACACATTTTTGTAGTCAATGTTTTCAATACATCGTGATATTTTGGTGCTAAATTCGTAAATACAGTAATTACTACATAGCATTACTGTGTATTGAACTACTTTTTCTGTCAAATTTGTTGTCTAACATGATGTTTTGGTGTTTAATTTGTAAAATCATAACCTAATTTGATGTTTAATAGGCTTTTCCTTAATCTCTCCTTATTATCCAACATATTCGCTTATCCAACGTTCTGCTGGCCCGTTTATGTTGGATAAGTGAGACTCTACTGTATATACGTAAATAAACATGAAACAATAAATAGTATAAAATAAGAAATATTTCTTGGTTTTTTTTTTCTCTCCCACAATTCATATGAGTGTTTAACAGGAAATCATGTAAGCATTTATCAGTTCTGAAGTTTGGTTTTTTAATGTTTGCCCATGCTAGCTTTTTCTTTCTTAAGAAATATTGAGGTTTTTCTTGACTGAAATATGTTCCTGAGGGCAAAAGTGCATAATGCTGTTCCCTCTGTGTGCCTCTGCTCTTCCTTTCCTCCGGATCAGGGCCCTGGCGGGTGCAGCCCTAAATCCCTGAACGGCTTGCTGAGTCCTCCTCCGGAGGAGAAGCTGAGCAACAGCCAGACCTCGCTGTATGAGATGCTGCAGGAGAAGGGCAGGTGGATGGGTGGGAGCCTGGACAACTCGCCCCTGCTGCCCTTGCGCTTCAAGAACATCCGGGAGAAGACTGATGCCCACTTTGTGGATGTGATTAAAGAGGACAGGTGAGCAGGAGGAGGAGGCCGAGGAGGGAAGGGAATCTCACTGGATTTGCTAACTAGAGAGGGGGCGGGGTGAAGAATCCTGAAACAAAATGCAGCCCCTACAGGCTGTTTTTATGACCCTTTTACTTTTACCCAAATTTCCTAGATATGTTAAATCTTGTCTAGATAATGGATTTGATTTTAGCCTGTTGGTTGTCGGAAACCATCCCTTTGCTCTATAAGGTTTTAGCTGTTAGTTTTAGATGTTTTACCCTGTGATGATTTATGTTTGTTTGGGTTATCTTAAGTTTTATCTTTGGCTAATTTTGTGTATCATTCAGTTTAAAATTAGGCTGCTTATATTGCTTGATCTGTTTTGATTTAATTTGTTTATATGTCTTCTCATTGGCATTGAATGTTTGCCATATATGTTGGAAACCGCCCTGAGTCCCTTTGGGAACATAGAACGGTCTACAAATAAAGTTGTTGTTGTTGTTGTTTACTCCTCTAGAGGCCTCTAGGTGGCACAAGTCTCCTCTGGAACAACGGACTCCCACTTTGTTGCCAATTAGTCAAACAATCTTTGGAAAACTAGAAGCGACTTCTTCATTTCTCTTGGAAGGGGGCTTGTTTGTGTGCTCTCCATCTATAGTCTTTTCAGAATATGAGTTCAGCTGCCCAAGCTCCCAATTGCTCTTAAAATGCTAGGGGAACAAACAAAATCAAAATTAAAATTGATGATGTGCCGCTTCTGGTTCCAGATTTGTGCACTGGACCACCACCCATCAGAAGTGTGGGTTGCACAAATCATCCGCCTCTCCCCCCATTTGCTATCTGATCCTCTCCACCATCTCAGCATAAACAGAATTACAATTTTCTAAATAATGACTTGCATATCACAAAATAATTTGGCTCCACTTTTCCCTGGGCTTGGGAGTAATCAATATACCCCCTTCCCTTCCCTTCTGGCCTGAAGGATGGAACGGAGGGTCCAGATCCCAAACAGCAAGAAAACCTTCCCACTTCCAAAGGTCAGACCCATAAAGAGCAGCAGCAGGAGCAAGTCATAGATGACCTGGGAGGAAGGAGTTGTTTCTTCAAGAGAGAACTGTAATGATGCCAATCCCTTTGAAACTGTTCACTCTCCTTTTTCCTCTTAGCTTGATGAAAGACTATTTTTTTAAACCGCCCATCAACAAGCTGAGCCTGAACTTCCTCGACCAGGAATTGGAGATGACCTACAGAAGCAGCTACCAGGAAGAGGTGTGTCTTCTTTATTCAACTTGTGTGCCTCCAAAGGGGGAGGGGCACTGGTAACCAACATCATGTGTCCCTCTCCCTCCCAAACAGGTGATGAAGAACGTCCCCGTGAAGACCTTTGCCAGCGCCACCTTCAGCTCCCTCCTGGACGTGTTCCTCTCTGCCACTGTCTTCCTGATCCTTTCAACGGCCTGCTTCCTGAAACACGGATTGACCGGCTCCCCTCCGCTACCTGCAGCCGTGGTTGTGGCCGTGGTAGCCCTCTTGCTTGAGGTGCTGTCCCTTGTCGTCTCCATCAGGTATGCGAAAGGAGGAGAAGGCGCGCAGGGTGTCAGGGAAAGTGGGCTTCTTCCTTTTTCCCTGGAGCAGCTCCTGGCCTTTATTGGCTTGCTTTAGGAAACCACACCTTGATGAGAAGGGTGCAAGCCTTTCCAACTCCTCTTTCCCTGGGAATCATGCTCTCAGTTTGTGGAGCATCTGTGGCGCCCCAGCAGAACCAAGGAAGTCACTATAAATAGGAAGGCCTTCTACTTTGGGCACCCTTTTGCTTCATGTTTGGGGTTGGCAGAAGGGGAAGGCAGGGTCCTTCGAAGGTACCCTCAGTCTCTATATTACCAGAGAAGGCAGCCTCTTGAAAGGCCGCAGGGGTCAGCTTTTTCTTATGGAAGCAGTGGGAGGGGGGTTCAGATAAGCGTACCTTTTGCACTGTTGTTCTATTGCAGCTGAGGCTGGTTCTGTTGGGAAAGCCTCCTCTGGGCGTGTCTTGTGTGCCTCCCTTCCAGAATGGCCTTCTCCCTGGAGGATGTCATGGCCTGTACCAAACGGCTGATGGAGGCGATCGCCGGCTGGCTGCCGCGACACTTTGTTGGCGCCATTTTGATCTCACTCCCAGCTCTTGCTGTCTTCTCACACTTCACCTCTGAATTTGAAACCGACATCTACGTGAGTCAATTCTTTTGCTTTTTGGGTTGGACCCTTATGGGGCATGTCTCTGCCACGAGGAGGAGGAGGAGATGGCAGCCCTTGCAAGGCAGCCAAGGGGTAACCTGTTGTTACCCATCTCCTGCCTGGCCTCATGAACTCCCTTTGTGGCCAGAAGGAGGCAGCAGAGGGCTACCATTCACTGGACAGAGCGGAGCCAGAGCCAGGAAACATACTCAAAGGTCCCTCACTGTCCTGAGAACTCGGCAGGTGTGAGTCACCTGCCTGCTGGGAATCCCTGTACCTTCCTATACATTAAAGGATCAGTTAAACAAAAAAAATGCCTTTTAGGGAGAGGAGAGCAGAGAGGTGCCATCCTAGCTTTTTTTGGGAGCAGCCACTGAGGAGGAGGCCTTTTTTCTGTGATGGTGACAGAACTAAGAGAAGGCCTTCCCCTGTATATCCTAATAGTGGGGGAGCAGGAAGCTTTGGGGAGATAGCTAGGCTGGAAGTCCTGCTGTTGCCAAGTGGTGGTTGGTTGTGTGAACCATGCGGTTAGAAGCTGTTCTGCGCTCTTGTGGCTCAATGTCTTATCTCTGCTTGCCGCAGACCACCATGTTTATGTCTTCTGCGATCCTCATCACTATCGTCCAGTACTGCAACTTCTGCCAGCTCAGCTCCTGGATGCGGTCCTCACTGGCCACTCTGGTGGGCGTAGTCCTGCTGGTCTTGCTCTACGTGCCTCTGTGTCCGGGCAGGTGAGCCCTGGGGCCAGGATCATTTGCGCATTGTCCGGGGAGGAGGCAGGTGACCCTTCACCCATCCAAGAGCTCCTTGGAAGGTGGCTCTTCTTGCTGTGGACCTTATTATTTCTCTTACAGCTCCATGACAGCCTTTAACTCGACCCAGGACTTTGGGTAAGTGTGAACACCTTGCAGCTGCCCTTGTTGTGTCCACTCTTCAGAAGGCTTTTGTGTATTACAGTAACCGCTTTCAACATTATTTAGTTTTAGAAGGGAGAGCTTATATTGTATTTGTGTTGTATGGGGAGCCTGAGAAGGAGCTTTTTGGAAATTACATTTTATTGGTTCCCCTCTCCCTGCAGTGCTGCACAGGGCGCCTGCAACAGGTCATCTGAGGAGGGTCCTCTGCGGAGGCCGGCTGACCTGATCGGGCAGGAAGTTATCCTGGGGCTCTTCCTCCTACTCCTCCTGGTCTGGTTCCTGAATCGGGAGTTCGAGATCAGCTACCGGCTGCATTACCATGGCGACGTAGAGGCTGACCTGCACCGCACCAAGATTCAGAGCATGCGGGACCAGGCCGACTGGCTCCTGCGCAACATCATCCCATACCATGTAGCGGAACAGCTGAAGGTCTCACAGAGCTACTCCAAGAACCACGACAGTGGGGGCGTGATCTTCGCCAGCATCGTCAACTTTGGGGAGTTCTACGAGGAGAACTATGAAGGCGGCAAGGAGTGCTACCGTGTCCTGAACGAGCTGATTGGGGATTTCGATGAGCTGTTGAGCCGGGAGGAGTTTGCCAGTGTGGAGAAGATCAAGACTATTGGGGCCACCTACATGGCTGCCTCGGGGCTGAATGCACCTCAAGGCCAGGACGCGCGCGGGCCCCAGGCCCACCTGCAGACCCTCTTTGAGTTCGCCAGGGAGATGATGCGGGTGGTGGACGACTTCAACAGCAACATGCTTTGGTTCAACTTCAAGCTGCGTGTGGGCTTCAATCACGGGCCCCTGACGGCTGGCGTCATTGGCACCACCAAGCTGCTCTATGACATCTGGGGTGACACGGTCAACATTGCCAGCCGCATGGACACCACGGGGGTGGAGTGCCGCATCCAGGTCAGCGAGGAGAGCTACCGCATCCTCCACAAAATGGGCTATGATTTCGACTACCGGGGGACGGTCAACGTCAAGGGCAAGGGGCAGATGAAGACCTACCTCTTCCCCAAGTGCATGGACAATGGGGTGGTCCCCCACCACCAGCTCTCCATCTCCCCAGATATCCGAGTGCAAGTGGATGGCAGCATCGGGCGCTCCCCCACTGACGAGCTCTCTGGCCTAGTGCCCTCAGTGCCGAATGCAGACAGGGCACTCCATGCGGTGGAGGGCAGGGAGGGGCCGACGGGCCTCCGGAAGGGCCACCCCAAGGAGCCAGTGAAGCCCGATGGCCGGCCCTGGCTTGGCAAGGGTGGTGATGAGGAGAAGGGTGGCAGTGGATGCCAGGAGGGGGACAACGATGGGCCCCCCGAGGAGGAGGAGGAGGCCAACGAACTGACCAAACTGAACAGCTCCAGGAGTGTCTGATGCCCAGAGGAGGGGTGTCCAGGGCTCCGTCTGTAGGGCACAAGGGCAGCACTCCTGGGGGGCTGCATTCTGCTCCCCTTTGGGAGGTGGGGACCGGCTGCTCTTGGCTTTGGGATGAAGCTAGCAGGGTTCTGGACCCTTGGAAGAGAGGAGACATCAAGTGCCTTCCGACAGACTCTGCTGCTGGACTCTGGCCATAGAGGCACAAGTTGCACCACTGGCGGGGCGCCTGGATCTATACCTCCAAGGGACATGCCATGGTCGTTTTGATCTCTTTCTCTTTTTTAAGCGTTTCTTACCAACACTACTCTTGTTTTTTGTTTCTGCTCTCGCAGCTCCTTTGTACGTAAACACAGGCAGAAAAATGCACGTTTTCCTTCCTTCTGCGACACGAAAGAGCCAGAGAAAGAAGACAGGGCCTGGGACAGCCCAGTTGGGGAGGCAGCAAAGGGTTGCATCCGGGGAGCTTTTATATTGGGGAAGGGGTCACCAGTCGCTGTCTGGAGGGACAGCCGGGCTCCTCTCTTTGCCATAGCCAGACTATCTTACCATTGCATGCTCCAAGGGCAGGAGAATGGCCACCTGCTCCCTGCCCCATGCAGGCCTCCCCTTATCTGGGGGAAGTGGGCGGCACATCTGGCAGGGCTGCAAGGAACAAGAGTGGGCTGGCCACAGCACCTCTAAGATTCCTGATGAAGTTAATTGCTCTCCATCCTGTCAGAGCAGATTTGACAAATAATTAGGAACTGTCTCACTCCCCCCCCCCCCTTTCCTTTACTCCTCACCCTACCTAGATTTTGAGAGAATCACACAGATCATAGGGTGCTCCAGGATTGGTGGCAAAGAGCATGAAAGGCAGGCTTGTTTGCCACTTTCCAAGACAGAAAAAGGAGTGAGAACCCAAGTCAGGCCTTCCTGGGTCAACTAGGAGCCCCAGCGCTCTTGTTATTGCCACACTCCCCTTTTGAAGAAGCCACGGCAGAGCGTGTGTCGGTGCCTTTGAGCCCAGACCTTATTATGCAAGTGCGTCCTGGGGGTTCTTGGCCAGAAAGGGCCTTTCCCCAGACCCCCTCCCCCAAGGCTTCCTCTGCCCCTCCTCCTGCATGCCATGCCACGCATATTTATAGCGGTGAGGCTGCTGCCTTGAAGGCATTGTAACATATGCATCTGTCTCTGGGGAGGGGGACTCCACTTCCATCCCAGGAGGCGGCAATGGCCCCCACCAGGCAGGGCCCCTGGTCCTCCTTTGGGCAGAGAGGGCTGAGCACACGCTTCTCTGAGCGCAGGGACTGCAAGGCCACCACCGTCTTCTTTCCTCCTCCTTCAGTCTCCAGTACTGTACTAGCCTTCACTGTGGCTACAATCCTAAGCACATGGGCGAGGGGTATGACTCCCTCCCGTGTATCTGGCAGACGGACTTCTGAATAAAGATGTGCAGGAGACTGCTGGTCCCTTTTGTTCTCTAAATGGCGCTCGACAAACAGGGCTAAGGGAGATGGATGGGGCTTGTGAACTGGGGTGGTCGTTTGTCAGAACTCTGTCTGAAATCCTGTGGACATTGTGTGCCCATTGCAAGACAAAGCCAAAAGGCCACAATCAAAGAGCAGCAGCTCTGCCCCATTTACTGAGCCGAGCTACTCTTAATTCCACATTGTCTTGTGTGATATTTTGCTTATGGCTTCTAGTGGGCCATAGAGGCCATGTCTCTCTTGCTATAGATGTCCCAGGGAGGTGAGAACTTTCCTTTGGAGAGGATGAGAGAGAAGGGGAGCTTTTGGATCCCTCTGACCCCAGGGCCAGGCATTGTGCCCATTTCCCTTCCAATTAGAAGGAGCTCTGTGGGCAGAAGATGCACCAGGTGGCTCTCTGATTGTGGTCAATAATAAAGAGGTTGCACTTGTTCTTTCCAAGCACCGTGTTGTCCCCCGTCCCAGCATCAAAGAAAGGTGATACCCTGGGTCCAAGGGGGTTTCTTTGTGGAGAGGAGCGTCGTTTGGCTGAAGGTTTTAAGGGGAGGAGAGGAAATTGAATAGGCACCCCCCCCCAAAAAAAAGGGGTGCCTCAGTCTCTAAGGAAAGGGAGGTGCATGGAAAACTGGGCTGCAGGTGGGACCCCTGAAGCGGCCTTGTGGGAGGAGGGAAACTGGCCTGATCTGGGCCGGGCCTCTTCCTGCCTCCCTCCCTCCCTTATCAGGGGCTTGCCCTGGCTGCAGGTGGTGGGGAGGGAGCAGCAGATAAGGAGGGCCTCCAGCCACGAGTGATAGCAGGGAGCCCCTTCTCTGCTAAGAGGCCAAAAGAAGGGAGAAATGGGGAAACATGGGATTCTGTGGGGCGGGGGGGGGGGTGAAGGAGGGCCTGGGAGGGGGAGCAGCCAGCCAACCAAACAGCATCCTAAATGGCTGTGTCCAGTGGGTCCAAGGGCTGCCTGCCAAGAGTGGGCTGTGGCCGCAGCTCTACTCAGGCCAAAGGGAGACCTAAGCGCCTTGCCTTGTGTGGGGGGGGGGCACTTTGAGGCCATCCAGTCCAACCCTGTTTAAGGTCCAGCTTCTGCTTAAAGACCCTCTCCCCCAAAGACGGAGAATCAAATAACTTCCCCCTGACTTTGAGCCCCTTTCCTTGTCATTTGGACCCAGCTGAAAACAAGCACAGTCCACCTTCTCTGCATTTTCCAGAGACTCCTAAATGAGAAAAATGCAGTGGAAAGCAGCTAATTGCAGATTCTCATGCAGAGAAATGCATAGAAGTGCCCCTCCCATTCAAGAGGGGACAATGGGAGCTGCAGTGCCTCCTCCGCTTGGGCTGCCCCTCGTCTCAACGCTCTTCCCTGGGGATGGTTTATAGCTGTTCTAGACTCCTAGAGTTGGAAGAAACCACACACTCCTTCTTCCATGTAGGAAAAGCACAGTCAAAGCAACCCCAACAGATAGCCATCCAGCCTCTGTTTAAAAGCCTCCTAATAAGGACCCCGCACTGAACTCCACAGGCAGAGAATATCCTTTCCTGTAATTTGAACCCATTGCTCCAAGTCCTAGTTCTCAAGGGCAGCAGAAAACAAGATTACTCCCTCTTCCTTATGACATCCTTTCAAATATTTAAACATGGCTATTATGTCTCCTTTCAACCTTCTCTTTTGAAGGCTAAACAGACCCAACTCTTTAAACCACCCCTCAGAGGAATTCATGGTCTCCAGACCTTTAATCGTTTTAGTTGCCCTCCTCTGGACACGGTGCAGTTAGTCAATATCTCTTTTAAATTGTGTTGTTTGGCATGGAGAAAAGGAGGCTGAGAGGAGAGGGCATGGGAACCAGATGTGAATATGGAAAGAGGATCCCGTGGAGGAGGAGGAATGGGCAAGGCCTGTTTCCTGCCTCTCCAGACACGGGCCCAAAGGAGCCATGGATTCAAGTGGCAGAGAGAGAGATTCCAGCTAGACATTAGGGAGGACTGTCCAAAAGGGGAGTCTGGCAGATGGCCACTCGTCCAAAGGGCTTTGTGTCTTCCTGTGTGGCAGGATTCTAGGATTCTATCCCCCCCTCCTTGGCAACCTGGCCTGTGAGACTTATCAGTCTGGCCCAGGCGGACCCTCCCTCCCACCCCTCCTGGGTGCCTCCGCCCTGCTCTCCTCCTTCCTGCAGAGCCCAGATAGAGGCAGCCCTCCCTCCTCCCATCTCTGCTGAGGGCCTGGGAGGGGGCTCAAGGGGGTCCCTCCGCTGCTAGGTCTGGGGGGGGTCCCCTTTGGCCCAGAAGTTGGGGAAGGAGGGGGCTTCAGAGAAGCAGGGTCCCAAAGGCATGGTCATCCAGGCCCCTCCAGGTGGCATCATTTTTATATCCTGATTTCCTCTCATAAAGATCCTGTATGGCTAAACATTCCTCAGAGTGGCAAAGCACTCCTGCCTGGCCTAACCTGGAGGTCTTAGGAGTGGGTTCCTCCTTTTTTGTGGGGTGTGTGTGTGTGTATGTGTATGTGGTCTCCCATCCAAGTAAGGGCTTGCATAGACCCTCTCCTGCCTGAACCCTGCAGTGGCCTAGAGTAAAGGTAAAGGTTTCCCCTGACGTTAAGTCCAGTTGTGTCCGAATCTGGGGGTTGGTGCTCATCTCCATTTCTAAGCTGAAGAGCTGGCATTGTCCGTAGACATGTGGCCAGCATAACTGCATGGAACGCTGTTACACAGTGGCCTGCTTTGGTGTAAATCCAGCCAGGAAATAGAGTGGCTCCCAACCAGGAATGTAGGACATTGCTGGAGGGGGGTCCCTAGGAAATATCTACCCCTAAGAGATAGTAAGGTAAAGGTTTCCCCTGACGTTAAGTCCATTCATGTCTGACTCTGGGGGTTGGTGCTCATCTCCATTTCTAAGCTGAAGAGCCGGCGTTGTCTGTAGACACCTCCAAGGTCATGTGGCAGGGATGACTGCATGGAGTGCCGTTACCTTCCTGCCGGAGCGGTACCTATTGATCTACTCACATTGGCATGTTTTTGAACTGCTAGGTTGGCAGAAGCTGGAGCTAACAGCCTCTCACGCCGCTCCTGGGGTTTGAACCTGGGACCTTTCGGTCTCCAGCTCAGCACTTTAACGCACTTCGCCACCGGGGCTCCTCAGAGATATCTGTAGGCAAAACATCAGGGAAAAAATGCTGCTAAGACAGGGGCCATACAGCCCAGAAACCACACAACACTCAAGTGATTTTGGGTGTGAAAGCCTTGGACAATACATTAAATGGAGGGGTCTACAAAGCCCAGCAGGCCTCTGCTGGGGAGTGTGTGTGTGTGTGTGTGTGGGGGGGGGGGGGGGTCCTTTCAGCCAGATGTGTTCCCTGCCTCCTCCCCATTGGCTCCTGTCCTCCACTAGGGAGGAGGTGTGTCCAGGGAGGGAGGGGTGTGGCCAGGCTCCCCTTCACCCATAAAAGGGGCTCTCGGCCCTAGAGGTCCACCAGAGGAGTCTTTGCCAGGCTGCAGGATGCTGACTGAGGACGACAAGAACCACATCCGGGCCATCTGGGGCCATGTGAGCAGCAACCCAGAGCTCTATGGGGCCGAGGCCCTGACCAGGTAAGAGGAGGCCCCCATTTCTCTCTACATCAGGGTCTGCAAGGTATTGGGGTCTTTCTTGCCTACTAATGGAGGTTTCCCCTTCTCCTTGTCCTCAGGCTCTTTGCTGCGCACCACACCACCAAGACCTACTTCCCGCACTATGACATGAGTCCTGGCTCGGCGCAGATAAAGGCGCATGGCAAGAAGGTGGTGGAGGCCATCACGCAGGCTGTCAACAACCTGGACGACATTGCCGGTGCCCTTGCCAAGCTGGCCGACCTCCATGCCGAGAAGCTCCGTGTTGACCCTGTCAACTTCCCGGTGAGTAGCAACAGGAGGGGAAGGTGGGGGTTGGATGGGGTCCCCCAAGGGCCATGCAGCCCAACCCTTCTGCCAGGCAGGAGGACAACATCCAAGCCCCCTCCGCAAGTGGTCAAAAAGCTTCCAGAGTCCATCACACTGCTGAACAGCTCTTCTTACCCGTCAGGAAGTTCTTCCCCATGTTGGGGTGGATTTTTTTCTTTCTCTAATTCAAATCCATTGCTCTCTAGTGTCCTCCTTTCCAAACCAGCAGGACACAAACTTTCTCTGTTCCTCCTCAATGGGACATCCTTTCAGATAGCTTTCAACAGTGAAACTCTCTGCCCCGGAGTGTGATGGAAGCTCCTTCCTTGGAAAGTTTTAAACAGAGCCTGGATGGCTATCTGTCAGAGATATTGTGTTTTTCCTGTATGGCAAAGGGGTTTGACTAGATAGCCCATGTGGTCTCTTAAGCGGCTGAGGGGGGGAAAGGAAGGGGCCTGAGGCTGTTAGGGATGGTGGGAGTTAAAGTCCAAAATACCTGGAAGGCCCAAGTTCCCCATGCCTGCCCTGTGGGCTCGTGTTCATCTCTTGCTCTGCTCAGACACCCTCCCCTCCTTCCTGACCCCTATCTCCCCTTCTCCCTCTTACAGCTCCTGGGCCACTGCCTCCTGGTGACCATCGCCGCCCACAACCGGGGTCCCTTGAAGCCAGAGTTCATCCTCGCCCTCGACAAGTGTTTCACCAGCATCGGCAGGGTCCTGATCGCCCAGTACCGCTAAAGACGAAGACCCCCATCCCCGGCAGAGAGAGGGCCCCCTCCGGCCCACAAAGCCTCACAAAGAGAACCTAATAAAGAAAACCCTTGACTTCTGATGCACTTTGACTTTTGGCTGGTTTCTTTTGCGAGATGGGAGGAAGCTGCCTCGAAGGGCATGGGCATGGGCTACTGCAAATCAAATCAAAGGGTGAGGGAGTGGATAAAGTGCAGGACAGAATGTTATCTGGCTAACTGGGAACTGGGCCTGGGGACTAATCATTCTGGGTAACTTGTTGGAACATCCAGGTTTTCAAATCCCTGTGAAAGGAGGGCAATGTGGGGGCCTGCCTAATCTCCTTGGGGAGGCAAGTGTGAGTTTTGCAATTGGCCATCTTGATTAGCACAATGGCCTTGCAGCTTCAATGGCTATTCAATGCTAATATTGAATATTTTGAATGGTTAAGGTAAAGGCTTTCCCCTGACATTAAGTTCAGTCATGTCCGACTCTGGGGGTTGGTGCTCATCTCCATTTCTAAGCCAAAGAGCTGGCGTTGTCCACAGACACCTCCAAGGTCATGTGGCCATAGGCATGACTGCATGGAGTGCTGTTATCTTCCCTCCGGAGCGATGCCTATTGATCTACACACATGTGTTGTCGAAGGCTTTCATGGCCAGGATCACAGGGTTGTTGTATGTCTTTCGGGCTGTGTGGCTATGTTCCAGAAGTATTCTCTCCTGACGTTTCGCCCACATCTATGGTAGGCAACCTCTGAGGATGCCTGCCATAGATGTGGGCGAAACGTCAGGAGAGAATACTTCTGGAACATGGCCACACAGCCCGAAAGACATACAACAACCCTCTGATCTACACACATTTGCATGTTTTTGAAATGCTAGGTGGCAGTTAGCTGGAGCTAACAGCGGGAGCTCACCCGCTCTCCGGATTTGAACCGCCGACCTTTTGGTCAGCAAGTTCAGCAGCTCAGACACAACATGACTTAATTTCAAGGGGTAAACCTTTACCTTTTTTTTAGTCATTGAGGACTGGAAACTTGATGACACAAGAGACTTGTGCAGTACAGGGATGAAACCCAACCCAACAGACCTCACAACCTCTGAGGATGCTGGCCATAGAAACGTCAGGAGGGAATGCTTTTCGAAGCATGGCCAGACAGCCTGGAAAAACGCACAGCAACCCAGTGATAATAATAATAATAACTACAACAATAATATTATTATTCAGGACTTGGGGCGGCTCACATGGAGACAAGCCCAACAAAAGAAGTTAAAACACAGAACAATCAATTAAAACATTATAACTACATAAAACAATAAAAACATACCAGAATGTGTGAAGCAGCTGTTCAGCAGTGGAACTCTCTGCCCCGGAGTGTGATGGAGGCTCCTTCTTTGGAGGCTTTTAAGCAGAAGGTGGATGGCCATCTGTCAGGGGTGCTTTGAATGACATTTTCTGCTTCGGCAGGGGGTTGGATTGGATGGCCCATGAGGCCATCTCTATGATTCTATGACTCTATGAATAAAAACCAATTCTATGATTCTATGACTCTATGAATAAAAACCATGGCAATAATAATAACTAAACGTCCAGAGAGTAAAATAGTGTAGAACTCTGAAATTCTGAAGGCTTGGACAACAACAAGTGTTTTGGACTCAGTCTCCCAGAATGCCTGCTCATTGGACGCAAGCGGTGGGGGCTTCTGGGAGTTGGAGTCCAAAACACTTGTAGCGCGAAGGCCTCCCTCAGAGCTAGGCTTCGGTGGGCGGGGCTTGCCGTGGCTCCTCCCCCTCAGACGGTCAGTCCGTCAGTCAGTCCGTGAGTGTTCTCCTCACCGTCTTTCTCCTCAGCGATGGCGCTGCTCTTCTTATTCCTCCCGAAGGCCTCGGGCCCGGCGGCATGACCGCGGGGGCGGGCCACGTCGGGGCCCCCTCAGCCCCGTCTGCGGCCTCTCCCTGGGGGGGCCGGCGCGGGCGGGCGCTGCTGGCGGTGGGCCTGAACCTGCTGGCGCTGCTCTTCTCGGCCACCGCCTTTGGCACCACCCACTGGTGCGAGGGCACCCAGCGCGTGCCCAAGCCCACCTGCGGGCCCCTCGCGCGCACCAACTGCCTCGACTATGGCTACCGGGAGGAGGAGGAGGCGGCGGCGGCGCGTCTCCATGGCAACGGCAGCGCCAACGCCTCGGCCCCGCACGGGCCCTCCGACAGCGTGGTCCACTACAGCTGGGAGACCGGCGACGACCGCTTCCTCTTCCGCTACTTCCACGCCGGGATTTGGTACTCCTGTGAGGAGAACATCAACGACCCCGGTGAGGAGAGGAATGGAGCGGGAGCGGCCCATGAGGCCTATAAATCAGGCCTGGGCCAACTTGGGTCCTTCTTGAGGTGTTTTGGACTTCAACTCCCAGCATGCCTCACAGCCTCAGGCCCTTTCCTTTTCCCCCTCAGCCGCTTAAGCGGCTGAGGGGGAAAAGGAAGGGGCCTGAGGCTGTGAGGCATGCTGGGAGTTGAAGTCCAAAACACCTCAAGAAGGACCCAAGTTGGCCCAGGCCTGATGTACAATCATAGAACCCAACTTTAGCTGCATTATATGAGTCTACGCTGGTGCTTTGAGAAGCCACACTTGGCCACAGTGGTCCACGCACTGGTTACATCTTGCATAGACTACTGCAACGCACTTTATGTGGGGCTGCCTTTGAAGACTGTTTAAAAGCTTTGGCTAGTCCAACGTACGGCTAACGGGAGCAGCATACAGGGAGCACACAACCCCTCTGTTGTGCCAGTAGGTTTGCTACCGAGCACAATTCAATGTCCTGGCGTTATTTATTTATTATTATTTATTTGCTACATTTATATGCCGCCCTTCTCACCCCAAAGGGGACTCAGAGCAGCTTACAAATTAAATTTATATACAATATTATATTATTAGCATAGTACAATCCTAGTAATAAATTACTATATTGTACTATATCAATATATTGTAATATTATTAGTAATATTACACGTAAAATATAATATATAATTAATATTATAAGTATTATTAGTATATTGCATTAGTATATCGCATTACAATATAATATTATGAATATTATATATATACAATATGTTATAATTATTATATATTAAATTTTATATATATATATATATACATATATATATACACACCGTGTTTCCCCAAAAATAAGACAGTGTCTTATATTAAGTTTTGCTCCCAAAGATGCACTAGGTCTTATTTTCAGGGGATGTCTTATTTTTCCATGAAGAAGAATTCACATTTATTGTTGAACAAAAAATGAACATTTATTATATACTGTACAGTAGTTGTTATCACAAAGCAGCATAACCAGACAAACTGTGAATCTGTCACGACCCAGGCTGCAGAGCACCAATAACCATACACAGAGGCCAGAATCTATCTAATATCTTTATTGTAGGAATATATAAAGTTAATAAAAACAAGTGTAGAAAATAGTCCAGAATTAGACCTTTCAGGAAAGGTCAGAATTAGTCCAAAAAAGCAATGTCCAATAAGAAATATTAAGGTCCAAAGTTGTAATCCAATAACCGAAACACTCACTTTGCCAAGCAAAGTGAGGGGAGATGACAAGGTCCTTTAGTCCATGAAACTTGAGCGAGGCTAGGAAATAACTTGATACTTGAAACAAGGTTTGAACGTGGAACAAGGTAACTAAGAACAAGAACAAGGTCCGTGGAATAACTTGATAAATCCGTGGAACAAGGCAAGGATTGATCCTGGGAAACAAGGCAAAGTCCGTAGATAAACAAAGGCTGGGAAGCAAGGCGAAGGCTGGATAGCAAGGCAAGGCTTGAGCAGGAGCGAGGCTTGGACCGGAGCGCGCTGTCCAGACACAACTCGCTCCGTAGGCTGACGAATTGACTCCGCGAAGTTACTACGCGGGTAAAACACCTAAATAGAGTCTAGCTTCCCGCCGAAGCAGTTCTCTGGGAATCAGAACCGAAAGCTAACTCTGAGACCAGATGTGAGACTCCCCAAAGATTCTCACGAGAAGCAGTCTTAATTGGCCACATTCTTAGCTGCAATCCTCGCACTCCTGCGCGAAGCTGAATCCAAACTTCTCTGTTGTTTACAAAACTCCCGGCGCAAGAATACGGGAGAAGTAGGCTCTGGGCTTGTTTGACATACTTCTGGGAGACAACTTTCTTGCAGGTGCAAGGTTCCCAGATCTGCCTGGGAAATATCTGGCTGAGAGGAATCCAGTTCAGACTGGGAAGGTAAAAAACCCAAGTTTTCATCTTCATCAGGAATTACAATGTCCTGAGCAGGACTACAAGGCCCATGGGTCATCACACTATCCCCCTCCTCAAGGCCCCTCCCAAACTGGGGCCCTCTCCCCGAGGCGCGAGGTCGCGGTTTGGTGGGATAGGTCTGATGAAAGCGACGGGTTAGATCAGGAGCATGGACTGTGGAGGCGTCTTCCCAAGAGCGTTCCTCAGGGCCAAAACCCACCCAGTCAATGAGATATTGTAGGCGGCGGCGGTGAAAGCGAGAATCCAAAATGTCCTCAACCTCGAACTCCTCCTCCCCATTCATCAAAACAGGAGGGGGGGCCGGTTGGTCTGTATCAGGTCGCACACCATCCGCCGGAAGGAGCAGGGAACGGTGAAACACTGGGTGAATGCGCATTGAACGCGGAAGTTGGAGTTTGAAAGTCACGGGGTTTAATTGCGCCACCACTGGATAGGGACCAATGAAACGGGCATCTAACTTCCGGCAAGGGCGGTGGGAGGGCAGAAAGCGAGTGGACAGGAAAACCCGATCTCCTACCTTGATTTCAGGGCCCGGCTGGCGATGTTTGTCAGCGTGGCGTTTATAGTCCTCCTTGGCTTGGTCCAGTTGCTGGAGCAAAAGTTGTTGCACCGCTGTGAGTTCCTGCAGCCAATCCTCTGCTGCGGGAACCTCTGAAGTTTCAATGACAGGGGGAAAGAAACGTGGATGGAAGCCGTAGTTTGCAAAGAACGGCGTTTCTTTTGTAGAAGCTTGAACTCCATTGTTGTAGGCAAACTCAGACAGTGGTAACAGAGAAGCCCAATTGTCCTGTTGATAGTTTACATAACAGCGAAGATACTGCTCCAAAGTGGCATTGGTGCGCTCCGTTTGCCCATCTGTTTGGGGATGATGAGCTGAAGATAAGCGAGAGTCTATGCCCAATAGTTTTTGTAGTGCCTTCCAAAAACGAGAGGTGAATTGAGATCCACGGTCTGTGACTAAACTCTTGGGCAATCCATGTAGTCTGAAAACATGTTGAAGAAATAGATCCGCAGTTTCCTTGGCCGTGGGGAGGCCTTCGCAGGGAATGAAATGGGCTAACTTGGTGAATAGGTCCACCACCACTAAGATCGTGGTGAATCCACAGGAAGGTGGTAGGTCAGTGATGAAATCCGCGGAAATTATTTCCCATGGGCGAGATGGGGTAGGAAGGGGGTGTAAAAGCCCTGAGGGCTTCTCCCTTCGTATCTTGGAGCGCTGGCATACTGGGCAGGTGTTGACATATTTTTCCACATCCTTGCGGATCTTGGGCCACCAAAAATCCCTTAGGATCAAATGCATAGTTTTAAATAGTCCGAAGTGTCCTGCTGGTTTGCAGTCATGACACAGACGAAGCGCTTTTTCCCTGCCCGGTCCGGGTGGGATATAAACATGATTTCTATAGCAGAGCAGCCCATCTTTAAGCGAAAAGGGGAAATGCAGACCTTGGCGAAGTTGGTCCTGCGCCCAGGCATCTGCTTGCTGACTAGCCCTGATTTCTTGAGCACAGATGGGTCCTGGAGTAGGGGAAGTTGAACCAATGGGAATGGATTTGGTGTTCCCCACCGTGAGCGTGGCAAAGTTCTCAGGTTGTAGCAGTTGGGATTCAAAGGTCTCCTTGCGTCCTGCAGCGTATTCCGGTTTACGTGACAGGGCGTCTGCTTGCTTGGTTTGGGCTGGGGTCACATAATGGATCTGGAAGTTGAAACGTTCAAAGAATAAAGCCCAACGTTGCTGCCTCTGATTTAGTTTGCGGGCAGTTCTTAGATGTTCTAGATTACGATGATCAGTGTGGACTTCAATGGGAAATTTGGCCCCTTCTAGCCAATGTCTCCAAGTTTCAAAGGCTGCCTTTATGGCCAGTAGTTCTTTTTCCCAAATGGTGTAATTCCTCTCTGGTGTGGTTAGTTGACGAGAATAAAAGGCACAGGGGTGGAGGTGATCTCCCACCGGTTGTAAGAGTACAGCCCCAATTGCCACATCAGAGGCGTCCGCTTGCACCACAAAAGGGGTTCCAGGATTTGGGTGCTGTAGAATTGGCTGGGAGGTGAATAGTTTCTTTAGTTGCTGGAACCCTTTCTCTGCTTGATCAGTCCAGCGGAAAGGCTGCTTTCCACGGATGCAGCTAGTGATGGGGTCGGACCAGCGGGCAAAATCTGGAATGAACTTGCGGTAGTAGTTCGCGAACCCCAAGAAACGCTGCACCTCTTTCTTGTTAGTTGGCGCCCGCCATTCCAATACTGCTGAAACTTTGGCTGGATCCATGGAAAGCCCTAGAGGCGAGATGCGGTAACCAAGGAAATCTACCTCTTGTAGATCAAAAGCGCATTTTTCCAGCTTGGCATAAAGTCCATGATCCCGCAATCGTTGTAACACCATTTTGACGTGGTTCTCATGTTCTGATTGTGATCTGGAAAACACCAAAAAATCGTCCAGGTAGATTATCAAGAACCTGTCTAGATAGTCCTGAAAAATGTCATTGACAAAATGCTGGAACGTTGCGGGGGCTCCGCATAAACCGAAATTCATAACTCGGGACTCAAATAATCCGAATTTGGTCTGGAAGGCGGTCTTCCACTCGTCCCCTTCCCTGATGCGAACTAAGTTGTAAGCCCCCCGAAGATCCAGCTTGGTGTAAACCTTGGCTCCTCGAAGCCGATCCAGTAGATCCGAGATTAAAGGCAGGGGATAGCTGTTCCGCTTGGTGATATTGTTCAATGCTCTGTAGTCCACCACCAAGCGTAGTTCCCCTGACTTCTTCTTCACAAACATCACTGGGGAGGCGGCTGGGGATTGAGAGGGTCTGATGAATCCCTTGCGAAGGTTTGTCTCTAGGAATTCCCTGAGAGCTTCTTGCTCTGGTTCAGTCAGGGAGTAGAGATGCCCTCGCGGGATCGGGGCCCCCTCCACCAAGTCAATGGCACAGTCATAAGGTCTATGTGGGGGTAATTTTTCGGCTTCTTTCTCATTGAATACATCCCAATACTCGGAGTACTTCTTTGGCAAGGTGATGATGGGCTCGGTGTCTGTGGCATGGCATACCTTGGCTACGAGGCAATGGTTTTGGCAGTACGGTGAAGCAAACTGCAGTTCTCTGTTGGACCAGGAGATGTTAGGGTCGTGGAGAGTCAGCCATGGAATTCCCAAAATCACAGGGAAATGGGGGACCTCGGTAACAAAGAAGGAAATCTCTTCCATATGTTCCCTTATCCACATCCTGGTGGGTTCCGACCACTGACTTACGGGGCCCGTCTTGAGGGGACGGCCGTCTATGGCTTGCACCACACGGGCATTCTTGAAATCATGATATTGTAATCCCAGAGAGTCGGCATACTCTCTATCGATGAAATTGTTGGTAGCTCCAGAGTCTATCATGGCGTGGATCATGACGGGTCCCCTTTTTGCTGACCATAATGTGACCACGAGAAGGAACAGGACCCCGGTTGGCGGCTCTTGGATGGATTTTTTGACCGGGTTGGCGAGCCTCTCTACACCCGGTCGTTGGCTTCCCCCGCCGGCTGTGTGCCAGTCGGCTCAGACGCCTTCGTCTCCGTGGAGGACGCCGCCGCAAGACGGGCGGCAGGCTTCCCTTTGGCTGGGCACTCTCTGGCGAAGTGGCCCCCGTTCCCGCAGTACCAGCAGAGGTTTAAGCGTTGACGACGGGCCTTCTCGGCGGCATCTAGTCTGGGACGCACATTGCCCAACTGCATCGGCACCTCCTCGCCTCCTCTGGGGTATGGGGTTGGCGGTGGGGGTCTCCACACCGGACGTGGCTGAACGCTGGCGGGAGCGGGGGGTTTTGCCCCGGCTCTACTGCCCTGGCCTCGAACCCACTGTTTCCTGTTGGCAATCATGACTTCAGCCCGTAAACATTGATCAATGAGTGCCTCGAGGGTCTGGGGAGGATCCACCTTGGAGATTTCTTCCAGCATTTCAATGTTGAGACCCTCCCGGAATTGTCCCCTGAGGGCTACATCGTTCCAGCCGGTGTTGTGGGCCAGCACTCGGAACTCGGCTATATACTGAGACATAGGTCTGTCTCCTTGGAAAAGGCGACGGAGTTTGTGACCGGCTGCCTCCAAATTGTCCTCGATTCCCCAAGTCTCCTTGAGGTGGTCCAAGAAGTGTTGCGCTGATCTTAGGTGTGGAGAGGCTTGGTCGAACAGTGCCGTCGCCCAGCTGGCCGCTGGCCCGTCTAGAAGACTGTAAACCCATGCCACTTTGATGTCTTCTTGGGGAAACTCGGCAGCACGGGCCTCCAGATAAGCTTGACATTGGCGACGGAAGACATGAACCTTAGAAGCTTCTCCAGTAAACTTGGTTGGCAACGCCATGGCCGGAAGACGAACTCCGCGTTCCTTCAAACCCCTTATTTCTCCATCCTGTGCATTGAGCTTATCACGGATTCGGTCCACCTCTTCCTTGTCGATGGTGTAGGTAATCGGCTGGCCGCTCGGCCCAGGTACGACTCCGGTAGACATTCTGGCCGAGGTTAATTGGTGCTTAGGGTGGCGGAGTCAAACTGTCACGACCCAGGCTGCAGAGCACCAATAACCATACACAGAGGCCAGAATCTATCTAATATCTTTATTGTAGGAATATATAAAGTTAATAAAAACAAGTGTAGAAAATAGTCCAGAATTAGACCTTTCAGGAAAGGTCAGAATTAGTCCAAAAAAGCAATGTCCAATAAGAAATATTAAGGTCCAAAGTTGTAATCCAATAACCGAAACACTCACTTTGCCAAGCAAAGTGAGGGGAGATGACAAGGTCCTTTAGTCCATGAAACTTGAGCGAGGCTAGGAAATAACTTGATACTTGAAACAAGGTTTGAACGTGGAACAAGGTAACTAAGAACAAGAACAAGGTCCGTGGAATAACTTGATAAATCCGTGGAACAAGGCAAGGATTGATCCTGGGAAACAAGGCAAAGTCCGTAGATAAACAAAGGCTGGGAAGCAAGGCGAAGGCTGGATAGCAAGGCAAGGCTTGAGCAGGAGCGAGGCTTGGACCGGAGCGCGCTGTCCAGACACAACTCGCTCCGTAGGCTGACGAATTGACTCCGCGAAGTTACTACGCGGGTAAAACACCTAAATAGAGTCTAGCTTCCCGCCGAAGCAGTTCTCTGGGAATCAGAACCGAAAGCTAACTCTGAGACCAGATGTGAGACTCCCCAAAGATTCTCACGAGAAGCAGTCTTAATTGGCCACATTCTTAGCTGCAATCCTCGCACTCCTGCGCGAAGCTGAATCCAAACTTCTCTGTTGTTTACAAAACTCCCGGCGCAAGAATACGGGAGAAGTAGGCTCTGGGCTTGTTTGACATACTTCTGGGAGACAACTTTCTTGCAGGTGCAAGGTTCCCAGATCTGCCTGGGAAATATCTGGCTGAGAGGAATCCAGTTCAGACTGGGAAGGTAAAAAACCCAAGTTTTCATCTTCATCAGGAATTACAATGTCCTGAGCAGGACTACAAGGCCCATGGGTCATCACAGAATCCTATCAAGAATTTCTTGTTACTACCAATATTTCCATGTAGAACACTCTATGGTACGTATATTTACAGATCCTGCATGCTCTGGTGTTCTGTTCGTTGGGCATGCTTCCAAACAAAAACTTTGCTAGGTCTTACTTTCAGGGGAGGCCTTATATTTAGCAATTCAGCAAAACCTCTACTAGGTCTTATTTTCTGGGGATGTCTTATTTTAGGGGAAACAGGGTATCTAAAGCCCTGAACGGCCCTAGCCCAACTTACCTATCTAAATGAACCACTGCAAGGTTATGATCTCTTGGGGAGGCCCTGCTCTCGGTCCAACCACCTTCAGGACAAGAGACAGGGCCTTCTCAGTGGTGGCCCTTTGGCTATGGAATTTCCTCCCTAGTGTGATTAGATTGGCTCCTTCCCTCCTGTCTTTCCCCCCAAAAAATTGAAAACTTGGCTTTGGGAGCTAGCATTTGGCTCAGCATAATTACCTGTACAATATAGTTGGCATGGGCTTTGGATTGATGAATCTGATTATCTGGCTTTGGATCGATGCACAATAGTCGTCTAATGTTTACATATGTTGTTTTAAATTGTTGCTTAATTGCTTTTAATTGTTGTTGTTGTTTGGACATGAAATAATGCCACCCATGTAAGCCGCCCTGAGTCCCCTTTGGGATAAGAAGAGTGGGATATAAATGCCATAAATAAATAAATAAAAAGAAAGGGCCGGAGGCTGTTAAGAATTGTGGGAGTTGAAGTCCAAAACAATTGGAGTGAGGACCGAAGTTTGCCCATACCTGCTATACGTGCATCGTTAGAGCAGGTTCCATTTCTGCCTCAAAGGAAGATACTCTACTTTGGGGTGTCTCATTGCCAGCTGCCCTTTACCCCTCAAATGAATGTAAGCCCTATGTAAGGGGTCCCTCTTCATCTCTCTGCAAGAGATTACCAGAAAGGAGGGTGACTGTGTGGTGGCCATGTTTGGGGTCCTGGGTTCAGAGGCCGGTGAGGCTGGGAAAAGGCACTTGCCGCTGCCGCTTTTGCAGACAGAGAGGGACTGTGCCAAGACTAAAATTAAGCCTAAAACGCTTAGGAGCAGAGCAGATCAGTTATACAATATGTTCGAAAATAGCAGGGATAAATCCTCAGCAGCCAAAAGCAAGCAGGAGTGAGCCCTGTCTGGTAGGGCGTTTGCCATGTCCCCCCATTCCTCCATGTATGTATATTTGCCCTGGTTCAGCCAGGCCATACCAATGTCTGATGCCCTCTGAGTGGACCTCTCAGGCCATGAGGCCCAGGGCCCCTTTGGTGTTGCAGTTTCACGAGGTCTTTAGCCTCTGCCAAAGAGGGCTGGTGCCTTTCCAAACTAGAGCTTCCATTGAGCCACAGCAGTCAAAGTGCTGCCAAATGGCATCAATTTTCCCCAAGCAGCAGCCCATAACTCCCATCATCCCCACTGTTGACAGAGAAACATGCTCTCTGGGATTTGTGTTTTTAACCAGACAGTCAGATTCCAGCCCTGTTCCCTCCACAGCCAACTCGAGGGATTATCATTGTAGAAAAAGATCCAGGATTAGGGCTGGGACGGAAATCTTCACTTTAATTGGGCGTTTCTGCGCCAGAAGTACGTCTTTGTCCGCGGAGTGAGAACGCAGGGCTCCGTTAATGACACCAGCTGCGTGTGTTTTTTTTCTGGGGGGGAAAGAAAAGCCCTCGTGCTTCTTTTGCGCAGGAAACGTGACGCTCTTTCAGTGAAGGTGCAAAAGCTCACAGGTTTTTGGCACAAACGTATTTTCCAGGAGAAAGAGCAGCCCCAAAGCTATTGCAACACAGGCCAGTTTGGTTAAGAGAGTATTTGGATGTCTCTCCTTCCATTGACAAGATCATCTTTGCAGGCCTCCGTCCCTCACATTGTGGTTGAAGTTGCTCTCAACCTGTGGCTGCCCGAAGGTGGGCTTTTCTTGGTAGGGCTCCGTCAGAAGGGGTTTGCCTTTGTAATGTAACGTGATATTGCTGAATTCTCTAGCAAGAGCTTCCAAGTTACTGAGTGGCTAACAAGTATTGAGCAAGACACAAGCAGCATTTCTGACATAACCAGGACTACTGGCTATCAGTAGCTAGTTTTTTGTTGTCTCTACTTGAACCCTGGTAGTGCAGCGGATTAAACTCCTTAGCTGCTGAACTTGCTGACCGAAAGATCTCCCACTGTTAGCCTAGCTTCTGCCAACCTAGCAATTTAAAAAACTGCAAATGTGAGTAGATCAATTCTGCAGGAAGGTAACAGTGCTCCTTGCAGCCATGCTGGCAACATGACCTTGGAGGTGTCTATGGACAATGCTGGTTCTTCAGCTTAGAAAGGAGATGAGCACCACCTCAGAGTCAGACTTAATATCAAGGTGAAACCTTTACCTACCTGCACAGTTTTTATAGGTGGAAGCAATGGGGTTCCATCTGATACCAGTATCATGTTAAAGGGTATGTAGAGATGAATTACATTAGTTAGAACAGTAAGAAGGAGGGTTTATGAACTGGCTCCTGAATTCACTATGGCATGAATTTCCACACACCTCTGAGGCTGAGAGAGTGTGACTTACCAAGGTCCCCTCTGGAAGGGAAGGTCTCTGAGGCAGTGTGCTGATGTGATGCTTTTGTGGAGAAAGAGAGAAATGGGAAGATGCCAGGCATCATGGATGCTTGGGTCACTCTGTCCTCAAATTATCCCTTCTCTTCCTTTCCCTTCAAGGTGAGAAATGCCGGAGTTTCATTGATCTTGCGCCTGCGTCTGAGAAAGGTAAGAGGCGCCTGTCTGCAGGCAGCGTGGCATCTCTCCTCGACAAGAGCAGACAGACTCTCTTCCTGAAGGAGGGGAGTCCTGGGAGGGAGACCCTCAGCCACTCCCCCATAGGCCCCTCATCCTCCCCCTCAATAGACCCTTCTTCTCTCCCTTTCCTGGCCAGGAGTGCTGTGGCTGTCAGTGGTCTCGGAGGTGCTGTACATTGTCCTCCTGGTGGTGGGCTTTAGCCTCATGTGCCTGGAACTCCTCCACTCCAACAACGTCATCGATGGGCTCAAGCTCAATGCGTTTGCAGCCGTTTTCACCGTCCTTTCCGGTACATGACCCCCTCCCAAAAGCCCCCCCCCCCAGCCATTTGCAGGTAGAAATGAGGCCAAGCAACACCAAAGGGTGGTCAAGAAGGCAAATGTTATGAATGAGAATGAGTGGAAATGCAAGGAGACACTTCCGCAGTCAACTGGGAGACCACCCTCTTCTTCTTCCTGAGTTTAAGGAGGGCAAATTGCAGCGTTTATATCTTGAGCTCAGTTTGCAGCCATGGGATATGGCAAAGGGTTGGTACATTTGGGGGGGATCCATAGAGGGTCCATGAGGCTTTCTCTTCCTCCCTCCAATGGAGCAAGGCCAACATTTTGGAGTCCCCCATCTCTCTCTCTCTCTCTCTGCCCCCCTCCCACTTATTGCCAGGGTTGCTGGGGATGGTGGCCCACATGATGTACACACAGGTATTCCAGGTGACGGTCAGCCTGGGGCCGGAGGACTGGCGCCCACACTCCTGGGACTACGGCTGGTCATTCTGGTGAGTCTGGAGGGAGGGAGGGAAACAGGGCCTTGCAGGGTGACTAGTAGTCGGAATGCAGTCCCTGCCAGCCCTTGAGGGTCTTCCTCTCTCCTTCTGCTCAGCCTGGCCTGGGGCTCCTTCACCTGTTGCATGGCGGCCTCCGTCACCACCCTCAACTCCTACACCAAAACTGTCATTGAGTTCCGGCACAAGCGCAAGGTCTTTGAGCAGGGCTTACCTGAGGAGCCCCCCTTCGTCACCCATCACCAGCCCCTCAAGTACTTTCATGGAAGGTTAGTCGGCTGTAGAGGCGCAGTGGGGAGGGGTGTCTCTTGGCCATGCACATCTCTAGGGGCCTTTGAATGGGTGGCCAAGGCCCCCCGGTGTGCTGCTGAAGTGGGGAACCTGCTGGGAACTATGGGCTTTGGCTCCCCCTTGCGCCTGGCCCAGAACCTTTGCTATGAGGCCCTAAAACACTGTGCTTAGCTCTTGGCTTCCTCATTTGAGGGAGGCTCCTCATGTTTGTTTCTGGAAATGCATAACTGCCCCCATGCAGCTCCCAGACTTGCTGTCCCTTCCCATTTGACACTTGATAATTTGTCCCTGGCATGTGCTCAGAGGGAAAGGGGTGTGAAGGAGGATGGCCAAACATTGCCTGGTCTGGGCCATAGTGTTTTCAAGGCACCCCGAAATGTTGTCAGTTAAGGTATGATGGGCCTGTATGTGTGTGCAATGCTTCTTCAGGGCCCATAGGGTGGGAAAGGGACCATGCTCCCCGGCTGCTGCCCTGCCTTTGGAACCTGGGCTGGTTCTGAACATGAAGGGGGACCTTCCTAGCAAAAGGAGTTGGAGGCCCTCCACCGCTTTGGGGTGTCGTTCTGCACAGAGGGGACTTTCATTGCCTTGAAGTAGCAGATCCTGGGCATTTCCTTAACAAAGTGATCCCAATGCGGATCCATTAAGGGCTAGGGAACTTTCCATGAGACAGAATAAAATGGAGGAGGGGGAAATGGACAGACAAGCAGAGAAGGGGCCCAGGGTCACTCTTACATCCCTTGGGTTTCTGCCCACCTCAGAGGCGCCGATGGAGCGCCGTGTGAAATGGCAGACGCCTCCAGAGGCTGGGTGGGTTGAAGCCCACAACAGCTCAGACCAAAACAAGCCTGCCTAGGTTACCTGCTTGCCTCCCCTTTTATTCATGGCCCAGGGCCCATGGCAGAGGAGGGGGCCACTGTGCTGCCCAGGGCCCTCCCTGTTCTGCTTGGAGAAGCCCCTCTGCACTATCCTTCCTTCCTTGCAGCCTCCAAGGACTGCAGAGTCCAGGTGGCTTGATCAGGCCCAGGGGAGCCAAGGACAGACAGTTTGTGGCCTGAGGCTCTTTCCTGCCCTGAGTCCGGTTGGAGGTGGGCCTTGTTTGTTCTCTTTTTCCAGGCTGGAAGAGGAGGAGGAGAGGGAGGAGGCTGGGGGCGAGAGGGGGCCAGGGGGCCTCTGGGGCCATTCCTCCAAGAGTAAGTCCCCCTCTGCCACTCTCTCGCCCATTCGCTTTCTCTCGCATGGCGCTTCTCCTGGGCTCAGTCCTTGGAGAGCAGGCTCTCTGTACTCCTGGCATTGGCTGCTGGCATCCTGGCCTCTGGTGAGGGGAGCTGCGTGGAGCTGTGGTTGAACTGGGGGGTCTCCGTGCCTGCCTGCCCCGATGCCTGACTGGGGGGGAGGAGGGAGTTTCCAAATCTGCCCCATGGGCTCTGCATCATTGCCTCCTGCATGCTCTGTGTTACTATGGGTCAAGGCTGACCAGGTGCTTGCCCTCCCGCCTTCTGCTGCCTCTCTGGGGGAACAATTTTGGAGGTAGGGATTGTCAGTGAAATTAGGTCCATTGGCCTGATGGTTTTGCATGATTGCTTTGTGAGCTGCATGAAAGGCATGGGGAGCATTAGCACCCACATCTTTGGTTGCTTTCTTTGAGGTGGGGAGGGCATGGGGTCCTTGCCACCTGAGGAATGTCTTGTTGCGCATGCAAAGGAGTCTCTCCACTGTAAGTTTGACTATGTGGAACTAGAGAGATCCCGCCAGAGGAAGGGAAGACCTGACCTGGCTGGAGATCTCTCTCTCCCTCCCTCCCTCCCTCTCTTTTAATGGCTATTATCCCTTTGGGGAAAGGGCTCATCCTGCCCTTAAAGAGGATCCTGACAGCCCCTTCCCGCATTGTGTTCTCTTGAAGGAATGCGCACCACCCAGCTGTGACCCTGCAGAGCAATGCCAGTGGCCGAGGGCTCCCCCCAGCCCTTTCTGGGGGCTCCTCCACCAACACAGCGGCCTCCTCCGCCCCCTCCTCCCCTTCAATGCCCTCTGAGCCCAGCAGCCAGCCCTCCTCCTCCTCCTCTTCACCAGAAGTAGCCGTTTCCCCAGGAGCCCCGAACACGACTGCCAAGGAGCCCAGAGTCACAGCCCCTCTGCACCCAGGGATGGCGAGACCCGTACTCCAGGCAGTCGCTCCCCACAGACCCCAGCTGGCCTTCCAGGCTGCCACCCTTCCCAGTCACGGTGGCCATGGCTCAGGGGCCCTTCCTAAATGCCCCAGAGGCACTCCCCACCTGGAAGGATCTGCCAAGAGGACAGAGAAGCACCTGGAACTGAGGACAGAAGAGGGAGACCTGAAGAGGTAAGAAAGGGGCAGGGGCAGGGAAGGCCTCTCTGTTAAAGGCCAACTGTGACCGCATTGGAAAAGAGGAGGCAGGGAGGGGGTGCAGCCTGTGCTTGAGGGCCTTTCCTGCCTCTGGCCAAAGTGGGTCTGAATCTCTCCTGTTAGCAGCCCAGTGCCCCTTCAGGCAAAGTTTATAGCCCTGGATTGCCCTCTCCTCACTGGTAGGTGAATGGGTTGGGATAAGGAAAAGGATTGGGGGGCCTCTCCCTCTTCAATGGTAGCTGTTCACCGACAAGACCTACTGAGCCATTAATGGAAGCAGTGGTAGGCCCTGACTCTGTGGGTGATATTGGGGTAAGAGGTGGTGATGCTTCACCTCCCCTGGGCCCCTTCCAATGTTAGCTAAGGAACAGTGTAGTGATAGAAGCCCCTGCTCTGGTCAAGGCAATGCAGAGGGTAAAGAGTCCCTCTCCCCCCCGCCCCCACCAACCTGCCTTCTTTCCCCCAAAAGGGGCCTTGTGACCCGGAAAGAGTTCCTGGCGGTGGAGCAGGAGCTGGCGGAGGTGCGAGAGGAGCTGCGGTGCCTGCGCTGGAAAGTGCGCCATGTCGGGGAGGCAGGCCAGCTGCAACCGCAGCAACCACAGGCACCCTGTTTGGAGGAAAGCAAGCGCTACAACGGCCACACGCTGCGGGAGCTGAGGGCCATGGTCCGGTCAGAGGGGGACCCCCATAGGGCCGCCCACAAAGTCCTCCTGGCCCTATTCAGCGACGCCTGCCTGCGTCAGACGCCCCATAACCAGCACTGGAGCCCCAACACCCGGCCTAGCCCCCGGCCTGACCCAGGGGAACTCTATGCGGTCTACTGCCACCTGCTCCGGAGCGCCTTCTCCAGCCCCAAAGAGAGGGCCCAGTCTTTCTAGAGCTTCTCTGCCTGCCCCACAGATGAACAAAGCACGGGCTCCCTCTCCAGACTGGGTTGCCCACTGCAGCCTTTTGTAGGGAACAGCCCCCACCAAATACAGCACTGTTGTCTTTGTCTTTCTACATTTCATCTTGGTGTTTGGTCTGTTGGGAGAGAGCCTGGCCTTCTGCGCATCCTCCCTTGCCACGCCCAGTTGCCTGGTGCTGCATTGCCTAGGGGCCAGTTCAGGAGAAGGCAGTGCTCCTTCGCTGCAGAGGCACATGGCAAGGCCGGCCGGTCCCCAGTTCTCCTTGCCTTTAGAGCACCCTGGCATAGTCTCAATGCAATCCCTTACCCTGGAAAGTCATTCACTTTCTGCTTGTTGGTGTGCGGTTTCATGGGGAGAAGGAGGAAGAATACTCTGTGCGAGAGTGGAGAGCCATCCTTCCCTTTCCTTGACAGCTCTGCCTGGGAGAAAAATTTGGAGAACAGTGGCGGCTGCTCTCTTCCCCCCCCCCCCATATTACCTTGCTGCAGATGGGGATATCAGCATGAGCCATTACCTTGCCTCCTTCTGCCAGTCCAGTGCTCCCTTCCCAGAGATGGGAAGGAAGGGTGAGGAGCCAATTGGTGCCCCACTTTCATTTGCTTATGCCCCCATTTCTCTCTTTTCCCCTCTCTCTGAGCAGAGAGGGAGGCTGACTGTCCCTCAGCATTATTGCTGCTGCCGCTGGTCCTTCACTGTGGGAATCAAGGGATCCTGGTGGGCAGATCCAACAGCAGCTCACCATTTACCTTTTCACAGTCCCTTCTGCAGCCTTTGCAAGGGAGCACTGCTTATGCCAAGGCCTGACCATAGCCCTGCAGGTGACCTCCCCCTTGGCCTGAGCAAAGATGCCTCAGAAATCAAAGAAAGAGGGTGGTGGGAGGCAGGGCCGGGTGCCATCTGGACCAGGAAGAGCCTTCATCCTCTCTTTCCAATCAGATTAAGTGCCATGAACGCAGGCAGCTGGGCTCCGATCGCTCCCCTTGCCCTTCTCTCTAAATCTGCTTGAAGGGGGGGGGGGGGGGAGGATGAAAAGAGGGCTTTTACCAGCTGAAGCACTTTTCTGTCCCTCTCCATGGTCTTCCAGGGAGGAGGGAGCAGCTGCAGAGCCTGCTAGGAAGGCACCCGAGAGGAGCAGGAGCCAGGGGCAAAGGGCTGCAGCCCAACAGACATTCCACATTTGGCACTCGCTTTGTTCAGGGCAGACTTTATTGGAGGCACCCACAAACACCCTGACAAACACACAGGGAGGGAGTGCCACTTCCTCGCTGGCTGTGGTGCCGGCTTCCCCTTTCCTCTGCAGCCTATGGCTTAGGGGCAGGGGGCCTTAGCAGGAGCCTAGCCCTACAGTTGCCCCCATATTGTTGGGCTTCGAGGCAGAGGTAAGCAGGGCTCTGGTTGGCAAAGGGATTTAATGGCACTGCAGCTGAGGAGGGGCCTGGTTCTGGCTGCCTCTCCTCTTCCTCCCAACCCACCTGCTGCAAAGAGTTCTGTCCTTCAGTCTCTTACTGGGCAGCTCACTGACGCTTCTCTCTCCATTCAAGGCTGGGACCAGTGGGACGGACAGACCCTCCTCGAGAGCACTGCTTCTCTTCCCCTCACTGCCTGGGCCTCCGCAGCAGTCCTTTGTCCCGAATGCAAGTCTTAGGGCGCAGGGCTGTTGAGAGGAGAGGTCTCAGCCACTCCTGCTGCCCCTCCCTCTGGCCCTCTGGAAAACATCTCCCTCTGGCAAGGGCCAAACAGCAGGAAGCGGCACTTGCTGAGGCCAAGAGGGTGGAGGAAGCCTTTCTGGGGAGGACCAAGAGTCTCCAGCCCAAAGGGGGGGGGGGAACCCACCTGGGTCAGCTGCCACTTGTTTCTTTCGGGAGGAAGAGGAAATAACCTGGTTTTCATTCATCAGCCGCACATCCTGGTCCTCAATGTGGTTGCTGTCAAGCCAACAGGAAATTTCAAGGGGCCGGAAGTGGAAATGAGGAAGTGGCTAGAGCCACCCCCCATGCAGCCTACTTCTCCCCCCACCCCCCCGGAACCTGTGGTGAAGCGTAGATAGATGGCAACTTCAAAACACAAAAATGCGCCCAACCCACCTGATGACGGTGCTCTTCTCCTGGCGGCAAATCTTCTCATTGTCCGTGAAGAGAATGGTGTGATAGGGGACCACCGGGTCACAGGTGGGCAGGATGCCCTGGACCAAGTGGCCCACCGACTCCAGGATCCCATTGTACACCAACAGGTCATCCACCAGGAGCTGGGCAGCAGAAAGAGAGGAGAGAATCAGCCTCCTACCAAGGCGGATCATCATTAGACAAGCCCCCTGTGCCCCCCTACCATGGTCATCACAAATCTTTTGGGGGTCATCCAGATGACTCTGCTTCCAAACCACAGCACTCCAGGCCCAGAGAAAGCCCCATTAGAAGATCTGAGGAAGCGGCACTTACCCCAAACTCCTTGACGCCTCGTTGGGGAGTTTTTGCATAGTTCCACAGCTTGATCATGGAGACGGTGGTGGGCAGGTCAAAGATCACGTAAACTCGATTCACCTGCCACCAAAACCCCGAAAAGACAATGCAGAAATGTGGTTCACCCTGACAAATCCATTTAGGGTTTGAGACCACTGTGTCTCCCATTTTTCTTACAGCTAATAAAATTATGAAGACCATAGAACTCAAGCCCCAATTGGGAGATGATGGGAGACCTTACCCTTCTACAGACCAACCGCCCCTGTCTTGGTTCATGGGTCAGCAATGCCCACTCGTGGATCTCGGCTGACCTTAACAAACTAGGACTGGCCGATCCCAGCCCTAGCCAATCCGCCTGACCCCCTGAAGCTGCCTTCCCTCTCACTCGGAGTGGCACCAGGAGAAGGACCTCTGGTGCTTGAGTGGACCCTCAGGGCAAGACCAGGAAGGCTAACAGGAGAAGCATGAGCAGAGCGCCATGTGCTGGAGACCTACCAGGCCAGGAAGGATGGGGGCCAGCCACAAGTGCCTCCCATCGTTGGAATTGTTCACGCCATCAATGAGTTTGTCCGGAGTACGGACGTCTCCACTGATCCCCTCGAGGATGTTGACGCTGTCTGGGAAGGCAGCAATGTCTGGTGCAGCCATGTCAAGGGCACCTCTGAGCTAATCTTGCAGATGATGCCCCCCCCCCCCACCAAATTTGGCAAGATCACCCTTTCTCTCCTAGTGACTCACAGGGAACAGGCAGCCAGTGGCCCATCCATTGGCTGACCCTGGTATATGACCCTGGGTCCTGGCAGGGTCTCCTTTGGCCCAGAAGGAACAAGGACTCCTGCTGCTGGCTCATACATTTGGCCTGAAGGGCAATGGGGTCTCCATCCCAAAGCACCCCCCATCATCCGCCAGACCTGCGGATTTCTGGGAAGGATACTGTTCTCTCTGAGAGGGATCCTCTCCCCGCAGACGTTGTACAGCTCCAGTCCGTTCAGGCCGATGTAATAGGGATCCCCCCAACTGGTCAGCAGCTGGAATTGGAAAATGACTGAAAGGATGTTGAGGAAACCAGCAGCACAAGGAAAGTGTTTCTGGCCCATCCCTGCTCTTCCCTGGCTCTGAGCTACCAAGAGGTCACAAAGACTATCTTCCTGAAGAAGAAGGTGGCCAAGTAATAGCCTTTGGAACAAATATTTTGAAGCGAATCCAGGGGAAGAAGCCAAGCAATCTTCACTCACCCAGCAATGCTGAGGGGCCCTTGACTTCCCTGTGTCCCTCTGGCGGAAAGTGGGGAAAAGCAGCACCCCAGGGAGGACAGGTCAGTTCAGGTGAAGGACCCTGTTCTCCCAGAAGCTGGCGTCCAATAAGACCACCTCTCAATTTGGATGCAGTACATATGTTGGCATGACAGGGAGAGGAGCCCCAGCCCAAGGAGGCCAGGGACAGAAGGCCAGGAAAGCCATACAGGGAAGGATACAGCCACAAGGCATCAAGGGAGCCTCATAGTCCATGCTGGCTTGTTCCACCACATTTGTCTCTGTCCTGCCAAAATAAAGAATCCCCATGTCAACACTTCCAGAGACCGCCCTCCCCCTCCACCAATGGCCCTTGCGCTACAGCAGGCAACTGTCTCAGGGTTTCGTGGCTCACCGCTCAGAGACTGGAAGGTTAGGGCCCTCTGCCAGGTAGTCCATGAAGAGAATCTCCTGCGCAAAGTCAAAGTGGCAGCTGCCAGGCCCCTTGCGGACAAGGAAACCCCCCAGTGGAGAGATGCGGAAGCCATCCAGGGAGACATGGACCACCTTCGCCTGGGAAGAGGGCAGGGCGGTACAGGGGGTGAGGGGCCAGGGACTCCATAGGTCGCTGAAGAGAAGCCCAGCTCCACAAGCCCCGTGCTCTTCCAAGGCGGCCCCTACTCACCCCTCGGTACGTGTCTTCAGGAGACTTGTTGTAATTCCAGATGCGGAGCCCCGCAATGCTCTTTGCTTGAGGGAACTGGATGGTGAGCATGTGATCCTCCCCAGGTCTGAAGGGGATGAGCCACATGTGGTGGTCCTCCATTGTGATGTTCGTCCCATCAATTAATCTAAGAGGAGGAAGCAGAAGAGGAGCTCGGCAAGGGCATTTGGAACAGTGCTACACAGAGGAGGGAAAACACATTTCAAGTTGCTTTAGAGCCCTAGACCTGACCTGCAAAACCCTAAACAGCTCAGATTGACCGGCCTGGGTTTCAGTGGTCTGCACTGCCTTTCACACTGCCAAGATGGCTGACTTTCCACTCCTGAACTTGGCTATTCCTGTGCCAATGCGATGCAGGAGTGCTTGATGCAGCCTCCCCTACATTATCATTACCAGAAGGAGAAGGGGCACCTGTGAGCCCCTTAAAAGCCCCACCTAAATAGCCACCTGTGGTTTGGGTTCCTCCTCCATCCTTGTCTGGAGCGATACTCACTTGTCCACGGTCCGTGAGTCTTCAGTGTACTCCAAGAGGTCATTCAGGTCCTGGGGAGAAGCAGAGAGCTGGGCCGCCGAGATGGGGATAGCCTGGCCGTCCCTCCCGACCACTTCTAGCCCCGTCAGACCAAGATAATGGGAGTCTCCCCAGGAGACAGTGAAGTTCAGCAGGAGGCCTGGAAGGAGGCAGAAGACGATGGGCTCCAGCAGCCTTTCTCAGGTGATAAGAATGCAAGGCTCCTGTCCCTAGTGCTCAAGTGGAAAAAGGGCTTGTTCTGAAGGCGGTGCTGCCATGACCGCCCCTCCCTCCCAGACGTTTTCCCCTCGTTGCTGTGCATCTGTCTGCAGGAGAGGGCTCAGGGAGGCCGGCAGGCCAAAGGGAGGCCACTCACACTTCCCAAGATAGACGCCTGGCTCGGCCACTACCTCTGGGGCAGGATCCTGCAGAGATGCTTGCCTTTGGCTCTGAAAAAGCAAAGAGAGGGATTGTTTGACTACATGTGTCTTGGGACAAGAGCAGGCCTGTTCTCATGAGAGCAAAGCTCTTAGAGGAGGAGGTGGAGCACAAGTGTGAAGGCCTGTACTTCCAGATTGGCTCCTCAAGGGATTTGCTCCATGCAGGAATGGAGCTTCCTCTCCCCCCCCCCCCCCCCCAGGTGTTGCCAGAGTCCCCTGCTTCCTCTGAGGGACCCTCTACCTGCTTGCCCTCTGCCCTGAAGCCGGCCTGCGTGAAAGGCCTCTCGTCCCCCTCTCCATCTGCAGTCCT
Organism: Anolis carolinensis; assembly: GCF_035594765.1. Classification (NCBI taxonomy): domain Eukaryota; kingdom Metazoa; phylum Chordata; class Lepidosauria; order Squamata; family Anolidae; genus Anolis; species Anolis carolinensis. The sequence continues at coordinate 8,054,280 of NW_026943824.1, forward strand.
CGGCCGCCTCATCTCCTCGAGCCTCAAGCTACTGATGCCTTCGGCCTCCTCCTCGCAGGACTCATCATAACAGAAGATGGACTCCAGGATGTCATCATCAGTTGTGAACAAGATAGTGTCTCCAAACTGCTCTGGAGCTGAAAGAGGAAGAGATGCAGGTGGATTGTTGGGCCAGTCAAGATGCTTCCAGACCACCAACCAGACCCCCTGCAGAAAGTGCAGATTCCAGTCCAGGACCAGACAGCTGACCCCCCTCTGCCAGCCTCTTTCTGTGGAGTGCTGGGAAGACCGACTCGCACCTCCAGAGAGTGTCCCTGAGGCCTTGGCGATTTCCCCTTGGAAGATGCACCGCCCATCCAGCATCATGGTGACGTCCCTGGCGCCCCGGAAGGAGTGGATGCGGGACTTGTTGTAGTTCCAGACACGGATCATGGCCACCTCGCAGGGCTTGGCGAAGTCCAAGAAGACGCAGTGCGGCCTCCCAGGGGTGAAGGGGGCCAGCCAGAGATGCATGTCGTCCTGTGTCCGGTTCACTCCATCCAGTAGGTTGCTCACTACCCGGGGGTCCTTCCCGTAGGCTGGTAGGATGTTGATGTCGGGGGGGTCAGCTGTGATTCGGGCCACGGAGATGGGCTCCCCTTTGGAGCTGAAGAGCTCAACCCCGTTGAGGCCCACATAGTGCCTGTCTCCCCAGGTCGACAGGATCTCTATCTTCAGATGCTGCCCAAACGGCAGGAGTGGGATCCTGAAGTCGCCCCCTTCCTCTTCGACTCCCTGCTCCTGTTGCTGCACTGGGCCCAGACCGTCCTCCCCCTCCAGGCGCCTGGGAGTCCCCTGCCCACTTCCTGGAGCCCGGACCCGGGAGTCTCCTTGTCGGCTGGCCTTCTGCTGGAGGAGGAACTCGTCAAAGATGTCCCCCTGGAAGTCCAGGTTGGAGATGCGGCCGTGGTGCAGACGGTCGAACCTCAGGAGGGAGTTCCAAGACTCCTGCAGGGCCTCCTCCGGGGAAGTGCCACTCCACTTGGCGCGCGAGGGCCTGGCGCTGCTCCCCTTGGAAGAAGGGACCTCCCCTGAAAGAGAGCCTTTTGAGAGGGCTTTGAGGGAGGGGGTGGCTACCAGGAATGGCACTGACAGCCAAGAAGCAAGCAGGAGGGTGTCAAAGGAGGACTGGCTTTTAGGGGACTCAAGAGATGGGCATCTGTTGGGAGGGCTTTGATTGTGCTTTTCCAGCCTGGCAGAAGGGACTTGTGCTCGATGGGTCTTGAGATCTCTTCCAACTCTAGTAGTCTAATGATTGTAAAGGAGTGTGAGTACTGAAAAAACCTATTCAAATACAGTAGAGTCTCACTTATCCAAGCTAAACGGGCCGGCAGAAGCTTGGATAAGCGAATATCTTGGATAATAAGGAGAGATTAAGGAAAAGCCTATTAAACATCAAATTAGGTTATGATTTTACAAATTAAGCGCCAAAACATCATGCTGTACAACAAATTTGACAGAAAAAGTAGTTCAATATGCAGTAATCTTATGTTGTAACTACTGTATTTATAAATTTAGCACCAAAATATCATGATATATTGAAAACATTGACTACAAAAATAGCTTGGATTATCCAGAGGCTTGGATAAGCGAGGCTTGGATAAGTGAGACTCTACTGTATTAACAATTATTCAATAGTGACCCACAAGAGCCTAAAGGCTTGCCCAAAGGGCAGCCTAGTGGAGGAGCTCAGGAGAAAGATGGAAGGGTCCCTGTCCCACTGTGGCCTCAGGGAAGTTGCAGGGCCAGGATAAGGGCCCTGAGCCATGGCAGAGGCAGTTGGGAAGCTCCCCGCACCTGTTTTGTGGCAAGAGCATTTAAACCCTTTAAAGCTTGGGCCCAATGAGGAGGGAAGAGCTCCACGGGACCCAGTTGGCCAACTCTTTTCTTGAGAAACAAGCTTTTAAGAAGTTGAGTAAAAAAAGAGGGAATCCAATTGATTTGGACCCAACCCTGGTCCAAATCAAGCAGAAGCGTCGCTTTGGCCTCCTTGGGTCACAAAACCCACCCCGCCAAAAGGAAGAGGGTGCGCTGGGGAGTCTTGCCAGATGATGAATCTCATTAAAGGATTGGCATCGGATGAAATACATCCTTCAAAAAAACAAAGAGAAATTAAGCGGGGAAAATGAAGAGGGATTTAGGGGTGCCAAATATAGATTTTTCTTCCTTCACACACTTTAGGGATTGGTCAAAGCCCACTCCTCCCCTTATCCTGGCATCTGGCAATATACCCCCTCCTTTTAGTCTTCCTTCAGGCTGGAGCTCTGAGATGGGTGCTTTGGAGCAGAGGAAAGGAGAACACATCCCAGAAGCAAAGAGAGATGGATGGACGGAGGGAGATGGAGGGAGGGGAGGTATTCCTGGGGAAACAAACTAGGTCCTGTCCAGAAAGAATACAGGCAATGGCAAACACTACTGCCCGCTGTCTGGGGGATTATGGGAGCTGAAGCCCTATCCCCACTGAGCCCCAGTACTTACCTCTCTCAGGCTGGCCTTCTTCCTCTCCGCAGAAGAGTTCCCAGCCCAGTACCTCCTTCCCTTGGCCGCCCGGGTTTCGTCCCACAGGAAACAACTCTGCAATAGGGCTACGCTGGGAAGGGAGGGGGCCCAGGGGGTCTGGATCAGCTGAGGGCTCCTGGCCATGGCCCCCCACCAGCAGCTTTCTCTCTGTGCCTGGCGCCTCGCTGCTGGCTCTCTCCAGTTCGGGCAGCAGGGCCTGGGGCCTCTGGCTGGCCATCCTCAGGGGGCCCCTCCTTGGGGCCCTGGGGTCCGAAGGGGCCTCTGGCTCCATCCAGGGGGGTAGCTGTGGCCTGGTGGGACCCCCCTGACCCTTCTCCCCCTTAGTCTCCAGAGGGGGCACAGTCCAAGGCGAGGAGATCAGGCTGGGCAGCGGGGAGAGCTTCCTCCCAGAAAGCCTTTCCATTTCTTCGCTCAGTGGAAGGCCATCACCCTCTTCTGGTGGCACAGATCCAGGGATTCCTGGTGAAGGGTCACTCCTGTCCACTGGGGAGGAAGAGGGATCCCCTGATGTTACAGCGGGGCTGTTGGGGGTCACTTTCTCCTCAGGGCCATCTTTTCCCAACGAGGCCTCTGGAGCCAAAGGCCCTCCTCCATCCACAGGGGCTTTCTTCCCTACCAGACAGGGACCCCTTCCCAGGAGGCTGATGGTGGTGCAGCCACTGCCGTCCACCCTGGGATTCACACAGCCTTTGGCCAGAGGGCCCTCAAAGACCAGGGCCCCATCAATGTAGACGAGGACATTCCGCGCTCCAACCTCAAGATCCTGGAGGAGAAGCAAGAGGCAAAATTGGGGGTCACAGCGCGCCTTCTCTCCCTCCCTGAAGGTCCTGTAACACTTTGGAGCTGGAGCAGGTCTCTCTGGGCAAACTATAGCCAGGTTTAATCAGAGTTTGCTCATATTTGGACAGATTGCAAAAAGCTGAGGAGGAAGAAGGGAGCACAAGGGACCTGGCTCAACGATGGCCAAACGACTTGTGTATGTGTGTGGAAAAGAAAGAGAACGCTCCTCCAGCCTACAAGGCAACTCTATAAAGAGAGAACACGACCTGCTCTTCCATTTTGATAGTCTACCTCTTATCAAATGAAAATGGCAATTTATGCCATTGCTGCCCTAAGCCTGCACCTCTGGAAGGAGGTCTCTTTCATATGGTCAACCTGGCATCAGTTAACAACAGCAAGGTTGCCGTCCCATTTCAAAAGCTCAGGAAGTGGCCCATGGCTTCCCTGTCGCTTTGAGTTGTGTCACATATCTGCGCACCTATCTAGGCACCAGGAAGGATAAGGCTTAGCCCATCTATAATCCAGAACAGAAAATCCTCTTTCCCTCGGAACCCAGAGCCATTCTGAACAAACCGCCCAGGAGGCTCTACAAAGCGTTTGCCATCTGCTGTGGGATGCAGCTTCTACTACCCAAAATATTCCTGCTACAAACATAAACTGGGTACACACAGAGTCCCTTCTGGGAAGGAGGGAGACCAGCTGTATGGCAGGAAAAACATAAATGGTTCCCTTGCAAGCTCACACAGTTCACTGAGAACTGAGTTCAGTGGCTCCCAAAGGAGGGAGAGGTGAAAAGGGCCAAGCAGCTAGGAAGAGGACAGAGTTCTGGAGAGGGATGCTCCACTATGCAGCCACATCTGTGGTGGATTCCCAGGCAGCAGCATCTTCTGCCAATATAAGGTGACTGTCTCTCCTCCACTACAGAGCCTCCTCCTGTCTGAAGCTCCGATGACCCCCTGCTATCTCAGTCTGTTTCCACAGACTCAGTAAAGCAGCCGCAAAGATAGAAAACCCTCCTGGCCTACCAGTGGTACGCACCCGGCAAGCACTCCTGGCCTTCTGCCCACAGAGGCAGGCAAGGCACAAACAATGATGATGATGATGACAAACAAGCGATCACTTACACCAGCTGCAGGGGCGCTGTAATTCCAAATCCGGATCTTGGATAGACCAAAGTCGTCTGAGAGGCTGGGATTTCGGACCACAAAGTACAGCTGCACTGGAGGTTGGAAGATGCAGGTCCAGGGGAAGCGGCTGCTGGCCTGCAACACAATGAAGGAGACAGGGGCTCAGTGGGGCAACACCAATAAGTTGCAAGTGTCCATTGCCTTGTCTTCTGATTCCTTCTGGCCCGAGCGGCCCAGGCCCCTTTCTGACCACAGGCCAGCAGGCAAAGAGCTGCTTTGGCGCAGCTGAGAGGCGCCGGCTTGGAGGTCAACGTGAGGCCTGTTTATGTTAATCAAACTAATCAGCTTTCCAGGACGCTGACGTCCAGATTAGCAACAGGGCTGTCAAGGAAGGGGGGCATCTCCAATTCTGCTTTTCAAGATGTTGGGAGCACAACAATGTGCTTGGCGGCCTCCAAATGCTCCTCGAGAGTGATGCCTTCTAAGAACTGCCCCCCCGGGACCCCACCCCCTGCCCCCTTTGGCTCAATCAGGCCCCCAATTCCGGCCCCCTTCCAGCTGTCATCTCTTCCCTAAGCAAGTGAGGCTCCTCAGGGCACTCCTAAATCTGAAGAATGAGCTGCAGCAGGAAACTCACTTCTGGCTTTCTGTTGACCAGGGAGGTAAGGTCTCCTGGTGCATCGGAATGGCGGATGTCCACATCGTGAGGAGACACAAAGAGTTTCCCGTCATGCAAGTCAAAGAACTCCACCTCTGTCAGGCCCACCCTTGTGGCATCCCCCCAGTTGGAGAGGATCTCCACCGTGATGTAAATGGCATCTGGAATTTCCCGTTCTGGTTCTGGCTGGCCCTGGAAGGGAAATGGGATGCACCGGCACAGGATTTAAGGTAGGACATGGTGATTTCCACATGGCTTGAATGGAGGCTGGTGATAGTTGAGGTAAAACTATGATTTCTGTCAGTCTGGCCTGCCTCCATACATACCAGAATAGGAGATCCTTGATGCTCAGAGCCCCAGACTGAGGGGCCACAAGAGGTGGACTGTCTCTCGATCTCTTGCAGCACTTTCAAAAGCTTCTTCTGTTGCCTGAAGGAGGAACGGGAGGGAGGAAATGCTGGAGAGATCAATGGACAATCAAGGGATAAATATGGGGGTGTTACCTCAGGGCTGTCCCTTAGTCCCTCAGCCGAGAAGAGATTCAAAACAAACCCACACCAGCACCTGCTTCCGAGTGGCCCGATCCACTCCTGTTCCTCCAGAGGTCGGTGGGGCTCCATGGACTCAGATGATGGTGATGCTGGCTGCGCAAAGAAGAAATGACACATTTCACACATTTCTCGGGCCCAATTCATGGCCACCACAGTTGGGATCTGGGGCAATGGGTAGCCAAGGATGGCCCGGTCCACTACTTGCCCTCCCCTCGTCATCCAGCCCGAGAGGCAAAGTGTCCAATGGCCAGAGCCATTCTGAAATGAAATGAACGGGAAGAGGGATCCCAGTGGCTTCTGACCTGCATTTCAGTTGCCACCCCCAGCTGCCTGGAGAGCAGTTCCTCCTGGAGGGTCTCATTTTCTGCCGCCACAGCTTTTAGGACTATGGAGGCCGACCGCACTGGGTCCTTCTTCTCACAGAGGGCCTTCCGGATTGCAGAGAGAGGCCTTTCCGATCGGCTCACCGGCCCTGACACCCAAAGAAGCAGAATGTCCCTTTTGAAAAGTGTTTTCTCTAAACCCGATCCCTTGATCATCCATGGATCTCTTCTGTTCGAGGCATGTGAAAGCGGAAAAGGGGTGGAAGTGCAAAAGCAGTGGACCCAGCCCCTCTTTCCCCTGTGCTTCAATACTTGAGTCAGGCCTGGGAGATTACCCAGAAAGGGTAACTGGGCTCTCTCTGTGGCCCTGGCATCTCTTTCCCACAAGCTCTGTGGACCAGAGCCACTGTGACACAAGCAAGAACTGTCTCACTCACTGGAGAGGCTCAGTTCCTGCTGTTCTTGGCATTGGCACTCAGTGGACAGCGGGTGGTCTGTGTGGCTCATGGGTTTGGTAGGAATGTAGGCATCAGTGCCCTCCTTTCTTCTGGCAGAGAGGCTCCGCTCCTTCCTGAGACCTGCAAGAAAGGACCAGCAGGAAGGGCTCAAAGGTGGAGGCAGCTGTTGTTGGCAAAGGCTGAGGCAGGCCGACTTCGGGGCCCACTGTTCTCAGCTACGTCTGGGTCACACAGCAGGAGAACAGCTGCTTGAGACCCGTTTTCCACATCTGGGCTATACCACTAGCCCTCTGAGTGGGACACATCATGGCTTCATACACGTGAGTGTGTTAGACAAGCAAGGCTATGTTGCAAGGCACCATCCTCAAACAACCTCACCCACTGTTAGGGTACAATTAGATAAAAAGCTTTAAAAAACTAAAATCCTGCAAAAGTTAGTATCTATGGCTACCAAAATTTCCTGGTAGATTTTCAGACCTCTTTGTTATTTATTTATTTAATTTATTTACAGCATTTATATTCCGCCCTTCTCACCCCGAAGGGGACTCAGGGTGGATCACATTGCACACATAAAGGCAAACATTCAATGCCATAACATAGAACAGAGACAGAGACAAGACGCAGGCACGGGCTGGCCTCGAACTCAGAGTGATTTGTTGCAGCTGGCTTGCTTTCCAGCTTGCACCACAGCCCGGCCTAGACATATAACGGACCCAACTTTTCTTCCTTTAACAGAGTTAGCACACAACTGGGCTTACTTGGGTAGCTTGGCTTAAATTCCAGTGTGACCAAAGAGCCGGCTTCTGTGCCATGGCCCCTTCCCTTGGCAGGGGAAATGGAGGAGCTCCTGAGGACTGGCTCAAGGCCCTCTCTGGCCATCTCCGTGGGGCTCTCTTCCTCAGAGGGCTCAGCAGGAACATCCTCCTCCACAGAGTCGGTGTCCTCTCCCTCTGATGAATCTTCCTCCATCCTGTTCTGGCTCACAGTGAACTCCAAAGTCCGACGTAGCTCCTGGGACAAATGCCGGAGAAGGCAGAGAAGAAGCAATGGGGTTGCTGCAAGTCTTAAGAGGCCCAAAAAAGCCCTCAGTTAAGAATGAAATATTTGGCAAATCAATTAAGGTATATTATTGAAGGGATTATAGGACAAGAGGATTTAGAATGGTTAGAAGAAGAGAGTAAAGATATAGATATGAAATTAGAGAATATTTTCTTCATAGGGAAAACCAGGAATTCGGAGAAGAAATGGTATAATAAAATAGGGAACCCCTTTTTAAAAAATATATTAGAAATCTGGACTAAGTATGAAGAAAAACAAATACCACCGATCTCCCCATTAACACCGGTGTTAATTACAAAAAATTTCCCAATAAATCTCAAAAGGGAGTTAGAAAATTTAAAGAAAAAGGAATGATGAAATTAAAGGATTGGGAATCAAAAATGGAAAATCTAGGGGAGATAAGGAATCAACTATCAGGGAGTATTGGGTGATATAAAGTTCTACAATTGGAAAGATGGGCAAGGGAAATAAGAAAGAAATATAAGGGAGAAAGAGAACTTACAAAATTTGAGAAGATGATTAATCAAAGGGGGGGAAGGGAAGGAAAAGAAAGAACTAAAGGTATAACAAGTGATATTTACAAATTGCTAAAAGATAAAGAGCAGGAGCAGGATCACCTTAAAGAAATGTGGGAGTTAGATTGCAGTAAGGAAATACACCCTCAAATGTGGAATATGCGTATATTAAAAACATGTCTATAAGAATAAAAGAGAATTATTATAAAGTGGTTTGGAGATGGTACCTCACACCAATTAGATTAAATCAAATTGATAAGAAATACTCTAAGCAGTGCTGGAGGGGCTTTCAGGAAATTGGTACATATATGTGGTGGTCCTGTAAATATGTCCAAAAATTTTGGGAGAACGTTTTTAAAGAAATAAAGGGAATCATCAAAACAGAAATAACAGGAACGCCTGAAATAGCACTGTTGTCATTTATGGATAATATTCAAATATCAAAAGAGTTAAAGGAACTAATCGCCAACTTGGTAACAGCAGCAAGATTGTTAATAGCCAAAAAATGGAAAGGAAGGGAGGAGTGCCAATTGGAAGAATGGTATAAGGAGATTTGGGATATTGCAATAAATGATAAATTGACATGTAATATTAAAATTAAAAGAGGGTTATTAAAAAAGGATGATTTTGGGAAGTTTGTATACATAGAAGGAAAGGGGGAAAACCTGTAAAAGAAACAATGGAATTTTGGAAATAAATATTGTAATTGGCTGGTCTGGGGTGAAGGGATAGCACTAGGTGAAGGGTAACAAAAGGTAATATAGTTAGAGAGTGAAAATACCATAGGAGCTATGATATACATAACTCTGTATTGCAAATTTGTTAAAGAATGTATACGTTTTAAGTACTAAATATGTAAAATGTAAAATTTTTCAGTAATTTAAATAAAGAACTGAAGAAAAAAAAAGAATGAAATATTTGCTTATTTTCTTGGCATGCCATGCGACTATGGCAGCAGCCATACACCTGTTATAGGAAGCAAGGCTACTAAATATCCTCATATTTAATGTTGCAGTTTTAAAAACTACTGAAATGCTCCCTTCTTTTCCAACACCTTGACAGTGAAGCCAATGAAAGTGTGGCCCATTTGTCACTGGCAATTTCAAAACTCAGACCTTGTCAGTACCTTGACATCTTCGAGGCTGAGCCGCAACCTTCCCTTTTCTGCATCATTGCTCAAGCTCTGTCCTGCCTCTGAGTCAAGGAGGATAACATCATCAGAAACTGCACTTTCAGGGGACACAAGGCTCTGGAAACAAAAGCTGACACTCAGGGAAATCTATTTATAGATGCTATTGCTCCTAAACAATATTGGCAAACTGCCAATAGCAAAAGCTTCCATCAGGTGATGGGAGCAGAATAAATTGACAGCTCAGAACCTTACTTTTAAAAAAGCACAGCCATCACATTCTGCACTGCTTTTGGAATATTGGCAAATGCATGTCATAGAAATACCTGTGTTGGTAATTCAACTTTGATTTTAACTGGTGTCTACAGGAGTGAAGACACTATTACCTGGGCAGGACCATTCTGCTCATAGTCCTCTGCTTGCAGGTCTTGGCTTTCATACGGTTCAAAGTCCTCTGAGTATTCAGAAGGAGGGGCAATGTGGAGCTTGGCCCCACTTTCAGTTCTGATCTGCACTGCTTTCTGTAAAATTCAGGAAACACAGTGTGTGAACATGGACCTTTTGAGGAATAAACAGTGTCCAACATAATCCAATGAGATCTTCTCTGCCTGACCTAGCTGTCTTCTATCAACTCTGCCATCCCATTGGTCTGGAGACCACCTTCATCTACATTTGGAGAACAGCAAGCAGCTCTGACCCCAGCTGTGAGGCAGAAGCCTTGCCTCCCCTTCTGCTCACAAAAGCTTTGTAAAAGAATTTGCCAAAGAGGGAAGGCAAAGTCCCTTATGTCCCAAGGTCAGCCTTCCATACCTGGAGCCACTCCCGGCGCTGGATCTTACTAGGTGCGCTTTGTGTGGCCCTCCCTTGCACACCCCCTTCTCTGAGCAGGCTGCTTGCATTGGTGTCTGAAAGGAAATGGAAGGCAAAGACATGCGACTGGAGAAGCCAAAGGACTGCTATTGCAAATGATAGGACAGGAAGAAACCATTGTAGCAGATGCTTTTATTTTCTGGCTCTATATACCCTGCCCCCTTGTTGAAAGACGTAACTTACCTGCCAATAGCAAAATTATGTTTTTTAAAAGTAGGGTTTTATATAACATTCTGCTGTGTGTTGAAGTCTTTTTCCTGTTTTTTTCCCTTTGTAATTCCAGAAAGAAGGTAAATTTAACAGGTTAAATCTGTCTTGACAGCAAAAACACAATTTATATTTCTGCAGTTAATAATTATGAATCTTCTTAACACATTTAAGGCTACCGCTACAAAGGGACTCACAGTGAACTCCAAGGTTTCTCCTTGTTGCCCCGGTGCTTCTCCTGGGAATGTACTGTACAATCGCCTTCCTGCGCTGGTTACTTGCTTCCGAGTTCGCTCCGTTCACGTACAGAGTGAACCCTTGCTCCAGCTGCTCCAGCCGGGTCTGTATCGGGTCTTTCCTTTTGAGCTGCTTCAGTATCCTAAAATAAACAACACACTTTCGTTCGGGTTGCTGTGAGTTTTCTGGGCTGTATGGCCATGTTCCAAAAGCATTCTCTCCTTATGTTTCGCCCACATATATGGCAGACATCCTCACAGGTTGTGAGGTTTATTGGAAAACTTATGCAAGTAGGATTTATATTTCTGTGGAATATCTGGGGTGGAAGTAAGGATCTTGTCTGCTTGAGGCATTGCTCAACAGCCCGGAAAACTCACAGGAACCTAGTGATTCCGGCCATGAAAGCCTTTGACAACACACTTTCATTCCTTTGTGAAAATCATCCAAGGACCTTATTCTCACTAAAGGAAACTGAGATTCAGACAAGACCTGGGCTGGAAGGGAACAAGGTGGGACAGGGCTTTTGTATTTTAAAAAACGAATAAAGAGATCCTCAGCAACAAACTGGAGGCCTCAGCGAATATGCCTGAGCCCCTGGTGGTGCAATTTGTCAGCAGGACTGCTGACCAAAAGGTCATTAGTTTGAATCTGGAGAGTGGGGTGAACCCCCGTCTGTCAGCTTCCAATGCGGGGACATGAGAGAAGCCTCCCACAGGATGGTAAAACATCTGGGCGTCCCCTAGGCAATGTCCTTGCAGACGGCCAATTTTCTCACACCAGAAGCGACTTGCAATTTCTCAAGTCACTCCTGACATGTAAAAAAAAAAAAAAGCTTAGATGCCACAGTGAAAGCCTTTTATCCAGCCATCGAGAAACCACTGAAGATTCCTTTCCAGTCTTGAAGCCTCCAGGTTTGAGCAGAGCCTCCTACCTGTTCCTCTGCTGGAGCAGAACTAAGTGTTCGTCGTGCTTCTCATCAAAGTCTGTCACCATGGCCCCGGATTGCACCTGAAGCAGAGAACCAAGGCAAAAACACAAGCAGCTCAGCAATACTGGAGGAGTGTGAGGCAAGTCGAGGGCAGGCAGCATCTCCCAATGAGTCCAGCTGAGCATGTTCTTTGACGTCATTCTCTAGGAGTTCAGCTGATGTATTATCTCGTGTTCTCTTAGCATTTAGGCATCCCCCCATTAGACTGACATATAATGCAATCTGAACTCGGTTGCATGAGTCTACACTAGGCATGGGCCAACTCGGATCCTCCCTCCAGGTGTTTTGGACTTCAACTCCCACCATTCCTAACAGCCTCTGGTCCTTTACTTTTGCTTAAGCGGCTGAGGGGGGAAAGGAAGGGGTCTGGGGTTGTTAGGAATGGTGGGAGTTGAAATCCAAAACACCTGGAGGGCTGAGGGGGGAAAGAAAGGGGTCTGAGGTTGTTAGGAATGGTGGGAGTTGAAATCCAAAACACCTGGAGGGCTGAGGGAGGAAAGAAAGGGGTCTGGGGTTGTTAGGAATGGTGGGAGTTGAAATCCAAAACACCTGGAGGGCTGAGGGGGGAAAGAAAGGGGTCTGGGGTTGTTAGGAATGGTGGGAGTTGAAATCCAAAACACCTGGAGGGCTGAGGGGGGGGGAAAGAAAGGGGTCTGGGGTTGTTAGGAATGGTGGGAGTTGAAATCCAAAACACCTGGAGGGCTGAGGGGGGGAAGAAAGGGGTCTGGGGTTGTTAGGAATGGTGGGAGTTGAAATCCAAAACACTTGGAGGGCTGAGGGGGGGGGGGGGGAAGAAAGGGGTCTGGGGGTGTTAGGAATGGTGGGAGTTGAAATCCAAAACACCTGGAGGGCTGAGGGGGGGAAGAAAGGGGTCTGGGGTTGTTAGGAATGGTGGGAGTTGAAATCCAAAACACTTGGAGGGCTGAGGGGGGGGGGGGGGAAGAAAGGGGTCTGGGGTTGTTAGGAATGGTGGGAGTTGAAATCCAAAACACCTGGAGGGCTGAGGGGGGGAAGAAAGGGGTCTGAGGTTGTTAGGAATGGTGGGAGTTGGAGTCCAAAACACCTGGAGGGCTGAGGGGGGAAAGAAAGGGGTCTGGGGTTGTTAGGAATGGTGGGAGTTGGAGTCCAAAACACCTGGAGGGCTGAGGGGGGAAAGAAAGGGGTCTGGGGTTGTTAGGAATGGTGGGAGTTGAAATCCAAAACACCTGGAGGGCTGAGGGGGGAAAGAAAGGGGTCTGGGGTTGTTAGGAATGGTGGGAGTTGGAGTCCAAAACACCTGGAGGGCTGAGGGGGGGAAGAAAGGGGTCTGGGGTTGTTAGGAATGGTGGGAGTTGAAATCCAAAACACCTTGAGGGCCGAGGGGGGGAAGAAAGGGGTCTGGGGTTGTTAGGAATGGTGGGAGTTGAAATCCAAAACACCTGGAGGGCTGAGGGGGGGGGAAGAAAGGGGTCTGGGGTTGTTAGGAATGGTGGGAGTTGAAATCCAAAACACCTGGAGGGCTGAGGGGGGGAAGAAAGGGGTCTGAGGTTGTTAGGAATGGTGGGAGTTGGAGTCCAAAACACCTGGAGGGCTGAGGGGGGAAAGAAAGGGGTCTGGGGTTGTTAGGAATGGTGGGAGTTGAAATCCAAAACACCTGGAGGGCTGAGGGGGGGAAGAAAGGGGTCTGAGGTTGTTAGGAATGGTGGGAGTTGAAATCCAAAACACCTGGAGGGCTGAGGGGGGGAAGAAAGGGGTCTGAGGTTGTTAGGAATGGTGGGAGTTGAAATCCAAAACACCTGGAGGGCTGAGGGGGGGAAGAAAGGGGTCTGAGGTTGTTAGGAATGGTGGGAGTTGAAATCCAAAACACCTGGAGGGCTGAGGGGGGGAAGAGAGGGGTCTGGGGTTGTTAGGAATGGTGGGAGTTGAAATCCAAAACACCTGGAGGGCTGAGGGGGGGAAGAGAGGGGTCTGGGGTTGTTAGGAATGGTGGGAGTTGAAATCCAAAACACCTGGAGGGCTGAGGGGGGGAAGAGAGGGGTCTGGGGTTGTTAGGAATGGTGGGAGTTGAAATCCAAAACACCTGGAGGGCTGAGGGGGGGAAGAAAGGGGTCTGAGGTTGTTAGGAATGGTGGGAGTTGAAATCCAAAACACCTGGAGGGCTGAGGGGGGGAAGAGAGGGGTCTGGGGTTGTTAGGAATGGTGGGAGTTGAAATCCAAAACACCTGGAGGGCTGAGGGGGGGAAGAGAGGGGTCTGGGGTTGTTAGGAATGGTGGGAGTTGAAATCCAAAACACCTGGAGGGCTGAGGGGGGGAAGAAAGGGGTCTGAGGTTGTTAGGAATGGTGGGAGTTGAAATCCAAAACACCTGGAGGGCTGAGGGGGGGAAGAGAGGGGTCTGGGGTTGTTAGGAATGGTGGGAGTTGAAATCCAAAACACCTGGAGGGCTGAGGGGGGGAAGAAAGGGGTCTGGGGTTGTTAGGAATGGTGGGAGTTGAAATCCAAAACACCTGGAGGGCTGAGGGGGGAAAGAAAGGGGTCTCGGGTTGTTAGGAATGGTGGGAGTTGAAATCCAAAACACCTGGAGGGCTGAGGGGGGGAAGAAAGGGGTCTGAGGTTGTTAGGAATGGTGGGAGTTGAAATCCAAAACACCTGGAGGGCTGAGGGGGGGAAGAAAGGGGTCTGAGGTTGTTAGGAATGGTGGGAGTTGAAATCCAAAACACCTGGAGGGCTGAGGGGGGGGAAGAAAGGGGTCTGAGGTTGTTAGGAATGGTGGGAGTTGAAATCCAAAACACCTGGAGGGCTGAGGGGGGAAAGAAAGGGGTCTGGGGTTGTTAGGAATGGTGGGAGTTGAAATCCAAAACACCTGGAGGGCTGAGGGGGGGAAGAAAGGGGTCTGAGGTTGTTAGGAATGGTGGGAGTTGAAATCCAAAACACCTGGAGGGCTGAGGGGGGGAAGAAAGGGGTCTGAGGTTGTTAGGAATGGTGGGAGTTGAAATCCAAAACACCTGGAGGGCTGAGGGGGGGAAGAAAGGGGTCTGAGGTTGTTAGGAATGGTGGGAGTTGAAATCCAAAACACCTGGAGGGCTGAGGGGGGGAAGAAAGGGGTCTGGGGTTGTTAGGAATGGTGGGAGTTGAAATCCAAAACACCTGGAGGGCTGAGGGGGGGAAGAAAGGGGTCTGGGGTTGTTAGGAATGGTGGGAGTTGGAGTCCAAAACACCTGGAGGGCTGAGGGGGGGAAGAAAGGGGTCTGGGGTTGTTAGGAATGGTGGGAGTTGAAATCCAAAACACCTGGAGGGCTGAGGGGGGGAAGAAAGGGGTCTGGGGTTGTTAGGAATGGTGGGAGTTGAAATCCAAAACACCTGGAGGGCTGAGGGGGGGAAGAAAGGGGTCTGGGGTTGTTAGGAATGGTGGGAGTTGAAATCCAAAACACCTGGAGGGCTGAGGGGGGGAAGAGAGGGGTCTGGGGTTGTTAGGAATGGTGGGAGTTGAAGTCCAAAACACCTGGAGGGCTGAGGGGGGGAAGAAAGGGGTCTGGGGTTGTTAGGAATGGTGGGAGTTGAAATCCAAAACACCTGGAGGGCTGAGGAGGAAAAGAAAGGGGTCTGAAGTTGTTAGGAATGGTGGGAGTTGAAGTCCAAAACACCTGGAGGGCTGAGGGGGGAAAGAAAGGGGTCTGAGGTTGTTAGGAATGGTGGGAGTTGAAATCCAAAACACCTGGAGGGAGGGCCCAAGTTGGCCAGTGCCCGGTGTGTGTGTATATATACCGAGCCAGGCGGCGCTCCGAGTCCCCGGCCCAGCCAGGCTCCGCGGCGAGGCTCAAGAGGCCTCCTCCTTGTTCTTCAGGCCCGCCTGTTGGGCCGTTGCTATGGCGACGCGAGGAGGTCCGGGAGAGAGCGCAGACAAGGGACGTCACTTCCGATGCGCCGTGCGCTGCCTATTGGCGGAGCGGAGTCCCCCCCTCCCCCCGGCGCTCCGCTTTCCGGCCGCGCCTGTGCAGTGGGCGCCGGCAGCAGCCATGGAGGGGCTGTGGGCCGCGTTGGAGGAGGTTGCGCTTGAGGGGCTGGAGGGCATCTCGTTGGGAGGCCTCTGGGAGCGCCTGGCCGCTCGCGTGCCGCCCTTCCCGCTCTCGCCCCTCGGGGCCCAGGTCCGGGCGCTGCTCTGGTCCTCGCTGGCCGTCCACGCCGAGGTCCGCTTCGCCCTCCTTCCCAGGCCTCGCTCCCCGCTGCACCTCTACGACCGGTGAGCCTCGGGGCCTGCCTCTCAGGCCCCTTCCTTTTCCCCCTCAGCCGCTTAAGCGGCTGAGGGGGAAAAGGAAAGGGCCTGAGGCTGTGAGGAATTCTGGGAGTTGAAGTCCAAAACACCTGGAGGGTCCAAGTTTGCCCATGCCTGTTATAATGCACAGCATGAAGCCACTAATATAAGATTGAGGTGGAAAACCCTTTCTCTTCCCGCTCTGGATATGAGCTCAATTTTAAAATGAACTGTCCAAGGTGCTGCATCCCATCCCAAATACAGGCTTGGCACCTTATGATAGCTTTAATGTTAGGACTGAAGCCCTGAATGGATTCGCAGTCACATTGACTTGCAAGCCATCAAGCCAACCTATTGAATGAATGAGAAACTATCACATACCCCTGTAATGTTTGTTTACTTGAAAAGGATCTGCGTGGCTTATAGTTTAGTTACTTCCAGTTTCTTTAAAAAAATATTATAGGGATGACAAATATAGGGGATTCCTTTCAATATTATCTGAAATCTGGACTACGCATCTGTATATCTTTATTGTGAAACAAATAGAGTCTCACTTATCCAAGCTAAACAGGACGGCAGAAGCTTGGATAAGCGAATATCTTGGCTAATAAGGAGGGATTAAGGAAAAGCCTATTAAACATCAAATTAGGTCATGATTTTACAAATTAAGCATCAAAACATCATGTTACACAACAAATTTGACAGAAAAAGTAGTTCAATACGCAGTAATGTTATGTTGTAATTACTATATTTATGAATTTAGCACCAAAATATCATGATATATTGAAAACATTGACTACAAAAATGGCTTGGATAATCCAGAAGCTTGGATAAGCGAGGCTTGGATAAGTGAGACTCTACTGTACCATTGAATTTGAAAACACCTGAAGGGAGGGTCTAAGTCGGCCCATGCCTGACCTGGGTAGATACAGGCAGTCCCCATTCTTAAAGTGAATTGGAGTGGCTTGCAGGTGAACACATCAACACCAAATACAGTAGAGTCTCACTTATCCAAGACTCGCTTATCCAAGCTTCTGGATTATCCAAGCCATTTTTGTATACTGCCTCATGCACTTCCCCAAATCTCAGTCACATCCTCATGATTTTTAGTGAGAACACTGGGCAACGGTAAGGGTAAATCATCCTTCCATCCCAGTGTTTTAGTCCCATCCTCTTCACAAAACCACTAAAGCCCAAATAAACCAGGCACAGGGGTATGAATACAATGTTTTCAATATATTATATTTTGGTGCTAAATTCGTAAATACAGCAATTACAGCATAACATTACTGCATATTGAACTACCTTTTCTGTCAAATTTGTTGCAAAACACAATGTTTTGGTGCTTAATTTGTAAAATCATAACCTAATTTGATGTTTAATAGGCTTTTCCTTAATCCCTCCTTATTATCCAAGATATTCGTTTATCCAAGGTTCTGCCAGCCCGTTTAGCTCGGATAAGTGAGACTCTACTGTACACACAATCAAATACATAGATAAAATGTCCCACCATATCAAAAGCTTGCACCAAATGCAGATGTGGAGTGGACAGGTAGTAGCAATAGAACATCAGTCAAATCTCATGATTGATAGCTGACTGGGATGGCCTCAATGTACAGATTAAAACACTGCTATTAGCTCTCTATTGTATTTTTGAAACCCAGGGAGGCTGAGAGAAGTCCACTCTGTTCTCCTGGATTCAGGTATGAAGAAATTGACCCCAAGACGGGGATCCTGATAAGCAAGGGGGATCCTGTCCCCTTCGAGGATATCTATCCTGTCCACATGGTCTTGGACCACAGCGAAGGCATCCAGGGCTCCTGCCGCTACTTCCACGAGAGGGTGGACATTACAGAGCAGGTTCGGACCAGCGACATGCGGCCCTGCTGCACCTACGAGGAGGCCCAAGAGAAGTGAGTGGGGCACCTTGGGGCCTTGGCCTTTTGTTACTTGCAGTGTGACTGTGATGAAGCCCCTGAGCCCAGGTTGGCACTGACTGTCACTTTGTGGCCCTTTAGGTGGGGAGAGCGGCTGGTGCTGGTGGCCTCCCAGGCGCTGCGGCACCGGACCCTGATTGGATGGGAGGGCGACCCAGACCTCAAGCTTCCTGACTTCTCCTACTGCATCCTGGAGCGCCTCGGAAGAGCGCGATGGCAGGGGGAGCTCCAGAGGGACCTCAGCACCTCCTTCAAGTAAGAAATCAGGGTCAGCAGATGGCTTCTTGCTCCATGTATCGTCAGGCAGAAGGACATATAATAATAATAATAATAATAGATTTCGTATAAGCCATTTTGTATTAGATCAATGAAGAAGACAATAACAAAAGTTGTTTATAATATCCCTACTTTATATCCACTCTTTTATTTTTCCCCACTCCTCATGTTGTATTAATAAAATTATAGTTTTGATCTTTTTTTTGGGTAAGCCTTGATTGGCTCCCAGTTTGATGCCAGAGATGCAGGTACCAAAAGCATTCATTAATGGCATGCATAAGTTTCTTGACGGAGCTGCTCTGGTTTTTACATTTTCAAGGCCGGCTTTTTAAGTCTACTAAGATGGAGGCTGTCCATATGTCTTCACAGGGTGGATGCTGGGAAGCTGCACTACCACCGGAAGGTACTGGACCGGAACGGGCTTATCTCCATGCAGTCCCACGTGATCCGGTTGCCGTCGGGGGGCCAGCAGTACTCCATCCTTTTGTTCCTGACCCGCTTCCATGTTGACAGGTATCTGCCCACATCAGGGAAGGTAGGAACTGGGCCCTTCCCTTCTTCAGTGATTCCTCACAATACCCTTGGGTTTTAGGAGAACCAAATACGATATCCTGATGGAGAAGCTCTCCAGTATGCTAAGCAGCCGGCCAAGTCGGATGGAAACGCTGGGAAACATCAAGGAGGAGCTGGTGAGTAGTTGGTCTCTCTCTGGTTTTCTCTCCATTGTCTTGGCATTTTGTGCCACTCCGGACTCTGGAAGAAGTGTCTATTTCCCTGTGAGGGACAGGGCTGCTTCACCAGGGCCTCAGGAGGGAACACTGGAGGGCGGTCTTCACAGCAGGAGGCCCAAAAGCTGGCCACGGCCTTAGTTGTTGGAGACCAAAAGAATAGCCTTGCCTCTTTCTCTCATCACAGGGTCTTGCTGAGAAAACCTGTAAGCGCCTCTCCCAGTACATGCTGAATGCTGGCTTGGGCAAGATCGTGTCTGTCCCCTTACAGGATGTCTGCCCAAGTAGAGGCCCCTTCAAGACAAAGAAGGGTAAGAAAGTCCTGTATGAGTGTGTGCATTTTCACAGTGCCATTTTTATTCATTACTGGAACTGTCTGAGCTGCGAATTTGCTCTCAGGAACCGACGTCGTGGTCCGCTGCCTGAAGCTGGTGAAGGAGTTTCGGAAGAAGGTGGACGATTACCACGATGAGGAGGATGAAGAGCTGATCAATAAAAGTGTGCAGCCAGTGAACCTTGTGTACGAGAGAGACATGCTGTCACAAGCATACGAACTGAGTAGGTGATGGTCTTGGAGAGTGGGGCTAAGGTAGAGGGCCCTTCCCAAGGCATGCATGCATGCATTCCCCTGCCCTGCCCACATCTTTCTGGGCTCTATAGGTGAAGCCACCCCCTTTTCGAGTTGCAAGCAACTGGCCTTCCATGGCTACCTCTCATCCTGAGAATCCAGGCTTCTTCTTCTGCTCCCTTAGTGAACAGTGCAGCTCTTTCAGTTGGTGCTTCACTGTGTCTGGGGCTGAGATTATTTTTTTGCTAAGCAGTTAACCTGGGTTTGGGGCACTGTGGGCTTCAGCTTTCTCTATCTTCGTCTCCTCCTCAGTTGAAAGCTGGGGAACCAAAGGCATTTCCCAGGCGGAACTTCGAGCGGCCATGAATGTGGGGCGGCTGGAAGCGAGGATGCTGTGCCGCCTCCTGGAGAGATACAAAGTGATCAAGGTAAAGTCTGTCCTCTGCTCCCACAGCTCTGCTTTGCCCCTGCCTTCCCCATCTTGGGCCTCTTAGCAACAAATGGCTGCCTTGCTCCTTGCTCAGGGATTTATGGAGGATGAAGGCAGGCAGCGGACAACCAAGTACATAACCTGCGCGTTTGCGGAGGAGAGCAACCTGAGCCGGCAGTTTGAGCAGGAGAAGGCTCGCAGTGAGCGGTTGAGCATGGCCAGCGCCTCTGCAGCCCAGGAGGACTCCTTTCTGGGAGGAGAGCTCTCCCCGGTGGAGGAGGAAACACTTGTCTCTGAGGAAGAGGAAGAGGAAAGAGAAGGCGACAGGACAAAGAGATCTAGCCCTCGAATGAGGCTGAGTTTCAACTCAGGAGAAAGCTTGGACCACTCAATGCAACTGAAAGGTGCAGTATTGGTTCCGCAAAGAGGAAAGAGGTGAGCGGGGTTGGGAGAAGAGGAAGTATTGCGGGAAGGCTTGAATGGCAACAATCCATCTCTGCTGTGACCCTAACAATGAACAGAGCCTTGGCCAAAGAGATTTGCAAGGATTTGCAATTTAGTTGGTTGTGTCTTTCTTTTGAAACTTACCTGGAAGTTGCCAGTTTGGAGGTAGCTGTCTCCTTCAAGTCTCTCTGAGTGTCCTAATGAAATCCCTGCTCACTTGACAGATGCCGATTCTGCTCTGGAGACCCTCGGGCAGGAAGCCTCTCTTTCAGACAGTGTGCTGGTTGAGGAGGATGTCAGTGCCATCGCTGTGGTGGAGGAAGTCAGACCAGAAACTCCCAAAGTAAGAAAAAGAGCCCAGTCTGCCTATTCCCTGCTGGTAGCAAGTGTGTGCCTTTTGCAGAGGACATTTGGGGAAGGCAAAACTGAGCAATGACCCCTGAGTTGGAACACATGAAAGTTTTCCTTCCTGGAGGAGAGCAGCCAATCAGTGATAGCAACAGGACTGTGGCAGAGGGACCTCAAAAGGGGCCTGCCTTGCCTTGTGGCTTTGGTTCAATTTCCACTTAGCCATAAGAGCCCACTGGGGGACCATGGCAGATCTCACTCTCTCAGTGTCAGAAGGTGTGGGCCAATTTACATCAGATAGATCTTGTCCAGAACCCTGAGGAGATGGTCACTATGACTGAAAAGCACATAACACTAAAAAGTGAGGGGTCAGATGGACAGGGCTTTTGTGTTCCTGTGGATATCCACCAGGGACTTTCCATCATCTTGCCCAGAGCCTACTCCTTGCTTTGTGAGGGTTCAGTTGCTGTTTCCCACTCTGCTTAACCAGCCTTTTCTGTCCCTTGGCCAGAAGGGCAGCGATGAGAAGAAAAAAGACAGGCGCTCACGGACCGTGGCGGCAGAGCGGTCGCATGAGACCTATCGCTTGCTGAAGCGGCGGAACCTCATCATAGAGGCTGTCCGAAACCTTCGCCTTATTGAGAGCTTGTTTGCGTAAGTTGGGGGAGAGTGAAACAGTAGACAGGGTTCTTCCTTCTGACCCATTCTTATCTCTTGAGAAAGGCAAATTTCTCTGAGGATCAGCATGGCTTGTTGATTTGTTTCCCTGCCAGTGTCTTTGTATCACATCCGCCTTCATCTGCACATAAGGTTTGCTGGAAATGAGGAGCAGCTTGTACTCAGCAGAATAGCATGAGGAGCCCCCCCCCCCCCCCACTCAATTCCTACTGCCTTCCCTCCTATGATTCTATGATTCTTTTCTGGCAAGAAATGCTATCACTGCTGAAAAGTTCCTCTGACAGTCTCTCTTCCTTCAGGCTCCAGAAGATGATCATGGAGCAGGAGAAGCAGGAAGGAGTCCTGACCCGGTGCTGCAAGAAGTCCATTCTCCGCCTGGTGCAGAAGCTCTCTCAGGAAGGCCTCCTGCGCCTCTACCGCACCACCGTGATCCAGGACGGCATCAGCAGAAAGGTACCTGGCTCTTTGTGCAAAGAAAGTGGGTCCACAATTCCCCTGTAATCCAGCCAAAAGCCTGAGGAGCCATGAACTAAGGGGGCATGCGGGGTGGCCCCAGCATCTTTGTCCCCAGTGGGGCTGCATTCTTCTCACCTGCACCTTGCTTTACAGGTTGAGTTTGTGGTGGACCCCTCCGTGAACCCTAGCGATCCCCTGGT
The DNA here is from genome assembly GCF_035594765.1 of Anolis carolinensis. NCBI lineage: Eukaryota > Metazoa > Chordata > Lepidosauria > Squamata > Anolidae > Anolis > Anolis carolinensis. Next base: position 8,076,036 of record NW_026943824.1, read on the forward strand.
GAAAAGTGCCATTGAGCAAGTGCGCTTCCGCATCTCCAACTCGAGTACTGTGAACAGGCAGGTTGTAGAAGGATGGCCCGTGGGAACAGAAGGTGGCTGCACAGAGTAGGGAGGGGGCTAGAAGAGCAGCCTGGGTGACTGTTGTGAGAAGAAGCTCCCTCTGAAGCAGGGTGGACCAAGGTGACCACAGGGCACCCTCCTCCTGTTCCCTGGAAGCCCCGGTTTCTTTTCTTGGGGTCTTCATGGGGCCACCTTGTGTTTCCCTCCTCTAACCATCCAAAGCATGATTGGTGAGGCTTCCTCCCTCCTGGGTTCCATCTTCCACAGAGGACTCCAGGGCTAAGTGGGAAATGGCCTGGCAGGTTGTCAGAGCAGGGAGCCCCTGGGAAGGGTTGGTCTGGGCCTGCTGGACAAGCCCCTGGAGCTGGAGTCTGATCTGTCTCTCCCTTCCTGGTGGCAGGATTAAACTCCCGCAGACCCCAACACCTCAGGACTGCCTTGGAGAAGGAAGCCAGGAGACTGGTGCTGGGGACGCCTTGAAGGAGATGGAGGGTCGCTCATCTCCTTGCAAAGCTGGGGAGAAGGTGCAGGTTGCAAAGTTCAGCTACCACCCTGAGATAGGTACAGTCAGGGCCTTGTCTTGCTATCTTTTGTGGCTGGGTGACAAGGGCCTTTCCTGAAGCCAGCCTCCACTTTCCTCCAGTGCCAGGCCTGGGTCGCTCCCTCGGCTTCCTGCCCAAAATGCCCCGCTTAAAGATGGTCCATCTCTTCCTGTGGTACCTGGTTTATGGACATCCCCTGTACCGCCTTCAGAACACGAGCGGCAGCAAAGAGCCCGGCACAAGCACTGGGTCCCCACTGGGGCAGAAGGAGCACCAGGAGAAAGGCCTGGAAAGATCCCTTGAGGGTCCAGCCCTGGAAGTGGAGGTGGAGCTTGGAGAGCAGGCCGGTAAGGATCCAGCACAGTTTGTGTGTTGTGTGTGTGGAGGGGCCTGGAATGGGAGAGCCGCCATATGCTCCCTGGATGTCCATTTCAGCAGTTGGGAGCAGCATTGTGAGCTCCCTCGATGCAGCCCCAGAGCAAGGGATGCATTAGGGGAAACCATGCAGCACATCCACATAGACACAGACAAACACAGCCAGTTGGGACTCTGAGGATACTTCTCCTCCTGGTTTCCTCACAGTATATGTGGACAACGCCTCCTGGATGCGCCATGTCCCTCCCCTGCCAATCCACCGGGAGTTTGGCCATGGATGGGCTCTGGTCAGCGACATCCTCCTCTGTTTGCCACTCTCTCTCTTTGTCCAGATGGTGCAAGTCAGCTACAAGGTGAGGGGTCTTCGCTCAGTGGGACCCTGGCTCTGGAGGAGCCTCTTTGGGGCTTGCTTCAAGTGGTCCCCCTATTTGTGTCTGTGTTAACGTCTGAGAGTAGCAGGCGAAGATCCTTCTTCCCCAGAGACCCTGCTGGTCAACATTTTGCCACTGCCACTCTCAGGTTTTCTGCTATTGCAAGTAACTTTGTTATAATTGCTCATTTGCCAATCTTGGTCTCACATGAAAATGTAACACTGTGTAAAAATCACTTCTAGGTGGACGGCCTGGAGGATTATTTCAACGACCCTTTGAAAAAACACACATTGATCAGATATCTCCCAAGATCAATCCGACAGAAACTCCTGTACAAGAGGTGAATAAATGGCTCATATTGTTTGGGTGGAGTTGAATTTGACAGGAGAAGGAGCCAGAGGGGAGTGCGTAGTGATTGTGGATGCTCTTAAACATAGGCATGTCTTTGCACTTTGTTGTACAACTCACTCTAGGCCACAATATCTCCGTTGTTAGGCTTCCAAGGACTGTTGGATGGAGTGAATTGGTCAGGATTTTAAGAACTAAGGATAGATGTTTTACTATGAGAAAAAAAACCCAAACAATGTGGCTGACTCAGGAATGGTTTTGACACCAAGACTTCTTTTTTTGTCCCTCTCCAGGAGATACATCTTCTGCATTGTGGAATGCCTGCAGCGGCTGTGTTACATGGGGCTGGTACAGTTTGGCCCCACAGAGAAATTTCAAGAAAAGGACCAGGTGATTTATTTCTGAGACAACAAGATGCAGGGACCATTGGGGGTCAGACGCTCTGCCTTGAAACCCAGGAAGCAGCCTTGTGCAAGAAGTCACACTCTCTCAGCCTTTGGAAGGCACTGGCCATTGATCAGATGTTGCCCTGAAAACCCCATGAGTTTAACTCCAAAGTTTAAGACAGAGGTGGCAGGAATGAACACAGAGGGCTCTGTAAGAGCTGCCAACTGTCCCTGGGGCAGATCCCTGACCTGGGTCTTGTGGGTGCCTTTGCAGGTATTTGTCTACATGAAGAAGAAGGCCGCCATTGTGGACACCACTGTCTGCGAGCCCCATTACAACTTGGCCCAAAGTAGCCGCCCCTTTGACAGGCGCCTCTACGTCTTGAACTCCCTGCATGACGTGGAGAACTTCTGGTTCGACCTGCAGTGCGTCTGCCTCAACACCCCACTAGGTATCTGTCCTGCCTCTGTCCCTCAGCCTCCAGGCTCCACTGCCCTCTGGGTTCCTGCCAGGTCCACCTGGAGCATCTGCGGCTTTTCTGGTTCCTCTCCTAACCTTCGACGGGGTCCTCCTGCTTCCTTCAGGAATCGTGCGTCACCCGCGGGCCAAGCGGAGCGGGGCCCAAGCCGAGGAGACCAGCACTGTCCTGGATGCAGCTCTGGAGCAAGAGTCGGCTGCTCATAAGCACAACCTGGAGCGCAAGTGTGCCATGCTGGAGTACTCCACGTGAGTCTCACCTATGGTGCAAACTGGGCTGCTTCTCAGGGATTGAGGGAAACAGGTCTCCTCCCTTCCCCTCCCCTATAATGGGTTGTGCCCCTCCTTCCAGGTCTTTCAGAGCAGGGGAGTAGGGCTGGCTTCCCATGAGAGAAGTGAAGTCCTGCTGGAGGCTTCTGTTGTGGGACTAATATGTCCATCCTTCTGAATGGAGCTCCTTCCCTGACTGGTCTTCTCCTTCTGCTTCTCCCAGAGGAAGCCGAGAAGTGCAGGACGATGGGTCAATCCCTGGAGATGGGCTGGGAGCAGGAGGGCTGGATTCCAGCTTTTACAGCCACTTGAAACGCAATTGGATCTGGACAAGTTACATCATTAACAAGACCAAAAAGGTGAGTTCTTCCACCGCACCTTCATAAAGGAATCATTGTTTTTGAAACCCGCTTTCCCCTCCTTCCCTTCCCTTCCCTTCCCTTCCTCCCACTAGGCCATGTCCAATGCCTCTTCTGCTTCCTTGCCAGGAGAACGTAATAGCCGAAGTGGGGCACACAGTCCGGCTCCAGACCTTCCTGACCAAACGCTCCCTGCCACTGGCCGCAAGAGGTGAGAAGGCGCAGTGGGGGCTGGCTGTCCTATGGGCTGTATTCTGTCCCTTTGCAGGAGGCCCAGGCACGGCCCTGCTGTGCCTCTGGTCTCACCCAGGGCTTTCCCTGTGCCTCTCAGGGGAAAATGGCGCTTCTTGGGGAGCTGCTCTGGCTGGTCCAGACCCTGCCGTGCAGAAGGAGGACTTGGAAGTCGGAAAGGAGGCAGCCCTGAACCGGAACAAGAGGGTGAGGGGCGGGAAGAGCCAGAAGAGACGACGGCCGAAGAAGGACGTGGTGAAGAAGGTGAAAAAGAAGAAGAGAAAGAAGGGTGAGGGCCTCCACGGGGGCAACTGTGGGGGCAACACCCATATGACACAGAACTCACACACACAGTGTGTTGGCAATTCAGTTGGTCGGCTGGAAAGTCATTTTCTCTGTCTCTCTCCATCCCTCTCTCTGTTACTGGTGCTTCCCAAGATGCGGGCTCTGTGGAGAAGAGCAAGAGGCCGCGCTACCATGATGAAGCAGACCAGAGCGCCTTACAGCGGATGACCCGCCTGAGGGTCACTTGGACCGTCCAGGAGGACAGCCTTCTGATGCTTTGCCGGATTGCCAGCAATGTCCTCAATGCCAAGGTGAGCCGGGGGGAGGGGGGGCTGCTTTGTGTCTGCAAGCAGAGGATATGTCTCCTTGGCGGCCCAGAGGCTAACCGGGACTTCCGATGCAGGTGAAGGGACCATTCGTCACGTGGCAGGTGGTCAGGGACATCCTGCATAGCAGCTTCGAGGAATCGTTGGACAAGACCTCCCATTCTGTGGGGCGCAGGGCTCGCTTCATTGTCAAGAACCCCCAGACCTACCTCAATTACAAGTGAGAGGACTCCCTCCCTTGGGATGCCACCCTGTTGAGTCAAGAGCATCATGCCTTTTCCTGGTCCTTTCCTTCCTCTGGGTTCCCTTCCAGGCACAGAGCCCTGGCTCCCCGAGTGGCACCTGGGTGGGTTAATGCTCCCTGGGAGGAATCTGGCTCTCAGGCCTGTCATTTTCCCAGGGTCTGCCTGGCAGAGGTCTACCAAGACAGGGCTCTGATCGAGGACTTCATGAGCAGGAAGGGCAACTACCACAATACCAAGGTCAGGGCACCCCCTCACTTTCCCTCTGTGCATTTTGTGCTGAAGGAGGGCATCATGGGGAGGTGGAGTGACCCTTGCTGGTGGCCAGACACGGGTTCTGGTCAGGAAGTGGCTTGCTCCTCTTTTGTGTCAAAAGGTTTGTTCAAAAGAGTTCAAGGAGTTTGTGGAGCGGCTGAAGGAGAAATTCAGCTCCACGCTGGGCAACCCCCGGCCGACCATCCCAGACACCCTCCAGGAGCTTTTTCGCAGGTACCTCCGCCTCCCTCCCATCAAAGCCATTGCCCTCTGGCTGCGCTTTCTGAGGGCAGGCCCTCTTTGGACCATTGTCCAGTGATGGGCAGGGCTTCTGGGGGGACTTTTAGAGAGGCCAGTGGGGTCAGAAGCTGGGGGTCCTGGGTGCAGAGCAGCTGCCCTCATACTGGGAGGAGGATGGCTGAGTCTTTTGATGACCAGAAACTGGTTATTTGTCTGTCCCATTGTGGTTTCTTTCCTTTGCCCACATCCAGGTTCCGTGTCCTGGCCATTGGCGATGAGACCAGCCAAAGCAAGAAGGATGATGTCCTGAACAAGTAAGGCCTAGCAGACTCCCCATACGTTTCTTTGCTGTTCCTTTGATGTGGACCGGGGGGGGGGGGGGGGGGTGGCCTGCCTGCCTGTTGGTGCCCTGCCTACTTCAAGGGAGCATTTTTGATGAAGTGTAAATGAAGCTGAAGAGAAATCCAGCAGCTGACCAGGTTTGCCTTCTCCCTGTAGCATCAACGACATTCACTTCCTGGTGCTGCAGAACCTGATCCAGAGCACCTTGGCCCTCTCCGACAACCAGATGAAGTCCTTCCAGTCCTTCCAGGTAAGAGCCGGCCTCTCTGAAACCTGTACAGCTTTCTGTTGCTTGTGGATGGAAGACATCCCCAGGAGGAACCCAGAAGGGCTTCTGAGGGGCTGGGGAGAGGTGCAGATGAAGGCTGTCCTCAGGTGAGGCATTTGCCGATCCTCTGAGGCCTGGTGTGGAAAAGGGCCCTGGATCTAGGGGAGACCTCCTGAGTCCCAAAGTGGAGAGGGAGACAGGCAAGGGTTTGCCAAAACAGAGGCCCAGCTGATTGTGCTTGCAGACCTTCCGCCTCTACCGGGAGTATCAGGACGAGATCCTGGTGAAGGCCTTCCTGGAGTGCCAGAAGAGGAGCCTGGTGAACCGCCGGAGGGGCAATCACAGCCTGGGGCCCAAGAAGAGCCGGGCCCTCCCCTTTGTACCCATGTCCTATCAGCTCTCCCAGAGTTACTACAGGTCTGTGCGCCCTTCCCCTCCCCTCACTCTTCCTGCTTGATGCAAAATGTGGTGCTTTTGTACAGCTTTTGGGTGGAAAGGCAGCCAATATCCCCAATAACACCCCCCCCCCCCCCCCGGATAGTGTCCCAGCAGAGTGAAGGGCAAGGGGTTATTCTCTATTCTTCCTTACAGGGTCTTCAGCTGGCGCTTCCCCAGCACTTTGTGCAGTGAGGCCTACCAGTTCCTCTTGAAGCTCAAGGAGGCGGGGAAGGGGGACCAGGCCTCTAGCTTTTCCTTCAAGGACCAGGACAACCCCTGCGCCCCCGAAATGGTAACCTTCCCCCTGGACGGCCCTGGAGGTTACTGCGCGGCCATCCTGGCCCTCTTCTGCCTGGGCCTGGTCTCTGTGGAGGTCACCATCCCAGAGCAGATCGTGGTGGTGGACAGCACCATGGTGGAGAACGAGGTCGTGAAGAGGTCAGGGCCCAAATGTGGTGAAGGGGGAAACATGGGGAGGGCGGGAGCAGTGCTTTCTTAATTGAGGTCAAGCTGGAAGTAAACCAGACTCTGAAGGGATCTATCTGGGTCTTTCTTGAGGGCTGCTGCCCCTTCTTCCCTGCCTTTGCTCTGCTCCTTGCAGCCTGGGGAAAGAGGGCCTGGAGGAAGAAGAGGAGGAGGAGGAGGAGGAAGAGGAAGAAGACGAGGCGGAGGAGGCAGGAGGGTCTGGCAAGTGCCAGATTGAGGTGAAGGCGCACCAGGCCTCGCACACCAACTACCTGCTGATGCGCGGCTACTACGCCCCGGGGATCGTCAGCACCAGGAACCTGAGCCCCACTGACAATATTGTGGTCAGCTCCTGCCAAGTGAAGGTCAAGCTGAGGGAGACCCCAGCCGCAGGCAGCCTCATGGGCCAAGGTCAGTCCTTTGGGAAGGACAGACAGATGGGGAAAGAGGGTCCTGTCAGTTAGCTCCTTAGCTCGCCTTTGGGACAGGTCACCTACAAGTGGATGGTGGGATTCCCTTTGTTGCCACTTGGCTGACTGCATTGTATCCTTTCAGAGCCGCTGGACCTGGAGCGCATGCCGGTGGGAGCCACTTGTCTGCCCCCCTCGTTCACCAGGAGGTTCACTGCTCAGGAAGCAGGAGAAGGAGACCCGTCTGCCTTCCCGCAGGCCCTGGAGCATCTCAACTATGGCCCTGGGGATGTTAGGGCTGCCCTGGAGGTCTTCCGCGAGGTAGAGGCCACCTCCCATTTCGGGGCCCGCAAGGTGGACCTGGCCAGGAGGTTCCAGACCTACGAAGAGCCTGGTGCAGAGCGGACCTTGCTCTTGCCTCAGTACCTGCAGGTTCGTTGGTTGGTCCGCGAAAGAAAGGCAATAAGAGGGAGGCGCAGACGCTGGTCAGTGGATCTGGAGCAGGCATGGGCAAACCTGGGCCCTCCAGGTGTTTTGGGTTTCAACTCCCATCATTCCTCACAGCCTCAGGCCCCTTCCTTTTCCCTCTCATCCACTTAAGCAGCTGAGGGGGAAAAAGAAAGGGCCTGAGGGTGTGAGTTGAAGTCCACAACACCTGGAGGGAGGGCCCAAGTTGGCCCAGGCCTGATCTGGAGACTCAGGAGCTTCTGTTTCCAAGTCATTTGCCTTGAAAGCCCTCCTTGTGTCTGTGATGTCCTTCTCTCTCTTCAACCCTCAGGACCTCCTAGACCTGGAGCAGGTGCTGGAAGTGGGGGGCAGCTCCCCCCGTCTGGTGGCCAGAAGATTCGCTGACCCTTGGCTCTTGCACTCGGTGTACCTCAGGGAGGAGGAGCAGGAGGAGGAAGAGAGGGAGGGCCCAAGCAAATGGAGCAAGGATCCGGATCCCCACCAGGAAGGGACTGTGCCCGCCAACATCTGCAAGGAGGGGGGGCGGGAGGGGCTCAAAAGGGCCCCCCCTTCGCCTCCAGCAGAGGAGGGAACAGGAGGGAAGAGGCCAAAGCTGGAAGCAGTGACAGAAGAGGCGGCAGGAGAGGAAGAGAGGGAGACTGCAGCCGCAGAACTCATTTCAGAAGGGCCTCCAAAGGCCAGCGGGACAGGGGTCCTTGGAGGGCCAGGGGCCACCGGAGACAGCAACTCCACTAGTGCCATGGGAGAGGAAATCCGTTCTGGTGAGGAAGAGGAGCTGCCTGCGAGTGGCAAGGACTGCAAGGAGCCCAACGGAGCGCAATGCAGAGCTGACCAAGCCCAGCAGGACAGCTCTGGACCCTCCAGCGGTAAGGCCCCAGAAGGGGAAGGCGGCTTGGCTCTCCTGAAGAAGGGGTGATCGAAGGTCTAGCCAGGGGCCCCAAACAAACCCTTGGGGAAGGGAAACCTGCAGCCCTGAAGCCCTCCCCGCTGAGGGCCTTCTGCACCCCTCTGCCTTGCTGGCCTTTGTACAGCTGTCCAAGGTGGCACTGCCTCTGGTCAGCTGGTGCGGCCAAGCGCTCCGTTGGTGGCTGAGATTGACACAGAGCTCAGCCAATGAGGGGAGGGGAGAGGCAGTGTTTTATTTTATTCTCTGGATAGTAATTTGCATTTCTCCTTCATCCTAGAATATTCTGCAGGGAAGGGAGGTCCAGCTGAGCAAGGAAGGTGAGTGAGCAACAACATTATGGGACCTGCCTTGCCCTGAGCAGAGTGGGCCCAGCTGGAGAGAAGGAGAGAGGGTCCAGCCACCACAAAGGCCTCAGATAGCCATCCAAACAAACCACGCTTATTAAGAAGCATGGAGTCATAATGAAGTCGAATAGTGTACAAATCCATGAAATCATTTTGTCAGTAGATGGGCACACACACAAGACTCTCATCATTGAGAAGACATTAGTGTTACCTGAGAAATTCCTGCTGCTTGTGCGGGGGCCACTTGGGTCTTTGTGAAGCATGCAGGAGGGGCCCTTCTGATGGAGCCATGCAGCCAGCTCCATTGGGAACTACTGCATGGGTTTTATTGACTATTTGGGTTTTCTTAATTCACTGGTCTCGGGCTTATTCTGGCACTAGTGGGAAATCGGGAGGCCAAGGACCGCCATTCTTACTCTTGCTTTTGTGGGAGGTGGTCTCCTTGATCTGTGCTTCCTCTCCTTAGGGTCAGGCAAAGGGTCTCCTTTGTGGGGCGCCCATGGCGCACAGTGGACGGGAGCCTGAACCGTCCAGTCTGCAAAGGCATCATGGAGGGGGTGCTGGGCCACATCCTGACCCGGCCAGGGATCACCGAGGCAGCCCTGCGGCACCACTACCTGGGCGTCCTGCAGCCCCTGGCCCTCCGGGACATCCTGCAGGTGCGTCCAGTTGTCCATCCAGCCCCTTGGCTCCCTTTTCACCCTTCATCACTGTTCTGCAATTCTACATATATAATGAATATTGAGGGTGGCATTCAATTTCATTGTATGATGTACAATGACAATAAAGTTATTCTATTCAAGACCCTGCAAAATGGCTTACTCCCTCCTCTCTTCCTCCCTCCCTCTGCAGGGCTTGGAGTCGCTGGGCTGCATCCGCAAGCGCTGCCTGGGTCCCCTGCGCCCGGTCTCTCTCTTCTCGGCCCCCACCCCAGAGGAGCCCTTGCAGGGCCCGTCCAAGCTGAGCCAGGAGGAGGAAGAGGCCCCCTTCTACGAACCCTGCCTGGAGGCCCCTCTCAAGATGGGGAGGGTCTTCCCCTACGAGACCAACTGGAACAAGTGGGGCTCGGCCGGGGGACCCTGACCCCATGGAGGCCTCCTCCCGTTTTGTAAATAAAGCAAAAATATCTCTTTTATGGAGTCTCTTCTTCTTTAATGTTGCTGTAGCGTCATGTGTATGTATCTGATGGAACATTACATGAGAATGACCAGCATTGCAAGGAGCTGCTAACATTATGGCCATGAAATTATATGGCTATCTGCCTGTTATAATCCCACGCAAAGGTGTGGAAAAGTACAGAATGGGATTTTGGATGCAAGGCTAAACTTCTCGAGAAACTTAACCACACGACACATTATGGTTTTATGAATGCCATGTTGGAAATGGCAACCTCCCACTGTTCACTTGTTAATGTATATATTTGCTAACCTGTATTCTATGTATATGTTGATATGCCAGTTTGACTGACTTCTTTGGTGTGGGAGGGCTTATACACATATGATTGTATTGAAAACGTTCAGACTCAGGACTCCATTTTGTATTCACTTTTACATCAGACCTCAGTGGAGGTGGACGCATATACAGTAGAGTGTCACTTATCCAAGCTAAATGGGCTGGCAGAAGCTTAGATAAGCGAATATCTTGGATAATAAGGAGGGATTAAGGAAAAGCCTATTAAACATCAAATTAGGTTATGATTTTACAAATTAAGCACCAAAACATCATGTTATACAACAAATTTGACAGAAAAAGTAGTTCAATATGCAATAATGTTATGTTGTAATTACTGTATTTACAAATTTACACCAAAATATCACGATATATTGTAAACATTGACTACAAAAATGGATTGGATAATCTAGAATCTTGGATAAGCAGGGCTTGGATAAGTGAGACTCTACTGTATGTGTTTGGTCTTTAATGAAAGCGTATGTATCTATTTGGACTTCAGTATAGAAGTATGCTTATATTCTATACAGCAAGTACAAGTGAAGTTAAAGACTATGGACTATTGATTAAGAATGATACCCTGTGTATTCAGCACAGAGAGAAGCTGCATCCTATCTGTAATTGAACTTCAATAAGAAATGTACCTATATACAAGATACTTATGAGTAAACAAGATATGTTATTTAGAATCAGAGTTGAAAGAGACCTCACGGGCCATTCAGTCCAACCCCCTGCCAAGAAGCAGGAAAATCACATTCAATGCACCAAGAAGACTTTGTTGTTGTTTTTTTTTATCACTGCATGATTTAAACTAAAAGTTTTCTAAAGGGAGTGTACAGTGTTCCCTCACTTATCGCTGGGGTTAAGTTCCAGAACCACCCGCAATAAGTGAAAATCCACAAAGTAGGGACACTATATGTATTTTAATAATTATACATTATTTTAGTAGTTATACGCTATTTTAAGTATCAACCAATTGTGTATTGATAAATCTCCTCCTCCTCCCGTTGCCACATAGGCACATTTTCTCTCCCTTTGGCTTCTCCTTCCTCCCTTCCTTAGGCTGTAAATTGTAATTTTTTATTATTTATAATAGTATTTTAGAGTTTACTGAAAAACCGTGAAACAGCGAATCCACGAAAAGTGAACCACGAAGTAGTGAGGGAACACTGTATATGTTTTGGGCAATTATAGCTGCAAAGAAACAACTATCCTCTGCTAACCAAATATTTTTTTTTAGTGGCACGTCTTAGTCCTTGGCAGTTCAGAAACATGGTTCTTAAGTTTAACAGCTGAGTTACCTGTGTGCCATTACATGCATGCTTGTGAATATCACTTGTTCAAAGAGTTTACTTCTAACAAGGTCATGCTTTTATTGGCTAGTGATTTTCAAAAGGTGGTCTCCATGCGTTCATGGAGATTCACATTTGGGTGCAGATATTTTCCAATACGCCGTACGTGGGTATGACAAACATTCACCAAACCGCAAGAGTTGTTTACCGTACTCTGGATGTGTATTTGGTGACAAAGGTAGGTTTGTGGAAAGACCCAGGCTCAAGCCAACAAAGCCCCTGATTCCTCAATCCCGCCATCGGTGCCCGCATTGGGGGCTACAACACTTGTAGAAAGTGGTCATGGGTTCGTCAGCAGAGCGCGTCTGCAGCTGCATGAAGAAGGCGCGTGGGTGTTCACACTTGGGGCAAGGCTCTGTGGGGGTGGAAGGAAGGAAATATGGTATATACCAGGCATGGAAAAACTTGGGCCTTCCCTCTAGGTGTTTTGGACTTCAACTCCCAGCATGCCTCACAGCCTCAGGCCCCTTCCTTTTCCCCCTCAGCCGCTTAAGCGGCTGAGGGGGAAAAGGAAAGGGCCTGAGGCTGTGAGGCATGCTGGGAGTTGAAGTCCAAAACACCTGAAGGGAAGGCCCAAGTTGGCCCAGGCCTAATCTACATAATCCCTGGCTCCAGGCCCCGCCCCCCGCGTCGTGTCACGCACCTGCCGTGGAGTCCACGTTCTCCCAGGCCGCGGCCCCGCCCAGCACGTCGTCCACCTCCTTCAGCTTCGGGTAGCGCCGGCTCGTCACCTAGCAACGGAGAGGGAGGGAGGAAAACCGTTAGCGAAGGCCAAGGAGAAAGGGGGCGAGAGGGAGAGAGCAGGCCCCGCCCCTTGACGTGCCTTGCGCGTGACGTTGCGGACGTAGGGGCACGTCGTGCAGGCGAAGCGGTGGCAGCGCGGGCCCTCCTCGGCCACCAGGACGTTCCCGCAGGCCGGGCAGAAGAGCAGCATCCTCTCGGTTTGGCCTTCACCGGAAGTACGATGGAGGAAGAGGAGGAGGAGGAGGTGGAAGAAGAGGAGGCGCACGCGGAAGTGCTGGAGTTCTGGCAGGAAGGCCTAGCCCGCCTCGTGCGGGATCCGCTGCTCTGCGACCTCCCTGCGCAGGTAGGCGGGGCCTAGAGAGAAGGGGCGGGGCCTATATGGAAAAAGGCGGGGCCTGAAGAGAAAGGAACTGGGTCTGGGGAAGGAGCGGGGCATAGAGGCAAAAGACGGGGCCTAGAGTAGTGGTTCTCAAACTTATTTGGTCAGCTGCCCCTTTCCAGAAAAAATATGACTTAGTGCCCCCTAGAAATGGGGGCGTGGCTTAGAGGGGTGGGCGTGGCTTCTGCTCAAGAGGGTGTGGCTGAGTCCCAAGATGCAGGGCTGCGAGGTGGGCGGGGCCACAAATGGGCGGCCAGGACTGGGAAGGGGCGGAGTTACGAGCTCTGAGGCAGGGCTGAGCTTCTATCCCTGTCCTGTGGTCTCTGCCAGGACACAGGAGGCGGAGCTAGAGGAAGGGGCGGGGCCTCCTCCCAAGTGCCTGAGGGGGCTGAACCTCTATACCCCGCCCCTGTGTTCTAACAGGTGCCTCAAGGGAGGTATACAGAGACTCAGCCCTGTCTTGCGCTCTTGGGAAAAGCCCCACCCCTAGCCCCGCCCATTAGTCTTAAAAGGCCTCTCAGGAGAGGTATAGAGGCTCAGCCCTGTCTCGGGCTCTTTGAAGGAGGCCCCACCCCCTTCCCTAGCTCCACCCTCTGTGTCCCAACAAGCGCCTCAGGAGAGGTATAGATTCTCTGCCCTGTCTTGGGTTCTTGGGAAGAAGCCACGGCCACACCTCTAGCTCCGCCCCCTGTGTGTTCTAACAGGCGCCTAAGGTGCTCAGCCCTGTCTCCAGCACTTGGGAAGAGGCCCCGCCCCTCCTCTGGCCCCGCCCCCATGTCCTAATAGGTGCCATCACCAACCCCCTGGATTGCTTCAGTGGCCACCAGGGGGCAGTAGCACCCACTTTGGGAATCACTGCTTTAGCATCTGGACGGGTCTAGAGGGGCGGGTTCTAGAAGGAGGGGCAGGGCCTAGAAGGGAAAGGCGGAGCCTGGGCCTGCCACTCATCTGCGCCCTCTCTCCTAGGTAACTCCGGAGGAGATCAGCTCGCAAGTGGCGCTGGAGTACGGCCAGGCCATGACAGTGCGTGTGCGCAGAGCCGATGCCCCCGAGGCTCCGTTGCGTAAGTGCCCAAAGGGGAGGGATGTGGGCGGGGCCTCAGGGTGTGGGCGGGGCCTCGTGGCCCAAAGAGTGAGGCGCCACTCCTGCTCTCCCACTCCCTCACTCCTTTCCCTCCCATTACATAACCATTCAGTACTAATGCTGAGCAAGTTCAACAGCTCAGCGGTTTGACCCGCTCCTATTGAATATTATGGTATATTTAATGTTAATATTGAATCTGCAACACCACTCAATGCTAATCAAGGTGGCCAGTGGCAACGTTCACACTTGCCTCAAGCACAGAAGAGTTCTTTCTCCCACCCTGGACATTATTCCACAGATATATAAACCCCACTTGCCTAGTTTCCAACAGACTTCACAACCTCTTAAGAAGCCAGCTATAGATGCGGGCCAAACGTCAGGAGAGAATGCTTCTGGAACATGCAGTGTTCTCAAGTAGCTTCTGACACAATAATATGATTTGTATGATTGTTGAATGTGTTGTATTGTCTATTTGAATTTAATGTATTATTGTATGTTTTTAATGGCATTGAATGTTTGCCTTTTATGTGGTGAGCCGCCCTGAGTACTCTTAGAGAGAAAGGGTGGGATAGAAATGAAGTGTGACTGACTTTCATCCTCCCTCCCTCCCTGCAGCGGTGGTGGTGGTGCAGAATGCCAGTGTCCTGGATCTGAAGAGGGCCCTCCGGCGGTTCGTGCAGCTGCGGCAGGAGCGCGAAGGGGGCATCCAGCACATCAGCTGGTGGGTCCGGTTTCTGGGAGGTGGAGTCAGAGAGAGCCAGCCCCACACCTTCTACCCTTCTGGTCCTTAAGCCCCTCCTCCCTCTCTCCCTCCGTGACAGGAGGTACCTGTGGCGCACCTACTGCCTGACCTTCGGCGGAGAGAAACTGACCGACGACCGGAAGAAGCTGAGAGAGTGAGTCTGCGGTGCCCTTGCGCCCCTTGGGGTTCCCACTTGGAGCAGTGGAGCCAGGCACAGCTGGGCTGTGGGCCGGGGAAGGAGATGCCCTGGGCTTCCAGCTGCAGTGTTTCACCCTGCCTCCGCTGAGGAAAAGCCATGCTAGCCTCGTGCTGGCCCTTTCTGAGGGTCTGAGCCCCTGGGAGAGGAGGAGGGAGGCCTAATGCACATGACATCCTTCTGCCCCAGGTACGGCATCCGCAACCGGGATGAAGTCACCTTCGTGAAAAAGATCCGGAAGTGAGTGAGTCCACAGGCAAGCCTCCTCGGGGCCTTGAAGGGAGAGAGGCCTTTTTGGGAAGGGCAGGAGTGGCAGAGGGGCCCCGAAGCTTCCTTGAAGCCCACATATCAACTGGGGGGGCAGAGGCGCCTTCCTGCCTTCCTCCCTTCGGAGGGCAGGGCCAGGTTCCTCTTCTTGGGCTGGGAGCACAGCCGGACCACAAGGCCTTCTGGACCAGTGCTGGCCAGAGAATGAGTGCAAGGACTTTAGCATCATCTGCTGGATTTGCAATAAAGCTTGAGTAATAACTGCCCAGTTACACTTTTATACAAAGTCCCAGGTCTTTGTTGAGGGGCAGAAACAGAGCTCTCAGAAAGCCCAGCTGAGAAGGAAGCCCCAACTCTGTGACTGCAAAGAACGTTGCTTTGGGTCAGGCATAGCTCTGTGGCCTTTGGCCAGTCCTGCCCCATAGAAGACCAAGACTATGCTAAGCCCCCCCCCCCCCCCCCCGGAAGCCTTCTCAACATATGCTCCTCCAATAATTAACCCCAGGCCTGTAGCCAGGGGGGTGGGGTTTAGGGGTTCAAACCCTCCCCGAAATGTTTCAGGTTAAAAAAAAACCTGGTTTACTCATGAATTTTAACTGGTTAACCAACTCCACATGCTAAGTCTATTAGATGCAAAAAATTAAGAGTAGCCGGGGGGGGGGGGGTGGTTAGGGGTGCAACCCCCTTCCCCAAAATTTTCAAGAAAACCCCGAATTTTTTTTCTGGTTACAGCCCTGATTATCCCTATGGCACTTTGTGGGACATAGTAAGGCCTCAATTTTTGTGCATTGAACAGTTGGCAAGTGGGACAGTGAAGCGTTTGGGGTTTGATCTGAATTTGAAGCTCTTTTGTTGATAGCAAGATTCAAGCGTGCACTCCAGAAGTTTGTAAATGTAGCTAAAACGCTACCTTGTGTGTATTTAATTGCCACCTGGGCAACACGTAATAAATCTCATTAAAAAGGCCACTTTGGAATTAGTGGTAATAAAAAGATGGCAGCAGAGGAGGGTCCGGCTGAGCCAGACAAGGCAGGGGCCCTTCCCGGTCAGAGGAGGAGGGAGGGTCCGGTCGGTGAGATAAGGCAAGTGCAAGTCGGAGGGGAGGCATTTGGGTTTAAGTCCCTCAGTGGAGCTGGGCGTCCAGCTCGTACTTCTCGCAGAACTTGTCCGTGAAAGGCAGGCAGGTGAGGAGCTCGCACCACTGGCAGCGCAGGGGGAAGACGTAGAAGAGCACCACCAGGCCGGCCAGGAGCCCTGCGAAGACCAGCTGGCAGGCCAGGATCTGGCAGCGCTTGCGGTACAGGTCGAACCTCCCGAAACTGATGTAGGGCAGGAAGGCGAAGGAGAGGAAGAGGCCGCTGACGAAGCCGCAGATGTGGGCAAAGTTGTCGATCCAGGGCAGGAGCCCGACGGCGAAGAGGGAGAGCACCACCGCCAGCAGCTTGAGGAAGGCCCTCCAGGGGCGCGCCAGGATCTGCCAGCTCTGGAAGAGCTCCACAAAGAGGCAGGCCAGGATGCCAAACTGGGACCCGGCTGGACCCACCTGAGGAGAGGAAGGGCACAGTGTTCAAGGGCCTGTGCTTCAGAGGTGGCCCCGAGATGAGACCGTGCCCTCCCCCCTTCACAAGACCCACCTCCGCCCGGTACGGCAGGAAGATGGCGCTGGCCAGATTTCCCGTGATGCCACTCAGCAGGTAGATGATGGAGATGCGGTGCCAGCCAGCCAGCTTCTCCAGGTCCCGCAGGATGGTCATCTGGAAGCAAACGGACACCAGGCAGTGCAGGATCCTGGCGCCAGCAGAGAGAGAGCAGAGGGAGCTGTGACGGGGAGGGGGCAAGACAACCCTCCCCCAGGACCACCAAGGGTTAAAGGGGGAAAGGGAAGAGCCGGCCTTACCCTGCGTGAAGGAAGAGGGAGAGCCACAGCCGGTAAACCTGGTCCGGGACCTCTGGGTTGAGGAAGGGCAGGAGGCCGCAGACATCGTCCATGCAGTGCACCTGCAAAGGAGGCAGAGCTCAGGCTCAGGACCCACAGGCAGGGTTCATGGCATAGGAGAGAGTGGGGGGGAAAGGCGGATACCTGGGAGCAGAGGGTGGCCTCTTCGTGGAAGTAGCCATGCATGAAGGTGCAGTACTCCCTTGAGGTAATCTCACACCTGGGAAGAGGGAGGTGGAAAGTCAAATAGGGCACTGGGGGCCCTTCTGGGGGGCACACAGCAAGGCCTGGTTCAGTCCGGCGAGGGCTCTGGCTTGATTCCCACCAAGGAAGCCACATTAACAAGGACTGAGGGGCCCATCCAGGCAAGTGGTCTGTGCCAAGCCCTTGGGGCCTTTCTCACCCAGCAGGAGGGGTGTTTCCTAGTCAGTGGTGTCCCCCTCCCCTCCCCTCCGGGCCCCTCCCCTACCTTCCCTTGGTGCCGATGCAGCAGGGCCGGCCCGTGATCACACAATCCATGTGCAGGTGGTTGGTGCGGTTCCCAGCACTGTTCTTGATGCAGATCTGGGGAGGGAGGAAGGAGGAGGGAAGCATGTGGGGGGAGAGCTAAGACCCTCAGGATCCCCTCCCTGCCTTTGAGTACGGAGCGGAGTGAGAGCAGATCTGCAGGCTGCACTGGGGGTGGGGCACTTCTCGAGCCCAGTAGCCTCCCAGCAGAAGGCCAGAAGCCCTCCTCACCCCCCACTTGCTCCCATTTCTGGAGGCCCTAATGAACAAGAGCCTGGTGGAAGTAGAGGTAGAGGTAGAGGTGGAGGGTCCGCTTCTGCTCAAAGGGCCCACCCCACGTTCCCTTACCGGCCACCTGGTGATGTCGTCGGGCCACTCGTGGGGATCCATGGAGGCCGGCTGCTCACAGACCCTACAGAACGGAGAGTGTCCATTCATGTGGTGCCAAGGCCCATAGGGCAAAGGGCAAAGGCCAGGAAGTAGGCTCCTACCTGGGGTCTTGATGGCAGACTGACCCAAACTGCCGCTTGTCTCCTGCCAGCAGGGGAGGGGCGCTAGGGTGGCCAGGCCACTTCACCCAGACGGCCAGAGTGGACTGCAAATGAGAGGGGTATTAGTTGAGCAACTAGAAAAGAGCCCCCCATCCAGAGGGAGAGAGAGGGACCCTCACCCAAACATCCCCGGAGGTTCACTCACAGAGCACTCCTCCTCGGCTGTCTGGACGCAGCCGGACTTGTCGTTGCGCACGCAGCAGGCCGAGTGCCTCTCCCTCTCGCGGGCGGCGCTGATGAAACTGTGTACCTGCTGGTCCTGGCGCATGCAGGGGGCAAACTTGGCACCCAGGTGGATGAGGGCTTCCTGAGGAGGGAGGGAGGGCGGTCAGAAAGCCTCAGTCAGCAGCCACATTGGCAGGAAGGGAGAGTGACCCCCAGGCCACCCTCGGAATGGGGGAGGGAGAAGCAGGGAGGCTTGATCTAGCCTAACTATGTGTGTTAGGATTGTTTAGTTATTTTTTGGTTTAATTTCTGTTTGGTATTAAGTTTATAGTCATGGCTGTTCTATTTTCTGTTGATATAATCTGTTTCTTTGTTGACACTGAATGTTTGCCATATGTACTGGAGACCGCCCTAAGTCTCTCTAGGGAGATAGGACAGTATATAAATAAAGTCATGCCGGCCACATGACCTTGGAGATGTCTACAGACAACGCCGGCTCTGCGGCTTAGAAATGGAGATGAGCTCCAACCCCCAGAGTCAGACATGACTGGACTTAACGTCAGGGGAAACCTTTACCTTTACCTTAATTATTATTATTAGTGGTAGAAGCCACCGGCATCCCATTCACCTTCCTCTTCGGGATTCAGGAGGGTGACATATGGGGACAAGAACACTCACCGAACTGGGCCCGATCCAGAAATTCTCCTGCTGGACGTACTTCACATTCTCATAAACCCCACGATTTCTCAAGACCTGTCGGGAAGAATAAGCGATCACGTTTCCTCGAAGGAGAAAAAGGCCAGAGCCCACCTTGAGCAAAGTACCAAATGAGTAGGAAGAGGAGAAGGGCCAGAGGGACTGCCTCTCCCATAGAAGGGGTTTCCTGACCCACAACTGCCTTCCCAGGACCCCCGGGGGGGTTGATGGTTCCCTGTGGCTGCTGCTTCCCAAATCGCTCACCGAGTCCACCGTTTCATGCTGGGAGAAGCCCACGGGTGCAATGCCATAGATGGACACAGCCAGGATGGTGATGAGGGAGTGGACGAAGGTGACCCAGTAGGTGAAGAACGGCCTGCGGGGTGAGAGGAAGCAGAGGCTCAGGCCTAGCCAGAAAGGCAACCTGCTCCCAACACACGCACACATACTCCAGCCCCCTGCATCAAGATTTACCGGTGGTCATCCATGTCCTCAATCTGCTGCTTGACGAAGCTGTCGATGCGCTTGCGGTAAGTGCGGTTGGTCAGCCGGCCCACCATGCCCAGGCCGTAGGGGCGCTTCTCCTTGGCAAAGAGCTTGCGGACGGGGACCGTGATGCGCTGCCCGCGCCGCTGCAGCCCCAGCGTTACCACCTCCTGCCTCAGGCGCACCTTGGGCTGCGGCGGCACCAAGGCGGCCGCACCCTCCTTCTGCTTCCGCCAGCCGCGCTCCAAGGGGCTAAAGCAGGCACAGAAAGGGTAGCCATTGAGGGGGAGGGGTTCCACAGAGAGCAGAAGAGGCACCCACAAAGACCCCTCTCCCAACCCACGCACAGAGCTGGGCCTCTGGGCTCACTGGGCTGAAGCTTCCTTCCTATTTTGTGGTTGTGGAGCCCCTCTCCATTATCTTGGCGCCCCCTCCAAATGGACTCTCCCCCAAGGGACTCACAGCAGGAGGTGGCTCCTCTCCAGTTCACTCCGGTCCAGGGCCCCTCCAGTTAGGGCCGGCTGCTCCTCTGGCGGCGGGAGCTTCACTTCCGCCTCCTTGATGGCCGCCTCGGACGGCGACTCGAAGACCTCGTCGGGGCAGGTGGAGAGCTCTTCCTGGAGGACTCCTTCCTGGGCAGGAGAGCGGAGGGTCAGTGGCAAAGAAGGGCCAGGAAGTCAGCAGGCTTGATGGCCTTCCTCTCCATCCTCTTCCTCCTCCCCTCCTGCCCATTCCTACCCGAGCAAAGAACGAGGTGTCCAGCTCGTCCGGAAAGTCCACGGTGTCCTCTTCCAAGAAGCTGGCGGGGGTGAAGCTGCGGTGCCGGGCCCGCCGGAGGGAGCCCTCCTTCATAGAGCGGCCCTGGAAGAAGGCGAAGGAAGGAAATAAAGAAGAGAGCCTTCAATCAGGTTTAGATTCTTTAATGATACATATGAGGACCTTAGATTCTCTGTTAAGCACTTCACAATTCTGAGATTATTGCAGTTTTTACCTACAGCGATCACTGTATTTTATTGTTTTAACCAGGGGATACTGTGAATTTGTGATGTTACGAGGGCTATCCACAAAGTAGGTTACGTTTTGCATTTTAAAAAGGACAAAGTATAGAAGAAATCATTTACCATATGCAGCTGAAAGACACATTTCAATTCTACAATCTCACCTAATCCCCACTGAAATCTAGGCACGTCTCATATAGATAAATGAGTTTGAAAAGTTCTGCTCCAGTAAATTCCCCGCTTGTGTCCTCAGCTCTTCCCCCTTCTCCCTTCCTGTAGCGTAGCCAAAACGCTGCTCTGCCAGCCACATCCCCATGGTTGGAAACGGAGGAGAGAGGCAGCACATTTACTGGGACAGACCTTTTCAAACTCATTTATCTATATGAAACGTGCCTAGATTTCAGAGGGGATTAGGTGAGATTGTAGTATTGAAATGTGTCTATCAGCTGCATATTGTAAATGATTTATTCTATACTTTGTCCTTTTTAAAATCCAAAACGTAACCTACTTTGTGGATAGCCCTCGTATATTGTTTGTTGCTTATGTTTTGTTTTGCACTTGTACTTTACTTGTTACACCTTGGGTGTTAAGAGAGCCACCCCGAGACCCTCTGGAAGATGGTAGCGGGATATAAATAAAACGAGATATATATGCTGGATTATCATTATTATTATTAGAGAGGGAGAGGAAAGGAAGTAGGGGAAAGCAGTGAGGAAGGGGAAGGAAGGACAGAAAGTAGGGTGTGGAAGGAAAATAAGAAAGATAGGAAGGGAGAAGTTGTAAGAGAAGGGTGTGACACCATCCCTTTGCAATGCCCCCTCTCTCCCTCCCTCCCTCTTGGGCCCCTGAAGGGTGTGATAACCCACCCCACTGCTGACCCCCATCCCCCGGCAGCCCTTACCTTCATGAGGGCAGCTGCAGCCCGGAAGCTCATTTTGGCCACGGACTCCCTCTTGCGCCTGCGGGGCCAGCGGCCGAACCCCGAGCGGGAGCTGCCGAAGGAGCAGAGGGAGGCGGCCCCCGGCGTGATGGGAGTGTGAGGGGCGCTGCAGCCGTCGCTATCCTCTGCCATCCGGAAAGCCCGCCCCCGCGCCAGGGGGTCAACAATCTGCCCACAAAGAGAGGAAGGAGGAGGGGTCAGGGGCAGAAGAAAGGGGACCCAGAGTGCACCTCCACCTGCCAGACCTGCTCTTCAGAGGCTGGCTCGGACTGAGTGCACCCCAAGCCATGTGTTCCTATCTCCGGCCCCCAGCCCCTATAGCTGCCTCCTCACCCGCTGCATGCCCAGATGGCAGCTGCCCACGTAGAGCGGGGGCGGTGTCTCGGTGCTGGCCAGGGAGAGGTTGTCCTGGCTGGGGAGGTCCATTTCCCGTATGACCTGGGGCTTCAGCTTCCCGTAGCGCAGGCTGCAGTGGCGCAGGCTCTTCCGCTGCCATTTCTGTGTGGCGTCGCTCTCCTTGCTGATCCCAAACCAATCCGCTGTGCCCCTGAAAGGAGAAGGACAGGCATTCGGGGAGACTCTGGCGGACCCCTGGCACCAGGCCCCGAGACGGCTGCCAGTCTACAGCCAAGTGCACTTGCTTGGTCTTGTGGTTAGTGTCACCTGCATCAGGGCAGCATCCTGGGAGATTCCTCATTAGCAAGGGTTTTTTTGTGTGTGCAGGGTTTCACAGCATGGGCCAATGGTGGTCCAAAACAGAAGGTAAGGGAGGAAGGGCTAGAGGCTGCAGGTGAAGGGTATGGCAATGGAGAGAGGCTGCCAAGGGCCCACATGCACTGGACACACACATGCACTGGGGTGTTTGGGGGGCACAGCATCACTGCAGCCAGCCGGTACCTGAGGAGGGTTCTGGGCAGGGAGTGGCGCTTCCTCAGGAGCCGCCTGCCCCCCAACTGGCGCCCCCCAGAGGGCAGGGTCTGGGTCCTCTCAAAGCGCACCTGCCTGCCGCAAAGACGAGAGAGCGCTGAGCGAGGGGGAGGAAGGCAAGTGGGGGCTTCTGGGCAGAGAGAGGCCTTTGGGGTGGAGAGGACCCCTTGCAGATGGTTTCAGAGAGGGGTCACATATCCCTGCCCCAGTGCAGTCCTCTTACATATGCCACAATCCCTGTTAGCTCTGCTTTCGAGAGGTAACAGGGTGCCATTCTTCCCTTGATGCATCATATTCAGGGGCGGGAGCATTACTGGAAAGTCTCTCCCCATGGGTCCCCATGGACAGGCTACCTCTTCCTTGAGACGCCATCCCTCCATTGGGGCACCTATTTATTTATTTACTTCATTTATACCCCGCCTTTCTCACCCCATGGGGAACTCAAGGCAGCTTACAACTCCAGCAAGACTCAATGCCCCTTAAAGGTAAAGGTTTCCCCTGATGTTAAGTCCAGTCCTGTCTGAATCTGGGGGTTGTTGCTCATCTCCATTTCTAGAAGAGCCAGCAAGACTCAATGCCCCTTAAAACATAATAATAAGCACATCCCGTCAATTAAAATCAATTAACAGACATATCAAACAAAGAACAATACAGGTAAAAACATATAAAGTGCATAATTACATTATATATGTATATAATGTGAATATACATAATATATATTATATATGTATATAATATATATTATATATGTATATAATGTGCTCTGCCCTGAGTCTCCTTCGGGGTGAGAAGGGCAGAATATAAATACTGTAAATAAATAAATAAATGAATGAATAATATCATTCATCCCTAATCCTTATTCAGACTTTGTTGAAACCCATAATAACTTATTCTTCAAATGCTTGAGTAAAAAGCCAAATAGTGCTGCTCCTAAAAGGTAAAGGTAAAGGTTTCCCCTGATGTTAAGTCCAGTCATGTCTGACTCTGGGGGTTGGTGCTCATCTCCATTTCTAAGCCAAAGAGCCGGCGTTGTCCGTAGACACCTCCAAGGTCATGTGGCCACTGGCATGACTGCATGGAGCGCCGTTACCTTCCCGCCGGAGCAGTACCTATTGATCTACTCACATTGGCATGTTTTCGAACTGCTAGGTTGGCAGAAGCTGGAGCTAGCAGCGGGCGCTCACTCCGCTCCCGGGATTTGAACCTGGGACCTTTTGGTCTCCAGCTCAGTGCTTTAACACACTTCGCCACCGGGGCTTAAAACATAATAATAATAAAACATAATAATAATAAAACATAATAATAAGCACATCCCATTAATTAAAATAAATTAACAGACAAAACAAAGAACAATAAGATAAAAACATGTAATGTGCATAATTTCATTCATCCCTAATCCTTATTCAGACTGTGTTGAAACCCGTAATAGCTTATTCTTCAAACGCTTGAGTAAAAAGCCAAAGAGTGCTGCTCCTAGCCATAACAAAATCCCATCCCCTGTGAGACAAAAGCCTTTCCCGCCCCCCTTGGGACCCTCCTCCCTCTGCTGCCCTACCTGCGGATGGTCTGTGTGATGGAGGCGTGGCGATGGAGCTCCATCCTCCGCCGGCCCTCGCTGCAGGGAGACGGGAGGCGGTTGTTGTTGTCGGAGGGCATGCTGACACTGCGCAGGAAGGGAGGGCGCCGGGGAGGCTGCTGCTGCTGCCAGGGGATCCCCAAAGAGGAGGAGCAGGAAGAGGGGTCCGGCCCCTGAGGGCAGAGGGCAGGAGTGGGTCAGGTGGACTTGGAGACCCCCCTCGGTTCCCCAAACAGCTCTGAGAAGCACCGGCGAAACACAGGGCAAGGGGAAGTGGGAGCTCCTCCTCACAAGGGGGCACAGAGAGAGTGTGTGTGTGTGTACCTCAAGGCGTGTTCCTTGCGCTACCTGGGCCATGGCCGGATCCTGCGTGAACCCCACGGAGGCCGGGAGAGGGATGTCCAGCCGGAGCCCTGGGGGCTTCTTCCGCTGGAGGCTGCTGGCGCTGTCCCTCCTTGGCCCCGACATCCTCCCGCCTCAGCAGCTGCTGCTCCTTCACCTATGGAGAAAGGGGTAGAGGGTCCTGAGGGAGGCCAGAGAGCCTTTCCTGGCCCATCATGGATTAATTTTAATGTTTGTTTTTATACTCTGCTGTTTTTAATTGTTTCAATCAGATTGCTATGTTTATTATTCATTCCTCATTCTTTTTTTCCATCAGTGGTCACCTCGATCCTCCCAGGAAAATCTCCTATACGTACTGGGCCCTAGGAAGGTACACCTGGAAGCTACAAGGCCTAGAGCCTTTTCGACATATGCTCAAATTCTGTGGAACTCATTGCCTCCATATATTAGAGCAATGTCGGAGTTGCGACCTTTTGTAAAAGCGCTCAAGACTTGGCTGTTTGGTTGTGCATTTAAGTAAATCGGATTTAATTTGCCAAATAGTCACTGTTGAATGTTTTTTATGTTGAATGTTTTTATATTGTGGAATGATATTTTAAATTGTAAGTCGCTCAGAGCACTCTGGTGGAGAGAGACTAATCAAGAAATAAAGTGAAATGAAGATTATGTTTTGAAATGTGTTTTTAGTTTGTAAACTTTGTTGTGCTGAGCATGGTCCTGCTTGTCTCTTCGAGGAGATGGTGGTGGGATATAAAAATAATATTATCATCATCATCATGACCATGGGGCTGCCCATCAGAGATGGCTTTGAACCCAGAGGCCCCCAGGGCAGGAGTCAGCCAAGGCCAGGCAGGGAGGGAGAGAGAGGAGGGCGAGATGCTCTGGCCCCTCCCTGCCCCCCAAGCTCCCTCCCCTCCAAAGTGGAGGTCCCTTCCCTCCCCCCAGAATGCATTGGGAAAGAGGGTGCAGCTGGACTTCCGGGCAAGACGCCACTTGGCCCCAAAAGTCTGGATCTGTCATCATAACCAGACACAAATAGGACGCCAGGAAGCCCACGCCCCAAGCCCAAGGGACCCCCTCCCCTTCACTGGGCAAGCCCTCAAAAAGAAGCCGCCTCTCCCCCAAACTGTTCAGGAAGAGTAAGCAATGAGTTTGTAGACTAGAGGCGGCGGGAGGGGGGCTCCAGGAGAAAGGCGCATCTGGAGGGAGACTCGACCTATATGTTGGAAAGAAGCCCACAAAGTTCAACCTATGCAAAGAGAGAGAGAGCCTGGACATGAAGGCAGGCGAGGAAGAGCCAGGAACAGTTTGGGGGGAAGGGGTCTTTGCACGTCACTCCCTGACTCTGCTCCTGCTTTGGAACCAGAAAAGCCAGTTCCCAATTCCCAGGGTTCTTCCTGCCACAGAGAGAAGGAAGAAGGGAGCGAAGTGGAGTGCAGGAGGGGAGAGCAAGAGGGGGCTCCTCCTGGCATCTGGGGAAGGCCCAGGGGTCACAGCCTCCCTCCCCTCCTCCCCTGTTCTCTGTGACAGAAAGGGAGGGGCACTCACCGGCCGGCTCTGCTATCCTCCCCAGCTCCTCCTCCTGCGGCTGCCGCCTCTGGAGGGCACCAGGGCTTGTGGGGGGCAGCGAGGAGGCAGCACCGCGATGGGGTCCATGCAGCGAGGGCCGGCCTCTTCCTCCTCCTCGGTCAGAGCAGCAGCAGAGGAGGAGGAGGAGGAGGAGCAGGGTGTCCCAGCAGCGCAGAGGGAAGGCAGGCAGGGAGGCAGGAAGAGAGGCAGGAGGAGGAGGAAGGCGGGCCGGGCGTGACTCAGGCCTCAGGAATGCGCCCTCGGAAGCCCTGAAAGGGAAGCCAAGGGAAGAGAAGACAGGGGAGGAGGGGGCTCGTGGGGGGGGGGGGGGAATGTCCCAGGACGGAAGCTGGGGCAGGCAGGAAGGGGATCACGGGCATCTAGCAGAGGGCAGTGGTGGGCCTGCATGCCCCAATTTGGCCTGACAAGACACTGATGCCAGGATGCCCCCCCACCCGCACTCCCCACGGCCCCTGGGGCTGCAAGGGCCCATTGTCCGCAGGAAGCCGGATCATGAGCCTGAATGGCCCTTTGTGGCCAAGGAGGAGGCTGGCATGGGCAGAGTCCGCCCCGCCCCACCCCTGGAAGGAAGGCAGAAGAATGCCCCATTGAGAGACCTGACAGATGACCTTTAAGAGCTTCTTGCAAGAGGAAAGCAGGAGCCGCTCTTTCCCTCTCTTTGTTCCTGGGGAGACCCTGTCCCCAGGGCAAGGGCAGAGGGAAGGGGAGGGGTGTCCTGCAGTGGTGCCCCCTTCTTGGCCCCACTGTGCCCTTTGAGGGAATGGTGGGCTCCAGGCCTTAGGAGTGTTACTTCCGGGGGGGGGGGGGTCCCACTCCCAAAGCAGCCAAGCAAGGAGGCCCCACAGGAGAGGTACCGAGGCCAGGACCCCTGTCTGTCCTCCAAGTGTCCCAGAGGGACGGCAGCCTCCGGTTCTGACCTCTTCCTCCCGGGAAGGTCAGGCTTCCTGGGAAAGGCTTGGCTTGGCCAGTGCAGCAGAAGGGCCTCCAGAGAAGCCAGCGCCCGTGCCCCCTGGGCCTCCCTCCTCCACTCTCTCCCCTGGAAATCCCCATTGGCTGCTGGGAAGAGGAGACCCCCGCTGGCATCCTGTGCTATTAAATGCGGCCAGAGACGGATGGCGGCAGCATGGCGGAGGCGGAGGCCTGGCCGTTTTTATCCCAGGACATTCTTAGCTGCCCGTCTGGACCCGCCCCGTCTGGGGTAGAGAAGGATTCCTGGCTGGCATTCCTCCCAAGGGGAGGAGGAGAGGAGCGAGGTCCCTGCGATTATGGGGAGGGGGACAAGGTGGGTGGATGTTGCCGGAGGGAAGGAAGACAGACTCGGGAGATACACACACACCCCTCCAGTTTCTACAGCCTGGGAGTCTCCTCCACCACCCCCTCCAGATGTGGGCCCATGGCCTCCGGTGGTTTCCATCCCGGTTATATTTAGCCTAGTGGAGAAGGAAGGCGCTTGCCTGGACGAGGCAGCAGCTGCAGATCGTGGAGGAGGGGGCTAAAGCGAACACTCCGGCCAAATCATGGCCTGAAGGGCGGCAGAGCGGGCTGCCCAAGGCCAAGAGCACACGTCCAGGCCCACTCCCTTCCTTCCACCCAGCTTAGAGCCGTGGGCTGCCCCCCTCCCTCTCTCTCTCTGTATAAAAGAGGGCACCGGGGACCTCCATGGAACTGCAGGCCACAACAAGGAGGGGAATCACACATATGCATTTGACATTTGATGCTCTTCTTTGGCTATATCATCTGCGGAAGGGCATCACTATAGGACAATACCAGACAAAATGTTTGTGTTTTGAAAGCAGTGTGGTGTAGGCCCTGGAGCGTAAGTGTAGAAAGAGATATATAGATACATATAATATCATATATACTTTATGCATATATACATATATACATATAGGTAAAGGTAAAGGTTTTCCCTGACGTTAAGTCCAGTCATGTCTGACTCTGGGGGTTGGTGCTCATCTCCATTTCTAAGCCGAAGAGCCAGCGTTATCCGTAGACACCTCCAAGGTCATGTGGCCGGCATGACTGCATGGAGCTCCGTTACCTTCCCACCGGAGCGGTACTTATTGATCTACTCACATTGGCATGTTTTCGAACTGCTAGGTTGGCAGAAGCTGGAGCTAACAGCGGCCGCTCATTCCACTCCTGGGATTTGAACCTGTGATCTTTCGGTCTGCAAGTTCAGCAGCTCAGTGCTTTAACACACTTCGCCACTGAGGCTCCTATCTATCTATCTATCTATCTATCTATCTATCTATCTATCTATCTATCTATATCTGTATGTATGTGTGTGTGTGTGTGTGTGTATGTGTGTGTGTGTATGTGTGTGTGTGTGTGTGTGTGTGTATATATATATATATATATATATACACACACACACACACATACACACACACACACACACACACACACACACACACACACACACACACAGCGTGAGGGGCCGCTGTTAGCTCCAGCTCTTGCCAACCTAGCAGTTTGAAAACATGCCAATGTGAGTAGATCAATAGGTACCGCTCTGGCAGGAAGGTAACGGCGCTCCATGCAGTAATGCCAGCTACATGACCTTGGAGGTGTCTACGGACAATGCCGGCTCTTCGGCTTAGAAATGGAGATGAGCACCAAGCCCCAAAGTCAGAAATGACTGGACTTAACGTCAGGGGAAACCTTTAACTTTACTAATATGTACCTATGTGTGTATGTGTGTGTGTGTCTCTCTCTCTCTCTATATATATATACTAGCTTTGCCCAGCCACGCGTTGCTGTGGCTTATGGGAATCCTTTGTTGGCCAGGTGGAATAGCAGTGATTAGCCTTGCAGTCTCAAAGCCTGGCCGTTTTCGGGAGTAGCTGGAGTTTTTGTTGTATAAACGTACAGGCAGATAATCTGTATTTTATAGGCAGTGTGGAAGAGGCCTAAGTGAGGCCTAACTCTGCCTGTCCCCTGGGCTGAGTGGGTTGCTAGGAGACCAAGTGGGCGGAGCTTAGCCTTCTAACTGGCAGCAATTGGAATAAAAACAATTATTCCTCTCCCTCTAATTAGGACTTTATTTTTCTTTTCTTTTTGTTGTATGAACACAGAGGCATGGATGAGGGGTTGTGCTGCCAAGTTTAGTGTTTCTGGGATGTATAGTTTTGTTGTTTTGTCCTAGGCCAAAATTTAATTACCCTTTTTTTTATATATATATATATATATATATATATATATATACACACACACACACACACACACACACACACACACACACACAGAGCAGTTATGAGGCCCTTTGTCCTTGGGCAGGGTCTGAGGACCCCTCTGCAGACAGACATTCCGAACCGGCTATTTAGTGGAGCATTTGCTAGGAAGAGGATGAAGGAAAGGGAAGGGGCAGCCTTGCCCTCTTACTGCTCACTCGGCTGCCTTCCTTTCTTAATAATAATAAGCCTTTATTTGTACCCCACCTCCATCTCCCATAGGGACTCCGAGCGGCTCACAAAATGTCACTCAATAGTGTCATAACATGTACAATATGTCATTCAGAACACAATAGATAAAATTAACATGTACAATTAAGAAAAGCAACCTCATTTATTAAACAGAAGCAATAAAATATAGTTGTAGCCATCATTATAAGATCCACACAACAGTTCAGCATCTCAACTGTATTACCTTAAATGATGTGAGGTGCTAATATAGAACAATTAGATTGTCCACAGTCTAAACAGTGTAAAAAGACTGCTGAAACAGCCACGTTTTTAATTCCTTTCCAAAGTGCTGTAGTGTAGGGGCTGACCTAAATTCCTTCCCTGCCAGGTGGCCATTCCCCAGACAGATAGGCTCCAGAGGAGTGCCTGGGTGGCAGAGTACGGCCCCTGCTTAAGAGGCCTAGGGCCCGCCCTCGAGACTCACCTGGAGGAGATGGCACCTGCCGCCAGGGAGAGCCGGACGGGATCCTCCCAGGTTAAGGGCTTGGCTTTGCCTTCCATTTCAGCTCAGGGCATCATGACGGCCCTTCCTTCCTTCCTTCCTTCCTTCCTTATTCCCTTCCTTTCTCCTTGGCTCCGGGAACTGCAGGCCACAACAAGGAGAAGAGTCAAACATATGCATTTGACATTTGATGCTCTTCTTTGGCTACATCATCTGCGGAAGGGCATCGCTATAGGACAAGACCAGACAAAATGTGCGTATTTTAAAGGCAGTGTGGTGTAGGCCCTGGAGCGTAAGTGGAGAAAGAGATATATAATATCATCTATATATATAAAAGAGTGATGGCATCACGGCGACCCACAAAACAACAAAACTACAGGTCCCCCAACCTCGAAATTTGACAACACAACCCATCATCCACGCCTCTTGGTTGATACAACAAAAAGAAAAGAAAAATAAAGTCCTAATTAGAGGGAGAGGAATAATTGCTTTTATCCAACTGCTGCCAGTTAGAAGGCTAAGCTCCTCCAACTTGGTCTCCTAGCAACCCAATAAAAAATAATCAAAAACACTAAAAAATAATTAAAAACACTAAAAGATTAATACAATAAAATATTATAATAACAGAAAATAACTAAAAATAATACAATAAAATAATAAAATATAATAAATAAAAAGATAACTTACAATAAAATTAATTTAAAAATACAAATAGCGTCAAATAAAAATTACACAACAATTTTTAACCAATACCACCACCACTTTGCCACAGCAACGCGTGGCCGGGCACAGCTAGTATTATATATTATTGTAAATTACAGTAGAGTCTCACTTATCCAACACTCGCTTATCCAACATTCTGGATTATCCAACGCATTTTTGTAGTCAATGTTTTCAATACATTGTGATATTTTGGTGCTCAATTTGTAAATACAGTAATTACTACATAGCATTACTGTGTATTGAACTACTTTTTCTGTCAAATTTGTTGACTAACATGATGTTTTGGTGCTTCATTTGTGAAATCATAACCTAATTTGATGTTTAATAGGCTTCTCCTTAATGCCTCCTTATTATCCAACATATTCGCTTATCCAACATTCTGCCGGCCCGTTTATGTTGGATAAGTGAGACTCTACTGTATATTGTACAGTAGTCTCACTTATCCAACATTTGCTTATCCAACGTTCTGGATTATCCAACGCATTTTCGTAGTCAATGTTTTCAATACATCATGACATTTATGTTGGATAAGTGAGACTCTACTGTATTAGTATTATATTGTATTACAAAATAATATTATTAATATCATATGCATATACAATATATTATCATATTATATATTATTGTAAATTATCTATATATATAAAAGAGTGATGGCATCAGGGCAGCGGACAAAACAACAAAACTACAGGCCCCCCAACCTCGAAATTTGACAACACAATGCATCATTCACGGCTCTAGGTTGATACAACAAAAAGAAAAGAAAAATAAAGTCCTAATTACAGGGAGAGGAATAATAGTTTTTATCCAATTGCTGCCAGTTAGAAGGCTAAGCTCTGCCCACTTGGTCTCCTAGCAACCTACTCAGCCCAGGGGACAGGCACAGTTAGGCCTCACTTAGGCCTCTTCCACAGATTATCAGATTTTAACTGGATTATATGGCAGTGTAGACTCAAGGCCTTTCCACACAGCTATATAACCCATTTAGAATCTTATATTATCTGCTTTGAACTGGATTATCTTGACTCCACACTGCCATATAACCCACTTCAGTGTGCATACTAAACATAAAGACTACCATACAACAGACATTCAATACCACCACTACCTCAACAATTTCTCACCAACACCACCAGACAACGCCACAGCAACGCGTGGCTGGGCACAGCTAGTATTTTATATATGTATATATGCATGTGTGTGTCTATGCGTCTCTCTCCATACACACACACACACACACACACACACACACACATAGAGCAGGTATGGGCCAATATGGGCCCTCCAGGTGTTTTGCACTTCAACTCCCACAATTCCACACAGCCTCAGGCCCTTTCTTTTTCCCCCTCAGCCACATAAGCTGTGAGGAATTGTGGGAGTTGAAGTCCAAAACACCTGGAGGGCCCAAACTGGCCCACACCTGATATACAGAAAGACATAAATATACATACATGCACGCGCTCGCACACGTACTTCCGGTTGAGGAGGCCTCCCGCCTGGCCCGCCCCTTCCTCTTCCGCCTGGCTCGCCTCCTGCGGGCTCCTCTCGGGCCTCTTCTTCTCCACTTCCGGGAGGCCTCGCCGAGAGATGCCTGGCCCCGGGAAGCGCCTCCCTCCGCCGCCGGAGAAGGAGGAGGAGGAGGAGGAGGCGGGCTTGGGGAGGGCCCTGGCTCCCATCCCTGCTGGGCCCCCTCGCCTGGGGCCCGCCTTCTTCGCCCAGCCCTGCGTCCGCCTGGCCCGGGCCCTGCTGGGGAAGGTAGACAATGTCCTCAATCCCTTGTCAATACAGGCAGTCCCTCCCCAAGTGACAAACATCGGACGGGGCGGAGACCACAGGAAGTGAGAGCAAATCCACTCCTGGAAGAGTTATGATCATGTCTCATGTTTAGTGGTCTTACTGATTTTAATGCATAGTTATAGGTTTCTTGTTTAGATTTTGGGATTTGGTTTAACATGTATGTTAAAAGGTAAAGGTTTCTCCTGACATTAAGTCCAGTCATGCCTGACTCCGGGGGTTGGTGCTCATCTCCATTTCTAAGCCAAAGAGCCGGCGTTGTCCGTAGACACCTCCAAGGTTATGTGGCCGACATGACTGCATGGAGCGCCGTTACCTTCCCGCCGGAGCAGTACCTATTGATCTACTCACATTTGCATGTTTTCAAACTGCTAGGTCGGCAGGAGCTGGGGCTAACAGCGGGCACTCATTCTGCTCCCGGGATTTGAACCTGGGACCTTTTGGTCCGCAAGTTCAGCAGCTCAGTGCTTCTTTTTTTTTCTCGTGTCAGGAGCAACTTGAGTTGCTTCTGGAGTGAGAGAATTGGCCGTCTGCAAGGACGTTGCCCAGGGGACGCCCAGATGTTTTTGATGTTTTTACCATCCTTGTGGGAGGCTTCTCTCATGTCCCCGCATGGAGCTGGAGCTGGAGCTGATAGAGGGAGCTCAACCGCACTCTCCCCAGGTGGGATTCGAACCTGGCAGCTTTCAGGTCAGCAACCCAACCTTCAAGTCACTTAGTCCACTACGCCATCTGGGGGCTTTAACACACTGTGCCACCAGGAGCCCAAGTATGCCCTTACAGTAGAGTCTCACTTATCCAACATCACTTATCCAACGTTCTGGATTATCCAACGCATTTTTGTAGTCAATGTTTTCAATACATCATGACATTTTGGTGCTAAATTCGTAAATACAGTAATTACTGCATAGCATTACTGCGTATTAAACTACTTTTTCTGTCAAATTTGTTGTATAACATGATGTTTTGGTCCTTAATTTGTAAAATCATAACCTAA
Organism: Anolis carolinensis; assembly: GCF_035594765.1. Taxonomy (NCBI): domain Eukaryota; kingdom Metazoa; phylum Chordata; class Lepidosauria; order Squamata; family Anolidae; genus Anolis; species Anolis carolinensis. The sequence continues at coordinate 8,108,792 of NW_026943824.1, forward strand.
TTTGATGTTTAATAGGCTTTTCCTTAATCTCTCCTTATTATCCAACATATTCACTTATCCAACATTCTGCCGGCCCGTTTATGTTGGATAAGTGAGACTCTACTGTACTTGCATTAAACCAATTGCTTTTTCCATTTGTATACATTTTCCATCATACTTATGGGTCATATTAATCCCCAAAGGCTTGCTTAAATAATCAGCACTGCTTCTAGGCAAGGCCACCCGGGGGCCAGTGTTACCTTCCTTTCCCACAAGCCTATTGATCTACTCACATTGGCATGTTTTCAAACTACTTGCTGGAGCTAACAGCGGGTGCCCACTCCGCTCCCAGGATTTGAACCTGGGACCTTTCGGTCTGCAAGTTCAGTAGCTCAGTGCTTTAACACACTTCACCACTGGGGCTCCACATGTATGTTAGGCATTGAATTTTGCCAATACAGTAGAGTCTCGCTTATCCAATGTGGCCGGCAGAACATTGGATAAGCGAATATGTTGGATAATAAGGAGAGATTAAGGAAAAGCCTATTAAACATCAAATTAGGTTATGATTTTACAAATTAAACACCAAAACATCATGTTATACAACAAATTTGACAGAAAAAGTAGCTCAGTACACAGTAATGCTATGTAGTAATTACTGTATTTACAAATTTAGCACCCAATGTATTGAAAACATTGACTACAAAAATGCATTGGATAATCCAGAAGGTTGGATAAGCGAGTGTTGAGTAAGTGAGACTCTACTGTAAATAGAGCCCCGGTGGCAAAGTGTATTAAAGCACTGAGCTGCTGAATTTGCAGACCGAAAGGTCCCAGGTTCAAATCCTGGGAGCGGAGTGAGCGCCCACTGTTAGCTCCAGCTTCTGCCAACCTAGCAGTTCGAAAACATGCCAATGTGAGTAGATCAATAAGTACCGCTCCGGCGGGAAGGTAACAGCGCTCCATGCAGTCATGCCGGCCACATGACCTTGGAGGTGTCTACGGACAATGGCTTAGAAATGGAGATGAGCACCAACCTCCAGAGTCAGAAATGACTGAACATCAGGGGAAACCTTTACCTTTACCTACAGTAAATAAACAAATAGATTTCACTGAAGTTACACTTTAAAATGTCCCTGTTTTGACTTACAAATTCAGCTTAAGAACAAACCTACAGAGCCTCTCTCTTTCGTCCCTTGAGGACTGCCTGTATTGTTATTGTTATGAACAGGGGTCCCTAAACTAAGGCCCGGGGGCCACATGTGGCCCATCAAAACCATTTATTCGGCACCCGTCGCGGCGGCTTCCTCCTCCGAGGATAGCGCATGCAGCACGAGGAAGGAAGGAAAGATGCACGCCTTTCCTACCTCCTCCCTTGCTTGATGCATGCCTTCCAAAGCTTTGCTATTTATAATGGTACTTTTATTATTATTTAATTTAATTATTATTTAAATAATTAATTGCTTATTAAGGGGTGCTTTGCTAGTGCTTTTGGTGCACAAAGGCAGAAGAGGTTGGACTAAACGGCCCAAAGGGTCTCTTCCAACCCTCTTTGCTATTATTATTATTATCATTATTATTATTGACAGGACACAGTATAACACAGCCAACGAGATATATATGCTGGATTTCGTATCACAAAATCACAAGTTGAACACTTCCCAAGCATTTAGGACTGTGTGATTATTTATTATTATTATTATTATTATTATTATTAACATCATTAAGGCAGGGTGGCCATCAGTCAGGGGTGCTTTGCTTGTGCTTTTGGTGCACAAAGGCAGAGGGGGTTGGACTAAATGGCCCAAGGGGTCTCTTCCAACCCTCTTTACTATTATTATTATTATTATTATTGACAGAAGGACACAGTGTAACACAGCAAACGAGATATATATGCTGGATTTCGTATCACAAAATCAGAAGTTGAACACTTCCCAAGCATTTAGGACTGTGTGATATATTATTATTATTATTATTATTATTATTATTATTATTATTATTATTATTATTATTAATAGTAGTAGTAGTAGTAGTAGTAGTATTAATATAATTGAGGTTGGGTGGCCATCTGTCAGGGGTGCTTTGCTTGTGCTTTTGGTGCACAAAGGCAGGGGGCTGGACTAAATGGCCCAAGGGGTCTCTTATTTTTATTATGATCATGATTATTATTAACATTGAGGCTGTATTTGTTCCCATTTTGTTTTTTTACTTCAAAATTTGTTCATAGTTTTTTTTAAAAAACTATAATCTGGCCCTCCAACAGTCTGAGGAACCGTGAACTGGCCCCCTACTTTAAAAGTTTGGGGACCCCTGGTTATGAGCATCTCTTCCGCTCTTCACCCCACTCCTCCTGCCTCTGTCTCTTTCCTTTCCCTGCAGGTGCTGGTGCGCCGGCTGCCCAGGGGCCCTTTGCTCCGAGGGCGGGTGGTGGAGACAGAGGCCTACCTGGGGGGCCCGGACATGGCTTCCCACTCCCGGGGCGGGCGCCGCACCCCCCGCAACGCAGCCATGTTCATGGCCCCCGGCACCCTGTACGTCTACCAGATCTATGGCCTCTATTTCTGTGTGAACATCTCCAGCCAGGGTGAGTGGGGGGGCTCCCTAGGGGCTCTTCTGCCCTCTCTCAGCATGACACCCAACTGGCCCTTGCCCTCTCTCTCTCCGCAGGAGAGGGGGCAGCGGTGCTGCTGCGCTCCCTAGAGCCCCTCGAAGGCCTGGAGGCCATGCAGGAGCAACGCCTGCTCCTCTCACGCCGCCGGAAGGAACCCCCCGCCCCTCTTAAGGCCTGGCAGCTGTGCAATGGCCCCTCCAAACTCTGCCAAGCACTGGCCCTGGACAAGACCCTGGACCAGGAGGACCTCAGCTGCCACCCGGACCTCTGGCTGGAGGAAGGCCAGGAGGAGGAGGACAAAAAGGAGGAGCTGGCAGTGGTGTGTGCCAGGCGCATCGGCATCAGCGGGGACTGGGCCCACAAGCCCCTGCGCTTCTATCTCCGGGGCAACAAGTACGTCAGCGTTGTTGACAAGGAGGCTGAGGGGGCCGCTGGAACCAGGCCCACAGATGAACCCAGAGCCTGAAGGAATAAGCGGGTCCTGCCTGGGTCTCTGGGGTATTTTCTCACATTGGACAATAAAGCAACTTTTCCTCTTTTGGCAAAAGAGCGGGCCTGTCCTGTCTTTTGGGGGACAGGAGCCTCACAATCTCACAATGCCCACTAGTATGGCAATGGCAAGGGAAAGGCAGGGGGCCCACCCTCACACACAGCGGTGGTCCTCAAAACAAATCACTTATCCCAGCAGGAAGTCTCTGCCCATGCTGCTGTGGTGCCCCCTTAGACCAGGGCCCCAAATATGCACAGAGATATGGCTTGGCAAAAAGTGTTGTGGGTGTATTGTTACAAATGGGTTTCAAGGGAGGCATTTCCTCCAAAGGTGAATGAATAGCTTTGGGCCTTGAACAGGCACAGCAAAGTCTTTCTCAGCTGGCCTCACTGCAGGGCTGGCATGGAGCAGCAACACAGCCAAACGGGACATTGGCACAAGCGGGAACAACCATCATCACCCGGGTGGGCCAGGCTCCGGTGTTCTCCCTCCCCGTCACCGGCATGTCTTTGTCCCAAACGCTTGTCCGCTCAGGGAGGGACAGGTGTCCCGGTATTGCCCACAAGGCCCCAGGCAGCAGGGCTCCCTTCTTGTCACTTGTGGAAGGACTGGAAGACGGATATGACAGGATCCTCATGGTTGGTGACCACCAGGACGCTGCGGAATTTGTCGAAGAGCATCAGGAGATGGGAGCGGCGCATGTTCTCGTTGTACATGATCTCCTCCAGGTGATGCCGACCCCGGAAGTAGTGCAAAAGCCTGTCAGGGCAGGCAAAGGGGTCAACAGAGAAGTAGGGGGTATTCTGCCTGGTCCTGTACCTGCCTCAGGCCTCTGGGCAGGTTAGGGAGGGAGTGGCAATTGCTGTTCTAAGCAGCCCTTTGAGCCTGGTCTTTGGACACAGAACTGGACCAGGACCAGTGAGCGACCCTCCCTCTGGCTTCTCCAGCCACTCCCTCCTCTGAGCTGGATGTTTGCTATGCATTTCCCCTTTGCTACCTGGCAAAGGTGCGCAGGTCTTCAGGGTTGTGGGCTGCCGGGACACTGAGAATGGCCTCGCGTTCGTGCTCTGAGAGGCTGGTCAGCAGGTTCTCCGTCATGCGCTTGTTCACGGGGGAGTCTCCTCCGGGCAGCAGCTCTGCACTGGAGTTGTCCATGCTGGGGCTGGTGAGCGTCATGTCATCACTGCTAGCTGCAGAGGCGGACAAAGCCATTAAGGCACCCTCTGGAGCCTCAGCCCTTCATCCCTTCCTTGGGAGGGGCTGGGGAGGGTTCCGTACTTGGGGAGCCGAAGCTGAGGGCGTTGGGGGTGCTGAGGCTTCGCCCCCCGACGCGGGCAGCCAAGAGGGGCTCCTCTACTCTGGGCCGGGGGTCCTCCTCCTTGGGGGGCACCATCAGGCAGGCGTAAGTGTGCAACTGGATCAGGAGCCGGTGCTGGAGCATCCAGACCACCATCGGGATGAGCTGTGTCTGCCGGGAAGGGAGGGGGAGATACAGAAGAGGTGCTGAATTGGGTACAGGGGGGCCTCAAACCTGGCAGGAAAGTGGCGGTGGGGGCACTCACCTCCTGCACCGGGGGAGCTAGGGGGTCCTTGAAGTCCGACAAGAAGACCGGCAAGGAAAACTTGGAGAGGACGGAGGGCAGGTCATGGCCAGGGAACTGGCAGGCAAAGTCTTCCGCCAGAGGAGAGTAACTGGGGAAGAGGGGAGGATTTGTCTGGAACCGCTGGGTCCTTCCCTTCTGCCCACTTCTCTCTGCCCAGCCTCTGCAGGCCCCAGGCTGCCCTTTCTCAAAAAGGCCTTGTAAGAGACAGCGGCCGGCCCTGGGCCCTTCTGGCTTGCCCAGCCCCACTGCATCCCCAGCAAAGCCCTGCCAGGCTCTTACAGGCAAAGGCTGGCGTTGGGAGAGAGCATGTAGACGTTGTTTTCGCACAGCGGGTAGATGATGATAGCTTTCCCCCAGTAGACCAGGTGTGCTGCCAGCTGGAACACCTGCCAGAGAAGACCAATGGCATGTGCTTACTGAGCAGCAGAGCACACTGTGGCTCCAGAGTTCTGGCAGAAAGGTGCCTCCTCTTCTCCTCCTCCTTGGTAGAGATAGTTGGCACCCACTGCGTCTGGCTGTGGAGTCCAAACCCAAATTATTTACTGAACCAAATGCTGGGAGCTGAGTTTTGGCTTTGGAGACCCTGTCCACTCCTGCTCTGGGCCTCTAGTCCAGGTCTTCCTATTGTGGGTGGGGAGAGGGGAGGCAGGGAGCTTCCTGACCTGGAGCAGGGCAAGGTCGGCATCCTGGGCCAGCTGCTGCAGGTTCTTCACTGCAGAGGTAGTACGGACGACACGCACCAGGGCTGGGGAGCAGTCCAGCGGGAGGTCGCCCAGGAGGGACTTCTCATCCTTCAGCAGCAGCAGGGCATGGTAAGGCCTGGGGAGAGGGCAGGGGCATTGGGCCACGTGAGGCAGGGGAAAAGTAGCAGGCAGGACTCCCAAAACACAGGGGAGGGGGGAGTCTTATGAAGGTAGAGAGGGGAAAGGGGTCATCTCCAGTCTTTTTGACTGGTCTTCCCGTGTGCAGACTGCATGGGGGACGAGTCTGCACACGGGAAGACCAGTCAAAAAGACCCCACTCCTAACTAAAAGAGGTCTCACCGAATAGCTTTGAGGCTCCTCTCGATGGCCTCAGGCGGGATGAAATGGGAGGCTATGGCGTGGACCTTGTGAGGGAGGCAGAAGCTCACTTCCAGCCAGTTGTTGATGTGCAGCCGGACCACTCCTGTCGTGCAGAGGCTGTAGGAGCAGAGACCAGAGGCATTGGCTGACCCCTAACTGCCCCCAAACAGACACCAGGGCCCTCAATTCCATGGGTCACTGGGCATGGCCCACACAACTGCAGCCTGCCTGGCAAAGGAGAGCCTGAGAAGGAGGAGGCCGTACATGGGGGTGGGGGAGAAAGAAAGGCAAACAGACAGACATCTCCTCCTCCCTCCTGCTGTGGGTGAGGCTGCTCTGGGACTGTGGCCAGCGAGGGCCCCCAAGTGGCCAGAGAGGGACGGGAAAGCAAGCAGAAGCTCTACAGTGGCTGAAGGAGAAAAGGAAGGGGCCTGAGGCTGTTAGGAATGGTGGGAGTTGAAGTCCAAAACACCTGGAGGGAGGGCCCAAGTTTGCCCATGCATGGCCTACAGGCCAACCTCCACCTGAAGAGGGCCCAAACAGCTGGAGCCCTTTATCATATTCAAGATTCTTGGCATATGTTGTCACCTCTCCAGAAGGAATCCAAGAGGGTGAGCTTAGACAGTGGAACAGAGGGGTTTAAACATCTCTTGGATAAAACTAAGGCTTTTGTATTTTCTTAAAGGTGCCAAACAGATCAACTAAGACACAAGTGAAGCCTTCTGTTTGCCATTAAGACACACCCTGCATGCATCCCAGCCTCATGCCGCATCCCTGTGTTCCTCTCAGCCTTTGGCTCTTTACCTGTCAAAAGCCTCCTTAAGGTCCCGGGCCAGTTTGCACTTGGGCAGGATGTGGAGGAAGGGTGACTGGGGGCCCTCTGGAGCTGCGGGGAGAGAGGAAGATGTGGGCAGACCCCCGAGGCTGCTGTTATGCGGGAAGGCAGCCCCTCCGTAGTTGTCCAGCAGCCCAGCTAGCCACCCAGAAGTCAGTTTTAAGGAAATCCCCAGGCTCTCAGGCCCATGGTGGGACACCTGTCAGGCGCTAGGCCAAAGAAGTGACACCAAGGGCCTGCAGCTCAGAGGGAAGGCTTAGTTAGGTCTTAGGTATGGGCACCAAGGCCAAACCCAACCAGTCAAGGAGGGGAGGCCCACCTTCGGACATGGCCGAGACCTCGTCCTGGATGGCCAGGATGAGCTTGGCCTCCCGGGTGAGGTACTGGCAGCGGCGCTCCTCATGCTGCAGGACGATGGCGATACGACGGGAAAGGTTGTGCAGGCAGTTGATGACTGAGGGGTCGGCAGTGGCCTGAGGGAGAGGCAAGGGGTCAGGCCAGGGAATAATTGATGAAGTGGGGGTTCCTGATAGGAATCTCAAACAGAATGATGCCCCATTGGCTCAAGGCCCAAAGGCCTCCATCTGAAGCCAAAGTGAGCAAACAAAAGCCGCATTCCCCCAGGGGAGGCATGGACTGCTATCAGCTCCCTGCAGCCGAGCAAAGGGTGGGGCTGCAAGGGCAAGCAACAGGGGGGCCATGGGCATCGGGCGGGCGGGAGGCTGAGCGGCTGCTGGGAGCCTGTTAAGGAGCTGGAGGACAAGGCGGTCCATATCACTCCCAGCCATGGTTCACAAACCATGACTCAGCACAACAGAGAATGGTATTTTTGCTAAGTCACTGCTCTCTCTCTGGGCACGGCTTGGAACTGGCTGCTGATGGTGGCAAATGCCTGCAATGGCCAACCTGTTTCCCCAGCCTCCATCTCCAAAAGGCTCCCTTTACTCTTTTTCCCAGCCCCAGCCCTGAAGATATCCATGGATCTGAATCCCT